>NW_027490092.1:1986547-2648729 GCF_050948175.1 Xylocopa sonorina | reverse complement strand
ATGTGATATCGCGATTTAAGTAGCATTAGAACGCTATTGCTACGATACGTAGACATCTGCAAACGCTATTTCCTAGCAAACAATAGTCGCATTTACATTCTATTGAAGTGAATACGAGGTATACATGACACTTCGCAATGAATATTATATCTTATAATGAAACATAGAAATGAGATGCGATATCGCGATTTAAGTAGCATTAGAAATCTATTGCCACGATACGTAGACATCTGAATACGCTATTTCCTAGCAAGGAAGTGTCGCATTTACATTCGTTTGGAGTGTATACGAGGTATACATGACACTTCCCAATGAATATTATATCTTATCAGGAAACATAGAAATGTGATGCGACATCGCGTTCTAAGAAGCATTAGAACTCTATTGCCTCGATGCGTAGACATCTGAATACGCTATTGCCTAGGAAGGAAGTGTCGCATTTACATTCGTTTGGAGTGAAATCGAGGTATACATGACACTTCGCAATGAATATTATATCTTGTCACGAAACATAGAAATGAGATGCGATATCGCGATTTAAGTAGCATTAGAACTCTACTGCTACGATACGTAGACATCTGAATACGCTATTTCCTAGCATGGAAGTGTCGCATTTACATACGTTTGGAGTGAATACGAGGTATACATGACACTTCGCAATGAATATTATATCTTATCATTAAGCATAGAAATGAGATGCGATATCGCGTTGTAAGAAGCATTAGAACTCTACGGCCTCGAAGCGGAGACATCTGCGAACGCTATTTCCTAGCATAGAAGTTTCTCATTTACATTCTTTGGAGTGAATACATGATATACATGACACATCGGAATGAATATTATATCTTATCATGAAGCATAGAAATGGGATGCGATATCGCGTTTTAAGAAGCATTAGAACTCTATTGCTACGGTACATAGACATCTGCAAACGCTATTTCCTAGCATGGAAGTGTCGCACTTATACCCTTTTGAAGTGAATACGAGGTATACATGACATTTCGCAATGAATATTATATCTTATCAGGAAACATAGAAATGTGATGCGACATCGCGTTTTAAGAAGCATTAGAACTCAATTGCCTCTACGTGTAGACATCTGCAGACGCTATTTCCTAGCATGGAAGTGTCGCACTTACATTCTTTTGAAGTGAATACGAGGTATACATGACACCTCGCAATGAATATTATATCTTATCATGATACATAGAAGAGAGATGCGATATCGCGTTTTAAGAAACTTTAGAACCCTATGGCCTCGATGCGGAGATATCTGCAAACGCTATTTCCTAGCATGGAAGTGTCGCACTTACATTCTTCTGAAGTGAATACGAGTTATACATGACACTTCGCAATGAATATTATATCTTATCACGAAACATATAAATGAGATGTGATATCGCGATTTAAGTAGCATTAGAACGCTATTGCTACGATACGTAGACATCTGCAAACGCTATTTCCTAGCAAACAATAGTCGCATTTACATTCTATTGAAGTGAATACGAGGTATACATGACACTTCGCAATGAATATTATATCTTATAATGAAACATAGAAATGAGATGCGATATCGCGATTTAAGTAGCATTAGAACTCTATTGCCACGACACGTAGACATCTGAATACGCTATTTACTAGCAAGGAAGTGTCGCATTTACATTCGTTTGGAGTGTATACGAGGTATACATGACACTTCCCAATGAATATTATATCTTATCAGGAAACATAGAAATGTGATGCGACATCGCGTTCTAAGAAGCATTAGAACTCTATTGCCTCGATGCGTAGACATCTGAATACGCTATTGCCTAGGAAGGAAGTGTCGCATTTACATTCGTTTGGAGTGAAATCGAGGTATACATGACACTTCGCAAAGAATATTACATCTTATCATGAAGCATAGAAATGAGATGCGATATCGCGTCTTGAGAAACATTAGAACTCTATTGCTACGATACGTAGACATCTGCAAACGCAATTTCCTAGCAAGGAATAGTCGCATTTACATTCTTTTGAAGTGAATACGAGGTATACATGACACCTCGCAATGAATATTATATCTTATCACGAAACATACAAGTGAGATGCGATATCGCGATTTAAGTAGCATTAGAACTCTATCGCTACGATACGTAGACATCTGCAAACGCTATTTCCTAGCATAGAAGTTTCTCATTTACATTCTTTTGAAGTGAATACAAGATATACATGACACATCGGAATGAATATTATATCTTATCATGAAACATAGGAATGAGCTGCGATATCGCGTTTTGAGATGAATTAGAACTCTATTGCAACGATACGTAGACATCTGCAAACGCTATAGCCAAGCATGCAAGTGTCGCATTTACAATCTTGTGATGTGAGTACGAGGTATACATGACACATCGGAATGAATATTATATCTTATCATGAAACATAGGCATGAGCTGTGATATCGCGTTTTGAGATGAATTAGAACTCTATTGCAACGATACGTAGACATCTGCAAACGCTATTTCCTAGCACGCAAGTGTCGCACTTACATTCTTCTGAAGTGAATACGATGTATACATGACACTTCGCAATGAATATTATATCTTGTCACGAAACATAAAAATGAAATGCGATATCGCGATTTAAGTAGCATTAGAACTCTATTGCCACGATACGTAGACATCTGAATACGCTATTTCCTAGCAAGGAAGGGTCGCATTTACATTCGTTTGGAGTGAATACGAGGTATACATGACACTTTCCAATGTATATTATGCCTTATCATGAAGCGTAGAAATGAGATGCGATATCGCGTTTTGAGAAGCATTAGAACTCTATTGCTACGATACGTAGGCATCTGCAAACGCTATGCCCTAGCAAGGAATAGTCGCATTTACATTCTTTTGATGTGAATTCGAGGTATACATGACACTTCGCAATGAATATTATATCTTATAATGAATCATGGAAGTGAGATGCGATATCGCGATTTAAGTAGAATTAGAACTCTATTGCTACGATACGTAGAGATCTGAATACGCTATTTCCTAGCAAGGAAGTGTCGCATCTACATACGTTTGGAGAGAATACGAGGTATACATGACACTTCGCAATGAATATTATATCTTATCATGAAACATAGAAGTGAGATGAGATATCGCGTTTTAAGAAGCATTAGAACTCTATGGCCTCGATGCGGAGACATCGGCAAACGCTATTTCCTAGCATGGAAGTGTCGCATTTACATTCTTTTCAAGTGAATACGAGGTATACATGACACTTCGCAATGAATATTATATCTTGTCACGAAACATAGAAATGAGATGCGATATCGCGATTTAAGTAGCATTAGAACTCTATTGCTACGATACGTAGGCATCTGAATACGCTATTTCCTAGCATGGAAGTGTCGCATTTACATACGTTTGGAGTGAATACGAGGTATACATGACACTTCGCAATGAATATTATATCTTATCATTAAGCATAGAAATGAGATGCGATATCGCGTTGTAAGAAGCATTAGAACTCTACGGCCTCGATGCGGAGACATCTGCGAACGCTATTTCCTAGCATAGAAGTTTCTCATTTACATTCTTTGGAGTGAATACATGATATACATGACACATCGGAATGAATATTATATCTTATCATGAACCATAGAAATGGGATGCGATATCGCGTTTTAAGAAGCATTAGAACTCTATTGCTACGGTACATAGACATCTGCAAACGCTATTTCCTAGCATGGAAGTGTCGCACTTATACCCTTTTGAAGTGAATACGAGGTATACATGACATTTCGCAATGAATATTATATCTTATCAGGAAACATAGAAATGTGATGCGACATCGCGTTTTAAGAAGCATTAGAACTCAATTGCCTCTACGTGTAGACATCTGCAGACGCTATTTCCTAGCATGGAAGTGTCGCACTTACATTCTTTTGAAGTGAATACGAGGTATACATGACACCTCGCAATGAATATTAAATCTTATCATGATACATAGAAGAGAGATGCGATATCGCGTTTTAAGAAACTCTAGAACCCTATGGCCTCGATGCGGAGATATCTGCAAACGCTATTTCCTAGCATGGAAGTGTCGCACTTACATTCTTCTGAAGTGAATACGAGTTACACATGACACTTCGCAATGAATATTATATCTTATCACGAAACATATAAATGAGATGTGATATCGCGATTTAAGTAGCATTAGAACGCTATTGCTACGATACGTAGACATCTGCAAACGCTATTTCCTAGCAAACAATAGTCGCATTTACATTCTATTGAAGTGAATACGAGGTATACATGACACTTCGCAATGAATATTATATCTTATAATGAAACATAGAAATGAGATGCGATATCGCGATTTAAGTAGCATTAGAAATCTATTGCCACGATACGTAGACATCTGAATACGCTATTTCCTAGCAAGGAAGTGTCGCATTTACATTCGTTTGGAGTGTATACGAGGTATACATGACACTTCCCAATGAATATTATATCTTATCAGGAAACATAGAAATGTGATGCGACATCGCGTTCTAAGAAGCATTAGAACTCTATTGCCTCGATGCGTAGACATCTGAATACGCTATTGCCTAGGAAGGAAGTGTCGCATTTACATTCGTTTGGAGTGAAATCGAGGTATACATGACACTTCGCAAAGAATATTACATCTTATCATGAAGCATAGAAATGAGATGCGATATCGCGTCTTGAGAAACATTAGAACTCTATTGCTACGATACGTAGACATCTGCAAACGCAATTTCCTAGCAAGGAATAGTCGCATTTACATTCTTTTGAAGTGAATACGAGGTATACATGACACCTCGCAATGAATATTATATCTTATCACGAAACATACAAGTGAGATGCGATATCGCGATTTAAGTAGCATTAGAACTCTATCGCTACGATACGTAGACATCTGCAAACGCTATTTCCTAGCATAGAAGTTTCTCATTTACATTCTTTTGAAGTGAATACAAGATATACATGACACATCGGAATGAATATTATATCTTATCATGAAACATAGGAATGAGCTGCGATATCGCGTTTTGAGATGAATTAGAACTCTATTGCAACGATACGTAGACATCTGCAAACGCTATAGCCAAGCATGCAAGTGTCGCATTTACAATCTTGTGATGTGAGTACGAGGTATACATGACACATCGGAATGAATATTATATCTTATCATGAAACATAGGCATGAGCTGTGATATCGCGTTTTGAGATGAATTAGAACTCTATTGCAACGATACGTAGACATCTGCAAACGCTATTTCCTAGCACGCAAGTGTCGCACTTACATTCTTCTGAAGTGAATACGATGTATACATGACACTTCGCAATGAATATTATATCTTGTCACGAAACATAAAAATGAGATGCGATATCGCGATTTAAGTAGCATTAGAACTCTATTGCCACGATACGTAGACATCTGAATACGCTATTTCCTAGCAAGGAAGGGTCGCATTTACATTCGTTTGGAGTGAATACGAGGTATACATGACACTTTCCAATGTATATTATGCCTTATCATGAAGCGTAGAAATGAGATGCGATATCGCGTTTTGAGAAGCATTAGAACTCTATTGCTACGATACGTAGGCATCTGCAAACGCTATGCCCTAGCAAGGAATAGTCGCATTTACATTCTTTTGATGTGAATTCGAGGTATACATGACACTTCGCAATGAATATTATATCTTATAATGAATCATGGAAGTGAGATGCGATATCGCGATTTAAGTAGAATTAGAACTCTATTGCTACGATACGTAGAGATCTGAATACGCTATTTCCTAGCAAGGAAGTGTCGCATCTACATACGTTTGGAGAGAATACGAGGTATACATGACACTTCGCAATGAATATTATATCTTATCATGAAACATAGAAGTGAGATGAGATATCGCGTTTTAAGAAGCATTAGAACTCTATTGCCTCGACGCGTAGAAATCTGCAGTCGCTATTTCCTAGCATGGAAGTGTCGCATTTACATTCTTTTGAAGTGAATACGAGGTGTACATGACACTTCGCAATGAATATTATACCTTATCAGGAAACATAGAAATGAGATGCGATATCGCGTTTTGAGAAGCACAAGAACTCTAGTGCTACTATACGTAGACATCTGCAAACGCTATTTCCTAGCAAGCAATAGTCGCATTTACATTCTTTTGAAGTGAATACGAGGTATACATGACACTTCGCAATGAATATTATATCTTATCACGAAACATAGAAATGAGATGCGAAATCGCGATTTAAGTAGAATTAGAGCTCTATTGCTACGATACGTAGACATCTGAATACGCTATTTCCTAGCAAGGAAGTGTCGCATTTACATACGTTTGGAGTGAATACGATGTATACATGACACTTCGCAATGAATATTATATCTTATCATGAAACATAGAAGTGAGGTGCGATATCGCGTTAAGAAGCATTAGAACTCTATTGCCTCGACGTGTAGACATCTGCAGACGCTATTTCCTAGCATGGAAGTGTCGCACTTACATTCTTTTGAAGTGAATACGAGGTATACATTTCACTTAGCAATGAATATTATATCTTATCATGAAACATAGAAGAGAGATGCTATATCGCGTTTTAAGAAGCATTAGAACTCTATGGCCTCGATGCGGAGACACCTGCAAACGCTATTTCCGAGTATGGAAGTGTCGCACTTACATTCTTTTGAAGTGAATACGAGGTATACATGACACTTCGCAATGCATATTATATCTTATCACGAAACATATAAATGAGATGTGATATCGCGATTTAAGTAGCATTAGAAAGCTACTGCTACGATACGTAGACATCTGAAAACGCTATTTGCTGTCATGGAAGTGTCGCACTCACATTCTTTTGAAGTGAAAACGAGGTATACATGACACTTCGCAATGAATATTATATCTTATCATGAAACATAGAAGAGAGATGCGATATCGCGTTTTATGAAGCATTAGAACTCTATGGCCTCGATGCGGAGACATCTGCAAACGCTATTTCCTAGCATGGAAGTGTCGCACTTACATTCTTTTGAGGTGAATACGAGGTAGACATGACACTTCGCAATGAATATTATATCTTATGACGAAACATATAAATGAGATGTGATATCGCGATTTAAGTAGCATTAGAACGCTATTGCTACGATACGTAGACATCTGAATACGCTATTTCCTATCAAGGAAGTGTCGCATTTACATACCTTTGGAGTGAATACGAGGTATACATGACACTTCGCAATGAATATTATATCTTATCATGAAACATAGAAGAGAGATGCGATATCGCGTTTTAAGAAGCATTAGAACTCTATTGCCTCGACGCGTAGAAATCTGCAGACGCTATTTCCTAGCATGGAAGTGTCGCATTTACATTCTTTTGAAGTGAATACGAGGTGTACATGACACTTAGCAATGAATATTATATCTTATCATGAAACATAGAAGACAGATGCGATATCGCGTCTTAAGAAGCATTAGAACTCTATGGCCTCGATGCGGAGACACCTGCAAACGCTATTTCCGAGTATGGAAGTGTCGCACTTACATTCTTTTGAAGTGAATTCGAGGTATACATGACACTTCGCAATGCATATTATATCTTATCACGAAACATATAAATGAGATGTGATATCGCGATTTAAGTAGCACTAGAAAGCTATTGCTACGGTACGTAGACATCTGAAAACGCTATTTGCTAGCATGGAAGTGTCGCACTTACATTCTTTTGAAGTGAAAACGGGGTATACATGACACTTCGCAATGAATATTATATCTTATCATGAAACATAGAAGAGAGATGCGATATCGCATTTTAAGAAGCATTAGAACTCTATGGCCTCGATGCGGAGACATCTGCAAACGCTATTTCCTAGCATGGAAGTGCCGCACTTACATTCTTTTGAGGTGAATACGAGGTATACATGACACTTCGCAATGAATATTATATCTTATCACGAAAAATATAAATGAGATGTGATATCGCGATTTAAGTAGCATTAGAACTCTATTGCTACGATACGTAGACATCTGAATACGCTATTTCCGAGCAAGGAAGTGTTGCATTTACATACGTTTGGAGTGAATACGAGGTATACATGACACTTCGCAATGAATATTATATCTTATCATGAAACATAGAAGAGAGATGCGATATCGCGTTTTAAGGAGCATTAGAACTCTATTGCCTCGACGCGTAGAAATCTGCAGACGCTATTTCCTAGCATGGAAGTGTCGCATTTACATTCTTTTGAAGTGAATACGAGGTGTACGTGACACTTCGCAATGAATATTACATCTTATCACGAAACATAGAAATGAGATGCGATATCGCGAGTTCAGCAGCATTAGAACTCTATTGCTACGATACGTAGACATCTGAATACGCTATTTCCTAGCAAAGAAGTGTCGCATTTACATTTGTTTGGAGTGAATACGAGGTATACATGAAACTTCGCAATGATTATTAAATCTTATCCTGAAGCATAGTACAGAGATGCGATATCGCGTTTTAAGAAGCATTAGATCCCTATTGCCTCGATGCGCAGCTATCTGCAAACGCTATTTCCTAGCATGGAACTATTTCCTAGCAAGCAGTAGTCGCATTTACATTCTTTTGAAGTGAATACGAGGTATACATGACACTTCGCAATGAATATTATATCTTATCACGAAACAAAGAAATGAGATGCGAAATCGCGATTTGTGCAGCATTAGAACTCTATTGCTACGATACGTAGACATCTGCAAACGCTATTTCCTAGCAAGCAATAGTCGCGTTTACATTCTTTAGATGTGAATACGAGGTATACATGACACTTCACAATGAATATTATATCTTATCACGAAACATATAAATGAGATGCGATATCGCGATCTAAGAAGCATTAGAAACCTATTGCCTCGATGTGGAGATATCTGCAAACGCTATTTCCTAGCAAGCAATAGTCGCATTTACATTCTTTTGAAATGAATTCGAGGTTTACATGACACTTCGGAATGAATATTATAACTTATCACGAAACATAAATATGAGATGCGATATCGCGATCTAAGTAGCATTAGAACGCTATTGCTACGATACGTAGACATCTGCAAACACTATTTCCTAGCAAGCAATAGTCGCATTTACATTCTTTTGAAGTGAATACAAGGTATACATGACCATTCGCAATGAATATTCTTTCTTATCACGAAACATAGAAATGAGATGCGATATCGCGACTTATGTAGCATTAGAACTCTATTGCTACGATACGTAGACATCTGAATACGCTATTTCCTAGCAAGGAATAGTCGCATTTACATTCTTTTGAAGTGAATACGAGGTATACATGGCACTTCGCAATGAATATTATATCTTATCATGAAACATAGAAGACAGATGCGATATCGAGGTTTAAGAAGCTTTAGAACTCTATTGCCACGAAGCGTAGACATCTGCAAACGCTATTTCCTAGCAAGGAAGTGTCGCATTTACATTCGTTTGAAGAAAAGACGAGGTACACATGACAATTCGCAATGAATATTATATCTTATCATGAAACATAGAAGAAAGATGCGATATCGCGTTTTAATAAGCATTAGAACTCTATGGCCTCGATGCGGAGACATCTGCAAACGCTATTTCCTAGCATGGAAGTGTTGCATTTACATTCTTTTGTAGTGAATACGTGGTGTACATGACACTTCGCAATGAATATTATATCTTATCATGAAACCTAGAAGGGATATGCAATATCGCGTATTAAGAAGCATTAGAACCCTATTGCCTCGATGCGGAGATATCTGCTAACGCTATTTCCTTGCATGGATGTGTCGCATTTACATTCTTATGAAGTGAATACGAGTAATACATGACACTTCGCAATGAATACTATATCTTATCACGAAACATAGAAGAGAGATGCGATATCGCGATGTAAGAAGCATTAGAACTCTATGGCCTCGATGCGGAGACATCAGCAAATGCTATTTCCTAGCATGGAAGTGTCGCATTTACATTCTTTTCAAGTGAATACGAGGTATACATGACACTTCGCAATGAATATTATATCTAGTCACGAAACATAGAAATGAGATGCGATATCGCGATTTAAGTAGCATTAGAACTCTATCGCAACGATACGTAGACATCTGAAAACGCTATTTCCTAGCATAGATGTTTCTCATTTACATTCTTTTGAAGTGAATACAAGATATACATGACATATCGGAATGAATATTATATCTTATCATGAAGCATAGAAATGAGATGCGATATCGCGTTTTGAGATGAATTAGAACTCTATTGCAACGATACGTAGACATCTGCAAACGCTATAGCCAAGCATGCAAGTGTCGCATTTACAATCTTGTGATGTGAGTACGAGGTATACGTGACACATCGGAATGAATATTATATCTTATCATGAAACATAGGCATGAGCTGTGATATCGCGTTTTGAGATGAATTAGAACTCTATTGCAACGATGCGTAGACATCTGCAAACGCTATTTCCTAGCAAGGAAGTGTCGCATCTACATACGTTTGGAGAGAATACGAGGTATACATGACACTTCGCAATGAATATTATATCTTATCATGAAACATAGAAGTGAGATGAGATATCGCGTTTTAAGAAGCATTAGAACTCTATTGCCTCGACGCGTAGAAATCTGCAGACGCTATTTCCTAGCATGGAAGTGTCGCATTTACATTCTTTTGAAGTGAATACGAGGTGTACATGACACTTCGCAATGAATATTATACCTTATCAGGAAACATAGAAATGAGATGCGATATCGCGTTTTGAGAAGCACAAGAACTCTAGTGCTACTATACGTAGACATCTGCAAACGCTATTTCCTAGCAAGCAATAGTCGCATTTACATTCTTTTGAAGTGAATACGAGGTATACATGACACTTCGCAATGAATATTATATCTTATCACGAAACATAGAAATGAGATGCGAAATCGCGATTTAAGTAGAATTAGAGCTCTATTGCTACGATACGTAGACATCTGAATACGCTATTTCCTAGCAAGGAAGTGTCGCATTTACATACGTTTGGAGTGAATACGATGTATACATGACACTTCGCAATGAATATTATATCTTATCATGAAACATAGAAGTGAGGTGCGATATCGCGTTAAGAAGCATTAGAACTCTATTGCCTCGACGTGTAGACATCCGCAGACGCTATTTCCTAGCATGGAAGTGTCGCACTTACATTCTTTTGAAGTGAATACGAGGTATACATTTCACTTAGCAATGAATATTATATCTTATCATGAAACATAGAAGAGAGATGCTATATCGCGTTTTAAGAAGCATTAGAACTCTATGGCCTCGATGCGGAGACACCTGCAAACGCTATTTCCGAGTATGGAAGTGTCGCACTTACATTCTTTTGAAGTGAATACGAGGTATACATGACACTTCGCAATGCATATTATATCTTATCACGAAACATATAAATGAGATGTGATATCGCGATTTAAGTAGCATTAGAAAGCTACTGCTACGATACGTAGACATCTGAAAACGCTATTTGCTGTCATGGAAGTGTCGCACTCACATTCTTTTGAAGTGAAAACGAGGTATACATGACACTTCGCAATGAATATTATATCTTATCATGAAACATAGAAGAGAGATGCGATATCGCGTTTTATGAAGCATTAGAACTCTATGGCCTCGATGCGGAGACATCTGCAAACGCTATTTCCTAGCATGGAAGTGTCGCACTTACATTCTTTTGAGGTGAATACGAGGTAGACATGACACTTCGCAATGAATATTATATCTTATGACGAAACATATAAATGAGATGTGATATCGCGATTTAAGTAGCATTAGAACGCTATTGCTACGATACGTAGACATCTGAATACGCTATTTCCTATCAAGGAAGTGTCGCATTTACATACCTTTGGAGTGAATACGAGGTATACATGACACTTCGCAATGAATATTATATCTTATCATGAAACATAGAAGAGAGATGCGATATCGCGTTTTAAGAAGCATTAGAACTCTATTGCCTCGACGCGTAGAAATCTGCAGACGCTATTTCCTAGCATGGAAGTGTCGCATTTACATTCTTTTGAAGTGAATACGAGGTGTACATGACACTTAGCAATGAATATTATATCTTATCATGAAACATAGAAGACAGATGCGATATCGCGTCTTAAGAAGCATTAGAACTCTATGGCCTCGATGCGGAGACACCTGCAAACGCTATTTCCGAGTATGGAAGTGTCGCACTTACATTCTTTTGAAGTGAATTCGAGGTATACATGACACTTCGCAATGCATATTATATCTTATCACGAAACATATAAATGAGATGTGATATCGCGATTTAAGTAGCACTAGAAAGCTATTGCTACGGTACGTAGACATCTGAAAACGCTATTTGCTAGCATGGAAGTGTCGCACTTACATTCTTTTGAAGTGAAAACGGGGTATACATGACACTTCGCAATGAATATTATATCTTATCATGAAACATAGAAGAGAGATGCGATATCGCATTTTAAGAAGCATAAGAACTCTATGGCCTCGATGCGGAGACATCTGCAAACGCTATTTCCTAGCATGGAAGTGCCGCACTTACATTCTTTTGAGGTGAATACGAGGTATACATGACACTTCGCAATGAATATTATATCTTATCACGAAAAATATAAATGAGATGTGATATCGCGATTTAAGTAGCATTAGAACTCTATTGCTACGATACGTAGACATCTGAATACGCTATTTCCGAGCAAGGAAGTGTTGCATTTACATACGTTTGGAGTGAATACGAGGTATACATGACACTTCGCAATGAATATTATATCTTATCATGAAACATAGAAGAGAGATGCGATATCGCGTTTTAAGGAGCATTAGAACTCTATTGCCTCGACGCGTAGAAATCTGCAGACGCTATTTCCTAGCATGGAAATGTCGCATTTACATTCTTTTGAAGTGAATACGAGGTGTACATGACACTTCGCAATGAATATTATACCTTATCATGAAACATAGAAATGAGGAGCGACTTTGCGCTTTAAGAAGCATTAGAACACTATTGCTTCGATACGTAGACATCTGCAAATGCTACTTCCTAGCAAAGAAGTGTCGCACTTACATTCTTTGGATGTGAAGGCGAGGTATACATGACACTTCGCAGTGAATATTATATCTTATGATGAAACATAGAAATGAGATGCGATATGGCGATTCAAGAAGCATTAGAGCTCTATTTCTTCGATACGTAGATATCTGCAAACCTTATTTCCTAGCAAGGAAGTGTCGCATTTACATTCTTTTGAAGTGAAGGCGAGGTGTCACGTCCGGTGAAACTATTTTCCGTTGCTCCGGAGGCTTTACGACACGAACCTATTTTTCGGTAATTCGGTCCGCGGGAACGCGTTAACACCGGGTCCGACAATTTCGGCTGACGCGACACTAGCGAAAACACTCGCGATAATAAGGGAATGACCCTACCTTTCGATGACGTCTCTCTCGATTTGTACGTAGAAACGGCGTGGAGGATCGTTCGCTGGGATCGTAGCGGATTTCGTTCTGTTGGCTGCTACGGAAATCTCGATCAGTCGCCAGCGAAGAGGAGGACGGCGGTCGGAATTCAGCGATGATGCTGAATGTGGCAGAATCGGCGTGATGCGTCGTGGTGTCTGGATCGGAAGCGTCGACGGTCGCTTCGGAAAGCGGCGTCTGGGCTGGTGCGAAGGCAGGTCGCTGGTATACGAGGACTCTCGGAACGCCCTCCAAATATTCACGCACAAGTGATCGTATGAAATTCTTCCTACTCGCACGTCGCGTTCTTCGCAAACCGGGAGCATGATTCATTCACCAGGTTTTTCTGTACTTTCGACTAAGATCTGAGGGATAAGCGGCGGTCTCAACGTCACAAAGCCGATTTCTATACTCCTTCAATTTGATGAAGAGCAACCACAGTTGTATGGAAGAACCCGTGGAAGAATTCGTAGTTAAATGTAATGTTAAATGTAGAACTAATATTATAAACACTTGATAAAATTAATGGATGTGGAAATAGTAGACTTGGTAATAGAACTTGTACTTGGATATAGTAAAAGTAAAAATAAAATATATTCTAGGTTCAAAGTATACAAGAACTGGAATTATTCTTAGACTAAGACTAAGTTAGAATGGAAATAGAAGTACGATGCCTGAACCCCACATTGAGGTGGCTAACGATCTAGAACAAGAGGTTTCGACTCCTAGGTAGGAGATCTCGAGTCAGAGTGTGTGCTCTGGAGACGCGTCTCTGACCTCCTCGGTTCGTGGGGCGCTACGGTCGCGGACGCTCGTGGTAGGGAGACCGCGGTCCCGCGAGTGGGGGACTCGCGTCTCGAGGCAGAGAGCGCGCGGTCCAGCGAGTGGGGACCCGCGGCTCGTGGTAGGGCTAGCGGCGCATGCCGCTGGCCGGACGCATCTTACTTAGTGTAACTTAGATCTAGGAATTCTTATATATGCGTCATGATATGGTATGTATGTCCTAGCTTAGAAGTAATATATAGGTTCTAGCAGATCCTGTTCCCGGAATTGGAAAAGACCCCAGTCAGGTGATGGGCTGCGGCTACGTCTTCCTGCAGGACGGACTGCTCGGTGCGAGGGAGATAGGGCTGCCCGTCCTTGGTGCGGGCGAGACAGGTATACTCAGTGGTGCGAGTGAGACACTGGTGCCCGGTACGAGCGAGAAACGTATACTCGGCGGTGCGAGTGAGGCAGCGGAACTCGGTGTGAGTGAGCGCGTGCAGGTATGCGCGCGCGAACACTTCCAGTTGCTGGTTCTGCAGGCGAGTTTGGCTGGTTGCATGCGTCCAGGGCTTGATGCTGGGGGGTGCGTGGAGGTTGATGGGTGGCAGGCGGTACGCCTGACGTCACAAAATGCGACACTTCCTTTCTAGGAAATTACGTTCCCAGATATCTCTGTATCGAAGCTATAGAGTTCTAATTCTCCTTAAAACGCGATATCGCACCTCATCTCTATGTCTCATGATAAGATATAATATTCATTGCGAATTGTCGTGTATACCACGTATTCACATCAAAAGAAAGTAAATGCGACACTTCCGTGCTAGGAAATAGCGTTTCCAGATATCTACGAATCATAGCAATAGAGTTCCAATGCTTCTTAAAACTCGATATCGCATCTGATTTCTATATTTCATGATGAGATATAATATCCATTGCGAAGTGTCACTTATTTCTCGTATTCACTTCAAATGAATGAAAATGCGACACTTCCTTCCTAGGAAATAGCGTTTGTAGATGTCTACGTATCGAAGTAATAGTGTACTAATGCTTCTTAAAGCGCGATATCGCGTCTCATTTCAATGATTCATGATAAGATACAATATTCATTGCGAAGTGTCATGTATACCTCGTACTCACTTCAAAAGAATGAAAATGTGACTATTCCTTGCTAGGAAATAGCGTTTGCAGATGTCTACGTGTCGTAGCAACAGAGATATAATGCTTCTTAAATCGCGATATCGCATCTCAATTCTATGTTTCATGATAAGATATAATATTCACTGCGGAGTGGCATGTATACCTCGTATTCACTTCAATGGAATGTAAATGCGACACTTCCTTGCTAGGAAGTAGCGTTTTCAGGTGTCTACGTATCGAGGCAATAGCGTTCTAATGCTTCTTAAAACGAGATATTGCATCTCTTTTCTATGTTTCATGATAAGATATAATACTCATTGCGAAGTGTCATGTTTACCTCGTATTCACTTCAAAAGAATGTAAATGCCACACTTCCGTGCTAGGAAGTGGCGTTTGCAGATGTCTACGTATCGAAGCAATAGAGATCTAATGCTTCTTATATAGCAATATCACATCTAATTTCTAAGTTTCATGATAAGATATAATATTCATTGCTAAGTGCTATGTATACCTCGTATTCACTTCAAAAGAATGTAAACGCGACACTTCCTAGCAAGGAAGTAGCGTTTGCAGATGTCTACGTATCGTAGCAATAGAGTTCTAATGCTTCTTAAAACGAGACATCGCATCTCATTTCTATGTTTCACGATAAGACGTAATACTCATTGCGGAGTGGCATGTATACCTCGTATTCACTTCAATGGAATGTAAATGCGACACTTCCTTCCTAGGAAGTAGCGTTTGCAGATATCTACGTATAGAAGAAATAGTGTCATAGTGCTTCTTAAAACGAGATATCGCATCTCATTTCTATGTTTCACGATATGATATAATATTCATTGCGGAGTGGCATGTATACCTCGTATTCACTTCAATGGAATGTAAATGCGACACTTCCTTGCTAGGAAATAACGCTTGCAGATGTTTACGTATCGAAGCAATAGATTTCTAATGCTTCTTATATCGCGATATCGCGTCTCATTTCAACGTTTCATGATAAGATACAATATTCATTGTGGAGTGTTATGTATCCCTCGTATTCACTTCAAATGAATGTAAATGCGACAATTCCTTGCTAGGAAGTAGCGTTTGCAGATGGCCACGTATCGAAGCTGTAGCGTTCTAATGCTTCATAAAACGAGATATAGCATCTCTTTTCTATGTTTCATGATAAAATATAATACTCATTGCGAAGTGTCATGTTTACCTCGTATTCACTTCAAATGAATGTAAATGCGACACTTCCTTGCTAGGAAGTGGCGTTTGCAGATGTCTAAGTACCGAAGCAATAGAGTTCTAATGCTTCTTAAAACGCGATATCGCATCTCAGTTCTATGTTTCATGATGAGATGTAATATTCATTGTAGAGTGCTATTTATACCTCGTATTCACTTCAAAAGAATGTAAATGCGACACCTCCTTGCTAGGAAATAGCGTTTGCAGATGACTACGTATCGTAGCAATAGAGTTCAAATGCTTCTCAAAAACGCGATATCGCATCTCATTTCTATGTTTCTTGATAACATACAATGGTCATTGCGAAGTGTTATGTATTCCTCGTCTACACTTCAAATGAATGTAAATGCGCCACATCTCTTCTAGGAAATAGCGTTTCCAGATGTGTACGTATCGAAGCAATAGAGTTGAAATACATCTTAAAACGCGATATCGCATCTCATTTCTATGTCTCATGATAAGATATAGTATTCATTGCGAGGTGTCATGTATACCTCGCATTCACTTCAAATGAATGTAAACGAAACATTTCCTTCCTAGGAAATAGCGTTTGCTGATGTCTACGTATCGTAGCAATAGAGTTCTAATGTCTTTGAAATCGCCATATCGCATCTCATTTCTATGTCTCATGATGAGGTATAATAATCATTGCTAAGTGTCATGTATACCTCGCATACACTTCAAATGAATGTAAATGCGACACTTCCTTTCTAGGAAATAGCCTTTTCAGATATCTACGTATCGTAGCAATAGAGTTCTACTGATTCTTACAACGCGATAATGCATCTCATTTCTATGTTTCATGATAACATACAATGTTCACTGCGAAGTGCTTTGTGTTCCTCGTCTACACTTCAAATGAATGTAAATGCACAACATCCCTTCTAGAAAATAGCGTTTCCAGATGTGTACGTATCGAAGTAATAGAGTTCAAATACATCTTAAAACGCAATATCGCATCTCATTTCTATGTCTAGTGGTAAGATATAATATTCATTGCGAAGTGTCACGTATACCTCACATACACTTCAAATGAATGTAAATGAAACATTTCCTTGTTAGGAAATAGCGTTTGCAGATGGCTACGTATCGTAGTAATAGGGTTCTAATGCTTTTTACAACGGGACATCGCATCTCATTTCTATGTTTCATGATAAGTAATAATATTCATTGTAGAGTGTTATGTATACCACGTATTCACCTCAAAAGAATGTAATTGCGACAATTCCATTCTAGGATATAGCGTTGGCAGATGTTTACGTATTGTAGCAATAGAGTTCTAATGCTTCTTAGAACGCGATATAGCATCTCATTCCTATGTTTTATGATGCAATATAATATTCATTGCGAAGAGTTATGTATTCCTCGTCTACACTTTAAAAGAATATAAATGCGACACTCCCGTGCTAGGAAATAGAGTCCGCAGATGTCTACGTATCGTAGCAATAGATTTCTAATGCTGCTTAATTCGCGATATCGCATCTCATTTATATGTTTCGTGATAAGATATTATATTCATTGCCAAGTGTCGTGTATACCTCGTATTCACTTCAAAAGAATGTAAGTGCCACACGTCCATGCTAGGAAATAGCATTTGCAGATGCCTACATATCGTAGCAATAGAATTCTAATGCTACTTAAATCGCGATATCGCATCTCATTTATATGTTTCGTGATAAGATATAATATTCATTGCGAAGTGTCATGTATACCTCGCATTCACTTCAAAAGAATGTAAATGCGACTATTGCTTGCTAGGAAATAGCGTTGGCAGATGCCTACGTATCGTAGCAATAGAGTTCTAATGCTCCTTAGATCGCAATATCGCATCACATTTCTATGTTTCGTGATAAGATATAATATTCATTGCGAATGGTCATGTTTACCTTGTATACACTTCAAAAGAATGTAAGTGCGACACTTCCATGCTAGGAAATAGCGTTTGCTGTTGTCTCCGCATCGATGCCATAGAGTTCTAATGCTTCTTAAAACGCGATATCGCATCTCTCTTCTATGTTTCATGATAAGATATAATATTCATTGCGAAGTGTCATGTATACCTCGTATTCTCTCCAAAAGAATGTAAATGCGACACTTCCTTGCAAGGAAATGGCGTATTCAGTTGTCTACGTATTGTAGCAATAGAGTTCTAATGCTACTTAAATCGCGATATCGCATCTCATTTATGTTTCGTGATAAGATATAATATTCATCGCGAAGTGTCATGTATACCTCGTATTCACTTCAACAGAATGTAAATGCGACTACTTGCTAGGAGATAGCGTTTGCAGATGTCTCCGCATAGAGACCGTAGAGTTCTAATGCTTCTTAAAACGCGATATCGCATCCCTCTTCCGTGTTTCATGATAAGATATAATATTCATTGCGAAGTGTCATGTATACCTCGCATTCACTACAAAAGAATGAAAATGCGACACTTCCATGCTAGGAAATAGCGTCTGCAGGTGTCTACGCGTCGAGGCAATAGAGTTCTAATGCTTCTTAGATCGCGATATCGCATCTCATTTCTCTGTTTCATTATAAGATATAATATTCATTGCGAAGTGTCATGTGTACCTCGTATTCACATCAAAAGAATGTAAATGCGACTATTCCTTGAGAGGGCATAGCGTTTGCAGATGCCTAGGTATCGTAGCAATACAGTTCAAATGCTTCTTAGATCGCGATATCGCATCTCATTTCTATGCTTCATGATAAGATATAATATTCATTGCGAACTGTCGTGCATATCTCGTATTCACTTCAACAGAATGTAAATGCGACTACTTGCTAGGAGATAGCGTTTGCAGATGTCTCCGCATAGAGACCGTAGAGTTCTGATGCTTCTTAAAATGCGATATCGCATCCCTCTTCCGTGTTTCATGATAAGATATAATATTCATTGCGAAGTGTCATGTATATCTCGTATTCACTTCAAAAGAATGTAAATGCGACTACTGCTTGCTAGGAAATAGCGTTTGCAGATGTCTACGTATAGTAGCAATAGAGTTCTAATGCTTCGTAAAACGCTATATCGCATCACACTTCTATGTTTCATGATAAGGTATAATATTCATTATGGAGTGTTATGTATACCTCGTATTCACTTCAAACGAATATAAATGCGACACTTCCTTGCTAGGAAATAGCGTTTCCAGATGACCACGTATCGAAAGAATAGAGTTCTAATACTTCTTAAAACGAGATGTCGCATCTCACTTCTATGTTTCATGATAAGATATAATGTTCATGGCGAAGTGTCATGTATATCTCGTATTCACTTCAAATGAATGTAAATGCGAAACTTCCATGCTAGGAAATAGCGTTTGCAGATGTCTTCGTATCGTAGCAATAGAGTTCTAATGCTTCTTAAAACGCGATATCACATCTCACTTCTATGTTTCATGATAAGATATAATATTCATAGCGAAGTGTCATGTATATCTCGTATTCACATCACAGGAATGTAAATGCGACTCTGCCATGCTAGGAAATAGCGTTTCCAGATGTCTACGTATCGTAGCAATAGAGTTCTAATGCATCTTAAAACGAGATGTCGCTTCTCTTTTCTATGTTTCATGATAAGATATAATATTCATTGCGAAGTGTCATGTATACCTCGTGTTCACTTCAATGGAATGTAAATGCGACATTTGCTACCTAGGAAATAGAGTTTGCAGATGTCTACGTATATTAGCAATAGAGTTCTAATGCTTCTCAAAACGCGATATAGCACCTGATACCTATGTTTCATGATAAGATATGATATTCATTGCGAAGTGTCATGTATATCTCGTATTCAGTTCAAAAGAATGTAAATGTGACACTTCCATGCTAGGAAATAGCGTTTGCAGATGTCTACGTATCGTAGCAATAGAGTTCTAATGCTTCTTAAAACGCGATATCGCATCTCACTTCTGTGTTTCATGATAAGATATAATATTCATTATGGAGTGTCTTGTATACCGCGTATTCACTTCAAATGAATGTAAATGCGACACTTCCTTGCTAGGAAATAGCGTTTGCAGATGTCGACGTATCGAAGAAATAGAGTTCTAGTGCTTCTTGAAACGCGGTATCGTATCTGATTTCTATGTTTCGTCATAAGATATTGGGTTGTCAACTAAGTAATTGCGGATTTTTTTTTTTTTAAATCAAAGACAGTTTTTCATGGAACTAAATAACTTTATTCTGTAATGTATTGCCCATTTTGATCAGTGATCTTTTGCCATCTTTCAGGCAGCATCATAATCCCGCGTTCATAAAACTTCTGGTTTTTATTAGCAAAAAACTGAATCAGGTGCGATTTGACAACATCATCATTTTTATTGAATTTTTTATCATTCAAGGAGTTTTGTAAAAATCGAAACAAAATGGAATCAGGTGGTGCAAGATCAGGACTATATGGTGGATGTGGCAAAACATCCCAACCAAGCTCCAATAATTTTTGCCGAGTGACCAAAATGTTTGTGACCGTCCACTGTCATGATGGAATACAACACTCTTTCGATTTGTCAATTCTGGCGGATTTTCTTCAATTGCATTGTTTAATTTCATTTGTTGTTCAATGTAGACATCAGAATTGATTGTTAGGTTGGGCGGTAAGAGTACAAAGTATTGTAGACAATTCCTCTGAAATCCCACCAAACGGATGACAAAACCTTCTTTTGGTGAATATCAGCATTTGATGTTGTTTGAGTTGGTTCACCTGGCCTGCTCCATGATCTTTTTCGCTTGATATTGTTGCAAACTACCCACTTTTCATCGCCAGTTATCAGTCGTTTTAGAAATGGATCATTTTCATTACGTTTCTTTAGCAAATCGTAGCCGTTAAAGCATTGCGTTAAATGCGTTTCTTTCAGTTCGTGAGGAACCCATGTATCAAGTTTTTGAACATCGCCAAGTTGTTCTAAGTGATTTTCAATGCATGTATGTGATACATGAAGCGTCTCTGCAATCTCACGTGTTGTACTGTGACGATCCGAATTGATTATTGCTTTGATTAGGGCGTCATCAACTTCAACTGGCCGACCAGATCGTTTTTTATCTATGAGTGAAAAATTACCAGAACGAAATTTGGCAAAGCAATTTTGACACTGCCGTTCTTTTAAGGCTTCGTCACCATAAACAGCACAAAACTTTTTATGAGCTTGCGATGCGTTTTTCCCTTTGCGAAAATAAAAAAGCAAAATATAATGAAAATGATTCTTTTGATTCTCCATTTTTCAACGAAGGCCAAACGAAAACTACGCAACCGATAAAAAAACTTTTTTTACTGATTGACAGTTGAATTGGCAACTATCAAACAACAAAATGTGTTTTACATTTGTAACGCAAACCCAGAAATTCAACTGAAGCCATCTACGAGTGAAATCCGCAATTACTTTGTTGCCAACTCAATATAATATCCATTGTCGAGTGTTATGTATACCTCGTATTCACTTCAAAAGAATGTGAATGCGACTCTTCCTTCCTATGAAATATCGTCTGCAGATGTCTACGTGTCGTAGCAATAGAGTTCTAATGCTTCTTTAAACGCGATATCGCATCTCATTTCTATGTTCCATGTTAAGATATAATATCCATTGCGAAGTTTCATGTATACCTCGCATACACTTCAAATGAATGTAATTGCGACACTTCCTTGCTAGGAAATAGTGTTGGCATATGTCTACATATCGAAGCAATAGAGTTCTAATGCTTCCTAAATCGCCATATCGCATCTCATTTCTATGTTTCATGACAAGATTTAATATTCATTGTGCAGTGTTATGTATACCTCGTATTCACTTCAAAAGAATGTAAATGCGACACTTCTTTGCTAGGAAATAGCGTTTGCAGATGTCTACGTATCGTAGCAATAAAGTTCTAATGCACTTTAAATCGCGATATCGCATCTCATTTCTATGTTTCATGATAAGATATAATATTCATTGTGGAGACGTAGGTATACCTCGTATTCACTTCAAAAGAATGTAAATGCGACACTTCCTTCCTGTCAAATAGCGTTTGCAGATGCCTCCGTATCGAAGCAATAGAGTACTAATGCTTCTTAAATCGCGATATCGCATCTCAATTCTATGTTTCGTGATAAGGTATAATATACATCGCGAAATGTTATGTATTCCTCGACTACACTTCAAGTGAATGTAAATTAGACACTTCCTTGCTAGGAAATAGCGTTTGCAGATGTCTACGTACGGAGGCAATAGAGTTCTAATGCTTCTTAAAAAGGGATATCGTATCTCAGTTCCATGTTTCATGATAAGATATATTATTCATTGCGATGTGTCATGTATACCTCGCATACACTTCAAATGAATGTAAATGCGACAATTCCTTGCTGGGAAATAACAATTGCAGATGTCTGCGTATCGAAGCAATTGAGTTCTATTACTTCTTAAAACGGGATATCGCATCTCATTTCTAAGTTTCATGATAAGATATAATATTCATTGTGAAGTGTCATGTATGCCTCGTATTCACTTCAAATGAATGTAAATGCGACACATCCTTTCTAGGAAATAGCGTTTGCAGATATCTTCGTATCGTAGCAATAGCGTTCTGACACTTCTTAAAACGCGATATCGCATCTCATTTCTATGTTTCATGATAAGATATAATATTCATTGCGAAGTGTCATGTATGCCTCGCATTCGCTTCAAAAGAATGTGTATGCGGCACTTCCTTGCTAGGAAGTAGCGCTTCCAGATGTCTACGTATCGCAGCAATAGGGTTCTAAAGCTTCTTATAACAAGATATCGCATCTCATTTTTATGTCACATCATAATATATAATATTTATTGCGATGTGTTATGTACTCCTCGTATACACTTCAAAAGAATGTAAATGCGACACTTCCTTCCTATCAAATAGCGTTTGCAGATGCCTCCGTATCGAAGCAATAGAGTACTAATGCTTCTTAAATCGCGATATCGCATCTCATTTCTATGTTTCATAATAATATATAATATTCATTGTGGAGACGTAGCTATACCTCGTATTCACTTCAAAAGAATGTAAATGCGACACTTCCTTGCTTGGAAGTAGCGTTTGCAGATGTCTACGTGTCGTAGCAATAGAGTTCTAGTGCTTCTTAAAACGGGATACCGCATCTCATTTCTATGATTCATGTTAAGATATAATATTCATTGCGAAACATCATGTATATCTAGTATTCACTTCAAAAGAATGTAAATGCGATAGTTCGTTGCTAGGAAATAGCGTTTGCAAATATCTATGTATCGAAGCAATAGAGTTCTAAATCTTCTTAATACAAGATATCGCATCAAATTTCTATGTTTCACGGTAAGATATAATATTCATTGTGTAGTGTTATGTATACCTCGTATTCACTTCAAAGGAATGTAATTGCGACACTTCCTTGCTAGGAAATTGCGTTTGCAGATGTCACCGTATCGAAGCAACAGAGTTCTAACGCTTCTTAAAACGCGATATCGCAATTCATTTCAATGTTTCATGATAAGATATAAAATTTATTTGCGAGGTGTCATGTATACCTCGTATCCCCTTCATTAGAATGTGAATACGACACTTTCTTGCTAGGAAATAGCGTTTGCAGATGTCTACGTATCGTAGCAATTGAGTTCTTGTGCTTCTCAAGACGCGATATCGCATTTTTCTTCTATGTTTCATGATGAGATATAATATTCATTGCGAAGTGTCATGCATACCTCGTATTAACGTCAGAAGAATGTAAATGCGACACTTCCTTGCTAGGAAATAGCGTTTGCAGATGTCTACTTATCGTAGCAATAGAGTTCTAATGCTACTTAAATCGCGTTATCGCAACTCATTCCTATGTTTCTTGATAAGATGTAATTCTCATTGCGAGGTGTCACGTATACCGAGTATGCACTTCAAAAGAATGTAAATGCGACACTTCCTTGCTAGGAAATTGCGTTTGCAGATGTCACCGTATCGAAGCAACAGAGTTCTAACGCTACTTAAAACGCGATATCGCATCTCACTTCTATGTTTAATGATAAGATATAATATTCATTGCGAAATGTCATGTATGCCTTGTATTCACTTCAAAAGAATGTAAATGCGACACTTACATGCTAGGAAATAGCGTTTGCGGATGTCTACGTATCGTAGCAATAGGGTTCTAATGCTTCTTAAAACGAGATGTCGCATCTCATTTCTATGTTTCATGATCAGATATAATATTCATTGCGAAGTGTCATGTATACCTCGTATTCACTTCAAAAGGATGTAAATGCGACACTTCCTTGCTAGGATATAGCGCTTCCAGATGACCGCGTATCGTAAGAATAGAGTTCTAATACTTCTTACAACGAGATGTCGCATCTCATTTATATATTTCATGATAAGATATAATTTCCATTGCGAAGTGTCATGCATACCTCGTATTCACATCAATGGAACGTAAATGCGACACTTCCATGCTAGGAAATAGCGTTTGCAGATGTCTACGTATCGTAGCAATAGAGTTCTAATGCTTCTTAGAACGCGATATCGCATTTCACTTCTATGTTTCATGATAATATATAATATTCATTGCGATGTGTCATGTATACCTCGTATTCACTTCAAAAGAATGTAATTGCGACACTTCCTTGCTAGGAAATATTGTTTGCAGATGTCTACGTATCACAGCTATAGAGTACTAATGCTTCTTAAAACGAGATGTCGTATTTCATTTCTATGTTTCGTTATAAGATATAGCATCTCATTTAAATGTTTGGTGATAAGATATAATATTCATTGCGGACTGTCATGTATACCTCCTATTCTCTCCAAACGAATGTAAATGCGACACTTCCTTGCTGGGAAATAGCGTCTGCAGATGCCTACGCATCGAGGCAATAGAGTTCTAATGCTTCTTAAATGCGATATCGCATCTCACTTCTGTGTTTCATGATAAGATATAATATTCATTGCGAAGAGTCATGTATACCTTGTATTCACTTCAAAAGAATGTAAATGCGACTATTCCTTGCTGGGAAATAGCGTTTGCAGATATCTCCGCATCGAGGTAATAGGGTTCTAATGCTTCTTAAAACGCGATGTCGCATCTCACTTCTATGTTACATGATAAGATATAATATTCATTGCGAAGTGTCATGTATAGCTCGAATTCACATCAAAAGAATGTAAATTCGACGTTTCCATCCTAGGAAATAGCCTTTGCAGATGTCTACGTATCGTAGCAAAAGAGTCCTAATGCTTCTTAAAACGAGATGTCGCATTTCATTTCTATGTTTCGTGATAAGATTTAATATTCATTGCGAAGTGTTATGTATACCTCGTATTCACTCCAAACAAATGTAAATGCGACACTTCCTTGCTAGGAAATAGCGTTTGCAGATGTCTCCGCATCGAGGCCATAGAGTTCTAAGGCTTCTTAAAACGCGATATCGCACCTCACTTCTATGTTTCATGATAAGATATAATATTCATTGCGAAGTGTCATGTATAACTCGTATTCACTTCAAAAGAATGTAAACGCGACTATTCCTTACTAGGAAATAGCGTTTGCAGATGTCTCCGCATCGAGGCCATAGAGTTCTAAGGCTTCTTAAAACGCGATATCGCACCTCACTTCTATGTTTCATGATAAGATATAATATTCATTGCGAAGTGTCATGTATACCACGTATTCACTCCAAACGAATGTAAATGCGACACTTCCTTGCTAGGAAATAGCGTATTCAGATGTCTACGTATCGTAGCAATAGAGTTCTAATGCTGCTTAGATCGCGATATCGCATCTCATTTCTTTGCTTCGTGATAAGATATAATATTCATTCCGAAGTGTCATGTATACCTCGAATTTACTTCAAAAGAATCTAAATGCGACATTTCCATGCTAGGAAATAGCCCTTGCAGATATCTCCGCATTGAGGCAATAGAGTCCTAATGCTTCTTAAAACGAGATGTCGCATCACATTTCTATGTTTCGTGATAAGATATAATATTCATAGCGAAGTGTCATGCATACCTCCTATTCACTCCAAACGAATGTAAATGCGACACTTCCTTGCTAGGAAATAGCGTCTGCAGATGTCTACGCATCGTGGCGATAGAGTTCTGATGCTTCTTAAAACTCGATATTGCATCTCTCTTCTATGTTTCATGATAAGATATAATATTCATTGCGAAGTGTCATGTATACCTCGTATTCACTTCAAAAGAATGTAAATGCGACTATTCCTTGCTAGGAAATAGCGTATTCAGATGTCTACGTATCGTAGCAAAAGGGTTCTAATGCTATTTAAATTGCGATATCGCATCTCATTTCTATGTTTCATGATAAGATATAATATACATTGCGAAGTGTCATGTATACCTCGTATTCACTTCAAAAGAAAGTAAATGCGACTATTGCTTGCTAGGAAATAGCGTTTGCAGATGTCCACGTATCGTAGCAATAGAGTTCTAATGCTTCTTAGATCGCGATATAGCATCTCATTTCTATGTTTCGTGATAAGATATATTGTTCTTTGCGAAGTGTCATGTATACCTCGTATTCACTTCAAATGAATGAAAATGCGAATCTTCCTTGCTAGGAAATAGCGTCTGCAGGTGCCTACGTATCGCAGCAATAGGGTTCTAATGCTTCTCAAAACGCGATATCGCATCTCATTTCTATGCTTCATGATAAGATATAATATTCATTGCGATGTGTCATGTATACCACGTATTCACTCCAAACGAATGTAAATGCGACATTTCCTTGCTAGGAAATAGCGTATTCAGATGTCTACGCGTCGAGGCAATAAGGTTCTAATGCTTCTTAAAACGCTATATCGCATCTCACTTCTATGATTCATGATAAAATATAATATTCATTGTGAAGTGTCATGTATACCTCGTATTCACTTCAAAAGAATGTAAATGCGACTATTCGTTGCTAGGAAATAAAGTTTGCAGATACCTACGTATCGTAGCAATAGAGTTCTAATGCTGCTTAGATCGCGATATCGCATCTCATTTCCATGTTTTGTGATAAGTTATAGTATTCATTCCGAAGTGTCATGTATATCTCGAATTCACTTCAAAAGAATCTAAATGCGACATTTCCATGCTAGGAAGTAGCCCTTGCAGATATCTCCGCATTGAGGCAATAGAGTCCTAATGCTTCTTAAAACGAGATGTCGCATTCCATTTCTATGTTTCGTGATCTGATATAATATTCATTGCGAAGTGTCATGCATACCTCCTATTCACGCCAAACAAATGTAAATGCGACACTTCCTTGCTAGGAAATAGCGTCTGCAGATGTCTACGCATCGAGGCGATAGAGTTCTAGTGCTTCTTAAAACGCGATATCGCATCTCACTTCTTTGTTTCATGATAAGATATAATATTCATTGCGAAGTGTCATGTAAACCTCGAATAGTTTTCAAAAAAATGTAAATGCGACTATTGCTTGCCAGGAAATAGCGTTTGCAGAAGATATCTGCAAAGCCACATCGAGGCAATAGGGTTCTAATGCTTCTTAAGACGCGATATCGCATCTCACTTATATGTTACATGATAAGATATAATGTTCATTGTGAAGTGTCATGTACACCTCGTATTCACTTCAAAAAAATGTAAATGCGAATCTTCCTTGCTAGGAAATAGCGCTTGCAGATGTCTACGTTTCGTAGCAATAGTGTTCTAATGCTTCTCAAAACGCGATATCGCATCTCATTTCTATGCTTCATGATAAGATATAATATTCATTGCGAAGTGTCATGTATACCTCGTATTCACTTCAAAAGAATGTAAATGCGACACTTCCATGCTAGGAAATAGCGTCTGCAGATGTCTACGCGTCGAGGCAATAGTGTCCTAATGCTTCTTAAAACGCGATATCGCATCTCTCTTCTATGTTTCATGATAAGGTATAATATTCATTGGGAAGTGTCATGTATACCTCGTCTTCTCTCCCAGCGAATGTAAACGCGACAATTCCATGCTAGGAAATAGCGTATTCAGATGTCTACGTATCGTAGCAAAAGGGTTCTAATGCTACTTAAATCGCTATATCGCATCTCATTTCTATGTTTCGTGATAAGATATAATATTCATTGCGAAGTGTCATGTACACCTCGTATTCACTTCAAAAGAAACTAAATGCGACTATTCCATGCTAGGAAATGGCGTTTGCAGATGCCTACGTACCGTAGCAATAGGGTTCTAATGGTTCTCAAAACGCGATATCGCATCTCATTTCTATGCTTCATGATAAGATATAATATTCATTGCGAAGTGTCATGTATACCACGTACTCACTCCAAACGAATGTAAATGCGACACTTCCTTGCTAGGAAATAGCGTATTCAGATGTCTACGTATCGTAGCAATAGAGTTCTAATGCTGCTTAGATCGCGATATCGCATCTCACTTCTATGTTTCATGATAAGAAACAATATTCATTGCGAAAAGTCATGTATACCTCGTATTCACTTCAAAAGAATGTAAATGCGACTATTCCTTGCTAGGAAATGACGTCTGCAGATGCCTACGCATCGTAGCAATAAAGTTGTAGTGCTTCTCAGAATGCGATATCGCATCTCATTTCTATGCTTCATGATAAGATATAATATTCATCGCGAAGTGCTATGTATACCTCGTCTACACCATAAGTAAACGTAAGTGCGACACTTCCTTGCTAGGAAATAGCGTTTCCATTTGCTTACTTATCGGAGCAATAGTGTTCTATTGCTTCATTCAACACGATGTCGCAAGTCATTTCAATGATTCATGGTAAATTACAATGTTCTATGCAATATGTTACATTTATCTGCATCTAGACCTTAGAAGGATGTGAAGCCTATACTTACTTGCAACAGAATATCGTTTCCAGATCTCTACGTGTCCAAGCAAGACATTTCTAATACTTCAATCAGCGCGATGTCGCATCTCATTTCAACGTTTCAATGCAAAGAATCTGTAATCATATATCCATAACATTGTGCTTAACTGTTAGAGGTCTTCAATAGAATGTGAACTATATAATTCCATGCAACGGTATGGCGCTCCGTAGTGTCTATCTGTTAAAGCAATCGAGCTAGAATTCTCCATGCAATGCGCTGGCGCATCCCATTTCATCGTTTCAAAGTAAGAATGCTGTAATCTCTTATGCATAGCTCTATGCTTATCTGCTTTAAAACTTCATAAGAATGTAAATTCTACAGCTCCATGCAACAGGATTGCCCTTCGTAGTGTCTACATGTCGAGACAATAGAGTACTAATGCATTATACAATGCCATGGCTCATCTCATTTCAACGTTTCGAATTAAGTAAGCTGTAATCTTCTATGAAAAGCATTATAATTATCTGCTTCTACTCTACAATAGAATGTGAATTCTATAGATCCAAGCAACAGGAGGGCAGGCTCTCCACCATCCTACTGCCTGCCCTGATGCGGGCAAAGGATTCCCAGGGCCACTAAAACCGCGACCAACATCTATCTTATACTCTAACCGATTCATCGTTATGCGTTTTCCATTAAGCTTGCCGGGATCAGTGATATTAATTCGCTCAATCTAAATTATTATTTTCTTTTTAAGTTTCTCGATTTTTTTAGTTTCTCTCACGATATCGTCTATTTCGTTGTACCTTACCCTTACAGTATGGTATATAATCTGTTGTTTGATATTTCTAGGATTTGCTCTTAATAAATGCAATGCTTCCACATATTCTCTTTCTCTTTCTCTTTAGTTACATTGTTGTTATTTTATGCTTTTCACCCTCCACATTCACTCTCTACACCATCTAGGAACAGGCGTTATACGATTACTGCAGGATGACGCCCCGGTCTCGTTACACCGAGATCGAGTGTTCTCTCTTGCATCCGTTGATTTATATATGTTATATATTGGAGAATATTTCCTCTTATCCTTTGTATTTTTCGAATGAAATTACATTGACAGAAGTACGAGCTAGTTCTGCACGCCTATTTGAAACAACATTAAATCACCTTGTTAAACAATAATATATTAAATGTGACTTGGACTTTTAAATTTGAATTTATAAACATCTAACAGGTAAATATGTTTTTCTTACTATTCATATCATTATACATTCAGTGATTTATTGTGTGCAGTGATTTGATATATTAACTGCTTGATTATATTTTGCAATGAACTTTGCGTACCAAACATTGTTTTTACTCCTGATGGGAGTGGATAGTTCATCGTTTTATATTCTTATATCGCATTGATTATAAAAGTATATGACATCCTTTTTATGCAGTCATGTATAATTAAGTACTGTGACGGTTTTTCCCGTTACAATCCGCAAGAAAAGGGTATATAGAACCAATAATAACGGGGTATCCAGAAGTTTAGTCCGGGGTTATATCGGGGTACAGAATATCCGCGTGCTTCGGCAACGCGAAGTACAGAGCAATAAATTTCCTATCCAGCAAGTATTTCGAAGCTGCGAGGTTGGGACTTTTTGGGCGCCAGCTACTCAAGAAGTAGCAGAAACTAATAAACCACGCAACCCGGGGAAACCCGGTGCAAGATAACCCTGGAAATTTCGAAATACTCTTTCGCTCGACTGCTTCTAGCCGAGTGCGCAAATTAGGGTCGCGGGATACTGAACTCACGGCTTCTTTCTAGATTGCCTCGACGCGGTATTACAAAAGGGTATACGACACGCCGCGAATGACCGGGGATCACCACCCGTTATACAATACAAATTACAATACGCGATATCACAATTGCCGCAGGGAACAAATGGGACGCTTTAGCGTATAAGGACTCACGTTCTCGTTTCCAACAAGTATGGATCTCGTTCATTCCGTCTACCTCTCTCTCTCTCTCTCTCTCTCTCTCTCTCTCTCTCTCTCTCTCTCTCTCTCTCTCTCTCTCTCTCTCTCTCTCTCTCGCTAAGTAGTCGCTAAGTCGTTCAGAAGAATAAGAGGCTGTCTTCGTGCTGACTAGCTCATTATATAGGTTTGCTGGGGGTCTTCGGATCCCCTTAGATCCTCCTTAGGGCTCCTTGATGGGGTAGGGCCATACGCTTCGGTATTGTTCGGGGCATCGATCGGTGGATTTCGGCGATCTTCCCTGATCGCCCCCTCTGGTGTGTCTAGAGGGGGTCCTCTGGATTATTTGAACTGCGGCGCGTGTCGCGCGCCGCGCTTTCCACGGCTCACCTGCAATTCCGCTGCGCATCTTGAGTTTTCCTCTCCATGGGCTCAAGGGAGGGGTAGAGGTCCTTCTCACACCCGAGAACCATCCTGTTTGTCTCCATGGACTATGGCAGCGGTCTTATCGTTGCAGAGCTCTGGATCGTATCCTTCGGGCTTCAGGGTCTCTTCTTGCTCACTTCCCGACTCCTCCACCTTCGAGCCCGTCGCGCTACCTCGGCGCACAGCCCTTCCGCGAACCTGCGGTCTTATTATCCGCCGAAGAGGCGTCTTATGGGTCGCTTCTTCCATCAGCTCGCCAGTCTTATCCGTCGAACGGAGAGAGAGGAACGAACGGGGGGGGGGGGGGGGGAGGTTCTACCATCGTGTATTTCACGCTCCTCGCAAATACAGCTATCGCAATGGTCCGTGTCGCGCTTCTCGCATGGGTGGTGATCTGCGAGCTAGTCTAACCGAAGCAGGGGGGGGGGGTGAGCGAGCCTTGTGACGTCACCACGTCACAGTACATACAAATTTGCGATTAAGTAGCTATGTGTTCAAATTCAATTCCGAATAATGCACTAAAAAGCATCCCAGATAACAAACGGCAAGATGGTAGCGACACCATGCCGGCACTATATTGCCACTTCCGAGGAGTGTCAACTGATTCGTAGTCATCTGTGACCGGATTCGTTAACTAAAATGCCAGAACGTGTTACCAGCACGTTCTAGACAAGCGAATCGCGCAGCACCAGCATCATGGTGACACGCGTATCATCGCTCCATTCATGAATCTCCTCAGCAATGACGCAGGATCACATTTGGCAATGGGGAACCTGTGCTTTCATACAAATTAGAACCGTTAGATGTCAGTAGATGTTCAGCATATGAGTATTGATAGACATTTTGATGGTCGTTTTCCTATATTTATAGTTATTGAGCGAGTCGTATATATTTCTTTCAATCCATCATAGACTAAAAATATTAATTATAAAAAAAATATTACTTATAAAATAAAAATTCATGCTGTTGCGTCCCTAACTTCGCCTTGTGTAATTTTTGAAATAACATGCTGTCATCGTATTTAATGTAACCCTCAATTGCATGAATTTGCAACAATAAATTGAAGAAAATATATATGAAATAAGTGTGTATATTTTTATGACAAAGTAATTATCGACTTTATGGAAAAAATCGCCCTATCGAGCTAGTTTATAGAAAATAATAAAATCGAGTTCTTATATCTTTGTTTTGTGCCGGTGTATCTATTTTGGAATCAAAATAAGTAAATTGCACAGTTTAGTTATTTTTCATATTTGCTTATAATTTTTATGGAAACAGCTTCCCCATTAGTAAATGTCAGCCTACGCCACAATCACGCGTGTAGCTATGGTGAGCTGATAGTGTCATTGTCACGGCCGTGTTGCCCGTGTGCTATATCTCGGTGCTTTAATAGAGATATCTAGGAACATAAGTAATTTGTAAGTAACACATCTTTTCTCTTTGAAATATTTGCCTTTGCATAGAATAGAACGTATAGATATAATGGCCTGTTTTGTACCCATTTCGGTCCAATTCTATTATAGCCTTTGAGCAGAAGTAATATTGATTATACTTGATTTTTGCAATAGTTCTTTGATTAACAGATTTTATTAACCTAGAATCATCGTTTGACGGATGTATCAATCTACTTTGTAGCTCCATCAGTTTCTTTTTCTGCTCGCTACTTTCCATTTTCAGTTCCGTATACTTATCCTTTATCACCATCATATATGTTGCGTAAAATTACAATAACTTTTTGTCCTCAAATTTTGCGGATATTTCAATTAAATTTCCTTTGATTAAATAAACTGAAATTAAAGAACAGTGGCACGTACCATTTCTTGGAAACGTTGTATCGTAATTTGCATCTGACTGTTTTGAAAGGCACGCACTTTACTTAACGTTTGCAATGATTCGGTTAGCGAAATAAAGAAATATTCTACTTTCGAAATTGTTGGCTCTTGTAATTCTAAGGCAAATATATTCATCTGTCGACATCGTGAACATTGTTTTTTGGCAAAATTCCAGAAAAACAAATATACTATGAGTAAAATAATAAACATCATAATATTAAATTTAACTCTGTTCATCGTTGCCTTGTTGGACACATCCATAACAATATACAGGGTGGGGCAGTAATAAGTAGCACCTCAGATATCCACGAAACTATAAGTTTCATAGAAGTTTTTGCTAATATAAAATTGCATAGTACAAAGGGGCCATCCGTTGATGAAAATAGTTTTTTTGTAAGTGGAGTTATGTTGGACATATGAAGGTTACCTTCATTTTTTAAAATGAATTGGTATGTCCATTCTTCCGTAATACGATAGAGCATTTTAAAGCAAGTTTAACGATCTGTAACATGAAGGCATTGAAGGTTACAAAAAGTAAAGAAAGGCGATAATACTCACGGTTTTGATAGTAAATGAAACATACGTATTGTGAACAGTGGTGCAAGGCGTAATACTTACCGTTTACTTCACTGTGAATAAACACTTTTCGAAGGGCATTTCAATAGTTTGCAGCATAAGTTAAGCATGATAAGATTAGTATTGAAAAATCGGTTCGAATACGTTTGGTTAGGCTGTTCTTTGTGTCGTTCATTTTATATAAGTACTGAGCTGCGGATTCCTGAGGACAGCTCACAAAATTGTTGAACTATGGAAGATTATCATTGTGAATTTGAATCAAAAGGTAATTAATTTCCATTAGATTGTAAACAGATCTCAATGTTTCATTTTAGATAGTAAGATTAAATACTCTTTACAAAACTACAAGAATGGATACATACCTTTCTGTTATTATTACTTCATAAAGAATTATAATTGCAATTATATAGTTCATTACGATAAAAAATATTTCTCAGAAAATTCTAAATATTGAATAAAAGAATCAAGTAAAACATTTTTAATAATTACGAATATGAAAAATACTTGAACATTCCAATAGAAAGATGTCTAAACAGGAGCTAGAAAAGTCAAACTTTCAATTTCAATTCCAGAATTCATCTATAAGAGGTAAAATGTTTCGAAAGCTTTAATTACAGTCTTTAATGCAAGCAGTTGGGCAGTATTTCAATTTTTAAGAAAATTGATGAAAGTCAACCATTTTGAAGTGGTCAGAATCTTTGTCGTTTGAGCAATAAGTGAATAACAAATAACTGCATAAATTCCAGGCTTAAAAACTTATGGATTAAATCCTATGCAGACTCGTTTATGAGCGAGTTACAAAATAATAATCCACACTAAGTAATCATTTTAAAACTTAAACGATTACATCTCGCGAACTTTCAAAGATATCAGAAGCGTGAAAAGTATGTGGTTTATCAAAAACTCTTCTAAAAGAACGGACGAAGCCAATAGAAATCTTTGTTGAAGTAAGCAAGTTCTAAAGTTCTAAGCAACGCGATGGCCCTTATCTGCCTATGTTTCATAGCAAGTAAGTTCTGAATTTCTATGAAATCCGATGGAATTCCTCACTACTAACGTTTCAAAGTAAGTTCTCAAATTCTCAATTCTACGTTTAAAACTGTGTGTGTTCTATATATCTATGTAAAGTGATGGTTCCTATTAGTTGTGATGGAAACCTATATATAGTAAGTCAGGGAAACTCGAAGGGGTTAATTATCTAAATGCTTTAAGGTGTAAAACGTACTTTAATCTAAAGCAATCTATGGTTCCAAGGTATCCGCTCACGTACAACTTTTCTTGGGCGCCAGTTGCTCAGAAAGTAGCAAAGGGATAGACTACACGACCCCGAGATCCCTGGAGCGGAACAACCCTTGAAACTTCGAAATGCTCCTCTTCTCGACTACGCCTAGCCAAGTACACACACTCAGGTCGCGAGATACTGAAGTCACGGCATGTTTACTTATGGTCTCGACGTGGGTTTAACTAACAAGGGCTACGGGAAACTACGCAACACGCCGCAAATTACCGGGTATCATAACTCGCTTCACGATATAAGATACAATATACAATATGCGACACAAGAAATGGGACGCTTTAGTGAATAAGCTCTCACGTTCTCTTCTTCAGGTTCCTTGAATTCGCTGGTGGTCCTCGGGTCTCCTGCATCCTCCTCGGGGCTCCTTGGTGGAGTGGGCTGTAGGCTTCGGTATTGTTCGGGTCCATCGATCAGTGGATTTCGGCGATTTCCTCTTCTCGCCCCCTTGGGTGTCCCCGAGGGGATCCTCCTGATCATTTAAATTGCGTAGCGCCTCGCGCGCCGCGCTCCCATGGCCCACCTGCAGGGCCGCTGGACTTTTGACTTCTCTTTAGGAGTTAAGGATGGTTGAGGACCTTCTCACATCCCAGAGCATTATAAAGCACAAAAGCAGATAAGCATAATGCGATGCATAGAGCTTTACAACCTTCTAACTTACTTTGAACTGTTTATATGAAATGCGATATTGAGGTGCATGAAGCATGACAAATTAAATGCTTCGGCACCTGGACATCTAGAAACGCTATCCCCGGGCAAGAATGTGTAGGGTTCACACTCAATTCATGTGCAGAAGCAGATAAACATAACGCGATGCTATGAATATTACATCTTATCATGAAAAATAGAAGTAAGATGCGCAGCCGCGTTTTACGAAGCATTAGAACTCTATTGCTTCAAAACCTTCAGATATAGAAACAAAATTCCGTAGCAAGGAAATGATGCATTTACATTCATTTGAAGTGTAGAGGAGATATACATAACGCGTTGCACTGAAATTACATCTTATCATGTGACTTAGAACTGATATGCGATATCGCGTTTTATAAAGAGTTAGAAATCTATTGCTTCGATGCGTAGACAACTAGAAACGCAATTTCCTAGCCAAGAAGTGTGGCATTTGCATTCCTTTGAAGTGTAGACGAGGTATACATAACACTTCGCAATGAATATTATATCTTATCATGAAACATACATGAGATGCGATATCGCGTTTTGGAAGCATTAGAACTCCATTGCTTCGATACGTAGTCATCTGAAAACGCATTTCCTAGCAAGGATGCGTGGCATTTTCATTCCTTTGAAGTGTAGACGATGTATGCAACACGTCCCGATGAATATTATATCTTACCATGAAACATAGAAATGAGATGCGGTATCGAGTTTTAAGAAGCATTAGATCTCCATTTCTTCGATATGTAGACATCTGGAAATGCATTTCCTAGCAAGGAAGTGTGCATTTACATTCTTCTGAAGTGTAGACGAGGTATAAATAACACTTCGTAATGAATCTTGTATTATATCATGAAACATAGAATTGCGATGCGACATCGCGTTTTAAGAAGCAATAGAACTCCACTGCTTCGATAGGTAGATATCTGCATACGCTACCTTCTGGCAAGAAAGTGTGGCATTTACATTCTTTTGAAGTGTAGTCAAGGTATGCATAACACTACGCAATGAATATTACATCTTATCACGAAACATAGAAATAGGAAGCGATATCGCGTTTTGAGACGCATTAAACCTGTATTGCTTCGATACATAGACATCTGGAAACGCATTTCCTAGCAAGGAAGTGTAGCATTTACATTCTGTTGAAGTGTGGACGAGGTATACATAATACTTCGCAATGACTGCTATATCTTATCATGAAACATAGAAATGAGATAAGATATTGCGTTTCAAGTAGCATTAGAACTCTATTGCTTCGATACGTGGAGACCAGGAAACGCTATTTCCTAGCATGGAAGTGTGGCATTTACTATCTTTTGAAGTGTAGACGAGCTATACATATCACTTCGCTATGAATATTATATCTTATCATGAAACATACAAATGAGATGCGATATCGCGCTTGAGGAAGCAATGGAACTACATTGCTTCGATACGTAGTCATCTGGAAACGCATTTCCTGGCAAGAATGTGTGGCATTCACATTCACTTGAAGTATAGACGTGGTATACGTAACATTTCGCAATGAATATTATGTCTTATCGTACAACATAGAACTGAGGTGCGATATCGCGCTTTAAGAAGCATTAAAACGCTATTGCTTCTATACGCAGAAATCTGGAAACGCTATTCCCTAGCAAGGAAGTGTGGCATTTATATTCATTTGAAGTGTATACGTCTTATACATAACACTTCGCTGTGAATATTATAACTTATCATGCAACATAGAATTGAGATGCGATATCGCGATTAAAGGAGCATTAGAACTGTATTGCTTCGATACGTAGCAATCTGGAAACGCTATTTCCTAGGAAGGAAATATGGCATTTACATTCTTTTGATGTGTAAACGAGGTATGCATAACACTTCGCAATGAATACTATATCTTATCATGAAACATAGGAGTGAGATGCGATATCGCGATCTAAGAAGCATTAGAACTCTATTGCTACGATACGTAGGCATCTGCAAACGCTATTTCCTAGCAAGGAAGATTCGTATTTACAATCTTTTGAAGTGAATACGAGGTATACATGACTCTTCGCATAGAACATTATATCTTATCGTAAAACATAGAAGTGAGATGCGATATCGCGTTTTAAGAATCATTAGAACTCTATTGCCTCGACGCGTAGAGATCTGCAGACGCTATTTCCTAGCATGGAAGTTTCGCACTTACATTCTTTTGAAGTGAATACGAGGTATACATGACACTTCGCAATGAATATTATATCTTATCACGAAACGTATAGATGAGATGCGTTATCGCGTTTTAAGAAGCATTAGAACTCTATTGCTACGATACGTAGGCATCTCCAAACGCTATTTCCTAGCAAGGAATAGTCGCATTTACATTCTTTTGAAGTGAATACGAGGTACACATGACACTTCGCAATGAATATTATATCATATCATGAAGCATAGAAATGAGATGCGATATCGCGTTTTGAGAAGCATTAGGACTCTATTGCTACGATACGTAGACAACTGCAAACGCTATTTCCTAACAAGGAAGTGTCGCATTTACATTCATTTGAAGTGTATGCGAGGTATACATGACACTTCGCAATGAATATTATATCTTCTCATGATACATTGAAATGAGATGCTATATCGCGTTCTAAGAAGCATTAGAACTCTATTGCTTCGATACGTAGACAGCTGGAAACGCTACTGCCTAGCATGGAATTGTGGCATTTACAATCTTTCGAAGTGCAGACGAGGTATACAACGATGTGTGGCATTTACAGTCTTTTGAAGTGCAGATGAGGTGCACATAACACTTCGCAATGAATATTACATCTTATCATGAAACATAGAACTGCGATGCGATATCGCGGTTTGAGAAGCATTAGAACTCTATTGCTTCGAAACGTAGACATCTGGAAACGCTATTTCCTAGCAAGGATGTGTGGCATTTATATTTTTTTATTCTGTAGACGAGGTATACACAACACTTCGCAATCAATATTAAATCTTATCATGAAACGTAGAAATGCGATGCGATATCGCGTCTTAAGAAGCATTAGAACCATATTGCTTCGATACGTAGACACCTCGAAACGCATTTCCTATGCAAGGAAGTGTGGCATTTACATTCATTTGAAGTGTAGACGAGGTATACATAACCCTTCGTAATGAATATTATTTCTTACCATGAAACATAGGAATGAGATGCGATATCGCGCTTTGTGAAGCACTACAACTCTATTGATACGATACGTAGATATCTGCAAACGTTATTTCCTAGCGAGGAAGTGTCGCATTCACATTCATTTGAAGTGTAGACGAGGAATACATAACACTTCGCAAATCATATTATATCTTACCATGAAACATAGAAATGAGTTGCGATATCGCGTTTTAAGAAGCATTAGAATTCTATCGCTACGATACCTAGGCATCTGCAGACGCTATTTCCCAGCAAGGAAGTGTCGCATTTACATTCATTTGAAGTGTAGACGAGGAATACATGACACTTCGCAAATCATATTATATCTTACCATGAAACATGGAAATGGGATGCGATATCGCGATTTAAGTATCATAAGAACTCCATTGCTACGATACGTAGACATCTGCAAACGCTATTTCCTTGCAAGGAAGTGTCGCATTTACGTTCATTTGAATCGTAGACGAGGAATACATAACACTTCGCAAATCATATTATATCTTACCATAAACCATAGAAATGAGATGCGATATCGCGTTTTAAGAAGCATTAGATATCTATAGCTACGATACGTAGACATCTGCAAACGCTATTTCTTTGCAAGGAAGTGTCGCATTTACATTCATTTGAAGTGTAGACGAGGAATACATAACACTTCGCAAATCATGTTATATCTTACTATGAAACATAGAAATGAGATGCGATATCGCGTTTTAAGAAGCATTAGAACAATATCGCTACGATACCTAGGCATCTGCAGACGCTATTTCCTAGCAAGGAAGTGTCGCATTTACATTCATTTGAAGTGTAGACGAGGAATACATAACACTTCGCAAATCATATTATATCTTACCATGAAACATAGAAATGAGGTGCGATATCGCGTTTTAAGAAGCATTAGAACCCTATTGCTACGATAGGTAGACTTCTGCAAACGCTATTTCCTTGCTAGGAAGTGTCGCATTTACATTCATTTGAAGTGTAGACGAGGAATACATAACACTTCGCAAATCATATTATATCTTACCATGAAACATAGAAATGAGATGCGATATCGCGTTTTAAGAATCATAAGAACTCTATTGCTACAATACTCAGAAATCTGCAAACGCTATTTCCTTGCAAGGAAGTGTCGCATTTACATTCATTTGAAATGTAAACGAGGAATACATAACACTTCGCAAATCATATTATATCTTACCATGAAACATAGGAATGAGATGCGATATCGCGTTTTAAGAAGCATTAGAAGTCTATTGCTACGATACGTGGATATCTGCAAACGCTATTTCCTTGCAAGGAAGTGTCGCATTTACATTCATGTGAAGTGTAGACGAGGAATACATAAGACTTCGCAAATCATATTATATCTTATCATGAAACATAGAATTGAGATCGATATCGCGTTTTAAGAATCATAAGAACTCCTTTGCTACGATACGTAGACATCTGCAAACGCTATTTCCTTGCAAGGAAGTGTCGCATTTACGTTCATTTGAATCGTAGACGAGGAATACATAACACTTCGCAAATCATATTATATCTTACCATGAAACATAGAAATGAGTTGCGATATCGCATTTTAAGAAGCATTAGAACTCTATCGCTACGATACCTAGGCATCTGCAGACGCTATTTCCCAGCAAGGAAGTGTCGCATTTACATTCATTTGAAGTGTAGACGAGGAATACATGACACTTCGCAAATCATTTTATATCTTACCATGAAACATAGAAATGAGATGCGATATCGCGGTTTTAAGAATCATAAGAACTCTATTGCTACGATACGTAGACACCTGCAAACGCTCTTTCCTTGCAAGGAAGTGTCGCATTAACATTCATTTGAAGTGTAGACGAGGAATACATAACACTTCGCAAATCATATTATATCTTACCATGAAACATAGAAATGAGATGCGATATCGCGTTTTAAGAAGCATTAGAACTCTATCGCTACGATACCTAGACATCTGCAGACGCTATTTCCTAGCAAGGAAGTGTCGCATTTACATTCATTTGAATTGTAGACGAGGAATACATAACACTTCGCAAATCATATTATATCTTACCATGAAACATAGAAATGAGATAGGATATCGCGTTTTAAGAATCATAAGAACACTATTGCTACGATTCGTAGACATCTGCAAACGCTATTTCCTAGCGAGGAAGTGTCGCATTCACATTCATTTGAAGTGTAGACGAGGAATACATAACACTTCGCAAATCATATTATATCTTACCAAGAAACATAGAAATCAGATGCGATATCGCGTTTTAAGAATCATAGGAATTCTATTGCTACGATACGTAGACAACTGAAAACGCTATTTAATTGCAAGGAAGTGTCGCATTTACAATCATTTGAATCGTATACGAGGAATGCATAACACTTCGCAATGAATATTATATCTTATCATGAAACATAGATATGAGATGCAATATCTCGTTTTAAGAAGCATTTTAACTCTATTGCTACGATACCTAGACATCTGCAAACGCTATTTCCCAGCTAGGAAGTGTCGCATTTACATTCATTTGAAGTGTAGACGAGGAATACATGACACTTCGCAAATCATATTATATCTTACCATGAAACATAGAAATGAGATAGGATATCGCGTTTTAAGAAGCATTAGAACTCCATTGCTACGATACGTAGCCATCTGCAAACTCAATTTCCTTGCATAGAAGTGTCGCATTTACGTTCATTTGAATCGTAGACGAGGAATGCATAACACTTCGCAATGAATATTATATCTTATCATGAAACAAAAATATGATATGCAATATCTCGTTTTAAGAAGTGTTTGAACTCCATTGCTACGATACCTAGACATCTGCGGACGCTATTTTCTAGCAAGGAAGTGTTGCATTTACATTCATTTGAAGTGTAGACGAGGAATACATGACACTTCGCAAATCATATTATATCTTACCATGAACCATAGAAATGAGATGCGATATCGCGTTTTAAGAAGCATTAGAAATCTATTGCTACGATACGTAGACATCTGCAAACGCTATTTCCTAGCGAGGAAGTGTCGCATTCACATTCATTTGAAGTGTAGACGAGGAATACATGACACTTCGCAAATCATATTATATCTTACCATGAAACATAGAATTGAGATGCGATATCGCGTTTTGAGAAGCATTAGAAATCTATTGCTACGATACGTAGACATCTGCAAACGCTATTTCCTTGCTAGGAAGTGTCGCATTTACATTCATTTGAAGTGTAGACGAGGAATACATGACACTTCGCAAATCATATTATATCTTTCCATGAAACATAGAAATGTGATAGGATATCGCGTTTTAAGAATCATAAGAACACTATTGCTACGATACGTAGACATCTGCAAACGCTATTTCCTAGCGAGGAAGTGTCGCATTCACACTCATTTGAAGTGTAGACGAGGAATACATAACACTTCGCAAATCATATTATATCTTACCATGAAACATAGAAATGAGTTGCGATATCGCGTTTTAAGAATCATAAGAACTCTATTGCTACGTTAGGTAGACATTTGCAAACGCTATTTCCTTGCAAGGAAGTGTCGCTTTTACATTCATATGAAGTGTAGACGAGGAATACATGACACTTCGCAAATCATATTATATCTTACCATAAACCATAGAAATGGGATGCGATATCGCGTTTTAAGAATCATAAGAACTCTATTACTACGATACCTAGACATCTGCAAACGCTATTTCCTAGCGAGGAAGTGTCGCATTCACATTCATTTGAAGTGTAGCCGAGGAATACATAACACTTCGCAAATCATATTATATCTTACCATGAAACATAGAAATGAGATGCGATATCGCGTTTTAAGAATCATAAGAATTCTATTGCTACGATACGTAGACAACTGCAAACGCTATTTCCTTGCAAGGAAGTGTCGCATTTACAATCATTTGAATCGTATACGAGGAATGCATAACACTTCGCAATGAATATTATATCTTATCATGAAACTTATATATGAGATGCAATATCTCGTTTTAAGAAGCATTTTAACTCTATTGCTACGATACCTAGACATCTGCAAACGCTATTTCCCAGCAAGGAAGTGTCGCATTTACATTCATTTGAAGTGTAGACGAGGAATACATGACACTTCGCAAATCATATTATATCTTACCATGAAACATAGAAATGAGACGCGATATCGCGTTTTAAGTATCATAAGAACTCCATTGCTACGATACGTAGACATCTGCAAACGCTATTTCCTTGCAAGGAAGTGTCGCATTTACGTTCAATTGAATCGTAGACGAGGAATACATGACACTTCGCGAATCATATTATATCTTACCATGAAACATAGAAATGAGATGCGATATCGCGTTTTAAGAAGCATTAGAACTCTATCGCTACGATACCTAGGCATCTGCAGACGCTATTTCCCAGCAAGGAAGTGTCGCATTTACATTCATTTGAAGTGTAGACGAGGAATACATGACACTTCGCAAATCATATTATATCTTACCATGAAACATGGAAATGAGATGCGATATCGCGTTTTAAGTATCATAAGAACTCCATTGCTACGATACGTAGACATCTGCAAACGCTATTTCCTTGCAAGGAAGTGTCGCATTTACGTTCATTTGAATCGTAGACGAGGAATACATAACACTTCGCAAATCATATTATATCTTACCATGAAACATAGAAATGAGTTGCGATATCGCGTTTTAAGAAGCATTAGAACTCTATCGCTACGATACCTAGGCATCTGCAGACGCTATTTCCCAGCAAGGAAGTGTCGCATTTACATTCATTTGAAGTGTAGACGAGGAATACATGACACTTCGCAAATCATATTATATCTTACCATGAAACATGGAAATGGGATGCGATATCGCGATTTAAGTATCATAAGAACTCCATTGCTACGATACGTAGACATCTGCAAACGCTATTTCCTTGCAAGGAAGTGTCGCATTTACGTTCATTTGAATCGTAGACGAGGAATACATAACACTTCGCAAATCATATTATATCTTACCATAAACCATAGAAATGAGATGCGATATCGCGTTTTAAGAAGCATTAGATATCTATTGCTACGATACGTAGACATCTGCAAACGCTATTTCTTTGCAAGGAAGTGTCGCATTTACATTCATTTGAAGTGTAGACGAGGAATACATAACACTTCGCAAATCATGTTATATCTTACCATGAAACATAGAAATGAGATGCGATATCGCGTTTTAAGAAGCATTAGAACAATATCGCTACGATACCTAGGCATCTGCAGACGCTATTTCCTAGCAAGGAAGTGTCGCATTTACATTCATTTGAAGTGTAGACTAGGAATACATAACACTTCGCAAATCATATTATATCTTACCATGAAACATAGAAATGAGTTGCGATATCGCGATTTAAGAATCATAAGAACTCTATTGCTACGATAGGTAGACATCTGCAAACGCTATTTCCTAGCAAGGAAATGTCGCATTTACATTCATTTGATGTGTAGACGAGGAATACATAACACTTCGCAAATCATATTATATCTTACCATGAAACATAGGAATGAGATGCGATATCGCGTTTTAAGAAGCATTAGAAGTCTATTGCTACGATACGTGGACATCTGCAAACGCTATTTCCTTGCAAGGAAGTGTCGCATTTACATTCATGTGAAGTGTAGACGAGGAATACATAAGACTTCGCAAATCATATTATATCTTATCATGAAACATAGAATTGAGATCGATATCGCGTTTTAAGAATCATAAGAACTCCTTTGCTACGATACGTAGACATCTGCAAACGCTTTTTCCTTCCAAGGAAGTGTCGCATTTACGTTCATTTGAATCGTAGACGAGGAATACATAACACTTCGCAAATCATATTATATCTTACCATGAAACATAGAAATGAGTTGCGATATCGCGTTTTAAGAAGCATTAGAACTCTATCGCTACGATACCTAGGCATCTGCAGACGCTATTTCCCAGCAAGGAAGTGTCGCATTTACATTCATTTGAAGTGTAGACGAGGAATACATAACACTTCGCAAATCATGTTATATCTTACCATGAAACATAGAAATGAGATGCGATATCGCGTTTTAAGAAGCATTAGAACAATATCGCTACGATACCTAGGCATCTGCAGACGCTATTTCCTAGCAAGGAAGTGTCGCATTTACATTCATTTGAAGTGTAGACTAGGAATACATAACACTTCGCAAATCATATTATATCTTACCATGAAACATAGAAATGAGTTGCGATATCGCGATTTAAGAATCATAAGAACTCTATTGCTACGATAGGTAGACATCTGCAAACGCTATTTCCTAGCAAGGAAATGTCGCATTTACATTCATTTGATGTGTAGACGAGGAATACATAACACTTCGCAAATCATATTATATCTTACCATGAAACATAGGAATGAGATGCGATATCGCGTTTTAAGAAGCATTAGAAGTCTATTGCTACGATACGTGGACATCTGCAAACGCTATTTCCTTGCAAGGAAGTGTCGCATTTACATTCATGTGAAGTGTAGACGAGGAATACATAAGACTTCGCAAATCATATTATATCTTATCATGAAACATAGAATTGAGATCGATATCGCGTTTTAAGAATCATAAGAACTCCTTTGCTACGATACGTAGACATCTGCAAACGCTTTTTCCTTCCAAGGAAGTGTCGCATTTACGTTCATTTGAATCGTAGACGAGGAATACATAACACTTCGCAAATCATATTATATCTTACCATGAAACATAGAAATGAGTTGCGATATCGCGTTTTAAGAAGCATTAGAACTCTATCGCTACGATACCTAGGCATCTGCAGACGCTATTTCCCAGCAAGGAAGTGTCGCATTTACATTCATTTGAAGTGTAGACGAGGAATACATGACACTTCGCAAATCATATTATATCTTACCATGAAACATGGAAATGGGATGCGATATCGCGATTTAAGTATCATAAGAACTCCATTGCTACGATACGTAGACATCTGCAAACGCTATTTCCTTGCAAGGAAGTGTCGCATTTACGTTCATTTGAATCGTAGACGAGGAATACATAACACTTCGCAAATCATATTATATCTTACCATAAACCATAGAAATGAGATGCGATATCGCGTTTTAAGAAGCATTAGATATCTATTGCTACGATACGTAGACGTCTGCAAACGCTATTTCTTTGCAAGGAAGTGTCGCATTTACATTCATTTGAAGTGTAGACGAGGAATACATAACACTTCGCAAATCATATTATATCTTACCATGAAACATAGAAATGAGATGCGATATCGCGTTTTAAGAAGCATTAGAACACTATCGCTACGATACCTAGGCATCTGCAGACGCTATTTCCTAGCAAGGAAGTGTCGCATTTACATTCATTTGAAGTGTAGACTAGGAATACATAACACTTCGCAAATCATATTATATCTTACCATGAAACATAGAAATGAGTTGCGATATCGCGATTTAAGAATCATAAGAACTCTATTGCTACGATAGGTAGACATCTGCAAACGCTATTTCCTAGGAAGGAAATGTCGCATTTACATTCATTTGATGTGTAGACGAGGAATACATAACACTTCGCAAATCATATTATATCTTACCATAAACCATAGAAATGAGATGCGATATCGCGTTTTAAGAAGCATTAGATATCTATTGCTACGATACGTAGATATCTGCAAACACTATTTCTTTGCAAGGAAGTGTCGCATTTACATTCATTTGAAGTGTAGACGAGGAATACATAAAACTTCGCAAATCATATTATATCTTACCATGAAACATAGAAATGAGGTGCGATATCGCGTTTTAAGAAGCATTATAACCCTATTGCTACGATAGGTAGTCTTCTGCAAACGCTATTTCCTTGCTAGGAAGTGTCGCATTTACATTCATTTGAAGTGTAGACGAGGAATACATAACACTTCGCATATCATATTATATCTTACCATGAAACATAGAAATGAGATGCGATATCGCGTTTTAAGAATCATAAGAACTCTATTGCTACAATACGCAGAAATCTGCAAACGCTATTTCCTTGCAAGGAAGTGTCGCATTTACATTCATTTGAAATGTAAACGAGGAATACATAACACTTCGCAAATCATATTATATCTTACCATGAAACATAGGAATGAGATGCGATATCGCGTTTTAAGAAGCATTAGATATCTATTGCTACGATACGTAGACGTCTGCAAACGCTATTTCTTTGCAAGGAAGTGTCGCATTTACATTCATTTGAAGTGTAGACTAGGAATACATAACACTTCGCAAATCATATTATATCTTACCATGAAACATAGAAATGAGTTGCGATATCGCGATTTAAGAATCATAAGAACTCTATTGCTACGATAGGTAGACATCTGCAAACGCTATTTCCTAGCAAGGAAATGTCGCATTTACATTCATTTGATGTGTAGACGAGGAATACATAACACTTCGCAAATCATATTATATCTTACCATGAAACATAGGAATGAGATGCGATATCGCGTTTTAAGAAGCATTAGAAGTCTATTGCTACGATACGTGGACATCTGCAAACGCTATTTCCTTGCAAGGAAGTGTCGCATTTACATTCATGTGAAGTGTAGACGAGGAATACATAAGACTTCGCAAATCATATTATATCTTACCATGAAACATAGAAATGAGATGCGATATCGCGTTTTAAGAAGCATTAGAACACTATCGCTACGATACCTAGGCATCTGCAGACGCTATTTCCTAGCAAGGAAGTGTCGCATTTACATTCATTTGAAGTGTAGACTAGGAATACATAACACTTCGCAAATCATATTATATCTTACCATGAAACATAGAAATGAGTTGCGATATCGCGATTTAAGAATCATAAGAACTCTATTGCTACGATAGGTAGACATCTGCAAACGCTATTTCCTAGCAAGGAAATGTCGCATTTACATTCATTTGATGTGTAGACGAGGAATACATAACACTTCGCAAATCATATTATATCTTACCATAAACCATAGAAATGAGATGCGATATCGCGTTTTAAGAAGCATTAGATATCTATTGCTACGATACGTAGACATCTGCAAACACTATTTCTTTGCAAGGAAGTGTCGCATTTACATTCATTTGATGTGTAGACGAGGAATACATAACACTTCGCAAATCATATTATATCTTACCATAAACCATAGAAATGAGATGCGATATCGCGTTTTAAGAAGCATTAGATATCTATTGCTACGATACGTAGACATCTGCAAACACTATTTCTTTGCAAGGAAGTGTCGCATTTACATTCATTTGAAGTGTAGACGAGGAATACATAAAACTTCGCAAATCATATTATATCTTACCATGAAACATAGAAATGAGGTGCGATATCGCGTTTTAAGAAGCATTATAACCCTATTGCTACGATAGGTAGTCTTCTGCAAACGCTATTTCCTTGCTAGGAAGTGTCGCATTTACATTCATTTGAAGTGTAGACGAGGAATACATAACACTTCGCATATCATATTATATCTTACCATGAAACATAGAAATGAGATGCGATATCGCGTTTTAAGAATCATAAGAACTCTATTGCTACAATACGCAGAAATCTGCAAACGCTATTTCCTTGCAAGGAAGTGTCGCATTTACATTCATTTGAAATGTAAACGAGGAATACATAACACTTCGCAAATCATATTATATCTTACCATGAAACATAGGAATGAGATGCGATATCGCGTTTTAAGAAGCATTAGAAGTCTATTGCTACGATACGTGGACATCTGCAAACGCTATTTCCTTGCAAGGAAGTGTCGCATTTACATTCATGTGAAGTGTAGACGAGGAATACATAAGACTTCGCAAATCATATTATATCTTATCATGAAACATAGAATTGTGATCGATATCGCGTTTTAAGAATCATAAGAACTCCTTTGCTACGATACGTAGACATCTGCAAACGCTATTTCCTTGCAAGGAAGTGTCGCATTTACATTCATTTGAAGTTTAGACGAGGAATACATAGCACTTCGCAAATCATATTATATCTTACCATGAAACATAGAAATGAGATGCGATATCGCGTTTTAAAAAGCATTAGAAATCTATTGCTACGATACGTAGACATCTTCAAACGCTATTTCCTTGCTAGGAAGTGTTGCATTTACATTCATTTGAAGTGTAGACGAAAAATACATAACACTTCGCAAATCATATTATATCTTACCATGAAGCATAGAAATGAGGTGCGATATCGCGTTTTAAGAAGCATTAGAACTCTATCGCTACGATGCCTAGACATCTGCAGACGCTATTTCTTTGCAAGGAAGTGTCGCATTTACATTCATATGAAGTGTAGACGAGGAATACATAACACTTCGCAAATCATATTATATCTTACCATGAAACATAGAAATGAGATGCGATATCGCGTTTTAAGAAGCATTAGAACCCTATTGCTACGATAGGTAGACATCTGCAAACGCTATTTCCTAGCAAGGAAATGTCGCATTTACATTCATTTGAAGTGTAGACAAGGAATACAAAACACTTCGCAAATCATATTATATCCTACCATGAAACATGGAAATGAGATGCGATATCGCGTTTTAAGAAGCATTATAACTCTATTGCTACGATACGTAAACATCTGCAAACGCTATTTCTTTGCAAGGAAGTGTCGCATTTACACTCATTTGAAGTGTAGACGAGGAATACATAACACTTCGCAAATCATATTATATCTTACCAAGAAACATAGAAATGAGGTGCGATATCGCGTTTTAAGAAGCAATAGAACTCTATCGCAACTATACCTAGACATCTGCAGACGCTATTTCCTAGCAAGGAAGTGTCGCATTTACATTCATTTGAAGTGTAGACGAGGAATACATAACACTTCGCAAATCATATTATATCTTACCATGAAGCATAGAAATGAGGTGCGATATCGCGTTTTAAGAAGCATTAGAACTCTATCGCTACGATGCCTAGACATCTGCAGACGCTATTTCTTTGCAAGGAAGTGTCGCAGTTACATTCATATGAAGTGTAGACGAGGAATACATAACACTTCGCAAATCATATTATATCTTACCATGAAACATAGAAATGAGATGCGATATCGCGTTTTAAGAAGCATTAGAACCCTATTGCTACGATAGGTAGACATCTGCAAACGCTATTTCCTAGCAAGGAAATGTCGCATTTACATTCATTTGAAGTGTAGACGAGGAATACATAACACTTCGCAAATCATATTATGTCCTACCATGAAACATGGAAATGAGATGCGATATCGCGTTTTAAGAAGCATTATAACTCTATTGCTACGATACGTAAACATCTGCAAACGCTATTTCTTTGCAAGGAAGTGTCGCATTTGCATTCATTTGAAGTGTAGACGAGGAATACATAACACTTCGCAAATCATATTATATCTTACCATGAAACATAGAAATGAGATACGATATCGCGTTGTAAGAATCATAAGAACACTATTGCTACGATACGTAGGCATCTGCGAACGCTATTTCCTACCAAGGAAGTGTCGCATTTACATTCATATGAAGTGTAGACGAGGAATACATAACACTTCGCAAATCATATTATATCTTACCATGAAACATAGAAATGAGGTGCGATATCGCGTTTTAAGAAGCATTAGAACCCTATTGCTACGATAGGTAGACATCTGCAAACGCTATTTCCTTGCTAGGAAGTGTCGCATTTACATTCATTTGAAGTGTAGACGAGGAATACATAACACTTCGCAAATCATATTATATCTTACCATGAAACATAGAAATGAGATGCGATATCGCGTTTTAAGAAGCATTAGAACACTATCGCTACGATACCTAGGCATCTGCAGACGCTATTTCCTAGCAAGGAAGTGTCGCATTTACATTCATTTGAAGTGTAGACTAGGAATACATAACACTTCGCAAATCATATTATATCTTACCATGAAACATAGAAATGAGTTGCGATATCGCGATTTAAGAATCATAAGAACTCTATTGCTACGATAGGTAGACATCTGCAAACGCCATTTCCTAGCAAGGAAATGTCGCATTTACATTCATTTGATGTGTAGACGAGGAATACATAACACTTCGCAAATCATATTATATCTTACCATAAACCATAGGAATGAGATGCGATATCGCGTTTTAAGAAGCATTAGATATCTGTTGCTACGATACGTAGACATCTGCAAACACTATTTCTTTGCAAGCAAGTGTCGCATTTACATTCATTTGAAGTGTAGACGAGGAATACATAACACTTCGCAAATCATGTTATATATTACCATGAAACATAGAAATGAGATGCGATATCGCGTTTTAAGAAGCATTATAACTCTATTGCTACGATACGTAAACATCTGCAAACGCTATTTCTTTGCAAGGAAGTGTCGCATTTGCATTCATTTGAAGTGTAGACGAGGAATACATAACACTTCGCAAATCATATTATATCTTACCATGAAACATAGAAATGAGATACGATATCGCGTTGTAAGAATCATAAGAACACTATTGCTACGATACGTAGGCATCTGCGAACGCTATTTCCTACCAAGGAAGTGTCGCATTTACATTCATATGAAGTGTAGACGAGGAATACATAACACTTCGCAAATCATATTATATCTTACCATGAAACATAGAAATGAGGTGCGATATCGCGTTTTAAGAAGCATTAGAACCCTATTGCTACGATAGGTAGACATCTGCAAACGCTATTTCCTTGCTAGGAAGTGTCGCATTTACATTCATTTGAAGTGTAGACGAGGAATACATAACACTTCGCAAATCATATTATATCTTACCATGAAACATAGAAATGAGATGCGATATCGCGTTTTAAGAAGCATTAGAACACTATCGCTACGATACCTAGGCATCTGCAGACGCTATTTCCTAGCAAGGAAGTGTCGCATTTACATTCATTTGAAGTGTAGACTAGGAATACATAACACTTCGCAAATCATATTATATCTTACCATGAAACATAGAAATGAGTTGCGATATCGCGATTTAAGAATCATAAGAACTCTATTGCTACGATAGGTAGACATCTGCAAACGCCATTTCCTAGCAAGGAAATGTCGCATTTACATTCATTTGATGTGTAGACGAGGAATACATAACACTTCGCAAATCATATTATATCTTACCATAAACCATAGGAATGAGATGCGATATCGCGTTTTAAGAAGCATTAGATATCTGTTGCTACGATACGTAGACATCTGCAAACACTATTTCTTTGCAAGCAAGTGTCGCATTTACATTCATTTGAAGTGTAGACGAGGAATACATAACAATTCGCAAATCATGTTATATATTACCATGAAACATAGAAATGAGATGCGATATCGCGTTTTAAGAATCATAAGAACTCTAATGCTACGATACGTAGACGTCTGCAAACGCTATTTCTTTGCAAGGAAGTGTCGCATTTACATTCATTTGAAGTGTAGACTAGGAATACATAACACTTCGCAAATCATATTATATCTTACCATGAAACATAGAAATGAGTTGCGATATCGCGATTTAAGAATCATAAGAACTCTATTGCTACGATAGGTAGACATCTGCAAACGCTATTTCCTAGCAAGGAAATGTCGCATTTACATTCATTTGAAATGTAGACGAGGAATACATAAGACTTCGCAAATCATATTATATCTTATCATGAAACATAGAATTGAGATCGATATCGCGTTTTAAGAATCATAAGAACTCCTTTGCTACGATACGTAGACATCTGCAAACGCTATTTCCTTGCAAGCAAGTGTCGCATTTACATTCATTTGAAGTGTAGACGAGGAATACATAACACTTCGCAAATCATATTATATCTTACCAAGAAACATAGAAATGAGGTGCGATATCGCGTTTTAAGAAGCAATAGAACTCTATCGCTACTATACCTAGACATCTGCAGACGCTATTTCCTAGCAAGGAAGTGTCGCATTTACATTCATATGAAGTGTAGACGAGGAATACATAACACTTCGCAAATCATATTATATCTTACCATGAAACATAGAAATGAGATACGATATCGCGTTGTAAGAATCATAAGAACACTATTGCTACGATACGTAGACATCTGCGAACGCTATTTCCTACCAAGGAAGTGTCGCATTTACATTCATATGAAGTGTAGACGAGGAATACATAACACTTCGCAAATCATATTATATCTTACCATGAAACATAGAAATGAAGTGCGATATCGCGTTTTAAGAAGCATTAGAACCATATTGCTACGATAGGTAGACATCTGCAAACGCTATTTCCTTGCTAGGAAGTGTCGCATTTACATTCATTTGAAGTGTAGACGAGGAATACATAGCACTTCGCAAATCATATTATATCTTACCATGAGACATAGAAATGAGATGCGATATCGCGTTTTAAAATGCATTAGAAATCTATTCCTACGATACGTAGACATCTTCAAACGCTATTTTCTAGCGAGGAAGTGTCGCATTCACATTCATTTGAAGTGTAGACGAGGAATACATAACACTTCGCAAATCATATTATATCTTACCATGAAACATAGAAATGAGATGCGATATCGCGTTCTAAGAATCACAAAAACACTATTGCTACGATACTTAGACATCTGCAAACGCTATTTCCTTGCAAGGAAGTGTCGCATTTACATTCATTTGAATCGCAGACGAGGAATGCATAACACTTCGCAATGAATATTATATCTAACCATGAAACATGGAAATGAGATGCGATATCGCGTTTTAAGAAGCATTAGAACTCTATTGCTACGATACGTAGACATCTGCAAACGCTATTTCCTTGCAAGGAAGTGTCGCATTTACATTCATTTGAATCGTAGACGAGGAATGCATAACACTTCGCAACGAATATTATATCTTATCATGAAACATAGAAATGAGGTGCGATATCGCGTTTTAAGATGCATTAGAACTCTATCGCTACGATGCCTAGACATCTGCAGACGCTATTTCCTTGCAAGGAAGTGTCGCATTTACATTCATATGAAGTGTAGACGAGGAATACATAACACTTCGCAAATCATATTATATCTTACCATGAAACATAGAAATGAGATGCGATATCGCGTTTTAAGAAGCATTAGAACCATATTGCTACGATAGGTAGACATCTGCAAACGCTATTTCCTAGCAAGGAAATGTCGCATTTACATTCATTTGAAGTGTAGACGAGGAATACGTAACACTTCGCAAATCATATTATATCTTACTAAGAAACATGGAAATGAGGTGCGATATCGCGTTTTAAGAAGCATTAGAACTCTATCGCTACGATACCTAGACATCTGCAGACGCTATTTCCTAGCAAGGAAGTGTCGCACTTACATTCATTTGAAGTGTAGACGAGGAATACATAACACTTCGCAAATCATATTATATCTTACCATGAAACATAGAAATGAGATACGATATCGCGTTGTAAGAATCATAAGATCACTATTGCTACGATACGTAGATATCTGCAAACGCTATTTCCTACCAAGGAAGTGTTGCATTTACATTCATATGAAGTGTAGACGAGGAATACATAACACTTCGCAAATCATATTATATCTTACCATGAAACATAGAAATGAGGTGCGATATCGCGTTTTAAGAAGCATTAGAACCCTATTGCTACGATAGGTAGACATCTGCAAACGCTATTTCCTTGCTAGGAAGTGTCGCATTTACATTCATTTGAAGTGTAGACGAGGAATACATAACACTTCGCAAATCATATTATATCTTACCATGAAACATAGAAATGAGATGCGATATCGCGTTTTAAGAATCACAAGAACACTATTGCTACGATACGTAGACATCTGCAAACGCTATTTCCTTGCAAGGAAGTGTCGCATTTACATTCATTTGAAGTGTAGACGAGGAATACATAACACTTCGCAAATCATATTATATATTACCATGAAACATAGAAGTGAGATGCGATATCGCGTTTTGAGAATCATAAGAACTCCTTTGCTACGATACGTAGACATCTGCAAACGCTATTTCCTTGCAAGGAAGTGTCGCATTTACATTCATTTGAAGTGTAGACGAGGAATACATAGCACTTCGCAAATCATATTATATCTTACCATGAAACATAGATATGAGATGCGATATCGCGTTTTAAAAAGCATTACAAATCTATTGCTACGATACGTAGACATCTGCAAACGCTATTTTCTAGCGAGGAAGTGTCGCATTCACATTCATTTGAAGTGTAGACGAGGAATACATAACACTTCGCAAATCATATTATATCTTACCATGAAACATAGAAGTGAGATGCGATATCGCGTTTTGAGAATCATAAGAACTCTATTGCTACGATATGTAGACATCTGCAAACGCTATTTCCTTGCAAGGATGTGTCGCATTTACATTCATTTGAAGTGTAGACGTGGAATACACACACTTCGCAAATCATATTATATATTACCATGAAACATAGAAGTGAGATGCGATATCGCGTTTTGAGAATCATAAGAACTCTATTGCTACGATATGTAGACATCTGCAAACGCTATTTCCTTGCAGGGATGTGTCGCATTTACATTCATTTGAAGTGTAGACGAGGAATATATAACACTTCGCAAATCATATTATATCTTACCATGAAACATAGAAATGAGATGCGATATCGCTTTTTAAGAAGCATTAGAAATCTATTGCTACGATACGTAGACATCTGCAAACGCTATTTCCTTGCTAGGAAGTGTCGCATTTACATTCATTTGAAGTGTAGACGAGGAATACATAACACTTCGCAAATCATATTATATCTTACCATGAAACATAGAAATGAGATGCGATATCGCGTTTTAAGAATCATAAGAACTCTATTGCTACGATACGTAGATATCTGCAAACGCTATTTCCTTGCAAGGAAGTGTCGCATTTACATTCATTTGAAGTGTAGACGAGGAATACATAACACTTCGCAAATCATATTATATCTTACCATGAAACATAGAAATGAGATGCGATATCGCGTTTTAAGAAGCATTAGAACACTATCGCTACGATACCTGGACATCTGCAGACGCTATTTCCTTTCAAGGAAGTGTCGCATTTACATTCATTTGAAGTGTAGACGAGGAGTACATAACACTTCCCAAATAATTTTATATCTTACCATGAAACATAGAAATGAGATGCGATATCGCGGTTTTAAGAATCATAAGAACTCTATTGCTACGATACGTAGACATCTGCAAACGCTCTTTCCTTGCAAGGAAGTGTCGCATTAACATTCATTTGAAGTGTAGACGAGGAATACATAACACTTCGCAAATCATATTATACCTTACCATGAAACATAGAAATGAGATGCGATATCGCGTTTTAAGAAGCATTAGAACCATATTGCTACGATAGGTAGACATCTGCAAACGCTATTTCCTAGCAAGGAAATGTCGCATTTACATTCATTTGAAGTGTAGACGAGGAATACGTAACACTTCGCAAATCATATTATATCTTACTAAGAAACATGGAAATGAGGTGCGATATCGCGTTTTAAGAAGCATTAGAACTCTATCGCTACGATACCTAGACATCTGCAGACGCTATTTCCTAGCAAGGAAGTGTCGCACTTACATTCATTTGAAGTGTAGACGAGGAATACATAACACTTCGCAAATCATATTATATCTTACCATGAAACATAGAAATGAGATACGATATCGCGTTGTAAGAATCATAAGATCACTATTGCTACGATACGTAGATATCTGCAAACGCTATTTCCTACCAAGGAAGTGTTGCATTTACATTCATATGAAGTGTAGACGAGGAATACATAACACTTCGCAAATCATATTATATCTTACCATGAAACATAGAAATGAGGTGCGATATCGCGTTTTAAGAAGCATTAGAACCCTATTGCTACGATAGGTAGACATCTGCAAACGCTATTTCCTTGCTAGGAAGTGTCGCATTTACATTCATTTGAAGTGTAGACGAGGAATACATAACACTTCGCAAATCATATTATATCTTACCATGAAACATAGAAATGAGATGCGATATCGCGTTTTAAGAATCATAAGAACACTATTGCTACGATACGTAGACATCTGCAAACGCTATTTCCTTGCAAGGAAGTGTCGCATTTACATTCATTTGAAGTGTAGACGAGGAATACATAACACTTCGCAAATCATATTATATCTTATCATGAAACATAGAATTGAGATCGATATCGCGTTTTAAGAATCATAAGAACTCCTTTGCTACGATACGTAGACATCTGCAAACGCTATTTCCTTGCAAGGAAGTGTCGCATTTACATTCATTTGAAGTGTAGACGAGGAATACATAGCACTTCGCAAATCATATTATATCTTACCATGAAACATAGATATGAGATGCGATATCGCGTTTTAAAAAGCATTACAAATCTATTGCTACGATACGTAGACATCTGCAAACGCTATTTTCTAGCGAGGAAGTGTCGCATTCACATTCATTTGAAGTGTAGACGAGGAATACATAACACTTCGCAAATCATATTATATCTTACCATGAAACATAGAAGTGAGATGCGATATCGCGTTTTGAGAATCATAAGAACTCTATTGCTACGATATGTAGACATCTGCAAACGCTATTTCCTTGCAAGGATGTGTCGCATTTACATTCATTTGAAGTGTAGACGTGGAATACACACACTTCGCAAATCATATTATATATTACCATGAAACATAGAAGTGAGATGCGATATCGCGTTTTGAGAATCATAAGAACTCTATTGCTACGATATGTAGACATCTGCAAACGCTATTTCCTTGCAAGGATGTGTCGCATTTACATTCATTTGAAGTGTAGACGAGGAATATATAACACTTCGCAAATCATATTATATCTTACCATGAAACATAGAAATGAGATGCGATATCGCTTTTTAAGAAGCATTAGAAATCTATTGCTACGATACGTAGACATCTGCAAACGCTATTTCCTTGCTAGGAAGTGTCGCATTTACATTCATTTGAAGTGTAGACGAGGAATACATAACACTTCGCAAATCATATTATATCTTACCATGAAACATAGAAATGAGATGCGATATCGCGTTTTAAGAATCATAAGATCTCTATTGCTACGATACCTAGACATCTGCAAACGCTATTTCCTAGCGAGGAAGTGTCGCATTCACATTCATTTGAAGTGTAGACGAGGAATACATGACACTTCGCAAATCATATTATATCTTACCATGAAACATAGAAATGAGATAGGATATCGCGTTTTAAGAATCATAAGAACACTATTGCTGCGATACGTAGACATCTGCAAACGCTATTTCCTAGCGAGGAAGTGTCGCGTTCACATTCATTTGAAGTGTAGACGGGGAATACATAACACTTCGCAAATCATATTATATCTTACCATGAAACATAGAAATGAGTTGCGATATCGCGTTTTAAGAATCATAAGAACTCTATTACTACGATACCTAGACATCTGCAAACGCACTTTCCTAGCGAGGAAGTGTCGCATTCACATTCATTTGAAGTGTAGACGAGGAATACATAACACTTCGCAAATCATATTATATCTTACCATGAGACATAGAAATGAGATGCGATATCGCGTTTTAAGAAGCATCAGAACACTATCGCTACGATACCTGGACATCTGCAGACGCTATTTCCTTTCAAGGAAGTGTCGCATTTACATTCATTTGAAGTGTAGACGAGGAGTACATAACACTTCGCAAATCATTTTATATCTTACCATGAAACATAGAAATGAGATGCGATATCGCGGTTTTAAGAATCATAAGAACTCTATTGCTACGATACGTAGACATCTGCAAACGCTCTTTCCTTGCAAGGAAGTGTCGCATTAACATTCATTTGAAGTGTAGACGAGGAATACATAACACTTCGCAAATCATATTATATCTTACCATGAAACATAGAAATGAGATGCGATATCGCGTTTTAAGAAGCATTAGAACTCTATCGCTACGATACCTAGACATCTGCAGACGCTATTTCCTAGCAAGGAAGTGTCGCATTTACATTCATTTGAATTGTAGACGAGGAATACATAACACTTCGCAAATCATATTATATCTTACCATGAAACATAGAAATGAGATAGGATATCGCGTTTTAAGAATCATAAGAACACTATTGCTACGATTCGTAGACATCTGCAAACGCTATTTCCTAGCGAGGAAGTGTCGCATTCACATTCATTTGAAGTGTAGACGAGGAATACATAACACTTCGCAAATCATATTATATCTTACCATGAAACATAGAAATCAGATGCGATATCGCTTTTTAAGAAGCATTAGAAATCTATTGCTACGATACGTAGACATCTGCAAACGCTATTTCCTTGCTAGGAAGTGTCGCATTTACATTCATTTGAAGTGTAGACGAGGAATACATAACACTTCGCAAATCATATTATATCTTACCATGAAACATAGAAATGAGATGCGATATCGCGTTTTAAGAATCATAAGATCTCTATTGCTACGATACCTAGACATCTGCAAACGCTATTTCCTAGCGAGGAAGTGTCGCATTCACATTCATTTGAAGTGTAGACGAGGAATACATGACACTTCGCAAATCATATTATATCTTACCATGAAACATAGAAATGAGATAGGATATCGCGTTTTAAGAATCATAAGAACACTATTGCTGCGATACGTAGACATCTGCAAACGCTATTTCCTAGCGAGGAAGTGTCGCGTACACATTCATTTGAAGTGTAGACGGGGAATACATAACACTTCGCAAATCATATTATATCTTACCATGAAACATAGAAATGAGTTGCGATATCGCGTTTTAAGAATCATAAGAACTCTATTACTACGATACCTAGACATCTGCAAACGCACTTTCCTAGCGAGGAAGTGTCGCATTCACATTCATTTGAAGTGTAGACGAGGAATACATAACACTTCGCAAATCATATTATATCTTACCATGAAACATAGAAATGAGATGCGATATCGCGTTTTAAGAAGCATCAGAACACTATCGCTACGATACCTGGACATCTGCAGACGCTATTTCCTTTCAAGGAAGTGTCGCATTTACATTCATTTGAAGTGTAGACGAGGAGTACATAACACTTCGCAAATCATTTTATATCTTACCATGAAACATAGAAATGAGATGCGATATCGCGGTTTTAAGAATCATAAGAACTCTATTGCTACGATACGTAGACATCTGCAAACGCTCTTTCCTTGCAAGGAAGTGTCGCATTAACATTCATTTGAAGTGTAGACGAGGAATACATAACACTTCGCAAATCATATTATATCTTACCATGAAACATAGAAATGAGATGCGATATCGCGTTTTAAGAAGCATTAGAACTCTATCGCTACGATACCTAGACATCTGCAGACGCTATTTCCTAGCAAGGAAGTGTCGCATTTACATTCATTTGAATTGTAGACGAGGAATACATAACACTTCGCAAATCATATTATATCTTACCATGAAACATAGAAATGAGATAGGATATCGCGTTTTAAGAATCATAAGAACACTATTGCTACGATTCGTAGACATCTGCAAACGCTATTTCCTAGCGAGGAAGTGTCGCATTCACATTCATTTGAAGTGTAGACGAGGAATACATAACACTTCGCAAATCATATTATATCTTACCATGAAACATAGAAATCAGATGCGATATCGCGTTTTAAGAATCATAGGAATTCTATTGCTACGATACGTAGACAACTGAAAACGCTATTTAATTGCAAGGAAGTGTCGCATTTACAATCATTTGAATCGTATACGAGGAATGCATAACACTTCCCAATGAGTATTATATCTTATCATGAAACATAGATATGAGATGCGATATCGCGTTTTAAGAATCATAAGATCTCTATTGCTACGATACCTAGACATCTGCAAACGCTATTTCCTAGCGAGGAAGTGTCGCATTCACATTCATTTGAAGTGTAGACGAGGAATACATGACACTTCGCAAATCATATTATATCTTACCATGAAACATAGAATTGAGATGCGATATCGCGTTTTGAGAAGCATTAGAAATCTATTGCTACGATACGTAGACATCTGCAAACGCTATTTCCTTGCTAGGAAGTGTCGCATTTACATTCATTTGAAGTGTAGACGAGGAATACATGACACCTCGCAAATCAGATTATATCTTACCATAAACCATAGAAATGAGATGCGATATCGCCTTTTAAGAATCATAGGAACTCTATTACTACGATACCTAGACACCTGCAAACGCTATTTCCTAGCGAGAAAGTGTCGCATTTACATTCATTTGAAGTGTAGACGAGGAATACATAACACTTCGCAAATCATATTATATCTTACCATGAAACATAGAAATCAGATGCGATATCGCGTTTTAAGAATCATAGGAATTCTATTGCTACGATACGTAGACAACTGAAAACGCTATTTAATTGCAAGGAAGTGTCGCATTTACAATCATTTGAATCGTATACGAGGAATGCATAACACTTCGCAATGAATATTATATCTTATCATGAAACATAGATATGAGATGCAATATCTCGTTTTAAGAAGCATTTTAACTCTATTGCTACGATAGCTAGACATCTGCAAACGCTATTTCCCACCTAGGAAGTGTCGCATTTACATTCATTTGAAGTGTAGACGAGGAATACATAACACTTCGCAAATCATGTTATATCTTACCATGAAACATAGAAATGAGATGCGATATCGCGTTTTAAGAATCATAAGAACTCTATTGCTACAATACGCAGAAATCTGCAAACGCTATTTCCTTGCAAGGAAGTGTCGCATTTACATTCATTTGAAATGTAAACGAGGAATACATAACACTTCGCAAATCATATTATATCTTACCATGAAACATGGAAATGAGATGCGATATCGCGTTTTAAGTATCATAAGAACTCCATTGCTACGATACGTAGACATCTGCAAACGCTATTTCCTTGCAAGGAAGTGTCGCATTTACGTTCATTTAAATCGTAGACGAGGAATACATAACACTTCGCAAATCATATTATATCTTACCATGAAACATAGAAATGAGTTGCGATATCGCGTTTTAAGAAGCATTAGAACTCTATCGCTACGATACCTAGGCATCTGCAGACGCTATTTCCCAGCAAGGCAGTGTCGCATTTACATTCATTTGAAGTGTAGACGAGGAATACATGACACTTCGCAAACCATATTATATCTTACCATGAAACATGGAAATGGGATGCGATATCGCGATTTAAGTATCATAAGAACTCCATTGCTACGATACGTAGACATCTGCAAACGCTATTTCCTTGCAAGGAAGTGTCGCATTTACGTTCATTTGAATCGTAGACGAGGAATACATAACACTTCGCAAATCATATTATATCTTACCATAAACCATAGAAATGAGATGCGATATCGCGTTTTAAGAAGCATTAGATATCTATTGCTACGATACGTAGACATCTGCAAACGCTATTTCTTTGCAAGGAAGTGTCGCATTTACATTCATTTGAAGTGTAGACGAGGAATACATAACACTTCGCAAATCATATTATATCTTACCATGAAACATAGAAATGAGATGCGATATCGCGTTTTAAGAAGCATTAGAACAATATCGCTACGATACCTAGGCATCTGCAGACGCTATTTCCTAGCAAGGAAGTGTCGCATTTACATTCATTTGAAGTGTAGACTAGGAATACATAACACTTCGCAAATCATATTATATCTTACCATGAAACATAGAAATGAGTTGCGATATCGCGATTTAAGAATCATAAGAACTCTATTGCTACGATAGGTAGACATCTGCAAACGCTATTTCCTAGCAAGGAAATGTCGCATTTACATTCATTTGATGTGTAGACGAGGAATACATAACTCTTCGCAAATCATATTATATCTTACCATGAAACATAGAAATGAGGTGCGATATCGCGTTTTAAGAAGCATTAGAACCCTATTGCTACGATAGGTAGACTTCTGCAAACGCTATTTCCTTGCTAGGAAGTGTCGCACTTACATTCATTTGAAGTGTAGACGAGGAATACATAACACTTCGCAAATCATATTATATCTTACCATGAAACATAGAAATGAGATGCGATATCGCGTTTTAAGAATCATAAGAACTCTATTGCTACAATACGCAGAAATCTGCAAACGCTATTTCCTTGCAAGGAAGTGTCGCATTTACATTCATTTGAAATGTAAACGAGGAATACATAACACTTCGCAAATCATATTATATCTTACCATGAAACATAGGAATGAGATGCGATGTCGCGTTTTAAGAAGCATTAGAAGTCTATTGCTACGATACATGGACATCTGCAAACGCTATTTCCTTGCAAGGAAGTGTCGCATTTACATTCATGTGAAGTGTAGACGAGGAATACATAAGACTTCGCAAATCATATTATATCTTATCATGAAACATAGAATTGAGATCGATATCGCGTTTTAAGAATCATAAGAACTCCTTTGCTACGATACGTAGACATCTGCAAACGCTATTTCCTTGCAAGGAAGTGTCGCATTTACGTTCATTTGAATCGTAGACGAGGAATACATAACACTTCGCAAATCATATTATATCTTACCATGAAACATAGAAATGAGTTGCGATATCGCGTTTTAAGAAGCATTAGAACTCTATCGCTACGATACCTAGGCATCTGCAGACGCTATTTCCTTGCTAGGAAGTGTCGCATTTACATTCATTTGAAGTGTAGACGAGGAATACATAACACTTCGCAAATCATATTATATCTTACCATGAAACATAGAAATGAGATGCTATATCGCGTTTTAAGAATCATAAGAACTCTATTGCTACGATACGTAGACATCTGCAAACGCTATTTCTTTGCAAGGAAGTGTCGCATTTACATTCATTTGAAGTGTAGACGTGGAATACACACACTTCGCAAATCATATTATATATTACCATGAAACATAGAAGTGAGATGCGATATCGCGTTTTGAGAATCATAAGAACTCTATTGCTACGATATGTAGACATCTGCAAACGCTATTTCCTTGCAAGGATGTGTCGCATTTACATTCATTTGAAGTGTAGACGAGGAATATATAACACTTCGCAAATCATATTATATCTTACCATGAAACATAGAAATGAGATGCGATATCGCGTTTTAAGAAGCATTAGAACTCTATCGCTACGATACCTAGACATCTGCAGACGCTACTTCCTTTCAAGGAAGTGTCGCATTTACATTCATTTGAAGTGTAGACGAGGAGTACATAACACTTCGCAAATCATATTATATCTTACCATGAAACATAGAAATGAGATGCGATTTCGCGTTTTAAGAATCATAAGAACTCTATTGCTACGATACTTAGACATCTGCAAGCGCTCTTTCCTTGCAAGTAAGTGTCGCATTAACATTCATATGAAGTGTAGACGAGGAATACATAACACATCGCAAATCATATTATATCTTACCATGAAACATAGAAATGAGATGCGATATCGCATTCTAATAATCATTAGAACTCTACTGCTACGATAGGTAGACATCTGCAAACGCTATTTCCTTGCAAGGAAGCGTCGCATTTACATTCATTTGATGTGTAGGCGAGGAATACATAACACTCCTCAAATTATATAATATCTTTCCATGAAACATAGAAATGAGATGCGATATCGCGTTATAATAAGCATTAGAACTCTACTGCTACGATAGGTATACATCTGCAAATGCTATTTCCTTGCAAGAAAGTGTCGCATTTACATTCATTTGAAGTGTAGACGAGGAATACGTCACACTTCGCAAATCATATTATATCTTACCATGAAACATAGAAATGAGATGCGATATCGCGTTTTAAGAAGCATTAGAACTCTATCGCTACGATACCTAGACATCTGCAGACGCTACTTCCTTTCAAGGAAGTGTCGCATTTACATTCATATGAAGTGTAGACGAGGAATACATAACACTTCGCAAATCATATTATATCTTACCATGAAGCATGGAAATGGGATGTTATATCGCGTTTTAAGAAGCATTAGAACACTATTGCTAAGATACGTAGACATCTGCAAACGATATTTCCTTGCTAGGAAGTGTCGCATTTACATTCATTTGAAGTGTAGACGAAGAATACATAACACTTCGCAAATCACATTATATCTTACCATGAAACATAGAAATGAGATGCGATATCGCATTCTAATAATCATTAGAACTCTACTGCTACGATAGGTAGACATCTGCAAACGCTATTTCCTTGCAAGGAAGTGTCGCATTTACATTCATTTGAAGTGTAGACGTGGAATACATAACACTTCGCAAATCATATTATATCTTACCATGAAACATAGAAATGAAGCATTAGATCTCTATTGCTACGACACGTAGACACCTGCAAACGCTATTTCCTAGCGAGGAAGTGTCGCATTTACATTCATATGAAGTGTAGACGAGGAATACATAATACTTCGCAAATCATATTATATCTTACCATGAAACATGGAAATGAGATGCGATATCGCGTTTTAAGTAGCATTAGAACACTATCGCTACGATACGTAGATATCTGCAAACGCTATTTCCTTGCCAGGAAGTGTCGCATTTACATTCATTTGAAGTGTAGGCGAAGAATACATAACACTTCGCAAATCATATTATATCTTACCATGAAACATAGAAATGAGATGCGATATCGCGTTTTAAGAATCATAAGAACTCTATAGCTACGATACGCAGAAATCTGCAAACGCTATTTCCTAGCAAGGAAGGGTCGCATTTACATTCATTTGAAGTGTAAACGAAGAATACATAACACTTCGCAAATCATATTATATCTTACCATGAAACATAGAAATGAGATGCGATATTGCGTTTTAAGGAGCATTAGAAATCTATTGCTACGATACGTAGACATCTGCAAACGCTATTTCCTTGCAAGGAAGTGTCGCATTTACATTCATTTGAAGTGTAGACGAGGAGTACATAACACTTCGCAAATCATATTATATCTTACCATGAAACATAGAAATGAGATGCGATTTCGCGTTTTAAGAATCATAAGAACACTATTGCTACGATACGTAGACATCTGCAAACGCTATTTCCTTGCTAGAAAGTGTCGCATTTACATTCATTTGAAGTGTATACGAAGAATACATAACACTTCGCAAGTCATATTATATCTTACCATGAAACATAGAAATGAGATGCGATATCGCGTTTTAAGAATCATACGAACTCTATCGCTACGATACCTAGACATCTGCAGACGCTATTTCCTTGCAAGGATGTGTCGCATTTACATTCATTTGAAGTGTAGACGAGGAATACATAACACTTCGCAAATCATATTATATCTTACCATGAAACATAGAAATGAGATGCGATATCGCGTTTTAAGAATCATAAGAACTCTAATGCTACGATACGTAGCCATCTGCAAACGCTATTTCCTTGCAAGGTAGTGTCGCATTTACATTCATTTGAATCGTAGACGAGGAATGCATAACACTTCGCAATGAATATTATATCTTATCATTAAACATAGATATGAGATGCAATATATCGTTTTAAGAAGCATTTGAACTCTATTGCTACGATACCTAGACATCTGCAGACGCTATTTCCTAGCAATGAAGTGTGGCATTTACATTCATTTGAAGTGTAGACGAGGAATACATAACACTTCGCAAATCATATTATATCTTACCATGAAACATAGAAATGAGATGCGATATCGCGTTTTAAGAATCATAAGAACTCTAATGCTACGATACGTAGCCATCTGCAAACGCTATTTCCTTGCAAGGTAGTGTCGCATTTACATTCATTTGAATCGTAGACGAGGAATGCATAACACTTCGCAATGAATATTATATCTTATCATTAAACATAGATATGAGATGCAATATATCGTTTTAAGAAGCATTTGAACTCTATTGCTACGATACCTAGACATCTGCAGACGCTATTTCCTAGCAATGAAGTGTGGCATTTACATTCATTTGAAGTGTAGACAAGGAATACATGACACTTCGCAAATCATATTATATCTTACCATGAAACATAGAAATGAGATGCGATATCGCGTTTTAAGAAGCATTAGAACTCTATTGCTACGATACGTAGACATCTGCAAACGCTATTTCCTTGCAAGAAAGTGTCGCATTTACATTCATTTGAATCGTATACGAGGAATGCATAACACTTCGCAAATCATATTATATCTTACCACGAAACATAGAAATGAGATGCGATATCGCGTTTTAAGAAGCATTAGAACCCTATTGCTGCGATACCTGGAAATCTGCAAACGCTATTTCCTTGCAAGGAAGTGACGCATTTACATTCATTTGAATCGTAGACGAGGAATGCATAACACTTCGCAATTAATATTATATCTCATCATGGAACATATAATTGAGATGCGATATCGCGTTTTAAGAATCATAAGAACTCCATTGCTACGATACGTAGACATCTGCAAACGCTATTTCCTTGCAAGGAAGGGTCGCATTTACATTCACTTGAAGTGTAGGCGAGGAATACATAACACTCCTCAAATTATATAATATCTTTCCATGAAACATAGAAATGAGAAGCGATATCGCGTTTTAAGAATCATAAGAACTCTATTGCTACGATTCGTAGACATCTGCAAACGCTATTTCCTTGCAAGGAAGTGTCGCATTTACATTCATTTGAAGTGTAGACGAGGAATACATAACACTTCGCAAATCATATTATAGCTTACCATGAAACATAGAAATGAAATGCGATATCGCGTTTTAATAAGCATTAGAACTCTACTGCTACGATAGGTAGACATCTGCAAACGCTATTTCCTTGCAAGGAAGTGTCGCATGTACATTCATTTGAAGTGTAGACGAGGAATGCATCACACTTCGCAAATCATATTATATCTTACCATGAAACATAGAAATGAGATGCGATATTGTGCTTTGAAAAGCATTAGAACCCTATCGCTACGATACCTAGATATCTGCAGACGCTATTTCCTTGCAAGGAAGGGTCGCATTTACATTCACTTGAAGTGTAGGCGAGGAATACATAACACTCCTCAAATTATATAATATCTTTCCATGAAACATAGAAATGAGAAGCGATATCGCGTTTTAAGAATCATAAGAACTCTATTGCTACGATTCGTAGACATCTGCAAACGCTATTTCTTTGCAAGGAAGTGTCGCATTTACATTCATTTGAAGTGTAGACGTGGAATACATAACACTTCGCAAATCATATTATATCTTACCATGAAACATAGAAATGAGGTGCTATATCGCGTTTTAAGAAGCATTAGAACTCTATCGCTACGATACCTAGATATCTGCAGACGCTATTTCCTAGCAAGCAAGTGTCGCATTTACATTCATTTGAAGTGTAGACGAGGAATACATAACACTTCGCAAATCATATTATATCTTACCATGAAACATAGAAATGAGATGCGATATCGCGTTTTAAGAATCATAAGAACTCTAATGCTACGATACGTAGCCATCTGCAAACGCTATTTCCTTGCAAGGTAGTGTCGCATTTACATTCATTTGAATCGTAGACGAGGAATGCATAACACTTCGCAAATCATATTATATCTTACCATGAAACATAGAAATGAGATGCGACATCGCGTTTTAAGAATCATAAGAACTCTATTGCTACGATACGTAGACATCTGCAAACGCTATTTCTTTGCAAGGAAGTGTCGCATTTACATTCATTTGAAGTGTAGACGAGGAATACATAACACTTCGCAAATCATATTATATCTTACCATGAAACATAGAAATGAGGTGCGATATCGCGTTTTAAGAAGCATTAGAACTCTATCGCTACGATACCTAGATATCTGCAGACGCTATTTCCTAGCAACGAAGTGTCGCATTTACATTCATTTGAAGTGTAGTCGAGGAATACATAACACTTCGCAAATCATATTATATCTTACCATAAACCATAGAAATGAGATGCGATATCGCGTTTTAAGAAGCATTAGAACACTATCGCTACGATACCTGGACATCTGCAGACGCTATTTCCTTTCAAGGAAGTGTCGCATTTACATTCATTTGAAGTGTAGACGGGGAATACATGACACTTCGCAAATCATATTATATCTTACCATGAAACATAGAAATGAGTTGCGATATCGCGTTTTAAGATTCATAAGAACTCTATTGCTACGATACGCAGAAATCTGCAGACGCTATTTCCTAGCAAGGAAGTGTCGCATTTACATTCATTTGAAGTGTAGACGAGGAATACATAACACTTCGCAAATCATATTATATCTTACCATGAAACATAGAAATGAAATGCGATATCGCGTTTTAAGAAGCATTAGAACACTATCGCTACGATACCTGGACATCTGCAGACGCTATTTCCTTTCAAGGAAGTGTCGCATTTACATTCATTTGAAGTGTAGACGAGGAGTACATAACACTTTGCAAATCATCTTATATCTTACCATGAAACATAGAAATGAGATGCGATATCGCGGTTTTAAGAATCATAAGAACTCTATTGCTACGATACGTAGATATCTGCAAACGCTCTTTCCTTGCAAGGAAGTGTCGCATTAACATTCATTTGAAGTGTAGACGAGGAATACATAACACTTCGCAAATCATATTATATCTTACCATGAAACATAGAAATGAGATGCGATATCGCGTTTTAAGAATCATAAGAACTCTAATGCTACGATACGTAGCCATCTGCAAACGCTATTTCCTTGCAAGGTAGTGTCGCATTTACATTCATTTGAATCGTAGACGAGGAATGCATAACACTTCGCAATGAATATTATATCTTATCATTAAACATAGATATGAGATGCAATATATCGTTTTAAGAAGCATTTGAACTCTATTGCTACGATACCTAGACATCTGCAGACGCTATTTCCTAGCAATGAAGTATGGCATTTACATTCATTTGAAGTGTAGACAAGGAATACATGACACTTTGCAAATCATATTATATCTTACCATGAAACATAGAAATGAGATGCGATATCGCGTTTTAAGAAACATTAGAACTCTATTGCTACGATACGTAGACATCTGCAAACGCTATTTCCTTGCAAGAAAGTGTCGCATTTACATTCATTTGAATCGTATACGAGGAATGCATAACACTTCGCAATGAATATTATTTCTTATCATGAAACTTAGATATGAGATGCAATATCTCGCTTTAAGAAGCATTTGGACTCTATTGCTACGATACCTAGACATCTGCAAACCCTATTTCCTAGCGAAGAAGTGTCGCATTCACATTCATTTGAAGTGTAGACGAGGAATACATAACACTTCGCAAATCAGATTATATCTTACCATGAAACATAGAAATGAGATGCGATATCGCGTTTTAAGAATCATAAGAACTCTATTGCTACGATTCGTAGACATCTGCAAACGCTATTTCTTTGCAAGGAAGTGTCGCATTTACATTCTTTTGAAGTGTAGACGAGGAATACATAACACTTCACAAATCATATTATATCTTACCATGAAATATAGAAATGAGGTGCGATATCGCGTTTTAAGAAGCATTAGAACTCTACCGCTACGATACCTAGACATGTGCAGACGCTATTTCCTAGCAAGGAAGTGTCGCATTTACATTCATTTGAAGTGTAGTCGAGGAATACATAACACTTCGCAAATCATATTATATCTTACCACGAAACATAGAAATGAGATGCGATATCGCGTTTTAAGAAGCATTAGAACCCTATTGCTGCGATACCTGGAAATCTGCAAACGCTATTTCCTTGCAAGGAAGTGACGCATTTACATTCATTTGAATCGTAGACGAGGAATGCATAACACTTCGCAATTAATATTATATCTCATCATGGAACATATAATTGAGATGCGATATCGCGTTTTAAGAATCATAAGAACTCCATTGCTACGATACGTAGACATCTGCAAACGCTATTTCCTTGCAAGGAAGGGTCGCATTTACATTCACTTGAAGTGTAGGCGAGGAATACATAACACTCCTCAAATTATATAATATCCTTCCATGAAACATAGAAATGAGAAGCGATATCGCGTTTTAAGAATCATAAGAACTCTATTGCTACGATTCGTAGACATCTGCAAACGCTATTTCCTTGCAAGGAAGTGTCGCATTTACATTCATTTGAAGTGTAGACGAGGAATACATAACACTTCGCAAATCATATTATAGCTTACCATGAAACATAGAAATGAAATGCGATATCGCGTTTTAATAAGCATTAGAACTCTACTGCTACGATAGGTAGACATCTGCAAACGCTATTTCCTTGCAAGGAAGTGTCGCATGTACATTCATTTGAAGTGTAGACGAGGAATGCATCACACTTCGCAAATCATATTATATCTTACCATGAAACATAGAAATGAGATGCGATATTGTGCTTTGAAAAGCATTAGAACCCTATCGCTACGATACCTAGATATCTGCAGACGCTATTTCCTAGCAAGGAAGTGTCGCATTTACATTCATTTGAAGTGTAGACGCGGAGTACATAACACTTCGCAAATCATATTATATCTTACCATGAAACATAGAAATGAGATGCGACATCGCGTTTTAAGAATCATAAGAACTCTATTGCTACGATTCGTAGACATCTGCAAACGCTATTTCTTTGCAAGGAAGTGTCGCATTTACATTCATTTGAAGTGTAGACGAGGAATACATAACACTTCGCAAGTCATATTATATCTTACCATGAAACATAGAAATGAGGTGCTATATCGCGTTTTAAGAAGCATTAGAACTCTATCGCTACGATACCTAGATATCTGCAGACGCTATTTCCTAGCAAGCAAGTGTCGCATTTACATTCATTTGAAGTGTAGACGAGGAATACATAACACTTCGCAAATCATATTATATCTTACCATGAAACATAGAAATGAGATGCGATATCGCGTTTTAAGAATCATAAGAACTCTAATGCTACGATACGTAGCCATCTGCAAACGCTATTTCCTTGCAAGGTAGTGTCGCATTTACATTCATTTGAATCGTAGACGAGGAATGCATAACACTTCGCAAATCATATTATATCTTACCATGAAACATAGAAATGAGATGCGACATCGCGTTTTAAGAATCATAAGAACTCTATTGCTACGATACGTAGACATCTGCAAACGCTATTTCTTTGCAAGGAAGTGTCGCATTTACATTCATTTGAAGTGTAGACGAGGAATACATAACACTTCGCAAATCATATTATATCTTACCATGAAACATAGAAATGAGGTGCGATATCGCGTTTTAAGAAGCATTAGAACTCTATCGCTACGATACCTAGATATCTGCAGACGCTATTTCCTAGCAACGAAGTGTCGCATTTACATTCATTTGAAGTGTAGTCGAGGAATACATAACACTTCGCAAATCATATTATATCTTACCATAAACCATAGAAATGAGATGCGATATCGCGTTTTAAGAATCATAGGAATTCTATTGCTACGATACGTAGACAACTGAAAACGCTATTTAATTGCAAGGAAGTGTCGCATTTACAATCATTTGAATCGTATACGAGGAATGCATAACACTTCGCAATGAATATTATATCTTATCATGAAACATAGATATGAGATGCAATATCTCGTTTTAAGAAGCATTTTAACTCTATTGCTACGATACCTAGACATCTGCAAACGCCATTTTCCACCTAGGAAGTGTCGCATTTACATTCATTTGAAGTGTAGACGAGGAATACATGACACTTCGCAAATCATATTATATCTTACCATGAAACATAGAAATGAGATGCGATATCGCGTTTTAAGAAGCATTAGAACTCCATTGCTACGATACGTAGCCATCTGCAAACTCAATTTCCTTGCATGGAAGTGTCGCATTTACGTTCATTTGAATCGTAGACGAGGAATGCATAACACTTCGCAATGAATATTATATCTTATCATGAAACAAAAATATGATATGCAATATCTCGTTTTAAGAAGTGTTTGAACTCTATTGCTACGATACCTAGACATCTGTAGACGCTATTTTCTAGCAAGGAAGTGTTGCATTTACATTCATTTGAAGTGTAGACGAGGAATACATAACACTTCGCAAATCATATTATATCTTACCATGAACCATAGAAATGAGATGCGATATCGCGTTTTAAGAAGCATTAGAAATCTATTGCTACGATACGTAGACATCTGCAAACGCTATTTCCTAGCGAGGAAGTGTCGCATTCACATTCATTTGAAGTGTAGACGAGGAATACATGACACTTCGCAAATCATATTATATCTTACCATGAAACATAGAATTGAGATGCGATATCGCGTTTTGAGAAGCATTAGAAATCTATTGCTACGATACGTAGACATCTGCAAACGCTATTTCCTTGCTAGGAAGTGTCGCATTTACATTCATTTGAAGTGTAGACGAGGAATACATGACACTTCGCAAATCATATTATATCTTACCATGAAACATAGAAATGAGATAGGATATCGCGTTTTAAGAAGCATTAGAACTCCATTGCTACGATACGTAGCCATCTGCAAACTCAATTTCCTTGCATGGAAGTGTCGCATTTACGTTCATTTGAATCGTAGACGAGGAATGCATAACACTTCGCAATGAATATTATATCTTATCATGAAACAAAAATATGATATGCAATATCTCGTTTTAAGAAGTGTTTGAACTCTATTGCTACGATACCTAGACATCTGCAGACGCTATTTTCTAGCAAGGAAGTGTTGCATTTACATTCATTTGAAGTGTAGACGAGGAATACATGACACTTCGCAAATCATATTATATCTTACCATAAACCATAGAAATGAGATGCGATATCGCGTTTTAAGAAGCATTAGATATCTATTGCTACGATACGTAGACATCTGCAAACACTATTTCTTTGCAAGGAAGTGTCGCATTTACATTCATTTGAAGTGTAGACGAGGAATACATAACACTTCGCAAATCATATTATATCTTACCATGAAACATAGAAATGAGGTGCGATATCGCGTTTTAAGAAGCATTAGAACCCTATTGCTACGATAGGTAGACTTCTGCAAACGCTATTTCCTTGCTAGGAAGTGTCGCACTTACATTCATTTGAAGTGTAGACGAGGAATACATAACACTTCGCAAATCATATTATATCTTACCATGAAACATAGAAATGAGATGCGATATCGCGTTTTAAGAATCATAAGAACTCTATTGCTACAATACGCAGAAATCTGCAAACGCTATTTCCTTGCAAGGAAGTGTCGCATTTACATTCATTTGAAATGTAAACGAGGAATACATAACACTTCGCAAATCATATTATATCTTACCATGAAACATGGAAATGAGATGCGATATCGCGTTTTAAGTATCATAAGAACTCCATTGCTACGATACGTAGACATCTGCAAACGCTATTTCCTTGCAAGGAAGTGTCGCATTTACGTTCATTTAAATCGTAGACGAGGAATACATAACACTTCGCAAATCATATTATATCTTACCATGAAACATAGAAATGAGTTGCGATATCGCGTTTTAAGAAGCATTAGAACTCTATCGCTACGATACCTAGGCATCTGCAGACGCTATTTCCCAGCAAGGAAGTGTCGCATTTACATTCATTTGAAGTGTAGACGAGGAATACATGACACTTCGCAAATCATATTATATCTTACCATGAAACATGGAAATGGGATGCGATATCGCGATTTAAGTATCATAAGAACTCCATTGCTACGATACGTAGACATCTGCAAACGCTATTTCCTTGCAAGGAAGTGTCGCATTTACGTTCATTTGAATCGTAGACGAGGAATACATAACACTTCGCAAATCATATTATATCTTACCATAAACCATAGAAATGAGATGCGATATCGCGTTTTAAGAAGCATTAGATATCTATTGCTACGATACGTAGACATCTGCAAACGCTATTTCTTTGCAAGGAAGTGTCGCATTTACATTCATTTGAAGTGTAGACGAGGAATACATAACACTTCGCAAATCATATTATATCTTACCATGAAACATAGAAATGAGATGCGATATCGCGTTTTAAGAAGCATTAGAACAATATCGCTACGATACCTAGGCATCTGCAGACGCTATTTCCTAGCAAGGAAGTATCGCATTTACATTGATTTGAAGTGTAGACTAGGAATACGTAACACTTCGCAAATCATATTATATCTTACCATGAAACATAGAAATCAGTTGCGATATCGCGATTTAAGTATCATAAGAACTCTATTGCTACGATAGGTAGACATCTGCAAACGCTATTTCCTAGCAAGGAAATGTCGCATTTACATTCATTTGATGTGTAGACGAGGAATACATAACTCTTCGCAAATCATATTATATCTTACCATAAACCATAGAAATGAGATGCGATATCGCGTTTTAAGAAGCATTAGATATCTATTGCTACGATACGTAGACATCTGCAAACACTATTTCTTTGCAAGGAAGTGTCGCATTTACATTCATTTGAAGTGTAGACGAGGAATACACAACACTTCGCAAATCATATTATATCTTACCATGAAACATAGAAATGAGGTGCGATATCGCGTTTTAAGAAGCATTAGAACCCTATTGCTACGATAGGTAGACTTCTGCAAACGCTATTTCCTTGCTAGGAAGTGTCGCACTTACATTCATTTGAAGTGTAGACGAGGAATACATAACACTTCGCAAATCATATTATATCTTACCATGAAACATAGAAATGAGATGCGATATCGCGTTTTAAGAATCATAAGAAATCTATTGCTACAATACGCAGAAATCTGCAAACGCTATTTCCTTGCAAGGAAGTGTCGCATTTACATTCATTTGAAATGTAAACGAGGAATACATAACACTTCGCAAATCATATTATATCTTACCATGAAACATAGGAATGAGATGCGATATCGCGTTTTAAGAAGCATTAGAAGTCTATTGCTACGATACGTGGACATCTGCAAACGCTATTTCCTTGCAAGGAAGTGTCGCATTTACATTCATGTGAGGTGTAGACGAGGAATACATAAGACTTCGCAAATCATATTATATCTTATCATGAAACATAGAATTGAGATCGATATCGCGTTTTAAGAATCATAAGAACTCCTTTGCTACGATACGTAGACATCTGCAAACGCTATTTCCTTGCAAGGAAGTGTCGCATTTACGTTCATTTGAATCGTAGACGAGGAATACATAACACTTCGCAAATCATATTATATCTTACCATGAAACATAGAAATGAGTTGCGATATCGCGTTTTAAGAAGCATTAGAACTCTATCGCTACGATACCTAGGCATCTGCAGACGCTATTTCCTTGCTAGGAAGTGTCGCATTTACATTCATTTGAAGTGTAGACGAGGAGTACATAACACTTCGCAAATCATATTATATCTTACCATGAAACATAGAAATGAGATGCGATTTCGCGTTTTAAGAATCATTAGAACTCTATTGCTACGATACTTAGACATCTGCAAGCGCTCTTTCCTTGCAAGTAAGTGTCGCATTAACATTCATATGAAGTGTAGACGAGGAATACATAACACTTCGCAAATCATATTATATCTTACCATGAAGCATGGAAATGGGATGCGATATCGCGTTTTAAGAAGCATTAGAACACTATTGCTACGATACGTAGACATCTGCAAACGCTATTTCCTTGCTAGAAAGTGTCGCATTTACATTCATTTGAAGTGTATACGAAGAATACATAACACTTCGCAAGTCATATTATATCTTACCATGAAACATAGAAATGAGATGCGATATCGCGTTTTAAGAATCATAAGAACTCTATCGCTACGATACCTAGACATCTGCAGACGCTATTTCCTTGCAAGGATGTGTCGCATTTACATTCATTTGAAGTGTAGACGAGGAATACATAACACTTCGCAAATCATATTATATCTTACCATGAAACATAGAATTGAGATCGATATCGCGTTTTAAGAATCATAAGAACTCCTTTCCTACGGTACGTAGACATCTGCAAACGCTATTTCCTTGCAAGGAAGTGTCGCATTTACATTCATTTGAAGTGTGGACGAGGAATACATAACACTTCGCAAATCATATTATATCTTACCATGAAGCATAGAAATGAGATGCGATATCGCGTTTTAAGAAGCATTAGAACTCTATTGCTACTATAGGTAGACATCTGCAAACGCAATTTCCTTGCAAGGAAGTGTCGCATTTACAATCATTTGAAGTGTAGACGAGGAATACATAACACTTCGCAAATCATATTATATCTTACCATGAAACATAGAAATGAAGCATTAGAACTCTATTGCTACGATATGTAGACATCCGCAAACGCTATTTCCTAGCGAGGAAGTGTCGCATTTACATTAATTTGAAGCGTAGACGAGGAATACATAACACTTCGCAAATCATATTATATCTTACCATGAAACATAGAAATGAGATGCGATATCGCGTTTTAAGAATCATAAGAACTCTAATGCTACGATACGTAGCCATCTGCAAACGCTATTTCCTTGCAAGGTAGTGTCGCATTTACATTCATTTGAATCGTAGACGAGGAATGCATAACACTTCGCAATGAATATTATATCTTATCATTAAACATAGATATGAGATGCAATATATCGTTTTAAGAAGCATTTGAACTCTATTGCTACGATACCTAGACATCTGCAGACGCTATTTCCTAGCAATGAAGTGTGGCATTTACATTCATTTGAAGCGTAGACAAGGAATACATGACACTTCGCAAATCATATTATATCTTACCATGAAACATAGAAATGAGATGCGATATCGCGTTTTAAGAAGCATTAGAACTCTATTGCTACGATACGTAGACATCTGCAAACGCTATTTCCTTGCAAGAAAGTGTCGCATTTACATTCATTTGAATCGTATACGAGGAATGCATAACACTTCGCAATGAATATTATTTCTTATCATGAAACATAGATATGAGATGCAATATCTCGCTTTAAGAAGCATTTGGACTCTATTGCTACGATACCTAGACATCTGCAAACCCTATTTCCTAGCGAAGAAGTGTCGCATTCACATTCATTGGAGTGTAGACGAGGAATACATAACACTTCGCAAATCATATTATATCTTACCATGAAACATAGAAATGAGTTGCGATATCGCGTTATAAGAAGCATTAGAACTCTACTGCTACGATACCTAGACATCTGCAGACGCTATTTCCTAGCAAGGAAGTGTCGCATTTACATTCATTTCAAGTGTAGACGAGGAATACATAACACTTCGCAAATCATATTATATCTTACCATGAAACATAGAAATGAGTTGCGATATCGCGTTATAAGAAGCATTAGAACACTATTGCTACGACACCTAGACATCTGCAGACGCTATTTCCTAGCAAGGAAGTGTCGCATTTACATTCATTTGAAGTGTTGGAGAGGTATACATGACACATCGAAAATCATATTATATCTTACAATGAAACATAGAAATGAGATGCCATATCGCGTTTTAAGAAGCATTAGAAATCTATTGCTACGATACGTAGACATCTGCAAACGCTATTTCCTTGCAAGGAAGAGTCGCATTCACATTCATTTGAAGTGTAGACGAGGAATACATAACACTTCGCAAATCATATTATATCTTACCATGAATCATAGAATTGAGATGCGATATCGCGTTTTAAGAATCATAAGAACTCCATTGCTACGATACGTAGACATCTGCAAACGCTATTTCCTTGCAAGGAAGCGTCGCATTTACATTCATTTGAAGTGTAGGCGAGGAATACATAACACTCCTCAAATTATATAATATCTTTCCATGAAACATAGAAATGAGATGCGATATCGCGTTTTAATAAGCATTAGAACTCTACTGCTACGATAGGTAGACATCTGCAAACGCTATTTCCTTGCAAGAAAGTGTAGCATTTACATTCATTTGAAGTGTAGACGAGGAGTACATAACACTTCGCAAATCATATTATATCTTACCATGAAACATGGAAATGAGATGCGATATCGCGTTTTAAGAAGCATTAGAACACTATTGCTACTATAGGTAGACATCTGCAAACGCAATTTCCTTGCAAGGAAGTGTCGCATTTACATTCATTTGAAGTGTAGACGAGGAATACATAACACTACGCAAATCATATTATATCTTACCATGAAACATAGAAATGAAGCATTAGAACTCTATTGCTACTATACGTAGATATCCGCAAACGCTATTTCCTAGCGAGGAAGTGTCGCATTTACATTAATTTGAAGCGTAGACGAGGAATACATAACACTTCGCAAATCATATTATATCTTACCATGAAACATAGAAATGAGATGCGATATCGCGTTTTAAGAATCATAAGAAATCTAATGCTACGATACGTAGCCATCTGCAAACGCTATTTCCTTGCAATGTAGTGTCGCATTTACATTCATTTGAATCGTAGACGAGGAATACATAACACTTCGCAATGAATATTATATCTTATCATTACACATAGATATGAGATGCAATATATCGTTTTAAGAAGCATTTGAACTCTATTGCTACGATAACTAGACATTTGCAGACGCTATTTCCTAGCAATGAAGTGTCGCATTTACATTCATTTGAAGTGTAGACGAGGAGTACGTAACACTTCGCAAATCATATTATATCTTACCATGAAACATAGAAATGAGATGCGATATCGCGTTTTAAGAATCACAAGAACTCTATTGCTACGATACGTAGACATCTGCAAACGCAATTTCCTTGCATGAAAGTGTCGCATTTACATTCATTTGAATCGTATACTAGGAATGCATAACACTTCGCAATGAATATTATATCTTATCATTAAACATAGATATGAGATGCAATATATCGTTTTAAGAAGCATTTGAACACTATTGCTACGATACCTAGACATCTGCAGACGCTATTTCCTAGCAATTAAGTGTCGCATTTACATTCATTTGAAGTGTAGACGAGGAATACATAACACTTCGCAAATCATATTATATCTTACCATGAAACATAGAAATGAGTTGCGATATCGCGTTATAAGGAGCATTAGAACACTATTGCTACGATACTTAGACATCTGCAGACGTTATTTCCTAGCAAGGAAGTGTCGCATTTACATTCATTTGAAGTGTTGACGAGGTATACATGACACATCGAAAATCATATTATATCTTACAATGAAACATAGAAATGAGATGCCATATCGCGTTTTAAGAAGCATTAGAAATCTATTGCTACGATACGTAGACATCTGCAAGCGCTCTTTCCTTGCAAGTAAGTGTCGCATTAACATTCATATGAAGTGTAGACGAGGAATACATAACACTTCGCAAATCATATTATATCTTACCATGAAGCATGGAAATGGGATGTTATATCGCGTTTTAAGAAGCATTAGAACACTATTGCTAAGATACGTAGACATCTGAAAAAGATATTTCCTTGCTAGGAAGTGTCGCATTTACATTCATTTGAAGTGTAGACGAAGAATACATAACACTTTGCAAATCACATTATATCTTACCATGAAACATAGAAATGAGATGCGATATCGCATTCTAATAATCATTAGAACTCTACTGCTACGATAGGTAGACATCTGCAAACGCTATTTCCTTGCAAGGAAGTGTCGCATTTACATTCATTTGAAGTGTAGACGTGGAATACATAACACTTCGCAAATCATATTATATCTTACCATGAAACATAGAAATGAAGCATTAGATCTCTATTGCTACGACACGTAGACATCTGCAAACGCTATTTCCTAGCGAGGAAGTGTCGCATTTACATTCATTTGAATCGTATACGAGGAATGCATAACACTTCGCAATGAATATTATTTCTTATCATGAAACATAGATATGAGATGCAATATCTCGCTTTAAGAAGCATTTGGACTCTATTGCTACGATACCTAGACATCTGCAAACCCTATTTCCTAGCGAAGAAGTGTCGCATTCGCATTCATTTGAAGTGTAGACGAGGAATACATAACACTTCGCAAATCAGATTATATCTTACCATGAAACATAGAAATGAGATGCGATATCGCGTTTTAAGAATCATAAGAACTCTATTGCTACGATTCGTAGACATCTGCAAACGCTATTTCTTTGCAAGGAAGTGTCGCATTTACATTCATTTGAAGTGTAGACGAGGAATACATAACACTTCACAAATCATATTATATCTTACCATGAAATATAGAAATGAGGTGCGATATCGCGTTTTAAGAAGCATTAGAACTCTACCGCTACGATACCTAGACATGTGCAGACGCTATATCCTAGCAAGGAAGTGTCGCATTTACATTCATTTGAAGTGTAGACGAGGAATACATAACACTTCGCAAATCATATTGTATCTTACCATGAAACATAGAAATGAGATAAGATATTGTGTTTTGAGAAGCATTAGAACCCTATCGCCACGATACCTAGACATCTGCAGACGCTATTTCCTTTCAAGGAAGTGTCGCATTTACATTCATTTGAAGTGTAGACGAGGAGTACATAACACTTCGCAAATCATATTATATCTTACCATGAAACATAGAAATGAGGTGCGATATCGCGTTTTAAGAAGCATTAGAACTCTATCGCTACGATACCTAGATATCTGCAGACGCTATTTCCTAGCAAGGAAGTGTCGCATTTACATTCATTTGAAGTGTAGTCGAGGAATACATAACACTTCGCAAATCATATTATATCTTACCACGAAACATAGAAATGAGATGCGATATCGCGTTTTAAGAAGCATTAGAACCCTATTGCTGCGATACCTGGAAATCTGCAAACGCTATTTCCTTGCAAGGAAGTGACGCATTTACATTCATTTGAATCGTAGACGAGGAATGCATAACACTTCGCAATTAATATTATATCTCATCATGGAACATATAATTGAGATGCGATATCGCGTTTTAAGAATCATAAGAACTCCATTGCTACGATACGTAGACATCTGCAAACGCTATTTCCTTGCAAGGAAGGGTCGCATTTACATTCACTTGAAGTGTAGGCGAGGAATACATAACACTCCTCAAATTATATAATATCTTTCCATGAAACATAGAAATGAGAAGCGATATCGCGTTTTAAGAATCATAAGAACTCTATTGCTACGATTCGTAGACATCTGCAAACGCTATTTCCTTGCAAGGAAGTGTCGCATTTACATTCATTTGAAGTGTAGACGAGGAATACATAACACTTCGCAAATCATATTATAGCTTACCATGAAACATAGAAATGAAATGCGATATCGCGTTTTAATAAGCATTAGAACTCTACTGCTACGATAGGTAGACATCTGCAAACGCTATTTCCTTGCAAGGAAGTGTCGCATGTACATTCATTTGAAGTGTAGACGAGGAATACATCACACTTCGCAAATCATATTATATCTTACCATGAAACATAGAAATGAGATGCGATATTGTGCTTTGAAAAGCATTAGAACCCTATCGCTACGATACCTAGATATCTGCAGACGCTATTTCCTAGCAAGGAAGTGTCGCATTTACATTCATTTGAAGTGTAGACGAGGAGTACATAGCACTTCGCAAATCATATTATATCTTACCATGAAACATAGAAATGAGATGCGACATCGCGTTTTAAGAATCATAAGAACTCTATTGCTACGATTCGTAGACATCTGCAAACGCTATTTCTTTGCAAGGAAGTGTCGCATTTACATTCATTTGAAGTGTAGACGAGGAATACATAACACTTCGCAAATCATATTATATCTTACCATGAAACATAGAAATGAGGTGCTATATCGCGTTTTAAGAAGCATTAGAACTCTATCGCTACGATACCTAGATATCTGCAGACGCTATTTCCTAGCAAGCAAGTGTCGCATTTACATTCATTTGAAGTGTAGACGAGGAATACATAACACTTCGCAAATCATATTATATCTTACCATGAAACATAGAAATGAGATGCGATATCGCGTTTTAAGAATCATAAGAAATCTAATGCTACGATACGTAGCCATCTGCAAACGCTATTTCCTTGCAAGGTAGTGTCGCATTTACATTCATTTGAATCGTAGACGAGGAATGCATAACACTTCGCAAATCATATTATATCTTACCATGAAACATAGAAATGAGATGCGACATCGCGTTTTAAGAATCATAAGAACTCTATTGCTACGATACGTAGACATCTGCAAACGCTATTTCTTTGCAAGGAAGTGTCGCATTTACATTCATTTGAAGTGTAGACGAGGAATACATAACACTTCGCAAATCATATTATATCTTACCATGAAACATAGAAATGAGGTGCGATATCGCGTTTTAAGAAGCATTAGAACTCTATCGCTACGATACCTAGATATCTGCAGACGCTATTTCCTAGCAAGGAAGTGTCGCATTTACATTCATTTGAAGTGTAGTCGAGGAATACATAACACTTCGCAAATCATATTATATCTTACCACGAAACATAGAAATGAGATGCGATATCGCGTCTTAAGAAGCATTAGAACCCTATTGCTGCGATACCTGGAAATCTGCAAACGCTATTTCCTTGCAAGGAAGTGACGCATTTACATTCATTTGAATCGTAGACGAGGAATGCATAACACTTCGCAATTAATATTATATCTCATCATGGAACATATAATTGAGATGCGATATCGCGTTTTAAGAATCATAAGAACTCCATTGCTACGATACGTAGACATCTGCAAACGCTATTTTCTTGCAAGGAAGGGTCGCATTTACATTCACTTGAAGTGTAGGCGAGGAATACATAACACTCCTCAAATTATATAATATCTTTCCATGAAACATAGAAATGAGAAGCGATATCGCGTTTTAAGAATCATAAGAACTCTATTGCTACGATTCGTAGACATCTGCAAACGCTATTTCCTTGCAAGGAAGTGTCGCATTTACATTCATTTGAAGTGTAGACGAGGAATACATAACACTACGCAAATCATATTATAGCTTACCATGAAACATAGAAATGAAATGCGATATCGCGTTTTAATAAGCATTAGAACTCTACTGCTACGATAGGTAGACATCTGCAAACGCTATTTCCTTGCAAGGAAGTGTCGCATGTACATTCATTTGAAGTGTAGACGAGGAATACATCACACTTCGCAAATCATATTATATCTTACCATGAAACATAGAAATGAGATGCGATATTGTGCTTTGAAAAGCATTAGAACCCTATCGCTACGATACCTAGATATCTGCAGACGCTATTTCCTAGCAAGGAAGTGTCGCATTTACATTCATTTGAAGTGTAGACGAGGAGTACATAGCACTTCGCAAATCATATTATATCTTACCATGAAACATAGAAATGAGATGCGACATCGCGTTTTAAGAATCATAAGAGCTCTATTGCTACGATTCGTAGACATCTGCCAACGCTATTTCCTTGCAAGAAAGTGTCGCATTTACATTCATTTGAATCGTATACGAGGAATGCATAACACTTCGCAATGAATATTATTTCTTATCATGAAACATAGATATGAGATGCAATATCTCGCTTTAAGAAGCATTTGGACTCTATTGCTACGATACCTAGACATCTGCAAACCCTATTTCCTAGCGAAGAAGTGTCGCATTCGCATTCATTTGAAGTGTAGACGAGGAATACATAACACTTCGCAAATCAGATTATATCTTACCATGAAACATAGAAATGAGATGCGATATCGCGTTTTAAGAATCATAAGAACTCTATTGCTACGATTCGTAGACATCTGCAAACGCTATTTCTTTGCAAGGAAGTGTCGCATTTACATTCATTTGAAGTGTAGACGAGGAATACATAACACTTCACAAATCATATTATATCTTACCATGAAATATAGAAATGAGGTGCGATATCGCGTTTTAAGAAGCATTAGAACTCTACCGCTACGATACCTAGACATGTGCAGACGCTATATCCTAGCAAGGAAGTGTCGCATTTACATTCATTTGAAGTGTAGACGAGGAATACATAACACTTCGCAAATCATATTGTATCTTACCATGAAACATAGAAATGAGATAAGATATTGTGTTTTGAGAAGCATTAGAACCCTATCGCCACGATACCTAGACATCTGCAGACGCTATTTCCTTTCAAGGAAGTGTCGCATTTACATTCATTTGAAGTGTAGACGAGGAGTACATAACACTTCGCAAATCATATTATATCTTACCATGAAACATAGAAATGAGGTGCGATATCGCGTTTTAAGAAGCATTAGAACTCTATCGCTACGATACCTAGATATCTGCAGACGCTATTTCCTAGCAAGGAAGTGTCGCATTTACATTCATTTGAAGTGTAGTCGAGGAATACATAACACTTCGCAAATCATATTATATCTTACCACGAAACATAGAAATGAGATGCGATATCGCGTTTTAAGAAGCATTAGAACCCTATTGCTGCGATACCTGGAAATCTGCAAACGCTATTTCCTTGCAAGGAAGTGACGCATTTACATTCATTTGAATCGTAGACGAGGAATGCATAACACTTCGCAATTAATATTATATCTCATCATGGAACATATAATTGAGATGCGATATCGCGTTTTAAGAATCATAAGAACTCCATTGCTACGATACGTAGACATCTGCAAACGCTATTTCCTTGCAAGGAAGGGTCGCATTTACATTCACTTGAAGTGTAGGCGAGGAATACATAACACTCCTCAAATTATATAATATCTTTCCATGAAACATAGAAATGAGAAGCGATATCGCGTTTTAAGAATCATAAGAACTCTATTGCTACGATTCGTAGACATCTGCAAACGCTATTTCCTTGCAAGGAAGTGTCGCATTTACATTCATTTGAAGTGTAGACGAGGAATACATAACACTTCGCAAATCATATTATAGCTTACCATGAAACATAGAAATGAAATGCGATATCGCGTTTTAATAAGCATTAGAACTCTACTGCTACGATAGGTAGACATCTGCAAACGCTATTTCCTTGCAAGGAAGTGTCGCATGTACATTCATTTGAAGTGTAGACGAGGAATACATCACACTTCGCAAATCATATTATATCTTACCATGAAACATAGAAATGAGATGCGATATTGTGCTTTGAAAAGCATTAGAACCCTATCGCTACGATACCTAGATATCTGCAGACGCTATTTCCTAGCAAGGAAGTGTCGCATTTACATTCATTTGAAGTGTAGACGAGGAGTACATAGCACTTCGCAAATCATATTATATCTTACCATGAAACATAGAAATGAGATGCGACATCGCGTTTTAAGAATCATAAGAACTCTATTGCTACGATTCGTAGACATCTGCAAACGCTATTTCTTTGCAAGGAAGTGTCGCATTTACATTCATTTGAAGTGTAGACGAGGAATACATAACACTTCGCAAATCATATTATATCTTACCATGAAACATAGAAATGAGGTGCTATATCGCGTTTTAAGAAGCATTAGAACTCTATCGCTACGATACCTAGATATCTGCAGACGCTATTTCCTAGCAAGCAAGTGTCGCATTTACATTCATTTGAAGTGTAGACGAGGAATACATAACACTTCGCAAATCATATTATATCTTACCATGAAACATAGAAATGAGATGCGATATCGCGTTTTAAGAATCATAAGAAATCTAATGCTACGATACGTAGCCATCTGCAAACGCTATTTCCTTGCAAGGTAGTGTCGCATTTACATTCATTTGAATCGTAGACGAGGAATGCATAACACTTCGCAAATCATATTATATCTTACCATGAAACATAGAAATGAGATGCGACATCGCGTTTTAAGAATCATAAGAACTCTATTGCTACGATACGTAGACATCTGCAAACGCTATTTCTTTGCAAGGAAGTGTCGCATTTACATTCATTTGAAGTGTAGACGAGGAATACATAACACTTCGCAAATCATATTATATCTTACCATGAAACATAGAAATGAGGTGCGATATCGCGTTTTAAGAAGCATTAGAACTCTATCGCTACGATACCTAGATATCTGCAGACGCTATTTCCTAGCAAGGAAGTGTCGCATTTACATTCATTTGAAGTGTAGTCGAGGAATACATAACACTTCGCAAATCATATTATATCTTACCACGAAACATAGAAATGAGATGCGATATCGCGTCTTAAGAAGCATTAGAACCCTATTGCTGCGATACCTGGAAATCTGCAAACGCTATTTCCTTGCAAGGAAGTGACGCATTTACATTCATTTGAATCGTAGACGAGGAATGCATAACACTTCGCAATTAATATTATATCTCATCATGGAACATATAATTGAGATGCGATATCGCGTTTTAAGAATCATAAGAACTCCATTGCTACGATACGTAGACATCTGCAAACGCTATTTTCTTGCAAGGAAGGGTCGCATTTACATTCACTTGAAGTGTAGGCGAGGAATACATAACACTCCTCAAATTATATAATATCTTTCCATGAAACATAGAAATGAGAAGCGATATCGCGTTTTAAGAATCATAAGAACTCTATTGCTACGATTCGTAGACATCTGCAAACGCTATTTCCTTGCAAGGAAGTGTCGCATTTACATTCATTTGAAGTGTAGACGAGGAATACATAACACTACGCAAATCATATTATAGCTTACCATGAAACATAGAAATGAAATGCGATATCGCGTTTTAATAAGCATTAGAACTCTACTGCTACGATAGGTAGACATCTGCAAACGCTATTTCCTTGCAAGGAAGTGTCGCATGTACATTCATTTGAAGTGTAGACGAGGAATACATCACACTTCGCAAATCATATTATATCTTACCATGAAACATAGAAATGAGATGCGATATTGTGCTTTGAAAAGCATTAGAACCCTATCGCTACGATACCTAGATATCTGCAGACGCTATTTCCTAGCAAGGAAGTGTCGCATTTACATTCATTTGAAGTGTAGACGAGGAGTACATAGCACTTCGCAAATCATATTATATCTTACCATGAAACATAGAAATGAGATGCGACATCGCGTTTTAAGAATCATAAGAGCTCTATTGCTACGATTCGTAGACATCTGCCAACGCTATTTCTTTGCAAGGAAGTGTCGCATTTACATTCATTTGAAGTGTAGACGAGGAATACATAACACTTCGCAAATCATATTATATCTTACCATGAAACATAGAAATGAGGTGCTATATCGCGTTTTAAGAAGCATTAGAACTCTATCGCTACGATACCTAGATATCTGCAGACGCTATTTCCTAGCAAGCAAGTGTCGCATTTACATTCATTTGAAGTGTAGACGAGGAATACATAACACTTCGCAAATCATATTATATCTTACCATGAAACATAGAAATGAGATGCAATATCGCGTTTTAAGAATCATAAGAACTCTAATGCTACGATACGTAGCCATCTGCAAACGCTATTTCCTTGCAAGGTAGTGTCGCATTTACATTCATTTGAATCGTAGACGAGGAATGCATAACACTTCGCAAATCATATTATATCTTACCATGAAACATAGAAATGAGATGCGACATCGCGTTTTAAGAATCATAAGAACTCTATTGCTACGATACGTAGACATCTGCAAACGCTATTTCTTTGCAAGGAAGTGTCGCATTTACATTCATTTGAAGTGTAGACGAGGAATACATAACACTTCGCAAATCATATTATATCTTACCATGAAACATAGAAATGAGGTGCGATATCGCGTTTTAAGAAGCATTAGAACTCTATCGCTACGATACCTAGATATCTGCAGACGCTATTTCCTAGCAAGGAAGTGTCGCATTTACATTCATTTGAAGTGTAGTCGAGGAATACATAACACTTCGCAAATCATATTATATCTTACCACGAAACATAGAAATGAGATGCGATATCGCGTCTTAAGAAGCATTAGAACCCTATTGCTGCGATACCTGGAAATCTGCAAACGCTATTTCCTTGCAAGGAAGTGACGCATTTACATTCATTTGAATCGTAGACGAGGAATGCATAACACTTCGCAATTAATATTATATCTCATCATGGAACATATAATTGAGATGCGATATCGCGTTTTAAGAATCATAAGAACTCCATTGCTACGATACGTAGACATCTGCAAACGCTATTTTCTTGCAAGGAAGGGTCGCATTTACATTCACTTGAAGTGTAGGCGAGGAATACATAACACTCCTCAAATTATATAATATCTTTCCATGAAACATAGAAATGAGAAGCGATATCGCGTTTTAAGAATCATAAGAACTCTATTGCTACGATTCGTAGACATCTGCAAACGCTATTTCCTTGCAAGGAAGTGTCGCATTTATATTCATTTGAAGTGTAGACGAGGAATACATAACACTTCGCAAATCATATTATAGCTTACCATGAAACATAGAAATGAAATGCGATATCGCGTTTTAATAAGCATTAGAACTCTACTGCTACGATAGGTAGACATCTGCAAACGCTATTTCCTTGCAAGGAAGTGTCGCATGTACATTCATTTGAAGTGTAGACGAGGAATACATCACACTTCGCAAATCATATTATATCTTACCATGAAACATAGAAATGAGATGCGATATTGTGCTTTGAAAAGCATTAGAACCCTATCGCTACGATACCTAGATATCTGCAGACGCTATTTCCTAGCAAGGAAGTGTCGCATTTACATTCATTTGAAGTGTAGACGAGGAGTACATAACACTTCGCAAATCATATTATATCTTACCATGAAACATAGAAATGAGATGCGACATCGCGTTTTAAGAATCATAAGAACTCTATTGCTACGATTCGTAGACATCTGCAAACGCTATTTCTTTGCAAGGAAGTGTCGCATTTACATTCATTTGAAGTGTAGACGAGGAATACATAACACTTCGCAAATCATATTATATCTTACCATGAAACATAGAAATGAGGTGCTATATCGCGTTTTAAGAAGCATTAGAACTCTATCGCTACGATACCTAGATATCTGCAGACGCTATTTCCTAGCAAGGAAGTGTCGCATTTACATTCATTTGAAGTGTAGTCGAGGAATACATAACACTTCGCAAATCATATTATATCTTACCACGAAACATAGAAATGAGATGCGATATCGCGTTTTAAGAAGCATTAGAACCCTATTGCTGCGATACCTGGAAATCTGCAAACGCTATTTCCTTGCAAGGAAGTGACGCATTTACATTCATTTGAATCGTAGACGAGGAATGCATAACACTTCGCAATTAATATTATATCTCATCATGGAACATATAATTGAGATGCGATATCGCGTTTTAAGAATCATAAGAACTCCATTGCTACGATACGTAGACATCTGCAAACGCTATTTCCTTGCAAGGAAGGGTCGCATTTACATTCACTTGAAGTGTAGGCGAGGAATACATAACACTCCTCAAATTATATAATATCTTTCCATGAAACATAGAAATGAGAAGCGATATCGCGTTTTAAGAATCATAAGAACTCTATTGCTACGATTCGTAGACATCTGCAAACGCTATTTCCTTGCAAGGAAGTGTCGCATTTACATTCATTTGAAGTGTAGACGAGGAATACATGACACTTCGCAAATCATATTATAGCTTACCATGAAACATAGAAATGAAATGCGATATCGCGTTTTAATAAGCATTAGAACTCTACTGCTACGATAGGTAGACATCTGCAAACGCTATTTCCTTGCAAGGAAGTGTCGCATGTACATTCATTTGAAGTGTAGACGAGGAATACATCACACTTCGCAAATCATATTATATCTTACCATGAAACATAGAAATGAGATGCGATATTGTGCTTTGAAAAGCATTAGAACCCTATCGCTACGATACCTAGATATCTGCAGACGCTATTTCCTAGCAAGGAAGTGTCGCATTTACATTCATTTGAAGTGTAGACGAGGAGTACATAACACTTCGCAAATCATATTATATCTTACCATGAAACATAGAAATGAGATGCGACAACGCGTTTTAAGAATCATAAGAACTCTATTGCTACGATTCGTAGACATCTGCAAACGCTATTTCTTTGCAAGGAAGTGTCGCATTTACATTCATTTGAAGTGTAGACGAGGAATACATAACACTTCGCAAATCATATTATATCTTACCATGAAACATAGAAATGAGATGCGATTTCGCGTTTTAAGAATCATAAGAACTCTATTGCTACGATACTTAGACATCTGCAAGCGCTCTTTCCTTGCAAGTAAGTGTCGCATTAACATTCATATGAAGTGTAGACGAGGAATACATAACACTTCGCAAATCATATTATATCTTACCATGAAGCATGGAAATGGGATGCGATATCGCGTTTTAAGAAGCATTAGAACACTATTGCTACGATACGTAGACATCTGCAAACGCTATTCCCTTGCTAGAAAGTGTCGCATTTACATTCATTTGAAGTGTATACGAAGAATACATAACACTTCGCAAGTCATATTATATCTTACCATGAAACATAGAAATGAGATGCGATATCGCGTTTTAAGAATCATAAGAACTCTATCGCTACGATACCTAGACATCTGCAGACGCTATTTCCTTGCAAGGATGTGTCGCATTTACATTCATTTGAAGTGTAGACGAGGAATACATAACACTTCGCAAATCATATTATATCTTACCATGAAACATAGAATTGAGTTCGATATCGCGTTTTAAGAATCATAAGAACTCCTTTCCTACGGTACGTAGACATCTGCAAACGCTATTTCCTTGCAAGGAAGTGTCGCATTTACATTCATTTGAAGTGTGGACGAGGAATACATAACACTTCGCAAATCATATTATATCTTACCATGAAGCATAGAAATGAGATGCGATATCGCGTTTTAAGAAGCATTAGAACTCTATTGCTACTATAGGTAGACATCTGCAAACGCAATTTCCTTGCAAGGAAGTGTCGCATTTACATTCATTTGAAGTGTAGACGAGGAATACATAACACTTCGCAAATCATATTATATCTTACCATGAAACATAGAAATGAGGTGCGATATCGCGTTTTAAGTAGCATTAGAACTCTATCGCTACGATACCTAGATATCTGCAGACGCTATTTCCTAGCAAGGAAGTGTCGCATTTACATTCATTTGAAGTGTAGACGAGGAATACATAACACTTCGCAAATCATATTATATCTTACCACGAAACATAGAAATGAGATGCGATATCGCGTTTTAAGAAGCATTAGAACCCTATTGCTGCGATACCTGGAAATCTGCAAACGCTATTTCCTTGCAAGGAAGTGACGCATTTACATTCATTTGAATCGTAGACGAGGAATGCATAACACTTCGCAATTAATATTATATCTCATCATGGAACATAGAATTGAGATGCGATATCGCGTTTTAATAAGCATTAGAACTCTACTGCTACGATAGGTAGACATCTGCAAACGCTATTTCCCTGCAAGGAAGTGTCGCATGTACATTCATTTGAAGTGTAGACGAGGAATACATCACACTTCGCAAATCATATTATATCTTACCATGAAACATAGAAATGAGAAGCGATATTGTGCTTTGAAAAGCATTAGAACCCTATCGCTACGATACCTAGACATCTGCAGATGCTATTTCCATTCAAGGAAGTGTCGCATTTACATTCATTTGACGTGTAGACGAGGAGTACATAACACTTCGCAAATCATATTATATCTTACCATGAAACATGGAAATGAGATGCGACATCGCGTTTTAAGAATCATAAGAACTCTATTGCTACGATTCGTAGACATCTGCAAACGCTATTTCTTTCCAAGGAAGTGTCGCATTTACATTCATTTGAAGTGTAGACGAGGAATACATAACACTTCGCAAATCATATTATTTCTTACCATGAAACATAGAAATGAGGTGCTATATCGCGTTTTAAGAAGCATTAGAACTCTATCGCTACGATACCTAGATATCTGCAGACGCTATTTCCTAGCAAGGAAGTGTCGCATTTACATTCATTTGAAGTGTAGACGAGGAATACATAACACTTCGCAATTCATATTATATCTTACCACAAAACATAGAAATGAGATGCGATATCGCGTTTTAAGAAGCATTAGAATCCTATTGCTGCGAAACCTGGAAATCTGCAAACGCTATTTCCTTGCAAGGAAGTGACGCATTTACATTCATTTGAATCGTAGACGAGGAATGCATAACACTTCGCAATTAATATTATATCTCATCATGGAACATAGAATTGAGATGCGATATCGCGTTTTAAGAATCATAAGAACTCCATAGCTACGATACGTAGACATCTGCAAACGCTATTTCCTTGCAAGGAAGCGTCGCATTTACATTCATTTGAAGTGTAGGCGAGGAATACATAACACTCCTCAAATTATATAATATCTTTCCATGAAACATAGAAATGAGATGCGATATCGCGTTTTAATAAGCATTAGAACTCTACTGCTACGATAGGTAGACATCTGCAAACGCTATTTCCTTGCAAGGAAGTGTCGCATTTACATTCATTTGAAGTGTAGACGAGGAATACATAACACTTCGCAAATCATATTATATCTTACCATGAAACATAGAAATGAAATGCGATATCGCGTTTTAATAAGCATTAGAACTCTACTGCTACGATAGGTAGACATCTGCAGATGCTATTTCCATTCAAGGAAGTATAGCATTTACATTCATTTGAAGTGTAGACGAGGAGTACATAACAATTCGCAAATCATATTATATCTTACCATGAAACATGGAAATGAGATGCGATATCGCGTTTTTAGAAGCATTAGAACACTATTGCTACGATACGTAGACATCTGCAAACGCTATTTCCTTGCTAGGAAGTGTCGCATTTACATTCATTTGAAGTGTATACGAAGAATACATAACACTTCGCAAGTCATATTATATCTTACCATGAAACATAGAAATGAGATGCGATATCGCCTTTTAAGAATCATAGGAACTCCTTTCCTACGGTACGTAGACATCTGCAAACGCTATTTCCTTGCAAGGAAGTGTCGCATTTACATTCATTTGAAGTGTGGACGAGGAATACATAACACTTCGCAAATCATATTATATCTTACCATGAAGCATAGAAATGAGATGCGATATCGCGTTTTAAGAAGCATAAGAATTCTATTGCTACTATAGGTAGACATCTGCAAACGCTCTTTCCTTGCAAGGAAGTGTCGCATTTACATTCATTTGAAGTGTAGACGAGGAATACATAACACTTCACAAATCATATTATATCTTACCATGAAACATAGAAATGAGATGCGATTTCGCGTTTTAAGAATCATAAGAACTCTATTGCTACGATACTTAGACATCTGCAAGCGCTCTTTCCTTGCAAGTAAGTGTCGCATTAACATTCATATGAAGTGTAGACGAGGAATACATAACACTTCGCAAATCATATTATATCTTACCATGAAGCATGGAAATGGGATGCGATATCGCGTTTTAAGAAGCATTAGAACACTATTGCTACGATACGTAGACATCTGCAAACGCTATTTCCTTGCTAGAAAGTGTCGCATTTACATTCATTTGAAGTGTATACGAAGAATACATAACACTTCGCAAGTCATATTATATCTTACCATGAAACATAGAAATGAGATGCGATATCGCGTTTTAAGAATCATAAGAACTCTATCGCTACGATACCTAGACATCTGCAGACGCTATTTCCTTGCAAGGATGTGTCGCATTTACATTCATTTGAAGTGTAGACGAGGAATACATAACACTTCGCAAATCATATTATATCTTACCATGAAACATAGAATTGAGTTCGATATCGCGTTTTAAGAATCATAAGAACTCCTTTCCTACGGTACGTAGACATCTGCAAACGCTATTTCCTTGCAAGGAAGTGTCGCATTTACATTCATTTGAAGTGTGGACGAGGAATACATAACACTTCGCAAATCATATTATATCTTACCATGAAGCATAGAAATGAGATGCGATATCGCGTTTTAAGAAGCATTAGAACTCTATTGCTACTATAGGTAGACATCTGCAAACGCAATTTCCTTGCAAGGAAGTGTCGCATTTACATTCATTTGAAGTGTAGACGAGGAATACATAACACTTCGCAAATCATATTATATCTTACCATGAAACATAGAAATGAGGTGCGATATCGCGTTTTAAGTAGCATTAGAACTCTATCGCTACGATACCTAGATATCTGCAGACGCTATTTCCTAGCAAGGAAGTGTCGCATTTACATTCATTTGAAGTGTAGACGAGGAATACATAACACTTCGCAAATCATATTATATCTTACCACGAAACATAGAAATGAGATGCGATATCGCGTTTTAAGAAGCATTAGAACTCTATCGCTACGATACCTAGACATGTGCAGACGCTATTTCCTAGCAAGGAAGTGTCGCATTTACATTCATTTGAAGTGTAGACGAGGAATACATAACACTTCGCAAATCATATTATATCTTACCATGAAACATAGAAATGAGATAAGATATTGTGTTTTGAGAAGCATTAGAACCCTATTGCTACGATACCTAGACATCTGCAGACGCTAATTCCTTTCAAGGATGTGTCGCATTTACATTCATTTGATGTGTAGACGAGGAGTACATAACACTTCGCAAATCATATTATATCTTACCATGAAACATAGAAATGAGATGCGACATCGCGTTTTAAGAAACATAAGAACTCTATTGCTACGATTCGTAGACATCTGCAAACGCTATTTCTTTGCAAGGAAGTGTCGCATTTACATTCATTTGAAGTGTAGACGAGGAATACATAACACTTCGCAAATCATATTATATCTTACCATGAAACATAGAAATGAGGTGCTATATCGCGTTTTAAGAAGCATTAGAACTCTATCGCTACGATACCTAGATATCTGCAGACGCTATTTCCTAGCAAGGAAGTGTCGCATTTACATTCATTTGAAGTGTAGACGAGGAATACATAACACTTCGCAATTCATATTATATCTTACCACGAAACATAGAAATGAGATGCGATATCGCGTTTTAAGAAGCATTAGAATCCTATTGCTGCGAAACCTGGAAATCTGCAAACGCTATTTCCTTGCAAGGAAGTGACGCATTTACATTCATTTGAATCGTAGACGAGGAATGCATAACACTTCGCAATTAATATTATATCTCATCATGGAACATAGAATTGAGATGCGATATCGCGTTTTAAGAATCATAAGAACACCATAGCTACGATACGTAGACATCTGCAAACGCTATTTCCTTGCAAGGAAGTGTCGCATTTACATTCATTTGAAGTGTAGACGAGGAGTACATAACACTTCGCAAATCATATTATATCTTACCATGAAACATGGAAATGAGATGCGATATCGCGTTTTAAGAGGCATTAGAACACTATTGCTACGATACGTAGACATCTGCAAACGCTCTTTCCTTGCAAGGAAGTGTCGCATTTACATTCATTTGAAGTGTAGACGAGGAATACATAACACTTCGCAAATCATATTATATCTTACCATGAAACATAGAAATGAAGCATTAGAACTCTATTGCTACGATACGTAGACATCTGCAAACGCTATTTCCTAGCGAGGAAGTGACGCATTTATATTCATTTGAAGCGTAGGCGAGGAATACATAACACTTCGCAAATCATATTATATCTTACCATGAAACATAGAAATGAGATGCGATATCGCGTTTTAAGAGTCATAAGAACTCCTTTCCTACGATACGTAGACATCTGCAAACGCTATTTCCTTGCAAGGAAGTGTCGCATTTACATTCATTTGAAGTGTGGACGAGGAATACATAACACTTCGCAAATCATATTATATCTTACCATGAAGCATAGAAATGAGATGCGATATCGCGTTTTAAGAAGCATAAGAACTCTATTGCTACTATAGGTAGACATCTGCAAACGCTCTTTCCTTGCAAGGAAGTGTCGCATTTACATTCATTTGGAGTGTAGACGAGGAATACATAACACTTCGCAAATCATATTATATCTTACCTTGAAACATAGAAATGAAGCATTAGAACTCTATTGCTACGATACGTAGATATCTGCAAACGCTATTTCCTAGCGAGGAAGTGTCGCATTTACATTCATTTGAAGCGTAGGCGAGGAATACATAACACTTCGCAAATCATATTATATCTTACCATGAAACATAGAAATGAGATGCGATATCGCGTTTTAAGAATCATAAGAACTCTAATGCTACGATACGTAGCCATCTGCAAACGCTATTTCCTTGCAAGGTAGTGTCGCATTTACATTCATTTGAATCGTAGACGAGGAATGCATAACACTTCGCAATGAATATTATATCTTATCATTAAACATAGATATGAGATGCAATACATCGTTTTAAGAAGCATTTGAACTCCTTTCCTACGATACGTAGACATCTGCAAACGCTATTTCCTTGCAAGGAAGTGTCGCATTTACATTCATTTGAAGTGTGGACGAGGAATACATGACACTTCGCAAATCATATTATATCTTACCATGAAGCATAGAAATGAGATGCGATATCGCGTTTTAAGAAGCATAAGAACTCTATTGCTACTATAGGTAGACATCTGCAAACTCTCTTTCCTTGCAAGGAAGTGTCGCATTTACATTCATTTGGAGTGTAGACGAGGAATACATAACACTTCGCAAATCATATTATATCTTACCTTGAAACATAGAAATGAAGCATTAGAACTCTAATGCTACGATACGTAGCCATCTGCAAACGCCATTTCCTTGCAAGGTAGTGTCGCATTTACATTCATTTGAATCGTAGACGAGGAATGCATAACACTTCGCAATGAATATTATATCTTATCATTAAACATGGATATGAGATGCAATACATCGTTTTAAGAAGCATTTGAACTCTATTGCTACGATACCTAGACATCTGCAGACGCTATTTCCTAGCAATGAAGTGTCGCATTTACATTCATTTGAAGTGTAGACAAGGAATACATGACACTTCGCAAATCATATTATATCTTACCATGAAACATAGAAATGAGATGCGCTATCGCGTTTTAAGAACCATTAGAACACTATTGCTACGATACCTAGACATCTGCAGACGCTATTTCCTAGCAAGGAAGTGTCGCATTTACATTCATTTGAAGTGTAGACGAGGTATACATGACACTTCGAAAATCATATTATATCTTACAATGAAACATAGAAATGAGATGCGATATCGCGTTTTAAGAAGCATTAGAAATCTATTGCTACGATACGTAGACTTCTGCAAACGCTATTTCCTTGCAAGGAAGAGTCGCATTTACATTTATTTGAAGTGTAGACGAGGAATACATAACACTTCGCAAATCATATTATAACTTACCATGAAACATAGAATTGAGATGCGATATCGCGTTTTAAGAATCATAAGAACTCCATTGCTACGATACGTAGACATCTGCAAACGCTATTTCCTTGCAAGGAAGTGTCGCATTTACATTCATTTGAAGTGTAGGCGAGGAATACATAATACTCCTCAAATTATATAATATCTTTCCATGAAACATAGAAATGAGATGCGATATCGCGTTTTAAGAAGCATTAGAACTCTACTGCTACGATACCTAGACATCTGCAGACGCTATTTCCTAGCAAGGAAGTGGCGCATTTACATTCATTTCAAGTGTAGGCAAGGAATACATAACACTCCTCAAATTATATAATATCTTTCCATGAAACATAGAAATGAGATGCGATATCGCGTTTTAATAAGCATTAGAACTCTACTGCTACGATAGGTAGACATCTGCAAACGCTATTTCCTTGCAAGGAAGTGTCGCATTTACATTCATTTGAAGTGTAGACGAGGAATACATAACACTTCGCAAATCATATTATATCTTACCATGAAACATAGAAATGAGATGCGCTATCGCGTTTTAGGAAGCATTAGAACTCTATTGCTACGATAGGCAGATATCTGCAAACGCTATTTCTTTGCAAGGAAGTGTCGCATTTACATTCATTTGAAGTGTAGGCGAGGAATACATAACACTCCTCAAATTATATAATATCTTTCCATGAAACATAGAAATGAGATGCGATATCGCGTTTTAATAAGCATTAGAACTCTACTGCTACGATACCTAGACATCTGCAGACGCTATTTCCTACCAAGGAAGTGTCGCATTTACTTTCAGTTGAAGTGTAGACGAGGAATACATAACACTTCGCAAATCATGTTATATCTTACCATGAAACATAGAAATGAGATGCGATATCGCGTTTTAAGAAGCATTAGAACACTATTGCTACGGTACGTAGACATCTGCAAAAGCTATTTCCTTGCAAGGAAGTGTCGCATTTACATTCACTTGAATCGTAGACGCGGAATGCATAACACTTCGCAATGAATATTATATCTTATCACGAAACATAGATATGAGATGCTATATCTCGTTTTAAGAATCATTTGAACTCTATTGCTACGATACCTAGACATCTGCAGACGCTATTTCCTAGCTAGGAAGTGTCGCATTTACATTCATTTGAAGTGTAGACGAGGAATACGTGACACTTCGCAAATCATATTATATCTTACCATGAAACATAGAAATGAGATGCGATATCGCGTTTTAACAAGCATTAGAAATCTATTGCTACGATACGTAGACATCTGCAAACGCTATTTCTTTCCAAGGAAGTGTCGCATTTACATTCATTTGAAGTGTAGACGAGGAATACATAACACTTCGCAAATCATATTATATCGTACCATGAAACATAGAAATGAAATGCGATATCGCGTTTTAATAAGCATTAGAACTCTACTGCTACGATAGGTAGACATCTGCAAACGCTATTTCCTTGCAAGGAAGTGTCGCATTTACATTCATTTGAAGTGTAGACGAGGAATACATCACACTTCGCAAATCATATTATATCTTACCATGAAACATAGAAATGAGATGCGATATTGTGCTTTGAGAAGCATTAGAACCCTATCGCTACGATACCTAGACATCTGCAGATGCTATTTCCATTCAAGGAAGTGTCGCATCTACATTCATTTGAAGTGTGGACGAGGAGTACATAACACTTCGCAAATCATATTATATCTCATCATGAAACATAGAAATGAGATGCGATATCGCGTTTTAAGAATCATAAGAACTCTATTGCTACGATACGTAGACATCTGCAAACGCTATTTCTTTGCAAGGAAGTGTCGCATTTACATTCATTTGAAGTGTAGACGAGGAATACATAACACTTCACAAATCATATTATATCTTACCATGAAACATAGAAATGAGGAGCGATATCGCGTTTTAAGAAGCATTAGAACTCTATCGCTACGATACCTAGACATGTGCAGACGCTACTTCCTAGCAAGGAAGTGTCGCATTTACATTCATTTGAAGTGTAGACGAGGAATACATAACACTTCGCAAATCATATTATATCTTACCATGAAACATAGAAATGAGATAAGATATTGTGTTTTGAGAAGCATTAGAACCCTATCGCTACGATACCTAGACATCTGCAGACGCTATTTCCTTTCAAGGAAGTGTCGCATTTACATTCATTTGAAGTGTAGACGAGGAGTACATAACACTTCGCAAATCATATTATATCTTACCATGAAGCATAGAAATGAGATGCGATATCGCGTTTTAAGAAGCATAAGAACTCTATTGCTACTATAGGTTGACATCTGCAAACGCTATTTCCTTGCAAGGAAGTGTCGCATTTACATTCATTTGAAGTGTAGACGAGGAATACATCACACTTCACAAATCATATTATATCTTACCATGAAACATAGAAATGAGATGCGATATCGCGTTTTAAGAATCATAAGATCTCTACTGTTACGATACGTAGACATCTGCAAACGCTATTACCTTGCAAGGAAGTGTCGCATTTACGTTCATTTGAATCGCAGACGAGGAATGCATAACACTTCGCAATGAATATTATATCTTATCATGAAACATACATATGCGATGCAATATCTCGTTTTAAGAAGCATTTGAACTCTATTGCTTCGATACGTAGGCATCTGCAAACGCTATTTCCTTGCAAGGAAGTGTCGCATTTACATTCATTTGAAGTGTAGACGAGGAATACATAACACTTCGCAAATCATATTATATCTTACCATGAAACATAGAAATGAGATGCGATATCGCGTTTTAAGAATCATAAGAACTCCATTGCTACGATACGTACACATCTGCAAACGCAAATTCCTAGCGAGGAAATATCGCAGTCACATTCATTTGAAGTGTAGACGAGGAATACATGACACTTCGCAAATCATATTATATCTTACCATGAAACATAGAAATGAGATGCGATATCGCGTTTTAAGAAGCAATAGAACACTATTGCTACGATATCTAGACATCTGCAGACGCTATTTCCTTGCAAGGAAGTGTCGCATTCGCATTCATTTGAAGTGTAGACGAGGAATACATAACACTTCGCAAATCATATTATATCTTACCATGGAACATAGAAATGAGATGCCATATCGCGTTTTAAGAAGCATTAGAAATCTATTGCTACGATACGTAGATTTCTGCAAACGCTATTTCCTTGCAAGGAAGAGTCGCATTTACATTCATTTGAGGTGTAGACGAGGAATACGTGACACTTCGCAAATCATATTATATCTTACCATGAAACATAGAAATGAGATGCGATATCGCGTTTTAACAAGCATTAGAAATCTATTGCTACGATACGTAGACATCTGCAAACGCTATTTCTTTCCAAGGAAGTGTCGCATTTACATTCATTTGAAGTGTAGACGAGGAATACATAACACTTCGCAAATCATATTATATCTTACCATGAAACATAGAAATGAAATGCGATATCGCGTTTTAATAAGCATTAGAACTCTACTGCTACGATAGGTAGACATCTGCAAACGCTATTTCCTTGCAAGGAAGTGTCGCATTTACATTCATTTGAAGTGTAGACGAGGAATACATCACACTTCGCAAATCATATTATATCTTACCATGAAACATAGAAATGAGATGCGATATTGTGCTTTGAGAAGCATAAGAACCCTATCGCTACGATACCTAGACATCTGCAGATGCTATTTCCATTCAAGGAAGTGTCGCATTTACATTCATTTGAAGTGTAGACGACGAGTACATAACACTTCGCAAATCATATTATATCTTACCATGAAACATAGAAGTGAGATGCGATATCGCGTTTTAAGAATCGTAAGAACTCTATTGCTACGATACGTAGACATCTGCAAACGCTATTTCTTTGCAAGGAAGTGTCGCATTTACATTCATTTGAAGTGTAGACGAGGAATACATAACACTTCGCAAATCATATTATATCTTACCATGAAACATAGAAATGAGGTGCGATATCGCGTTTTAAGAAGCATTAGAACTCTATCGCTACGATACCTAGACATGTGCAGACGCTATTTCCTAGCAAGGAAGTGTCGCATTCACTTTCATTTGAAGTGTAGACGAGGAATACATAACACTTCGCAAATCATATTATATCTTACCATGAAACATAGAAATGAGATGCGATATCGCGTTTTAAGAATCATAAGAACTCTATTGCTACGATACGTAGACATCTGCAAACGCACTTTCCTTGCAAGGAAGTGTCGCATTAACATTCATATAAAGTGTAGACGAGGGATACATAACACTTCGCAAATCATATTATATCTTACCATGCAACATAGAAATGAGATGCGATATCGCGTTTTAAGAATCATGAGAACCCTATTGCTACGATACCTAGACATCTGCAGACGCTATTTCCTAGGAAGGAAGTGTCGCATTTACGTTCATTTGAATCGTAGACGTAGAATGCATAACAATTCGCAATGAATAATATATCTTATCATGAAACATAGATATGTTATGCAATATTTCGTTTTAAGAAGCATTTGAACTCTATTGCTTCGATACGTAGACATCTGCAAACGCTATTTCCTTGCAAGGAAGTGTCGCATTTACATTCATTTGAAGTATAGACGAGGAATACATCACATTTCGCAAATCATATTATATCTTACCATGAAACATAGAAATGGGATGCGATATTGCGTTTTGAGAAGCATCAGAACTCTATCGCTGCGATACCTAAACATCTGCAGACGCTATTTCCTTTCAAGGGAGTGTCGCATTTACAATCATTTGAAGTGTAGACGAGGAGTACATAACACTACGCAAATCATATTATATCTTACCATGAAACATAGAAATGAGATGCGATATCGCGTTTTAAGAATCATAAGAACTCTATTACTACGATACGCAGACATCTGCAAACGCACTTTCCTTGCAAGGAAGTGTCGCATTAATATTCATATGAACTGTAGACGAGGAATACGTAACACTTCGCAAATCATATTATATCTTACCATGAAACATAGAAAAGAGATGCGATATCGCGTTCTAAGAATCAAAAGAACTCTATTGCTACGATACCTAGACATCTGCAGACGCTATTTCCTAGCAAGGAAGTGGCGCATTTACGTTCATTTGAATCGTAGACGTAGAATGCATAACACTTCGCAATGAATAATATATCTTATCATGAAACATAGATATGTGATGCAATATCTCGTTTTAAGTAGCATTTGAACTCTTTTGCTTCGATAGGTAGACATCTGCAAACGCTATTTCCTTGCAAGGAAGTGTCGCATTTACATTCATTTGAAGTGTAGACGAGGAATACATCACACTTCACAAATCTTATTATATCTTACCATGAAACATAGAAATGAGATGCGATATCGCGTTTTAAGAATCATAAGAACCCTACTGTTACGATACGTAGACATCTGCAAACGCTATTACCTTGCAAGGAAGTGTCGCATTTACGTTCATTTGAATCGCAGACGAGGAATGCATAACACTTCGCAATGAATATTATATCTTATCATGAAACATACATATGCGATGCAATATCTCGTTTTAAGAAGCATTTGAACTCTATTGCTTCGATACGTAGGCATCTGCAAACGCTATTTCCTTGCAAGGAAGTGTCGCATTTACATTCATTTGAAGTGTAGACGAGGAATACATAACACTTCGCAAATCATATTATATCTTACCATGAAACATAGAAATGAGATGCGATATCGCGTTTTAAGAATCATAAGAACTCCATTGCTACGATACGTAGACATCTGCAAACGCAAATTCCTAGCGAGGAAATATCGCAGTCACATTCATTTGAAGTGTAGACGAGGAATACATGACACTTCGCAAATCATATTATATCTTACCATGAAACATAGAAATGAGATGCGATATCGCGTTTTAAGAAGCAATAGAACACTATTGCTACGATATCTAGACATCTGCAGACGCTATTTCCTTGCAAGGAAGTGTCGCATTCGCATTCATTTGAAGTGTAGACGAGGAATACATAACACTTCGCAAATCATATTATATCTTACCATGGAACATAGAAATGAGATGCCATATCGCGTTTTAAGAAGCATTAGAACTCTACTGCTACGATAGGTAGACATCTGCAAACGCTATTTCCTTGCAAGGAAGTGTCGCATTTACATTCATTTGAAGTGTAGACGAGGAATACATCACATTTCGCAAATCATATTATATCTTACCATGAAACATAGAAATGAGATGCGATATTGCGTTTTCAGAAGCATCAGAACTCTATCGCTGCGATACCTAAACATCTGCAGACGCTATTTCCTTTCAAGGGAGTGTCGCATTTACAATCATTTGAAGTGTAGACGAGGAGTACATAACACTACGCAAATCATATTATATCTTACCATGAAACATAGAAATGAGATGCGATATCGCGTTTTAAGAATCATAAGAACTCTATTACTACGATACGCAGACATCTGCAAACGCACTTTCCTTGCAAGGAAGTGTCGCATTTACATTCATTTGAAGTGTAGACGAGGAATACATAACACTTCGCAATTCATATTATATCTTAACGTGAAAAATAGAAATGAGATGCGATATCGCGTTTTAAGAATCATAAGAACTCCATTGCTACGATACGTAGACATCTGCAAACGCTATTTCCTTGCAAGGAAGTGTCGCAATTACATTTATTTGAAGTGTAGACGAGGAATACATAACACTTCGCAAATCATATAATATCTTACTATGAAACACAGAAATGAGATGCGATATCGCGTTTTAAGAAGCATTAAAACTCTATTGCTACGATATCTAGACATCTGCAGACGCTATTTCCTAGCAAGGAAGTCTCGCATTTACATTCATTTGAAGTGTAGACGAGGAATACATGACACTTCGCAAATCATATTATATCTTACCATGAAACATAGAAATGAGATGCGATATCGCGTTTTAAGGATCATAAGAACTCTACTGTTACGATACGTAGACATCTGCAAACGCTATTACCTTGCAAGGAAGTGTCGCATTTACGTTCATTTGAATCGCAGACGAGGAATGCATAACACTTCGCAATGAATATTATATCTTATCATGAAACATAGATATGCGATGCAATATCTCGTTTTAAGAAGCATTTGAACTCTATTGCTTCGATACGTAGGCATCTGCAAACGCTATTTCCTTGCAAGGAAGTGTCGCATTTACATTCATTTGAAGTGTAGACGAGGAATACATAACACTTCGCAAATCATATTATATCTTACCATGAAACATAGAAATGAGATGCGATATCGCGTTTTAAGAAGCATTAGAAAGCTATTGCAACGATACGTAGACATCTGCAAACGCTATTTCCTAGCGAGGAAGTATCGCATTCACATTCATTTGAAGTGTAGACGAGGAATACATAACACTTCGCAAATCATATTATATCTTACCATGAAACATAGAAATGAGATGCGATATTGCGTTTTGAGAAGCATTAGAACCCTATCGCTACGATACCTAGACATCTGCAGACGCTATTTCCTAGCAAGGAAGTGTCGCATTTACATTCATTTGAAGTGTAGACGAGGAATACATAACACTTCGCAAATCATATTATATCTTACCATGAAACATAGAAATGAGATGCGATATCGCGTTTTAAGAATCATAAGAACTCTATTGCTACGATACGTAGACATCTGCAAACGCAATTTCCTTGCAAGGAAGTGTCGCATTAACATTCATATGAAGTGTAGACGAGGAATACATAACACTTCGCAAATCATATTATATCAGACCATGAAACATAGAAATGAGACATCTGCAAACGCTATTTCCTAGCGAGCAAGTGTCGCATTCACAGTCATTTGAAGTGTAGACGAGGAATACATGACACTTCGCAAATCTTATTATATCTTACCATGAAACATAGAAATGAGATGCGATATCGCGTTTTAAGAAGCATTAGAACTCTATTGCTTCGATACGTAGACATCTGCAAACGCTATTTCCTTGTAAGGAAGTGTCGCATTTACATTCATTTGAAGTGTAGACGAGGAATACATAACACTTCGCAAATCATGTTATATCTTACCATGAAACATAGAAATGAGATGCGATATCGCGTTTTAAGAATCGTATGAACTCTATTGCTACGATACGTAGACATCTGCAAACGCTATTTCCTTGCAAGGAAGTGTGGCATTTACTTTCATTTGAAGTGTAGACGAGGAATACATAACACTTCGCAAATCATATAATATCTTACGATGAAACATAGAAATGAGATGCGATATCGCGTTCTAAGAAGCATTAGAAATCTATTGCAACGATACCTAGACATCTGCAGACGCTATTTCCTAGCAAGGAAGTGTCTCATTTACGTTCATTTGAATCGTAGACGTAGAATGCATAACACTTCGCAATGAATAATATATCTTATCATGAAACATAGATATGTGATGCAATATCTCGTTTTAAGAAGCATTTGAACTCTATTGCTTCAATACGTAGACATCTGCAAACACTATTTCCTTGCAGGGTAGTGTCGCATTTACATTCATTTGAAGTGTAGACGAGGAATACATGACACTTCTCAAATCATATTATGTCTTACCATGAAACATAGAAATGAGATGCGATATCGCGTTTTAAGATGCATTAGAATTCTATTGCTACGATAGGTAGACACCTGCAAACGCTATTTCCTTGCAAGGAAGTGTCGCATTTACATTCATTTGAAGTGTAGACGAGGAATACATAACACTTCGCAAATCATATTATATCTTACCATGAAACATAGAAATGAGATGCGATATCGCGTTTTAAGAATCATAAGAACTCTACTGTTTCGATACGTAGACATCTGCAAACGCTATTACCTTGCAAGGAAGTGTCGCATTTACGTTCATTTGAATCGCAGACGAGGAATGCATAACACTTCGCAATGAATATTATATCTTATCATGAAACATAGATATGCGATGCAATATCTCGTTTTAAGAAGCATTTGAACTCTATTGCTTCGATACGTAGGCATCTGCAAACGCTATTTCCTTGCAAGGAAGTGTCGCATTTACATTCATTTGAAGTGTAGACGAGGAATACATAACACTTCGCAAATCATATTATATCTTAACGTGAAACATAGAAATGAGATGCGATATCGCGTTTTAAGAATCATAAGAACTCCATTGCAATGATACGTAGACATCTGCAAACGCCATTTCCTTGCAAGGAAGTGTCGCATTTACATTTATTTGAAGTGTAGACGAGGAATACATAACACTTCGCAAATCATATAATATCTTACTATGAAACACAGAAATGAGATGCGATATCGCGTTTTAAGAAGCATTAAAACTCTATTGCTACGATATCTAGACATCTGCAGACGCTATTTCCTAGCAAGGAAGTCTCGCATTTACATTCATTTGAAGTGTAGACGAGGAATACATGACACTTCGCAAATCATATTTTATCTTACCATGAAACATAGAAATGAGATGCGATATCGCGTTTTAAGGATCATAAGAACTCTACTGTTAGATACGTAGACATCTGCAAACGCTATTACCTTGCAAGGAAGTGTCGCATTTACGTTCATTTGAATCGCAGACGAGGAATGCATAACACTTCGCAATGAATATTATATCTTATCATGAAACATAGATATGCGATGCAATATCTCGTTTTAAGAAGCATTTGAACTCTATTGCTTCGATACGTAGGCATCTGCAAACGCTATTTCCTTGCAAGGAAGTGTCGCATTTACATTCATTTGAAGTGTAGACGAGGAATACATAACAGTTCGCAAATCATATTATATCTTACCATGAAACATAGAAATGAGATGCGATATCGCGTTTTAAGAAGCATTAGAATTCTATTGCTCCGATACGTAGACATGTGCAAACGCTATTTCCTAGCGAGGAAGTATCGCATTCACATTCATTTGAAGTGTAGACGAGGAATACATAACACTTCGCAAATCATATTACATCTTACCATGAAACGTAGAAATGAGATGCGATATCGCGTTTTAAGAAGCATTAGAAAGCTATTGCTACGATACGTAGACATCTGCAAACGCTAATTCCTAGCGAGGAAATATCGCAGTCACATTCATTTGAAGTGTAGACGAGGAATACATGACACTTCGCAAATCATATTATATCTTACCATGAAACATAGAAATGAGATGCGATATCGCGTTTTAAGAAGCATTAGAAAGCTATTGCAACGCTACGTAGACATCTGCAAACGCTATTTCCTAGCGAGGAAGTATCGCATTCACATTCATTTGAAGTGTAGACGAGGAATACATAACACTTCGCAAATCATGTTATATCTTACCATGAAACATAGAAATGAGATGCGATATTGCGTTTTGAGATGCATTAGAAATCTATCGCTACGATACCTAGACATCTGCAGACGCTATTTCCTAGCAAGGAAGTGTCGCATTTACATTCATTTGAATCATAGATGAGGAACGCATAACACTTCGCAATGAATAGTATATCTTATCATGAAACATAGATATGAGATGCAATATCTCGTTTTAAGAAGCATTTGAACTCTATTGCTACGATACCTAGAATTCTGCAGACGCTATTTCCTAGCAAGGAAGTGTCGCATTTACATTCATTTGAAGTGTAGACGAGGAATACATGACACTTCGCAAATCATATTATATCTTACTATGAAACACAGAAATGAGATGCGATATCGCGTTTTAAGAAGCATTAGAACTCTATTGCTACCATACCTAGACATCTGCAGGCGCTATTTCCTAGCAAGGAAGTCTCGCATTTACATTCATTTGAAGTGTAGACGAGGAATACATGACACTTCGCAAATCATATTATATCTTACCATGAAACATTGAAATGAGATGCGATATCGAGTTTTAAGAAGCATTAGAATTCTATTGCTCCGATACGTAGACATCTGCAAACGCTATTTCCTTGCAAGGAAGTGTCACATTTACATTCATTTGAAGTGTAGACGAGGAATGCATAACACTTCGCAATGAATATTATATCTTATTATGAAACATTGAAATGAGATGCGATATCGCGTTTTAAGAAGCATTAGAATTCTATTGCTCCGATACGTAGACATCTGCAAACGCTATTTCCTTGCAAGGAAGTGACGCATTTACGTTCATTTGAAGTGTAGACGAAGAATACATAACACTTCGCAAATCATATTATATCTTACCATGAAACATAGAAATGAGATGCGATATCGCGTTTTAAGATGCATTAGAATTCTATTGCTACGATAGGTAGATACCTGCAAACGCTATTTCCTTCCAAGGAGGTGTCGCATTCACATTCATTTGAAGTGTAGACGAGGAATACATAACACTTCGCAAATCATGTTATATCTTACCATGAAACATAGAAATGAGATGCGATATTGCGTTTTGAGAAGCATTAGAAATCTATCGCTACGATACCTAGACATCTGCAGACGCTATTTCCTAGCAAGGAAGTGTCGCATTTACATTCATTTGAATCATAGATGAGGAACGCATAACACTTCGCAATGAATAGTATATCTTATCATGAAACATAGATATGAGATGCAATATCTCGTTTTAAGAAGCATTTGAACTCTATTGCTACGATACCTAGAATTCTGCAGACGCTATTTCCTAGCAAGGAAGTGTCGCATTTACATTCATTTGAAGTGTAGACGAGGAATACATGACACTTCGCAAATCATATTATATCTTACTATGAAACACAGAAATGAGATGCGATATCGCGTTTTAAGAAGCATTAGAACTCTATTGCTACCATATCTAGACATCTGCAGACGCTATTTCCTGGCAAGGAAGTGTCGCATTTACATTCAATTGAAGTGTAGACGAGGAATACATGACACTTCGCAAATCATATTATATCTTACCATGAAACATAGAAATGAGATGCGACATCGCGTCTTAAGAAGCATTAGAACACTATTGCTACGATACCTAGACATCTGAAGGCGCTATTTCCTAGCAAGGAAGTCTCGCATTTACATTCATTTGAAGTGTAGACGAGGAATACATGACACTTCGCAAATCATATTATATCTTACCATGAAACATTGAAATGAGATGCGATATCGCGTTTTAAGAAGCATTAGAATTATATTGCTCCGATACGTAGACATCTGCAAACGCTATTTCCTTGCAAGGAAGTGTCACATTTACATTCATTTGAAGTGTAGACGAGGAATGCATAACACTTCGCAATGAATATTATATCTTATTATGAAACATAGATATGAGATGCAATATCTCGTTTTAAGAAGCATTTGAACTCTATTGCTACGTTACCTAGACATCTGCAGACGCTATCTCCTAGCAAGGAAGTGTCGCATTTACATTCATTTGAAGTGTAGACGAGGAATACATGACACTTCGCAAATCATATTATATCTTACCATGAAACATAGAAATGAGATGCGATATCGCGTTTTAAGATGCATTAGAATTCTATTGCTACGATAGGTAGATACCTGCAAACGCTATTTCCTTCCAAGGAGGTGTCGCATTCACATTCATTTGAAGTGTAGACGAGGAATACATAACACTTCGCAAATCATGTTATATCTTACCATGAAACATAGAAATGAGATGCGATATTGCGTTTTGAGAAGCATTAGAAATCTATCGCTACGATACCTAGACATCTGCAGACGCTATTTCCTAGCAAGGAAGTGTCGCATTTACATTCATTTGAATCATAGATGAGGAACGCATAACACTTCGCAATGAATAGTATATCTTATCATGAAACATAGATATGAGATGCAATATCTCGTTTTAAGAAGCATTTGAACTCTATTGCTACGATACCTAGAATTCTGCAGACGCTATTTCCTAGCAAGGAAGTGTCGCATTTACATTCATTTGAAGTGTAGACGAGGAATACATGACACTTCGCAAATCATATTATATCTTACTATGAAACACAGAAATGAGATGCGATATCGCGTTTTAAGAAGCATTAGAACTCTATTGCTACCATATCTAGACATCTGCAGACGCTATTTCCTGGCAAGGAAGTGTCGCATTTACATTCAATTGAAGTGTAGACGAGGAATACATGACACTTCGCAAATCATATTATATCTTACCATGAAACATTGAAATGAGATGCGATATCGCGTTTTAAGAAGCATTAGAATTCTATTGCTCCGATACGTAGACATCTGCAAACGCTATTTCCTTGCAAGGAAGTGTCACATTTACATTCATTTGAAGTGTAGACGAGGAATGCATAACACTTCGCAATGAATATTATATCTTATTATGAAACATAGATATGAGATGCAATATCTCGTTTTAAGAAGCATTTGAACTCTATTGCTACGTTACCTAGACATCTGCAGACGCTATCTCCTAGCAAGGAAGTGTCGCATTTACATTCATTTGAAGTGTAGGCGAGGAATACATAACACTTCGCAAATCGTGTTATATCTTACCATGAAACATAGAATTGAGATGCGATATCGCGTTTTAAGAAGCATTAGAACTCTATTGCTACGATACCTAGACATCTGCAGACGCTATTTCCTACCAAGGAAGTGTCGCATTTACTTTCATTTGAAGTGTAGACGAGGAATACGTAACACTTCGCAAATCATATTATATCTTACCATGAAACATAGAAATGAGATGCGATATCGCGTTTTAAGAAGCATTAGAACTCTATTGCTACGATACCTAGACATCTGCAGACGCTATTTCCTAGCAAGGAAGTGTCGCATTTACATTCATTTGAAGTGTAGGCGAGGAATACATAACACTTCACAAATCGTGTTATATCTTACCATGAAACATAGAATTGAGATGCGATATCGCGTTTTAAGAAGCATTAGAACTCTATTGCTACGATACCTAGACATCTGCAGACGCTATTTCCTAGCAAGGAAGTGTCGCATTTACATTCATTTGAAGTGTAGACGAGGAATACATAAGACTTCGCAAATCATATTATATCTTACCATGAAACATAGAAATGAGATGCGATATCGCGTTTTAAGAAGCATTAGAACTCTACTGCTAGGATAGACAGACATCTGCAAACGCTATTTCCTCGCAAGGAAGTGTTGCATTTACATTCATTTGAAGTGTAGACGAGGAATACATCACACTTCGCAAATCATATTATATCTTACCATGAAACATAGAAATGAGATGCGATATCGCATTTTAAGATTCATAAGAACTCTATTGCTACGATACGCAGACATCTGCAGACGCTATTTCCTTGCAACGAAGTGTCGCATTTACATTCATTTGAAGTGTAGACGAGGAATACATAACACTTCGCAAATCATATAATATCCTACCATGAAACATAGAAATGAGATGCTATATCGCGTTTTAAGAAGCATTAGAACTCTATTGCTACGATACCTAGACATCTGCAGACGCTATTTCCTAGCAAGGAAGTGTCGCATTTGCGTTCATTTGAATCGTAGACGTAGAATGCATAACACTTCGCAATGAATAATATATCTTATCATGAAACATAGATATGTGATGCAATATCTCGTTTTAAGAAGCATTTGAACACTATTGCTTCGATACGTAGGCGTCTGCAAACGCTATTTCCTTCCAAGGAAGTGTCGCATTTACATTCATTTGAAGTGTAGACGAGGAATACATAACACTTCGCAAATCATATTATATCTTACCATGAAACGTAGAAATGAAATGCGATATTGCGTTTTGAGAAGCATCAGAACTCTATCGCTGCGATACCTAAACATCTGCAGACGCAATTTCCTTTCAAGGGAGTGTCGCATTTACAATCATTTGAAGTGTAGTCGAGGAGCACATAACACTACGCAAATCGTGTTATATCTTACCATGAAACATAGAATTGAGATGCGATATCGCGTTTTAAGAAGCATTAGAACTCTATTGCTACGATACCTAGACATCTGCAGACGCCATTTCCTAGCAAGGAAGTGTCGCATTTACATTCATTTGAAGTGTAGACGAGGATTACATGACACTTCGCAAATCATATTATATCTTACCATGAAACATAGAAATGAAATGCGATTTCGCGTTTTAAGAATCATAAGAACTCTATTGTTACGATACGTAGACATCTGCAATTGCTATTTCCTTGCAAGGAAGTGTCGCATTTACGTTCATTTGAATCGCAGACGAGGAATGCATAACACTTCGCGATGAATATTATATCTTATCATGAAACATAGATATGAGATGCAATATCTCGTTTTAAGAAGCATTTGAACTCTATTGCTACGTCACCTAGACATCTGCAGACGCTATTTCCTAGCAAGGAAGTGTCGCATTTACATTCATTTGAAGTGTAGACGAGGAATACATGACACTTCGCAAATCATACTATATCTTACCATGAAACATAGAAATGAGATGCGATATCGCGTTTTAGGAAGCATTAGATCTCTATTGCTACGATAGGCAGACATCTGCAAACGCTATTTCCTTGCAAGGAAGTGTCGCATTTACAATCATTTGAAGTGTAGGCGAGGAATACATAACACTTCGCAAATCGTGTTATATCTTACCATGAAACTTAGAATTGAGATGCGATATCGCGTTTTAAGAAGCATTAGATCTCTATTGCTACGATACCTAGACATCTGCAGACGCTATTTCCTACCAAGGAAGTGTCGCATTTACATTCATTTGAAGTGTAGACGAGGAATACATGACACTTCGCAAATCATGTTATATCTTACCGTGAAACATAGAAATGAGATGCGATATCGCGTTCTAAGAAGCATTAGAACACTATTGCTACGATACCTAGACATCTGCAAACGCTATTTCCTAGCAAGGAAGTGTCGCATTTACATTCATTTGAAGTGTAAACGAGGAATACATAAGACTTCGCAAATCATTTTATATCTTACCATGAAACATAGAAATGAGATGCAATATCGCGTTTTAAGAAGCATTAGAACTCTATTGCTACGATACCTAGACATCTGCAGACGCTATTTCCTAGCAAGGAAGTGTCGCATTTACATTCATTTGAAGTGTAGACGAGGAATACATAATACTTCGCAAATCATGTTATATCTTACCATGAAACATAGAAGTGAGATGCGATATCGCGTTTTAAGAAGCATTAGAACTCTATTGCTACGATACCTAGACATCGGCAGACGCTATTTCCTACCAAGGAAGTGTCGCATTTACATTCATTTGAAGTGTAGACGAGGAATACATAAGACTTCGCAAATCATATTATATCTTACCACGAAACATAGAAATGAGATGCGATATCGGGTTTTAAGAAGCATTAGAACTCTACTGCTACGATAGGCAGCCATCTGCAAACGCTATTCCCTTGCAAGGAAGTGTTGCATTTACATTCATTTGAAGTGTAGACGAGGAATACATCACACTTCGCAAATCATATTATATCTTACCATGAAACATAGAAATGAGGTGCGATATCGCGTATTAAGAATCATAAGAACTCCATTGCTACGATACGTAGACATCTGCAAACGATATTTCCTTGCAAGGAAGTGTCGCATTTATATTCAATTGAATCGTAGACGCGGAATGCATAACACTTCGCAATGAATATTATATCTTATCATGAAACATAGATATGAGATATTATATCTCGTTTTAAGAAGCATTTGAACTCTATAGCTACGATACCTAGACATCTGCAGACGCTATTTCCTAGCAAGGAAGTGTCGCATTTACATTCATTTGAAGTGTAGACGAGGAATACATGACACTTCGCAAATCATATTATATCTTACCATGAAACATAGAAATGAGATGCGATATTGCGATTTAAGAAGCATTAGAAATCTATTGCTACGATACGTAGACAGCTGCAAACGCTATTTCTTTGCAAGGAAGTGTCGCATTTACATTCATTTGAAGTGTTGACGAGGAATACGTAACACTTCGCAAATCATATTATATCTTACCATGAAACATAGAAATGAGATGCGATATCGCGTTTTAAGAAGCATTAGAGCTCTATTGCTACGATACCTAGACATCTGCGGACGCTATTTCCTAGCAAGGAAGTCTCGCATTTACATTCATTTGGAGTGTAGACGAGGAATACGTGACACTTCGCAAATTATATTATATCTTACCATGAAACATAGAAATGAGATGCGATATCGCATTTTAAGAAGCATTAGAACTCTATTGCTCCGATACGTAGACATCTGCAAACGCTATTTCCTTGCAAGGAAGTGTCGCATTTACATTCATTTGAATCGTATACGAGGAATGCATAACACTTCGCAATGAATATTATATCTTATCATGAAACGTAGATATGAGATGCTATATCTCGTTTTAAGAAGCATTTGAACTCTATTGCTACGATACCTAGACATCTGCAGACGCTATTTCCTAGCAAGGAAGTGTCGCATTTACATTCATTTGAGGTGTAGACGAGGAATACATGACACTTCGCAAATCATATAATATATCTTACCATGAAACATAGAAATGAGATGCGATATCGCGTTTTAAGAAGCATTAGAAATCTATTGCTACGATACGTAGACATCTGCAAACGCTATTTCCTTCCAAGGAGGTGTCGCATTTACATTCATTTGAAGTGTAGACGAGGAAAACATAACACTTCGCAAATCATATTATATCTTACCATGAAACATAGAAATGAGATGCGATATCGCGTTTTAAGAAGCATTAGAACTCTATTGCTACGATACCTAGACATCTGCAAACGCTATTTCCTTGCAAGGAAGTGTCGCATTCACATTCATTTGAATCATAGACGAGGAATGCATAACACTTCGCAATGAATATTATATCTTATCATGAAACATAGATATGAGATGCAATATCTCGTTTTAAGAAGCGTTTGAACTCTATTGCTACGTTACCTAGATATCTGCAGACGCTATTTCCTAGCAAGGAAGTGTCGCATTTACATTCATTTGAAGTGTAGACGAGGAATACATGACACTTCGCAAATCATATTATATCTTACCATGAAACATAGAAATGAGATGCGATATCGCGTTTTAGGAAGCATTAGAACTCTATTGCTACGATAGGCAGACATCTGCAAACGCTATTTCCTTGCAGGGAAGTGTCGCATTTACATTCATTTGAAGTGTAGGCGTGGAATACATAACACTTCGCAAATCGTGTTATATCTTACCATGAAACATAGAATTGAGATGCGATATCGCGTTTTAAGAAGCATTAGAACTCTATTGCTACGATACCTAGACACCTGCAGACGCTATTTCCTAGCAAGGAAGTGTCGCATTTACATTCATTTGAAGTGTAGACGAGGAATACATAAGACTTCGCAAATCATATTATATCTTACCATGAAACATAGAAATGAGATGCGATATCGCGTTTTAAGAAGCATTAGAACTCTACTGCTAGGATAGGCAGACATCTGCAAACGCTATTTCCTCGCAAGGAAGTGTTGCATTTACATTCATTTGAAGTGTAGACGAGGAATACATCACACTTCGCAAATCATATTATATCTTACCATGAAACATAGAAATGAGATGCGATATCGCGTTTTAAGATTCATAAGAACTCTATTGCTACGATACGTAGACATCTGCAGACGCTATTTCCTTGCAACGAAGTGTCGCATTTACATTCATTTCAAGTGTAGACGAGGAATACATAACACTTCGCAAATCATATAATATCCTACCATGAAACATAGAAATGAGATGCTATATCGCGTTTTAAGAAGCATTAGAACTCTATTGCTACGATACCTAGACATCTGCAGACGCTATTTCCTAGCAAGGAAGTGTCGCATTTGCGTTCATTTGAATCGTAGACGTAGAATGCATAACACGTCGCAATGAATAATATATCTTATCATGAAACATAGATATGTGATGCAACATCTCGTTTTAAGAAGCATTTGAACACTATTGCTTCGATACGTAGGCGTCTGCAAACGCTATTTCCTTCCAAGGAAGTGTCGCATTTACATTCACTTGAAGTGTAGACGAGGAATACATAACACTTCGCAAATCATATTATATCTTACCATGAAACGTAGAAATGAAGTGCGATATTGCGTTTTGAGAAGCATCAGAACTCTATCGCTGCGATACCTAAACATCTGCAGACGCAATTTCCTTTCAAGGGAGTGTCGCATTTACAATCATTTGAAGTGTAGACGAGGAGCACATAACACTACGCAAATCGTGTTATATCTTACCATGAAACATAGAATTGAGATGCGATATCGCGTTTTAAGAAGCATTAGAACTCTATTGCTACGATACCTAGACATCTGCAGACGCTATTTCCTAGCAAGGAAGTGTCGCATTTACATTCATTTGAAGTGTAGACGAGGATTACATGACACTTCGCAAATCATATTATATCTTACCATGAAACATAGAAATGAGATGCGATATCGCGTTTTAGGAAGCATTAGATCTCTATTGCTACGATAGGCAGACATCTGCAAACGCTATTTCCTTGCAAGGAAGTGTCGCATTTACATTCATTTGAAGTGTAGGCGAGGAATACATAACACTTCGCAAATCGTGTTATATCTTACCATGAAACTTAGAATTGAGATGCGATATCGCGTTTTAAGAAGCATTAGATCTCTATTGCTACGATACCTAGACATCTGCAGACGCTATTTCCTACCAAGGAAGTGTCGCATTTACTTTCATTTGAAGTGTAGACGAGGAATACATAACACTTCGAAAATCATATTATATCTTACCATGAAACATAGAAATGAGATGCGATATCGCGTTTTAAGAAGCATTAGAACTCTATTGCTACGATACCTAGACATCTGCAGACGCTATTTCCTAGCAAGGAAGTGCCGTATTTACATTCATTTGAAGTGTAGACGAGGATTACATGACACTTCGCAAATCATATTATATCTTACCATGAAACATAGAAATGAGATGCGATTTCGCGTTTTAAGAATCATAAGAACTCCATTGCTACGATACGTAGACATCTGCAAACGATATTTCCTTGCAAGGAAGTGTCGCATTTACATTCAATTGAATCGTAGACGCGGAATACATAACACTTCGCAATGAATATTATATCTTATCATGAAACATAGATATGAGATATTGTATCTCGTTTTAAGAAGCATTTGAACACTATTGCTACGATACCTAGACATCTGCAGACGCTATTTCCTAGCAAGGAAGTGTCGCATTTACATTCATTTGAAGTGTAGACGAGGAATACATGACACTTCGCAAATCATGTTATATCTTACCATGAAACATAGAAGTGAGATGCGATATCGCGTTTTAAGAAGCATTAGAACTCTATTGCTACGATACCTAGACATCTGCAGACGCTATTTCCTACCAAGGAAGTGTCGCATTTACATTCATTTGAAGTGTAGACGAGGAATACATAAGACTTCGCAAATCATATTATATCTTACCATGAAACATAGAAATGAGATGCGATATTGCGTTTTAAGAAGCATTAGAAATCTATTGCTACGATACGTAGACATCTGCAAACGCTATTTCTTTGCAAGGAAGTGTCGCATTTACATTCATTTGAAGTGTTGACGAGGAATACATAACACTTCGCAAATCATATTATATCTTACCATGAAACATAGAAATGAGATGCGATATCGCGTTTTAAGAATCATAAGAACTCTATTGCTACGATACGTAGACATCTGCAAACGCACTTTCCTTGCAAGGAAGTGTCGCATTAACATTCATATGAAGTGTAGACGAGGAATACATAACACTTCGCAAATCATATTATATCTTACAACGAATCATAGAAATGAGATGCGATATTGCGTTTTGAGAAGCATCAGAACTCTATCGCTGCGATACCTAAACATCTGCAAACGCTATTTCCTTGCAAGGAAGTTTCGCATTTACATTCATTTGAAGTGTAGACGAGGAATACATAAGACTTCGCAAATCATGTTAAATCTTACCATGAAACATAGAAATGAGATGCAATATCGCGTTTTAAGAAGCATTAGAACTCTATTGCTACGATACCTAGACATCTGCAGACGCTATTTCCTAGCAAGGAAGTGTTGCATTTACATTCATTTGAAGTGTAGACGAGGAATACATCACACTTCGCAAATCATATTATATCTTACCATGAAACATAGAAATGAGATGCGATATCGCGTATTAAGAATCATAAGAACTCCATTGCTACGATACGTAGACATCTGCAAACACTATTTCCTTGCAAGGAAGTGTCGCATTTACATTCAATTGAATCGTAGACGCGGAATGCATAACACTTCGCAATGAATATTATATCTTATCATGAAACATAGATATGAGATATTATATCTCGTTTTAAGAAGCATTTGAACTCTATTGCTACGATACCTAGACATCTGCAGACGCTATTTCCTAGCAAGGAAGTGTCGCATGTACATTCATTTGAAGTGTAGACGAGGAATACATGACACTTCGGAAATCATATATCTTACCATGAAACATTGAAATGAGATGCGATATTGCGTTTTAAGAAGCATTAGAAATCTATTGCTACGATACGTAGACACCTGCAAACGCTATTTCTTTGCAAGGAAGTATCGCATTTACATTCATTTGAAGTGTTGACGAGGAATACATAACACTTCGCAAATCATATTATATCTTACCATGAAACATAGAAATGAGATGCGATATCGCGTTTTAAGAATCATAAGAACTCTATTGCTACGATACGTAGACATCTGCAAACGCTATTTCCTTGCAAGGAAGTGTCGCATTTACATTCATTTGAAGTGTAGACGAGGAATACATAACACTTCGCAAATCATATTATATCTTACCATGAAACATAGAAATGAGAAGCGATATCGCGTTTTAAGAAGCATTAGAAATCTATTGCTACGATACGTAGACATCTGCAAACGCTATTTCTTTGCAAGGAAGTGTCGCATTTGCATTCATTTGAAGTGTAGAAGAGGAATACATAACACTTCGCAAATCATATTATATCTTACCATGAAACATAGATATGAGGTGCGATATCGCGTTTTAAGAAGCATTAAAACTCCATTGCTACGATACGTAGACATCTGCAAACGCTATTTCCTTGCAAGGAAGTGTCGCATTTACATTCAATTGAATCGTAGACGCGGAATGCATAACACTTCGCAATGAATATTATATCTTATCATGAAACATAGATATGAGATATTATATCTCGTTTCAAGAAGCATTTGAACTCTATTGCTACGATACCTAGACATCTGCAGACGCTATTTCCTAGCATGGAAGTGTCGCATTTACATTCATTTGAAGTGTAGACGAGGAATACATGACACTTCGCAAATCATATTATATATTACCATGAAACATAGAAATGAGATGCGATATTGCGTTTTAAGAAGCATTAGAAATCTATTGCTACGATACCTAGACATCTGCAGACGCTATTTCCTAGCAAGGAAGTGTCGCATTTACATTCATTTGAAGTGTAGACGAGGAATACATAACACTTCGCAAATCATGTTATATCTTACCATGAAACATAGAAATGAGATGCGATATCGCGTTTTAAGAAGCATTAGAACTCTACTGCTACGATAGGCAGACATCTGCAAACGCTATTTCCTTGCAAGAAAGTGTTGCATTTACATTCATTTGAAGTGTAGTCGAGGAATACATAAGACTTCGCAAATCATATTATATCTTACCATGAAACATAGAAATGAGATGCGATATCGCGTTTTAAGGATCAAAAGAACTCTATTGCTACGATACGTAGACATCTGCAGACGCTATTTCCTTGCAAGGAAGTGTCGCATTTATATTCATTTGAAGTGTAGACGAGGAATACATGACACTTCGCAAATCATATTATATCTTACCATGAAACATAGAAATGAGATGCGATATCGCGTTTTAAGAAGCATTAGAAACCTATTGCTACGATACGTAGACATCTGCAAACGCTATTTCTTTCCAAGGAGGTGTCGCATTTACATTCATTTGAAGTGTAGACGATTAATACATAACACTTCGCAAATCATATTATATCTTACCAGGAAACATAGAAATGAGATGCGATATCGCGTATTAAGAATCATAAGAACTCCATTGCTACGATACGTAGACATCTGCAAACGCTATTTCTTTGCAAGGAAGTGTCGCATTTACATTCATTTGAAGTGTAGGCGAGGAATACATAACACTTCGCAAATCGTGTTATATCTTACCATGAAACATAGAATTGAGATGCGATATCGCGTTTTAAGAAGCATTAGAACTCCATTGCTACGATACCTAGACATCTGCAGACGCTATTTCCTACCAAGGAAGTGTCGCATTTACTTTCATTTGAAGTGTAGACGAGGAATACATGACACTTCGCAAATCATATTATATCTTACCGTGAAACATAGAAATGAGATGCGATATCGCGTTTTAAGAAGCATTAGAAAGCTATTGCAACGATACGTAGACATCTGCAAACGCTATTTCCTAGCGAGGAAGTATCGCATTCACATTCATTTGAAGTGTAGACGAGGAATACATGACACTTCGCAAATCATATTATATCTTACTATGAAACACAGAAATGAGATGCGATATCGCGTTTTAAGAAGCATTAGAACTCTATTGCTACGATACCTAGACATCTGCAGACGCTATTTCCTAGCAAGGAAGTGTCGCATTTACATTCATTTGAAGTGTAGACGAGGAATGCATGACACTTCGCAGATCACATTATATCTTACCATGAAACATAGAAATGAGATGCGACATCGCGTCTTAAGAAGCATTAGAACTCTATTGCTACGATACCTAGACATCTGCAGACGCTATTTCCTAGCAAGTAAGTCTCGCATTTACATTCATTGGAAGTGTAGACGAGGAATACATGACACTTCGCAAATCATATTATATCTTACCATGAAACATAGAAATGAGATGCGATATCGCGTTTTAAGAATCATAAGAACTCTATTGCTACGATACGTAGACATCTGCAAACGCACTTTCCTTGCAAGGAAGTGTCGCATTAACATTCATATGAAGTGTAGACGAGGAATACATAACACTTCGCAAATCATATTATATCTTACCATGAAACATAGAACTGAGATGCGATATCGCGTTTTAAGAATCATAAGAACCCTATTGCTACGATACGTAGACATCTGCAGACGCCATTTCCTTGCAAGGAAGTGTCGCATTTACATTCATTTGAAGTGTAGACGAGGAATACATAACACTTCGCAAATCATATAATATCTTACCATGAAACATAGAAATGAGATGCGATATCGCGTTTTAAGAAGCATTAGAACTCTATTGCTACGATAGGCAGACATCTGCAAACGCTATTTCCTTGCAAGGAAGTGTCGCATTAACATTCATATGAAGTGTAGACGAGGAATACATAACACTTCGCAAATCATATTACATCTTACCATGAAACATAGAAATGAGATGCGATATCGCGTTCTAAGAAGCATTAGAAAGCTATTGCTACGATACGTAGACATCTGCAAACGCTATTTCCTAGCGAGGAAGTATCGCATTTACATTCATTTGAAGTGTAGACGAGGAATACATGACACTTCGCAAATCATATTATATCTTACCATGAAACATAGAAATGAGATGCGATATCGCGTTTTAAGATGCATTGGAATCCTATTGCTACGATAGGTAGACACCTGCAAACGCTATTTCCTTGCAAGGAAGTGTCGCATTTACGTTCATTTGAAGTGTAGACGAGGAATACATAACACTTCGCTAATCATATTATATCTTACCATGAAACATAGAAATGAGATGCGATATCGCGGTTTAAGAAGCATTAGTACCCTATTGCTACGATACCTAGACATCTGCAAACGCTATTTCCTTGCAAGGAAGTGTCGCATTTACATTCATTTGAATCATAGACGAGGAATGCATAACACTTCGCAATGAATATTATATCTTACCATGAAACATAGAAATGAGATGCGATATCGCGTTTTAAGAATCATAAGAACTCTATTGCTACGATACGTAGACATCTGCAAACGCACTTTCCTTGCAAGGAAGTGTCATATTAACATTCATATGAAGCGTAGACGAGGAATACATAACACTTCGCAAATCATATTATATCTTAGCATGAAACATAGAAATGAGATGCGATATCGCGTTTTAAGAATCATAAGAACCCTATTGCTACGATACGTAGACATCTGCAGACGCCATTTCCTTGCAAGGAAGTGTCGCATTTACATTCATTTGAAGTGTAGACGAGGAATTCATAACACTTCGCAAATCATATAATATCTTACCATGAAACAAAGAAATGAGATGCGATATCGCGTTTTAAGAAGCATTAGAACTCTATTGCTACGATAGGCAGACATCAGCAGACGCTATTTCCTTGCAAGGAAGTGTTGCATTTACATTCATTTGGTTTTGGTTTCATGGTAAGATATAATATGATTTGCGAAGTGTTATGTATTCCTCGTCTACACCTCATATGAATGTTAATGCGACACTTCCTTGCAAGGAAAGTGCGTTTGCAGATGTCTACGTATCGTAGCAATGGAGTTCTTATGATTCTTAAAACGCGATATCGCATCTCATTTCTATGTTTCATGGTAAGATATAATATGATTTGCGTAGTGTTATGTGCTCCTCGTCTACACTTCAAATGACTGTAAATGCGACACTCCCTTGAAAGGAAATAGCGTCTGCAGATGTTTAGGTATCGCAGCGATATTGTTCTGATGCTTCTCAAAACGCAATATCGCATCTCATTTCTATGTTTCATGGTAAGATATAATATGATTTGCGAATTGTGATGTATTCCTCGTCTACACTTCAAATGAATGTAAATGCGACACTTCCTTGCAAGGAAATAGCGTTTGCAGATGTCTACGTATCGTAGCAATAGATTCCTAATGCTTCTTAAAACGCGATATCGCTTCTCATTTCTATGTTTCATGCTAAGATATAATATGATTTGCGAAGTGTTATGTATTCCTCGTCTACGCTTCATATGAATGTTAATGCGACACTTCCTTGCAAGGAAAGTGCGTTTGCAGATGTCTACGTATCGTAGCAATAGAGTTCTTATGATTCTTAAAACGCGATATCGCATCTCATTTCTATGTTTCATGGTAAGATGTAATATGATTTGCGACGTGTTATGTATTCCTCGTCTACACTTCAAATGAATGTAAATGCGACACTTCCTTGCAAAGAAATAGCGTTTGCAGATGTCTACGTATCGTAGCAATAGATTTCTAATGCTTCTTAAAACGCGATATCGCATCTCATTCCTATGTTTCATGGTAAGATATAATATGATTTGCGAAGTGTCATGTATTCCTCGTCTACACTTCAAATGAATGTAAATGCGACACTTCCTTGCTAGGAAATAGCGTCTGCAGATGTCTAGGTATCGTAGCAATAGAGTTCAAATGCTTCTTAAAACGAGATATAGTATCTCATATCTATGTTTCATGATAAGATATAATATTCATTGCGAAGTGTTATGCATTCCGCGTCTACGATTCAATTGAATGTAAATGCGACACTTCCTTTCAAGAAAATAGCGTTTGCAGATGTCTACGTATCGTAGCATTGGAGTTCTTATGATTCTTAAAACGCGATATCGCATCTCATTTCTATGTTTCATGGTAAGATATAATATGATTTGCGAAGTGTTACGTATTCCTCGTCTACACTTCAAATGAATGTAAATGCGACTCTTCCTTGCAAGGAAATAGCGTTTGCAGATGCCTACGTATCGAAGCAATAGAGTTCAAATGCTTCTTAAAACAGGATATTGCATCTCATATCTATGTTTCATGATAAGATATAATATTCATTGCGAAGTGTTATGCATTCCTCGTCTGAAGAAATGAGATGCGATATCGCGTTTTAAGAATCATAAGAACCCTATTGCTACGATACGTAGACATCTGCAGACGCTATTTCCTTGCAAGGAAGTGTCGCATTTACATTCATTTGAAGTGTAGACGAGGAATACATAACACTTCGCAAATCATATAATATCTTACCATTAAACATAGAAATGAGATGCGACATCGCGTCTTAAGAAGCATTAGAACACTATTGCTACGAAACCTAGACATCTGCAGACGCTATTTCCTAGCAAGGAAGTCTCGCATTTACATTCATTTGGAGCGTAGACGAAGAATACATGACACTTCGCAAATCATATTATATCTTACCATGAAACATAGAAATGAGATGCGATATCGCATTTTAAGAAGCATTAGAACACTATTGCTCCGATACGTAGACATCTGCAAACGCTATTTCCTTGCAAGGAAGTGTCACATTTACATTCATTTGAAGTGTAGGCGACGAATACATAACACTTCGCAAATCATATTACATCTTACCATGAAACGTAGAAATGAGATGCGATATCGCGTTTTAAGAAGCATTAGAACTTTATTGCTACGATACCTAGACATCTGCAGACGCTATTTCCTAACAAGGAGGTGTCGGATTTACATTCATTTGAAGTGTAGACGAGGAATACATGACACTTCGCAAATCATATTATATCTTACCATGAAACATAGAAATGAGATGCGATATCGCGTTTTAAGAAGCATTAGAAGGCTATTGCTACGATACGTAGACATCTGCAAACGCAATTTCCTAGCGAGGAAGTATCGCATTCACATTCATTTGGAGTGTGGACGAGGAATGCATAACACTTCGCAATGTTATTATATCTTATCATGAAACATAGATATGAGATGCAATATCTCGTTTTAAGAAGCATTAGAACACTATTGCTACGATACCTAGTCATCTGCAGACGCTATTTCCTAGCAAGGAAGTGTCGCATTTACATTCATTTGAAGTGTAGACGAGGAATACATGACACTTCGCAAATCATATTATATCTTACAGTGAAACATCGAAATGAGATGCGATATCGCGTTTTAAGTAGCATTAGAAATCTATTGCTACGATACGTAGACATCTGCAAACGCTATTTCTTTGCAAGGAAGTGTCGCATTTACATTCATATGAAGTGTAGACGAGGAAGACATAACACTTCGCAAATCATATTATATCCTACCATGAAACATAGAAATGAGATGCGATATTGCGTTTTGAGAAGCATTAGAACTCTATCGCTACGATACCTAGACATCTGCAGACGCTATTTCCTAGCAAGGAAGTGTCGCATTTACATTCATTTGAAGTGCAGACGAGGAATACATGACACTTCGCAAATCATATTATATCTTACCATGAAACATAGAAATGAGATGCGATATCGCGTTTTAAGAAGCATTAGAACTCTATTGTTACGATACGTAGACATCTGCAAACGCTATTTCCTTGCAAGGAAGTGTCGCATTTACGTTCATTTGAATCGCAGACGTGGAATGCATAACACTTCGCAATGAATATTATATCTTATCATGAAACATAGACATGAGATGCAATATCTCGTTTTAAGAAGCATTTGAACTCTATTGCTTCGATACGTAGGCATCTGCAAACGCTATTTCCTTGCAAGGAAGTGTCGCATTTACATTCATTTGAAGTGTAGACGAGGAATACATAACACTAAGCAAATCATATTATATCTTACCATGAAACATAGAAATGAGATGCGATATCGCGTTTTAAGAATCATAAGAACTCCATTGCTACGATACGTAGACATCTGCAAACGCTATTTCCATGCAAGGAAGTGTCGAATTTACATTCATGTGAAGCGTAGACGAGGAGTACATAACACTTCGCAAATAATATTATATCTTACCATGAAACATAGAAATGAGATGCGATATCGCGTTTTAAGAAGCATTAGAACTCTATTGCTACGATAGGTAGACATCTGCAAACGCTATTTCCTTGCAAGGAAGTGTCGCATTTACATTCATTTGAAGTGTAGACGAGGAATACGTGACACTTCGCAAATCATATTATATCTTACAGTGAAACATCGAAATGAGATGCGATATCGCGTTTTAAGAAGCATTAGAAATCTATTGCTACGATACCTAGACATCTGCAGACGCTATTACCTAGCAAGGAAGTGTCGCATTTACATTCATTTGAAGTGTAGACGAGGAATACATGACACTTCGCAAATCATATTATATCTTACCATGAATCATAGAAATGAGATGCGATATCGCGTTTTAAGAAGCATTAGGACACTATTGCTACGATACCTAGTCATCTGCAGACGCTAATTCCTAGCAAGGAAGTGTCGCTTTTACATTCATTTGAAGTGTAGACGAGGAATACATGACACTTCGCAAATCATATTATATCTTACCATGAAACATAGATATGAGATGCGATATCGCGTTTTAAGAAGCATTAGAACTCTATTGTTACGATACGTAGACATCTGCAAACGCTATTTCCTTGCAAGGAAGTGTCGCATTTACGTTCATTTGAATCGCAGACGAGGAATGCATAACACTTCGCAATGAATATTATATCTTATCATGAAACATAGATATGAGATGCAATATCTCGTTTTAAGAAGCATTTGAACTCTATTGCTTCGATACGTAGGCATCTGCAAACGCTATTTCCTTGCAAGGAAGTGTCGCAATTACATTCATTTGAAGTGTAGACGAGGAATACATAACACTAAGCAAATCATATTATATCTTACCATGAAACATAGAAATGAGATGCGATATCGCGTTTTAAGAATCATAAGAACTCCATTGCTACGATACGTAGACGTCTGCAAACGCTATTTCCTTGCAAGGAAGTGTCGCATTTACATTCATTTGAAGTTTAGACGTGGAATACATAACACTTCGCAAATCATATAATATCTTACTATGAAACATAGAAATGAGATGCGATATCGCGTTTTAAGATGAATTAGAAACCTATTGCTACGATACCTAGACATCTGCAGACGCTATTTCCTAGCAAGGAAGTGTCGCATTTACATTCATTTGAAGTGTAGACGAGGAATACATGACACTTCGCAAATCATATTATATCTTACCATGAATCATAGAAATGAGATGCGATATCGCGTTTTAAGAAGCATCAGAACACTATTGCTACGATACCTAGTCATCTGCAGACGCTAATTCCTAGCAAGGAAGTGTCGCTTTTACATTCATTTGAAGTGTAGACGAGGAATACATGACACTTCGCAAATCATATTATATCTTACCATGAAACATAGATATGAGATGCGATATCGCGTTTTAAGAAGCATTAGAACTCTATTGTTACGATACGTAGACATCTGCAAACGCTATTTCCTTGCAAGGAAGTGTCGCATTTACGTTCATTTGAATCGCAGACGAGGAATGCATAACACTTCGCAATGAATATTATATCTTATCATGAAACATAGATATGAGATGCATTATCTCGTTTTAAGAAGCATTTGAACTCTATTGCTTCGATACGTAGGCATCTGCAAACGCTATTTCCTTGCAAGGAAGTGTCGCAATTACATTCATTTGAAGTGTAGACGAGGAATACATAACACTAAGCAAATCATATTATATCTTACCATGAAACATAGAAATGAGATGCGATATCGCGTTTTAAGAATCATAAGAACTCCATTGCTACGATACGTAGACGTCTGCAAACGCTATTTCCTTGCAAGGAAGTGTCGCATTTACATTCATTTGAAGTTTAGACGTGGAATACATAACACTTCGCAAATCATATAATATCTTACTATGAAACATAGAAATGAGATGCGATATCGCGTTTTAAGATGAATTAGAAACCTATTGCTACGATACCTAGACATCTGCAGACGCTATTTCCTAGCAAGGAAGTGTCGCATTTACATTCATTTGAAGTGTAGACGAGGAATACATGACACTTCGCAAATCATATTATATCTTACCATTAAACATAGAAATGAGATGCGACATCGCGTCTTAAGAAGCATTAGAACACTATTGCTACGAAACCTAGACATCTGCAGACGCTATTTCCTAGCAAGGAAGTCTCGCATTTACATTCATTTGGAGCGTAGACGAAGAATACATGACACTTCGCAAATCATATTATATCTTACCATGAAACATAGAAATGAGATGCGATATCGCATTTTAAGAAGCATTAGAACACTATTGCTCCGATACGTAGACATCTGCAAACGCTATTTCCTTGCAAGGAAGTGTCACATTTACATTCATTTGAAGTGTAGGCGACGAATACATAACACTTCGCAAATCATATTACATCTTACCATGAAACGTAGAAATGAGATGCGATATCGCGTTTTAAGAAGCATTAGAACTTTATTGCTACGATACCTAGACATCTGCAGACGCTATTTCCTAACAAGGAGGTGTCGCATTTACATTCATTTGAAGTGTAGACGAGGAATACATGACACTTCGCAAATCATATTATATCTTACCATGAAACATAGAAATGAGATGCGATATCGCGTTTTAAGAAGCATTAGAAGGCTATTGCTACGATACGTAGACATCTGCAAACGCAATTTCCTAGCGAGGAAGTATCGCATTCACATTCATTTGGAGTGTGGACGAGGAATGCATAACACTTCGCAATGTTATTATATCTTATCATGAAACATAGATATGAGATGCAATATCTCGTTTTAAGAAGCATTAGAACACTATTGCTACGATACCTAGTCATCTGCAGACGCTATTTCCTAGCAAGGAAGTGTCGCATTTACATTCATTTGAAGTGTAGACGAGGAATACATGACACTTCGCAAATCATATTATATCTTACAGTGAAACATCGAAATGAGATGCGATATCGCGTTTTAAGTAGCATTAGAAATCTATTGCTACGATACGTAGACATCTGCAAACGCTATTTCTTTGCAAGGAAGTGTCGCATTTACATTCATATGAAGTGTAGACGAGGAAGACATAACACTTCGCAAATCATATTATATCCTACCATGAAACATAGAAATGAGATGCGATATTGCGTTTTGAGAAGCATTAGAACTCTATCGCTACGATACCTAGACATCTGCAGACGCTATTTCCTAGCAAGGAAGTGTCGCATTTACATTCATTTGAAGTGCAGACGAGGAATACATGACACTTCGCAAATCATATTATATCTTACCATGAAACATAGAAATGAGATGCGATATCGCGTTTTAAGAAGCATTAGAACTCTATTGTTACGATACGTAGACATCTGCAAACGCTATTTCCTTGCAAGGAAGTGTCGCATTTACGTTCATTTGAATCGCAGACGTGGAATGCATAACACTTCGCAATGAATATTATATCTTATCATGAAACATAGACATGAGATGCAATATCTCGTTTTAAGAAGCATTTGAACCCTATTGCTTCGATACGTAGGCATCTGCAAACGCTATTTCCTTGCAAGGAAGTGTCGCATTTACATTCATTTGAAGTGTAGACGAGGAATACATAACACTAAGCAAATCATATTATATCTTACCATGAAACATAGAAATGAGATGCGATATCGCGTTTTAAGAATCATAAGAACTCCATTGCTACGATACGTAGACATCTGCAAACGCTATTTCCATGCAAGGAAGTGTCGAATTTACATTCATGTGAAGCGTAGACGAGGAGTACATAACACTTCGCAAATAATATTATATCTTACCATGAAACATAGAAATGAGATGCGATATCGCGTTTTAAGAAGCATTAGAACTCTATTGCTACGATAGGTAGACATCTGCAAACGCTATTTCCTTGCAAGGAAGTGTCGCATTTACATTCATTTGAAGTGTAGACGAGGAATACATGACACTTCGCAAATCATATTATATCTTACAGTGAAACATCGAAATGAGATGCGATATCGCGTTTTAAGAAGCATTAGAAATCTATTGCTACGATACCTAGACATCTGCAGACGCTATTACCTAGCAAGGAAGTGTCGCATTTACATTCATTTGAAGTGTAGACGAGGAATACATGACACTTCGCAAATCATATTATATCTTACCATGAAACATAGAAATGAGATGCGATATCGCCTTTTAAGAATCATAAGAACTCTATTGTTACGATACGTAGACATCTGCAAACGCAATTTCCTAGCGAGGAAGTATCGCATTCACATTCATTTGAAGTGTGGACGAGGAATACATGACACTTCGCAAATCATATTATATCTTACTATGAAACACAGAAATGAGATGCGATATCGCGTTTTAAGAAGCATTAGAACTCAATTGCTACGATACCTAGACTTCTGCAGACGCTATTTCCTAGCGAGGAAGTGTCGCATTTACTTTCATTTGAATTGTAGACGAGGAATGCATAACACTTCGCAATGAATTTTATATCTTAACATGGAACATAGATATGAGATACAATATCTCGTTTTAAGAAGCATTAGAAACCTATTGCTACGATACGTAGACATCTGCAAACGCTATTTCTTTGCAAGGAAGTGTCGCATTTACATTCCTTTGAAGTGTAGACGAGGAAGACATAACACTTCGCAAATCATATTATATCTTACCATGAAACATAGAAATGAGATGCGATATCGCGTTTTAGGAAGCATTAGAACTCTACTGCTACGATACCTAGACATCTGCAGACGCTATTTCCTACCAAGGAAGTGTCGCATTTACATTCATTTGAAGTGTAGACGAGGAATACATAACATTTCGCAAATCATATTATATCTTACCATGAAACATAGAAATGAGATGCGATATCGCGTTTTAAGAAGCATTGGAACACTATTGCTACGATACCTAGTCATCTGCAGACGCTAATTCCTAGCAAGGAAGTGTCGCTTTTACATTCATTTGAAGTGTAGACGAGGAATACATAACACTAAGCAAATCATATTACATCTTACCATGAAACATAGAAATGAGATGCGATATCGCGTTTTAAGAATCATAAGAACTCCATTGCTACGATACGTAGACATCTGCAAACGCTATTTCCTTGCAAGGAAGTGTCGCATTTACATTCATTTGAAGTTTAGACGTGGAATACATAACACTTCGCAAATCATATAATATCTTACTATGAAACATAGAAATGAGATGCGATATCGCGTTTTAAGAAGAATTAGAAATCTATTGCTACGATACCTAGACATCTGCAGACGCTATTTCCTAGCAACGAAGTGTCGCATTTACATTCATTTGAAGTGTAGACGAGGAATACATGACACTTCGCAAATCATATTATATCTTACCATGAAACATAGAAATGAGATGCGATATCGCATTTTAAGAAGCATTAGAACACTATTGCTCCGATACGTAGACATCTGCAAACGCTATTTCCTTGCAAGGAAGTGTCACATTTACATTCATTTGAAGTGTAGGCGACGAATGCATAACACTTCGCAAATCATATTACATCTTACCATGAAACGTAGAAATGAGATGCGATATCGCGTTTTAAGAAGCATTAGAACTTTATTGCTACGATACCTAGACATCTGCAGACGCTATTTCCTAACAAGGAGGTGTCGCATTTACATTCATTTGAAGTGTAGACGAGGAATACATGACACTTCGCAAATCATATTATATCTTACCATGAAACATAGAAATGAGATGCGATATCGCGTTTTAAGAAGCATTAGAAGGCTATTGCTACGATACGTAGACATCTGCAAACGCAATTTCCTAGCGAGGAAGTATCGCATTCACATTCATTTGAAGTGTGGACGAGGAATGCATAACACTTCGCAATGAATATTATATCTTATCATGAAACATAGATATGAGATGCAATATCTCGTTTTAAGAAGCATTTGAACTCTATTTCTTCGATACGTAGACATCTGCAAACGCTATTTCCTTGCAAGGAAGTGTCGCATTTACATTCATGTGAAGCGTAGACGAGGAGTACATAACACTTCGCAAATGATATTATATCTTACCATGAAACATAGAAAAGAGATGCGATATCGCGTTTTAAGAAGCATTAGAACTCTATTGCTACGATAGGTAGACATGTGCCAACGCTATTTCCTTGCAAGGAAGTGTCGCATTTACATTCATTTGAAGTGTAGACGAGGAATACATGACACTTCGCAAATCATATTATATCTTACAGTGAAACATCGAAATGAGATGCGATATCGCGTTTTAAGAAGCATTAGAAATCTATTGCTACGATACGTAGACATCTGCAAACGCTATTTCTTTGCAAGGAAGTGTCGCATTTACATTCATTTGAAGTGTAGACGAGGAATACATGACACTTCGCAAATCATATTATATCTTACAGTGAAACATCGAAATGAGATGCGATATCGCGTTTTAAGTAGCATTAGAAATCTATTGCTACGATACGTAGACATCTGCAAACGCTATTTCTTTGCAAGGAAGTGTCGCATTTACATTCATTTGAAGTGTAGACGAGGAAGACATAACACTTCGCAAATCATATTATATCTTACCATGAAACATAGAAATGAGATGCGATATCGCGTTTTAAGAAGCATTAGGACACTATTGCTACGATACATAGTCATCTGCAGACGCTATTTCCTAGCAAGGAAGTGTCGCATTTACATTCATTTGAAGTGTAGACGAGGAATACATGACACTTCGCAAATCATATTATATCTTACCATGAAACATAGAAATGAGATGCGATATCGCGTCTTAGGAAGCATTAGAACTCTATTGCTACGATACCTAGACATCTGCAGACGCTATTACCTAACAAGGAAGTGTCGCATTTACATTCATTTGAAGTGTAGACGAGGAATACATGACACTTCTCAAATCATATTATATCTTACCATGAAACATAGAAATGAGATGCGATATCGCGTTTTAAGAATCATAAGAACACTATTGCTACGATACTTAGACATCTGCAAACGCTATTTCCTTGCAAGGAAGTGTCACATTTACATTCATTTGAATCGTAGACGAGGAATGCATAACACTTCGCAATGAATATTATATCTTATCATGAAACATAGATATGAGATGCAATATCTCGTCTTAAGAAGCATTTGAACTCTATTGCTTCGATACGTAGACATTAGCAAACGCTATTTCCTTGCAAGGAAGTGTCGCATTTACATTCATTTGAAGTGTAGACGAGGAATACAAGACACTTCGCAAATCATATTATATCTTACCATGAAACATAGAAATGAGATGCGATCTCGCGTTTTAAGAAGCATTATAAAGCTATTGCTACGATACGTAGACATCTGCAAACGCTATTTCCTAGCGTGGAAGTATCGCATTCACATTCATTTGAAGTGTAGACGAGGAATACATAACACTTCGCAAATCATGTTATATCTTACCATGAAACATAGAAATGAGATGCGATATCGCGTTGTACGAATCATATGAACTCTATTGCTACGATACGTAGACATCTGCGAACGCTATTTCCTTGCAAGGAAGTGTCGCATTTACTTTCATTTGAATCGTGGACGAGGAATGCATAATACTTCGCAATGAATATTACATCTTATCATGAAACATAGATATGAGATGCAATATCTCGTTTTAAGAAGCATTTGAACTCTATTGCTTCGATACGTAGACATCAGCAAACGCTATTTCCTTGCAAGGAAGTGTCGCATTTACATTCATTTGAAGTGTAGACGAGGAATACATGACACTTCGCAAATCATATTATATCTTACCATGAAACATAGAAATGAGATGCGATATCGCGTTTTAAGAAGCATTAGAACTCTATTGCTACGATAGGTAGACATCTGCAAACGCTATTTCCTTGCAAGGAAGTGTCGCATTTACATTCATTTGAAGTGTAGACGAGGAATACATGACACTTTGCAAATCATATTATATCTTACAGTGAGACATAGAAATGAGATGCGATATCGCGTTTTAAGAAGCATTAGTAATCTATTGCTACGATACGTAGACATCTGCAAACGCTATTTCCTAGCGAGGAAGTATCGCATTCACATTCATTTGAAGTCTAGACGAGGAATACATAACACTTCCCAAATCATGTTATATCTTACCATGAAACATAGAATTGAGATGCGATATCGCGTTTTAAGAAGCATTAGAACACTATCGCTACGACACCTAGACACCAGCAGAGGCTATTTACTAGCAAGGAAGTGTCGCATTTACATTCATTTGAAGTGTAGACGAGGAATACATAACACTTCGCAAATCATATTATATCTTGCCATGAAACATAGAAATGAGATGCGATATCGCGTCTTAAGAAGCATTAGAAATCTATTGCTACGATACGTAGACATCTGCAAACGCTATTTCCTTGCAAAGAAGTGTCGCATTTACATTCATTTGAAGTTTAGGCGAGGAATACATAACACTTCGTAAATCATATTATATCTTACCATGAAACATGGAAATGAGATGCGATATCGCGTTTAAAGAAGCATTAGAAAGCTATTGCTACGATACGTAGACATCTGCAAACGCTATTTCCTAGCGAGGAAGTGTCGCATTCACATTCATTTGAAGTGTAAACGAGGAATACATAACACTTCGCAAATCATATTATATCTTACCATGAAACATAGAAATGAGATGCGATTTCGCGTTTTAAGAAGCATTAGAACCCTACTGCTATGATAGGTAGACATCTGCAGCGCTATTTCCTTGCAAAGAAGTGTCGCATTTACATTCATTTGAAGTGTAGGCGAGGAATACATAACACTTCGCAAATCATATTATATCTTGCCATGAAACATAGAAATGAGATGCGATATCGCGTTTTAAGAAGCATTAGAACACTATCGCTACGATACCTAGACACCAGCAGAGGCTATTTACTAGCAAGGAAGTGTCGCATTTACATTCATTTGAAGTGTAGACGAGGAATACATAACACTTCGCAAATCATATTATATCTTGCCATGAAACATAGAAATGAGATGCGATATCGCGTCTTAAGAAGCATTAGAAATCTATTGCTACGATACGTAGACATCTGCAAACGCTATTTCCTAGCGAGGAAGTGTCGCATTCACATTCATTTGAAGTGTAGACGAGGAATACATAACACTTCGCAAATTATATGATATCTTACCATGAAAGATAGAAATGAGATGCGATATCGCGTTTTAAGAATCATAAGAACTCTATTGCTACGATACGTAGACATAAGCAAACGCTATTTCCTTGCAAGGAAGTGTCGCATTTACATTCATTTGAAGTGTAGACGAGGAATACATAACACTTCGCAAATCATATTGTATCTTACCATGAAACATAGAAATGATATGCGATATCGCGTTTTAAGAAGCATTAGAACACTATCGCTACGATACCTAGACATCAGCAGACGCTATTTACTAGCAAGGAAGTGTCGCATTTACATTCATTTGAAGTGTAGACGAGGAATACATAACACTTCGCAAATCATATTATATCTTGCCATGAATCATAGAAATGAGATGCGATATCGCGTTTTAAGAAGCATTAGAACACTATCGCTACGATACCTAGACATCAGCAGACGCTATTTACTAGCAAGGAAGAGTCGCACTTACATTCATTTGAAGTGCAGACGAGGAATACATAACACTTCACAAATCATATTATATCTTACCATGAAACATAGAAATGAGATGCGATATCGCGTTTTAAGAAGCATTAGAACTCTATTGCTACTATAGGTAAACATCTGCAAACGCTATTTCCTAGCGCGGAAGTGTCGCATTCACATTCATTTGAAGTGTAAACGAGGAATACATAACACTTCGCAAATCATATTATATCTTACCATGAAACATAGAAATGAGATGCGATATCGCGTTTTATGAATCATATGAACTCTATTGCTACGATACGTAGACATCTGCAATCGTTATTTCCTTGCAAGGAAGTGTCGCATTTACCTTCATTTGAATCGTAGACGAGGAATGCACAACACTTCGCAATGATGATTATATCTTATCATGAAACATAGATATGAGATGCAATATCTCGTTTTAAGAAGCATTTGAACTCTATCGCTTCGATACGTACACATCTGCAAACTCTATTTCCTTGCAAGGAAGTGTCGCATTTACATTCATTTGAAGTGTAGACGAGGAATACATGACACTTCGCAAATCATATTATATCTTACCATGAAACATAGAAATGAGATGCGATATCGCGTTTTAAGAAGCATTAGAACTCTATTGCTACGATAGGTAGACATCTGCAAACGCTATTTCCTTGCAAGGAAGTGTCGCATTTACATTCATTTGAAGTGTAGACGAGGAATACATGACACTTTGCAAATCATATTATATCTTACAGTGAGACATAGAAATGAGATGCGATATCGCGTTTTAAGAAGCATTAGTAATCTATTGCTACGATACGTAGACATCTGCAAACGCTATTTCCTAGCGAGGAAGTATCGCATTCACATTCATTTGAAGTCTAGACGAGGAATACATAACACTTCCCAAATCATGTTATATCTTACCATGAAACATAGAATTGAGATGCGATATCGCGTTTTAAGAAGCATTAGAACACTATCGCTACGACACCTAGACACCAGCAGAGGCTATTTACTAGCAAGGAAGTGTCGCATTTACATTCATTTGAAGTGTAGACGAGGAATACATAACACTTCGCAAATCATATTATATCTTGCCATGAAACATAGAAATGAGATGCGATATCGCGTCTAAAGAAGCATTAGAAATCTATTGCTACGATACGTAGACATCTGCAAACGCTATTTCCTTGCAAAGAAGTGTCGCATTTACATTCATTTGAAGTTTAGGCGAGGAATACATAACACTTCGTAAATCATATTATATCTTACCATGAAACATGGAAATGAGATGCGATATCGCGTTTAAAGAAGCATTAGAAAGCTATTGCTACGATACGTAGACATCTGCAAACGCTATTTCCTAGCGAGGAAGTGTCGCATTCACATTCATTTGAAGTGTAAACGAGGAATACATAACACTTCGCAAATCATATTATATCTTACCATGAAACATAGAAATGAGATGCGATTTCGCGTTTTAAGAAGCATTAGAACCCTACTGCTATGATAGGTAGACATCTGCAGCGCTATTTCCTTGCAAAGAAGTGTCGCATTTACATTCATTTGAAGTGTAGGCGAGGAATACATAACACTTCGCAAATCATATTATATCTTGCCATGAAACATAGAAATGAGATGCGATATCGCGTTTTAAGAAGCATTAGAACACTATCGCTACGATACCTAGACACCAGCAGAGGCTATTTACTAGCAAGGAAGTGTCGCATTTACATTCATTTGAAGTGTAGACGAGGAATACATAACACTTCGCAAATCATATTATATCTTGCCATGAAACATAGAAATGAGATGCGATATCGCGTCTTAAGAAGCATTAGAAATCTATTGCTACTATACGTAGACATCTGCAAACGCTATTTCCTAGCGAGGAAGTGTCGCATTCACATTCATTTGAAGTGTAGACGAGGAATACATAACACTTCGCAAATTATATGATATCTTACCATGAAAGATAGAAATGAGATGCGATATCGCGTTTTAAGAATCATAAGAACTCTATTGCTACGATACGTAGACAACTGCAAACGCTATTTCCTTGCAAGGAAGTGTCGCATTTACATTCATTTGAGTCGCATACGAGGAATGCATAACACTTCGCAATGAATATTATATCTTATCATGAAGCATAGATATGAGATGCAATATCTCGTTTTCAGAAGCATTTGAACTCTATTGCTTCGATACGTAGACATAAGCAAACGCTATTTCCTTGCAAGGAAGTGTCGCATTTACATTCATTTGAAGTGTAGACGAGGAATACATAACACTTCGCAAATCATATTGTATCTTACCATGAAACATAGAAATGATATGCGATATCGCGTTTTAAGAAGCATTAGAACACTATCGCTACGATACCTAGACATCAGCAGACGCTATTTACTAGCAAGGAAGTGTCGCATTTACATTCATTTGAAGTGTAGACGAGGAATACATAACACTTCGCAAATCATATTATATCTTGCCATGAATCATAGAAATGAGATGCGATATCGCGTTTTAAGAAGCATTAGAACACTATCGCTACGATACCTAGACATCAGCAGACGCTATTTACTAGCAAGGAAGAGTCGCACTTACATTCATTTGAAGTGCAGACGAGGAATACATAACACTTCACAAATCATATTATATCTTACCATGAAACATAGAAATGAGATGCGATATCGCGTTTTAAGAGGCATTAGAACTCTATTGCTACTATAGGTAAACATCTGCAAACGCTATTTCCTAGCGAGGAAGTGTCGCATTCACATTCATTTGAAGTGTAAACGAGGAATACATAACACTTCGCAAATCATATTATATCTTACCATGAAACATAGAAATGAGATGCGATATCGCGTTTTATGAATCATATGAACTCTATTGCTACGATACGTAGACATCTGCAATCGTTATTTCCTTGCAAGGAAGTGTCGCATTTACCTTCATTTGAATCGTAGACGAGGAATGCACAACACTTCGCAATGATGATTATATCTTATCATGAAACATAGATATGAGATGCAATATCTCGTTTTAAGAAGCATTTGAACTCTATTGCTTCGATACGTACACATCTGCAAACTCTATTTCCTTGCAAGGAAGTGTCGCATTTACATTCATTTGAAGTGTAGACGAGGAATACATAACACTTCGCAAATCATATTATATCTTACCATGAAACATAGAAATGAGGTGCGATATCGCGTTTTAAGAAGCATTAGAACACAATTGCTACGATAGGTAGACATTTGCAAACGCTATTTCCTGGCAGGGATGTGTCGCATTTACATTCATTTGAAGTGTAAAGGAGGAATACATAACACTTCGCACATCATATTACATCTTACCATGAAACATAGAAATGAGACGCGATATCGCGTTTTAAGAAGAATTAGAAATCTATTGCTACGATACCTAGACATCTGCAGACGCTATTTCCTAGCAAGGAAGTGTCGCATTTACATTCATTTGAAATGTAGAGGAGGAATACATAACACTTCGCAAATCATATTACATCTTACCATGAAACATAGAAATGAGATGCGATATCGCGTTTTAAGAAGCATTAGAACTCTATTGCTACGATAGGTAAACATCTGGAAACGCTATTTCCTTGCAAGGAAGTGTCGCACTTACATTCATTTGAAGTGCAGACGAGGAATACATAACACTTCGCAAATCATATTATATCTTACCATGAAACATAGAAATGAGATGCGATATCGCGTTTTAAGAATCATAAGAACTCTATTGCTACGATACGTAGACATAAGCAAACGCTATTTCCTTGCAAGGAAGTGTCGCATTTACATTCATTTGAAGTGTAGACGAGGAATACATAACACTTCGCAAATCATATTGTATCTTACCATGAAACATAGAAATGATATGCGATATCGCGTTTTAAGAAGCATTAGAACACTATCGCTACGATACCTAGACATCAGCAGACGCTATTTACTAGCAAGGAAGTGTCGCATTTACATTCATTTGAAGTGTAGACGAGGAATACATAACACTTCGCAAATCATATTATATCTTGCCATGAGTCATAGAAATGAGATGCGATATCGCGTTTTAAGAAGCATTAGAACACTATCGCTACGATACCTAGACATCAGCAGACGCTATTTACTAGCAAGGAAGAGTCGCACTTACATTCATTTGAAGTGCAGACGAGGAATACATAACACTTCACAAATCATATTATATCTTACCATGAAACATAGAAATGAGATGCGATATCGCGTTTTAAGAAGCATTAGAACTCTATTGCTACTATAGGTAAACATCTGCAAACGCTATTTCCTAGCGAGGAAGTGTCGCATTCACATTCATTTGAAGTGTAAACGAGGAATACATAACACTTCGCAAATCATATTATATCTTACCATGAAACATAGAAATGAGATGCGATATCGCGTTTTATGGATCATATGAACTCTATTGCTACGATACGTAGACATCTGCAATCGTTATTTCCTTGCAAGGAAGTGTCGCATTTACCTTCATTTGAATCGTAGACGAGGAATGCACAACACTTCGCAATGATGATTATATCTTATCATGAAACATAGATATGAGATGCAATATCTCGTTTTAAGAAGCATTTGAACTCTATTGCTTCGATACGTACACATCTGCAAACTCTATTTCCTTGCAAGGAAGTGTCGCATTTACATTCATTTGAAGTGTAGACGAGGAATACATGACACTTCGCAAATCATATTATATCTTACCATGAAACATAGAAATGAGATGCGATATCGCGTTTTAAGAAGCATTAGAACTCTATTGCTACGATAGGTAGACATCTGCAAACGCTATTTCCTTGCAAGGAAGTGTCGCATTTACATTCATTTGAAGTGTAGACGAGGAATACATGACACTTTGCAAATCATATTATATCTTACAGTGAGACATAGAAATGAGATGCGATATCGCGTTTTAAGAAGCATTAGTAATCTATTGCTACGATACGTAGACATCTGCAAACGCTATTTCCTAGCGAGGAAGTATCGCATTCACATTCATTTGAAGTCTAGACGAGGAATACATAACACTTCCCAAATCATGTTATATCTTACCATGAAACATAGAATTGAGATGCGATATCGCGTTTTAAGAAGCATTAGAACACTATCGCTACGACACCTAGACACCAGCAGAGGCTATTTACTAGCAAGGAAGTGTCGCATTTACATTCATTTGAAGTGTAGACGAGGAATACATAACACTTCGCAAATCATATTATATCTTGCCATGAAACATAGAAATGAGATGCGATATCGCGTCTTAAGAAGCATTAGAAATCTATTGCTACGATACGTAGACATCTGCAAACGCTATTTCCTTGCAAAGAAGTGTCGCATTTACATTCATTTGAAGTTTAGGCGAGGAATACATAACACTTCGTAAATCATATTATATCTTACCATGAAACATGGAAATGAGATGCGATATCGCGTTTAAAGAAGCATTAGAAAGCTATTGTTACGATACGTAGACATCTGCAAACGCTATTTCCTAGCGAGGAAGTGTCGCATTCACATTCATTTGAAGTGTAAACGAGGAATACATAACACTTCGCAAATCATATTATATCTTACCATGAAACATAGAAATGAGATGCGATTTCGCGTTTTAAGAAGCATTAGAACCCTACTGCTATGATAGGTAGACATCTGCAGCGCTATTTCCTTGCAAAGAAGTGTCGCATTTACATTCATTTGAAGTGTAGGCGAGGAATACATAACACTTCGCAAATCATATTATATCTTGCCATGAAACATAGAAATGAGATGCGATATCGCGTTTTAAGAAGCATTAGAACACTATCGCTACGATACCTAGACACCAGCAGAGGCTATTTACTAGCAAGGAAGTGTCGCATTTACATTCATTTGAAGTGTAGACGAGGAATACATAACACTTCGCAAATCATATTATATCTTGCCATGAAACATAGAAATGAGATGCGATATCGCGTCTTAAGAAGCATTAGAAATCTATTGCTACGATACGTAGACATCTGCAAACGCTATTTCCTAGCGAGGAAGTGTCGCATTCACATTCATTTGAAGTGTAGACGAGGAATACATAACACTTCGCAAATTATATGATATCTTACCATGAAAGATAGAAATGAGATGCGATATCGCGTTTTAAGAATCATAAGAACTCTATTGCTACGATACGTAGACAACTGCAAACGCTATTTCCTTGCAAGGAAGTGTCGCATTTACATTCATTTGAGTCGCATACGAGGAATGCATAACACTTCGCAATGAATATTATATCTTATCATGAAGCATAGATATGAGATGCAATATCTCGTTTTCAGAAGCATTTGAACTCTATTGCTTCGATACGTAGACATAAGCAAACGCTATTTCCTTGCAAGGAAGTGTCGCATTTACATTCATTTGAAGTGTAGACGAGGAATACATAACACTTCGCAAATCATATTGTATCTTACCATGAAACATAGAAATGATATGCGATATCGCGTTTTAAGAAGCATTAGAACACTATCGCTACGATACCTAGACATCAGCAGACGCTATTTACTAGCAAGGAAGTGTCGCATTTACATTCATTTGAAGTGTAGACGAGGAATACATAACACTTCGCAAATCATATTATATCTTGCCATGAATCATAGAAATGAGATGCGATATCGCGTTTTAAGAAGCATTAGAACACTATCGCTACGATACCTAGACATCAGCAGACGCTATTTACTAGCAAGGAAGAGTCGCACTTACATTCATTGAAGTGCAGACGAGGAATACATAACACTTCACAAATCATATTATATCTTACCATGAAACATAGAAATGAGATGCGATATCGCGTTTTAAGAAGCATTAGAACTCTATTGCTACTATAGGTAAACATCTGCAAACGCTATTTCCTAGCGAGGAAGTGTCGCATTCACATTCATTTGAAGTGTAAACGAGGAATACATAACACTTCGCAAATCATATTATATCTTACCATGAAACATAGAAATGAGATGCGATATCGCGTTTTATGAATCATATGAAATCTATTGCTACGATACGTAGACATCTGCAATCGTTATTTCCTTGCAAGGAAGTGTCGCATTTACCTTCATTTGAATCGTAGACGAGGAATGCACAACACTTCGCAATGATGATTATATCTTATCATGAAACATAGATATGAGATGCAATATCTCGTTTTAAGAAGCATTTGAACTCTATTGCTTCGATACGTACACATCTGCAAACTCTATTTCCTTGCAAGGAAGTGTCGCATTTACATTAATTTGAAGTGTAGACGAGGAATACATAACACTTCGCAAATCATATTATATCTTACCATGAAACATAGAAATGAGGTGCGATATCGCGTTTTAAGAAGCATTAGAACACAATTGCTACGATAGGTAGACATTTGCAAACGCTATTTCCTGGCAGGGATGTGTCGCATTTACATTCATTTGAAGTGTAGAGGAGGAATACATAACACTTCGCACATCATATTACATCTTACCATGAAACATAGAAATGAGACGCGATATCGCGTTTTAAGAAGAATTAGAAATCTATTGCTACGATACCTAGACATCTGCAGACGCTATTTCCTAGCAAGGAAGTGTCGCATTTACATTCATTTGAAATGTAGAGGAGGAATACATAACACTTCGCAAATCATATTACATCTTACCATGAAACATAGAAATGAGATGCGATATCGCGTTTTAAGAAGCATTAGAACTCTATTGGTACGATAGGTAAACATCTGGAAACGCTATTTCCTTGCAAGGAAGTGTCGCACTTACATTCATTTGAAGTGCAGACGAGGAATACATAACACTTCGCAAATCGTATTATATCTTACCATGAAACATAGAAATGAGATGCGATATCGCGTTTTAAGAAGCACTAGAACTCTATTGCTACTATAGGTAAACATCTGCAAACGCTATTTCCTTGCAAGGAAGTGTTGCATTTACATTCATTTGAAGTGTAGACGAGGAATACATGACACTTCGCAAATCATATTATATCTTACCATGAAACATAGAAATGAGATGCGATATCGCGTTTTAAGAAGCATTAGAAATCTATTGCTACGATACGTAGACATCTGCAATCGTTATTTCCTTGCAAGGAAGTGTCGCATTTACTTTCATTTGAATCGTAGACGAGGAATGCACAACACTTCGCAATGATTATTATATCTTATCATGAAACATAGATATGAGATGCAATATCTCGTTTTAAGAAGCATTTGAACTCTATTGCTTCGATACGTACACATCTGCAAACGCTATTTCCTTGCAAGGAAGTGTCGCATTTACATTCATTTGAAGTGTAGACGAGGAATACATAACACTTCGCAAATCATATTATATCTTACCATGAAACATAGAAATGAGGTGCGATATCGCGTTTTAAGAAGCATTAGAACACTATTGCTACGATAGGTAGACATTTGCAAACGCTATTTCCTGGCAGGGATGTGTCGCATTTACATTCATTTGAAGTGTAGAGGAGGAATACATAACACTTCGCACATCATATTACATCTTACCATGAAACATAGAAATGAGACGCGATATCGCGTTTTAAGAAGCATTAGAACTCTATTGCTACGATACCTAGACATCTGCAGACGCTATTTCCTAGCAAGGAAGTGTCGCATTTACATTCATTTGAAATGTAGAGGAGGAATACATAACACTTCGCAAATCATATTACATCTTACCATGAAACATAGAAATGAGATGCGATATCGCGTTTTAAGAAGCATTAGAACTCTATTGCTACGATAGGTAAACATCTGGAAACGCTATTTCCTTGTAAGGAAGTGTCGCATTTACATTCATTTGAAGTGTAGACGAGGAATACATGACACTTCGCTAATCATATTATATCTCACCATGAAACATAGATATGAGATGCGATATCGCGTTTTAAGAAGCATTAGAAAGCTAATGCTACGATACGTAGACATCTGCAAACGCTATTTCCTAGCGAGGAAGTATCGCATTCACATTCATTTGAAGTGTAGACGAGGAATACATAACACTTCGCAAATCATATTATATCTTACCATGAAACATAGAAATGAGATGCGATATCGCGTTTTTAGAAGCATTAGAACACTATCGCTACGATACCTAGACATCAGCAGACGCTATTTACTAGCAAGGAAGTGTCGCATTTACATTCATTTGAAGTGTAGACGAGGAATACATAACACTTCGCAAATCATATTATATCTTGCCATGAATCATAGAAATGAGATGCGATATCGCGTTTTAAGAAGCATTAGAACACTATCGCTACGATACCTAGTCATCAGCAGACGCTATTTACTAGCAAGGAAGTGTCGCATTTACATTCATTTGAAGTGTAGACGAGGAATACATAACACTTCGCAAATCATATTATATCTTGCCATGAAAAATAAAAATGAGATGCGATATCGCGTTTTAAGAAGCATTAGAACACTATCGCTACGATACCTAGACATCAGCAGACGCTATTTACTAGCAAGGAAGTGTCGCATTTACATTCGTTTGAAGTGTAGACGAGGAATACATAACACTTCGCAAATCATATTATATCTTACCATGAAACATAGAAATGAGATGCGATATCGCGTTTTTAGAAGCATTAGAACACTATCGCTACGATACCTAGACATCAGCAGACGCTATTTACTAGCAAGGAAGTGTCGCATTTACATTCATTTGAAGTGTAGACGAGGAATACATAACACTTCGCAAATCATATTATATCTTGCCATGAATCATAGAAATGAGATGCGATATCGCGCTTTAAGAAGCATTAGAACACTATCGCTACGATACCTAGACATCAGCAGACGCTATTTACTAGCAAGGAAGTGTCGCATTTACATTCATTTGAAGTGTAGACGAGGAATACATAACACTTCGCAAATCATATTATATCTTGCCATGAAATATAAAAATGAGATGCGATATCGCGTTTTAAGAAGCATTAGAACACTATCGCTACGATACCTAGACATCAGCAGACGCTATTTACTAGCAAGGATGTGTCGCATTTACATTCATTTGAAGTGTAGACGAGGAATACATAACACTTCGCAAATCATATTATATCTTGCCATGAAACATAGAAATGAGATGCGATATCGCGTCTTAAGAAGCATTAGAAATCTATTGCTACGATACGTAGACATCTGCAAACGCTATTTCCTAGCGAGGAAGTGTCGCATTCACATTCATTTGAAGTGTAGACGAGGAATACATAACACTTCGCAAATCATATGATATGTTACCATGAAAGATAGAAATGAGATGCGATATCGCGTTTTAAGAATCATAAGAACTCTATTGCTACGATACGTAGACAACTGCAAACGCTATTTCCTTGGAAGGAAGTATCGCATTTACATTCATTTGAGTCGCATACGAGGAATGCATAACACTTCGCAATGAATATTATATCTTATCATGAAGCATAGATATGAGATGCAATATCTCGTTTTCAGAAGCATTTGAACTCTATTGCTTCGATACGTAGACATCAGCAAACGCTATTTCCTTGCAAGGAAGTGTCGCATTTACATTCATTTGAAGTGTAGACGAGGAATACATAACACTTCGCAAATCATGTTATATCTTACCATGACACATAGAAATGAGATGCGATATCGCGTTTTAAGAAGCATTAGAAATCTATTGCTACGATACGTAGACATCTGCAAACGCTATTTCTTTGTAAGGAAGTATCGCATTTGCATTCATTTGAAGTGTAGACGAGGAATACATAACACTTCGCAAATCATATTATATCTTACCATGAAACATAGAAATGAGATGCGATTTCGCGTTTTAAGAAGCATTAGAACCCTATTGCTACGATAGGTAGACATCTGCAAGCGCTATTGCCTTGTAAAGAAGTGTCGCATTTACATTCATTTGAAGTGTAGACGAGGAATACATAACTCTTCGCAAATCATATTATATCTTACCATGAAACATGGAAATGAGATGCGATATCGCGTTTAAAGAAGCATTAGAAAGCTATTGCTACGATACGTAGACATCTGCAAACGCTATTTCCTAGCGAGGAAGTGTCGCATTCACATTCATTTGAAGTGTAGACGAGCAATACATAACACTTCGCAAATCATACTATAACTTACCATGAAAGATAGAAATGAGATGCGATATCGCGTTTTAAGAAGCATTAGAAAGCTATTGCTACGATACGTAGACATCTGCAAACGCTATTTCCTAGCGAGGAAGTGTCGCATTCACATTCATTTGAAGTGTAGACGAGGAATACATAACACTTCGCAAATCATATTATATCTTACCATGAAACATAGAAATGAGATGCGATATCGCGTTTTAAGAAGCATTAGAAATCTATAGCTACGATACGTAGACATCTGCAAACGCTATTTCCTTGCTAGGAAGTGTCGCATTTACACTCACTTGAATAGTAGACGAGGAATACGTGACACTTCGCAAATCATATTATATCTTACCATGAAACGTAGAAATGAGATGCGATATCGCGTTTTAAGAAGCATAAGAGCACTATTGCTACGATAGGTAGACATTTGCAAACGCTATTTGCTGGCAAGGAAGTGTCGCATTTGAAGTGTAGACGAGGAATACATAACACTTCGCAAATCATATTATATCTTGCCATGAAACATAGAAATGAGATGCGATATCGCGTTTTAAGAAGCATAAGAGCACTATTGCTACGATAGGTAGACATTTGCAAACGCTATTTCCTGGCAAGGAAGTGTCGCTTTTACACTCATTTGAGTAGTAGACGAGGAATACATGACACTTCGCAAATCGTATTATATCTTACCATGAAACGTAGAACTGAGATGCGATATCGCGTTTTAAGAAGCATTACATATCTATTGCTACGATACGTAGACATCTGCAAACGCTATTTCCTAGCGAGGAAGTGTCGCATTCACATTCACTTGAAGTGTAGACGAGGAATACATAACACTTCGCAAATCATATTATATCTTACCATGAAACATAGAGATGAGATGCGATATCGCGTTTTAAGAATCATAAGATCTCTGTTGCTGCGATACGTAGACACCTGCAAACGCTATTTCCTTGCAAGGAAGTGTCGCACTTACATTCATTTGAAGTGCAGACGAGGAATACATAACACTTCGCAAATCATATTATATCTTACCATGAAACATAGAAATGAGATGCGATATCGCGTTTTAAGAAGCATTAGAACTTTATTGCTACTATAGGTAAACATCTGCAAACGCTATTTCCTTGCAAGGAAGTGTGGCATTTACATTCATTTGAAGTGTAGACGAGGAATACATGACACTTCGCAAATCATATTATATCTTACCATGAAACATAGAAATGAGATGCGATATCGCGTTTTAAGAAGCATTAGAAAGCTATTGCTACGATACATGGAAATCTGCAAACGTTATTTCCTAGCGAGGAAGTCTCGCATTTACATTCATTTGAAGTGTAGACGAGGAATACATGACACTTCGCAAATCATATTATATCTTACCATGAAACATAGAAATGAGATGCGATATCGCGTTTTAAGAATCATAAGAACTCTATTGCTACGATACGTAGAAATCTGCAAATGCTATTTCCTTGCAAGGAAGTGTCGCATTTACATTCATTTGAAGTGTAGACGAGGAATACACGACACTTCGCAAATCATATTATATCTTACCATGAAACGTAGAAATGAGAAGCGATTTCGCGTTTTAAGAAGCATTAGAACTCTATTGCTACGGTATGTAGACATCTGCAGACGCTATTTCCTTGCAAAGAAGTGTCGCATTTACATTCATTTGAAGTGTCGACGAGGAATACATAACACTTCGCAAATCATATTATATCTTACCATGAAACATGGAAATGAGATGCGATATCGCGTTTAAAGAAGCATTAGAACTCTATCGGTACGATACCTAGACATCTGCAGACGCTATTTCCTAGCAAGGAAGTTTCGCATTTACATTCATTTGAAGTGTAGACGAGGAATACATAACATTTCGCAAATCATATTATATCTTACCATGAAACGTAGAAATGAGATGCGATATCGCGTCTTAAGAAGCATTACATACCTATTGCTACGATACGTAGACATCTGCAAACGCTATTTCTTTGCAAGGAAGTGTCGCATTTACATTCATTTGAAGTGTAGACGAGGAATACATAACACTTCGCATATCATATTATATCTTACCATGAAACATAGAAATGAGGTGCGATATCGCGTTTTAGGAAGCATTAGAACACTATCGCTACGATACCTAGACATCTGCAGACGCTATTTCCTAGCATGGAAGTGTCGCATTTACATTCATTTGAAGTGTAGACGAGGAATACATAACACTTCGCAAATCATATTATATCTTACCATGAAAGATGGAAATGAGATGCGATATCGCGTTTTAAGTATCATAAGAACTCTATTGCTACGATACGTAGAAAACTACAAACGCTATTTCCTTGCAAGGAAGTGTCGCATTTACATTCATTTGAATCGCATACGAGGAATGCATAACACTTCGCAATGAATATTATATCTTATCATGAAACATAGGTATGAGATGCAATATCTCGTTTTAAGAAGCATTTGAACACTATTGCTTCGATTCGTAGACATCAGCAAACGCTATTTCCTTGCAAGGAAGTGTCGCATTTACATTCATTTGATGTGTAGACGAGGAATACATAACACTTCGCAAATCATATTATATCTTACCATGAAACATAGAAACAAGATGCGTTATCTCGTTTTAAGAAGCACTAGAACTCTATTGCTACGATAGTTAAACATCTGCAAACGCTATTGCCTGGCAAGGAAGTGTCGCTTTTACACTCATTTGAGTAGTAGACGAGGAATACATGACACTTCGCAAATCATATTATATTTTACCATGAAACGTAGAAATGAGATGCGATATCGCGTTTTAAGAAGCATTACATATCTATTGCTACGATACGTAGACATCTGCAAACGCTATTTCCTAGCGAGGAAATATCGCAGTCACATTCATTTGAAGTGTAGACGAGGAATACATGACACTTCGCAAATCATATTATATCTTACCATGAAACATAGAAATGAGATGCGATATCGCGTTTTAAGAAGCATTAGAAAGCTATTGCTACGATACATAGACATCTACAAACGCTATTTCCTAGCGAGGAAGTCTCGCATTTACATTCATTTGAAGTATAGACGAGGAATACATAACACTTCGCAAATCATATTATATCTTACCATGAAACATAGAAATGAGATGCGATATCGCGTTTTAAGAATCATAAGAACTCTATTGCTACGATACGTAGAAATCTGCAAACGCTATTTCCTTGCAAGGAAGTGTCGCATTTACATTCATTCGAAGTGTAGACGAGGAATACGTAACACTTCGCAAATCATATTATATCTTACCATGAAACATAGAAATGAGATGCCATATCGCGCTTTAAGAAGCATTAGAAATCTATTGCTACGATACGTAGACATTTGCAAACGCTATTTCCTAGCGGGGAAGTGTCGCATTCACATTCATTTGAAGTGTAGACGAGGAATACATAACATTTCGCAAATCATATTATATCTTACCATGAAACATAGAGATGAGATGCGATATCGCGTTTTAAGAAGCATTAGAAAGCTATTGCTACGATACATAGACATCTGCAAACGCTATTTCCTAGCGAGGAAGTCTCGCATTTACATTCATTTGAAGTGTAGACGAGGAATACATGACACTTCGCAAATCATATTATATCTTACCATAAAACATAGAAATGAGATGCGATATCGCGTTTTAAGAATCATAAGAACTCTATTGCTACGATACGTAGAAATCTGCAAACGCTATTTCCTTGCAAGGAAGTGTCGCATTTACATTCATTCGAAGTGTAGACGAGGAATACGTAACACTTCGCAAATCATATTATATCTTACCATGAAACATAGAAATGAGATGCCATATCGCGCTTTAAGAAGCATTAGAAATCTATTGCTACGATACGTAGTCATTTGCAAACGCTATTTCCTAGCGGGGAAGTGTCGCATTCACATTCATTTGAAGTGTAGACGAGGAATACATAACATTTCGCAAATCATATTATATCTTACCATGAAACATAGAAATGAGATGCGATATCGCGTTTTAAGAAGCATTAGAAAGCTATTGCTACGATACATAGACATGTGCAAACGCTATTTCCTAGCGAGGAAGTCTCGCATTTACATTCATTTGAAGTGTAGACGAGGAATACATGACACTTCGCAAATCATATTATATCTTACCATGAAACATAGAAATGAGATGCGATATCGCGTTTTAAGAATCATAAGAACTCTATTGCTACGATACGTAGAAATCTGCAAATGCTATTTCCTTGCAAGGAAGTGTCGCATTTACATTCATTTGAAGTGTAGACGAGGAATACACGACACTTCGCAAATCATATTATATCTTACCATGAAACGTAGAAATGAGAAGCGATTTCGCGTTTTAAGAAGCATTAGAACTCTATTGCTACGGTATGTAGACATCTGCAGACGCTATTTCCTTGCAAAGAAGTGTCGCATTTACATTCATTTGAAGTGTCGACGAGGAATACATAACACTTCGCAAATCATATTATATCTTACCATGAAACATGGAAATGAGATGCGATATCGCGTTTAAAGAAGCATTAGAACTCTATCGGTACGATACCTAGACATCTGCAGACGCTATTTCCTAGCAAGGAAGTTTCGCATTTACCTTCATTTGAAGTGTAGACGAGGAATTCATAACATTTCGCAAATCATATTATATCTTACCATGAAACGTAGAAATGAGATGCGATATCGCGTCTTAAGAAGCATTACATACCTATTGCTACGATACGTAGACATCTGCAAACGCTATTTCTTTGCAAGGAAGTGTCGCATTTACATTCATTTGAAGTGTAGACGAGGAATACATAACACTTCGCATATCATATTATATCTTACCATGAAACATAGAAATGAGGTGCGATATCGCGTTTTAGGAAGCATTAGAACACTATCGCTACGATACCTAGACATCTGCAGGCGCTATTTCCTAGCATGGAAGTGTCGCATTTACATTCATTTGAAGTGTAGACGAGGAATACATAACACTTCGCAAATCATATTATATCTTACCATGAAAGATGGAAATGAGATGCGATATCGCGTTTTAAGTATCATAAGAACTCTATTGCTACGATACGTAGAAAACTACAAACGCTATTTCCTTGCAAGGAAGTGTCGCATTTACATTCATTTGAATCGCATACGAGGAATGCATAACACTTCGCAATGAATATTATATCTTATCATGAAACATAGGTATGAGATGCAATATCTCGTTTTAAGAAGCATTTGAACACTATTGCTTCGATTCGTAGACATCAGCAAACGCTATTTCCTTGCAAGGAAGTGTCGCATTTACATTCATTTGATGTGTAGACGAGGAATACATAACACTTCGCAAATCATATTATATCTTACCATGAAACATAGAAACAAGATGCGATATCTCGTTTTAAGAAGCACTAGAACTCTATTGCTACGATAGTTAAACATCTGCAAACGCTATTGCCTGGCAAGGAAGTGTCGCTTTTGCACTCATTTGAGTAGTAGACGAGGAATACATGACACTTCGCAAATCATATTATATTTTACCATGAAACGTAGAAATGAGATGCGATATCGCGTTTTAAGAAGCATTACATATCTATTGCTACGATACGTAGACATCTGCAAACGCTATTTCCTAGCGAGGAAATATCGCAGTCACATTCATTTGAAGTGTAGACGAGGAATACATGACACTTCGCAAATCATATTATATCTTACCATGAAACATAGAAATGAGATGCGATATCGCGTTTTAAGAAGCATTAGAAAGCTATTGCTACGATACATAGACATCTACAAACGCTATTTCCTAGCGAGGAAGTCTCGCATTTACATTCATTTGAAGTATAGACGAGGAATACATAACACTTCGCAAATCATATTATATCTTACCATGAAACATAGAAATGAGATGCGATATCGCGTTTTAAGAATCATAAGAACTCTATTGCTACGATACGTAGAAATCTGCAAACGCTATTTCCTTGCAAGGAAGTGTCGCATTTACATTCATTCGAAGTGTAGACGAGGAATACGTAACACTTCGCAAATCATATTATATCTTACCATGAAACATAGAAATGAGATGCCATATCGCGCTTTAAGAAGCATTAGAAATCTATTGCTACGATACGTAGACATTTGCAAACGCTATTTCCTAGCGGGGAAGTGTCGCATTCACATTCATTTGAAGTGTAGACGAGGAATACATAACATTTCGCAAATCATATTATATCTTACCATGAAACATAGAAATGAGATGCGATATCGCGTTTTAAGAAGCATTAGAAAGCTATTGCTACGATACATAGACATCTGCAAACGCTATTTCCTAGCGAGGAAGTCTCGCATTTACATTCATTTGAAGTGTAGACGAGGAATACATGACACTTCGCAAATCATATTATATCTTACCATAAAACATAGAAATGAGATGCGATATCGCGTTTTAAGAATCATAAGAACTCTATTGCTACGATACGTAGAAATCTGCAAACGCTATTTCCTTGCAAGGAAGTGTCGCATTTACATTCATTTGAAGTGTAGACGAGGAATACATGACACTTCGCAAATCATATTACATCTTACCATGAAACATAGAAATGAGATGCGACATCGCGTTTTAAGAAGCATTACATATCTATTGCTACGATACGTAGACATCTGCAAACGCTATTTCCTAGCGAGGAAGTGTTGCATTCACATTCATTTGAAGTGTAGACGAGGAATACATAACACTTCGCAAATCATATTATATCTTACCATGAAACATAGAAATGAGATGCGATATCGCGTTTTAGGAAGCATTAGAACACTATCGCTACGATACCTAGACATCTGCAGACGCTATTTCCTAGCTAGGAAGTGTCGCATTTACATTCATTTGAAGTGTAGACGAGGAATACATAACACTTTGCAAATCATATTATATCTTGCCATGAAACATAGAAATGAGATGCGACATCGCGTTTTAAGAAGCATTACATATCTATTGCTACGATACGTAGACATCTGCAAACGCTATTTCCTTGCAAGGAAGTGTCGCATTTACATTCATTTGAATCGCATACGAGGAATGCATAACACTTCGCAATGAATATTATATCTTATCATGAAACATAGATATGAGATGCAATATCTCGTTTTAAGAAGCATTTGAACACTATTGCTTCGATACGTAGACATCAGCAAACGCTATTTCCTTGCAAGGAAGTGTCGCATTTACATTCATTTGATGTGTAGACGAGGAATACATATCACTTCGCAGATCATATTATATCTTACCATGAAACATAGAAATGAGATGCGATATCTCGTTGTAAGAAGCATTAGAACACTATTGCTACGATAGGTAGACAACTGCAAACGCTATTTCCTTGCAAGGAAGTGTCGCATTTACATTCATTTGAAGTGTAGAGGAGGAATACATAACACTTCGCGAATCATATTATATCTTACCATGAAACATAGAAATGAGATGCGATATCGCGTTTTAAGAAGCATTAGAAAGCTATTGCTACGATACGTAGACATCTGCAAACGCTATTTCCTAGCGAGGAAGTGTCGCATTTACATTCATTTGAAGTGTAGTCGAGGAATACATAACACTTCGCAAATCATATTATATCTTACCATGAAACATAGAAATGAGATGCGATATCTCGTTGTAAGAAGCATTAGAACACTATTGCTACGATAGGTAGACAACTGCAAACGCTATTTCCTTGCAAGGAAGTGTCGCATTTACATTCATTTGAAGTGTAGAGGAGGAATACATAACACTTCGCAAATCATATTATATCTTACCATGAAACATAGAAATGAGGTGCGATATCGCGTTTTAAGAAGCATTAGAACACTATTGCTACGATAGGTAGACATTTGCAAACGCTATTTCCTGGCAGGGAAGTGTCGCATTTACATTCATTTGAAGTGTAGAGGAGGAATACATAACACTTCGCACATAATATTACATCTTACCATGAAACATAGAAATGAGACGCGATATCGCGTTTTAAGAAGCATTAGAAAGCTGTTGCTACGATACATAGACATCTGTAAACGCTATTTCCTTGCGAGGAAGTCTCGCATTTACATTCATTTGAAGTGTAGACGAGGAATACATGACACTTCGCAAATCATATTATATCTTACCATGAAACATAGAAATGAGATGCGATATCGCGTTTTAAGAATCATAAGAACTCTATTGCTACGATACGTAGAAATCTGCAAACGCTATTTCCTTGCAAGGAAGTGTCGCATTTACATTCATTTGAAGTGTAGACGAGGAATACATAACACTTCGCAAATCATATTACATCTTACCATGAAACATAGAAATGAGATGCGATATCGCGTTTTAAGAAGCATTAGAAAGCTATTGCTACGATACGTAGACATCTGCAAACGCTATTTCCTAGCGAGGAAGTGTCGCATTCACATTCATTTCAGGTGTAGACGAGGAATACATAACACTTCGCAAATCATATTATATCTTACCATGAAACATAGAAATGAGATGCGATATCGCGTTTTAAGAAGCATTAGAGCACTATCGCTACGATACCTAGACATCTGCAGACGCTATTTCCTAGCAAGGAAGTGTCGCATTTACATTCATTTGAACTGTAGTCGAGGAAGACATAACACATCGCAAATCATATTATATCTTGCCATGAAACATAGAAATGAGATGCGATATCGCGTTTTAAGAAGCATTAGAAATCTATTGCTACGATACGTAGACATCTGCAAACGCTATTTCCTAGCGAGGAAGTGTCGCATTCACATTCATTTGAAGTGTAGACGAGGAATACATAACACTTCGCAAATCATACTATATCTTACCATGAAAGATAGAAATGAGATGCGATATCGCGTTTTAAGAATCATAAGAACTCTATTGCTACGATACGTAGACAACTGCAAACGCTATTTCCTTGCAAGGAAGTGTCGCATTTACGTTCATTTGAATCGCATACGAGGAATGCATAACGCTTCGCAATGAATATTATATCTGATCATGAAACATTGATATGAGATGCAATATCTCGTTTTAAGAAGCATTTGAACTCTATTGCTTCGATACGTAGACATCAGCAAACGCTATTTCCTTGCAAGGAAGTGTCGCATTCCCATTCATTTGAAGTGTAGACGAGGAATACATGACACTTCGCAAATCATATTATATCTAACCATGAAACATATAAATGAGATGCGATATCGCGTTTTAAGAATCATAAGAACTCTATTGCTACGATACGTAGACATCTGCAAACGCTGTTTCCTTGCAAGGAAGTGTCGCATTTACATTCATTGGAATCGTAGACGCGGAATGCACAACACTTCGCAATGAATATTATATCTTATCATGAAACATAGATATGAGATGCAATATCTCGTTTTAAGAAGCATTTGAACTCTATTGCTTCGATACGTAGGCATCTGCAAACGCTATTTCCTTGCAAGGAAGTGTCGCATTTACATTCATTTGAAGTGTAGACGAGGAATACATAACCCTTCGCAAATCATTTTATATCCTACCATGAAACATAGAAATGAGATGCGATATCGCGCTTTAAGAAGCATTAGAAATCTATTGCTACGATACGTAGACATCTGCAAACGCTATTTCCTAGCGAGGAATTGTCGCATTCACATTCATTTGAAGTGTAGACGAGGAATACATAACACTTCGCAAATCATATTATATCTTACCATGAAACATTGAAATGAGATGCGATATCTCGTTTTAAGAAGCTTTAGAACACTCTTGCTACGATAGGTAGACAACTGCAAACGCTATTTCCTTGCAAGGAGGTGTCGCATTTACATTCATTTGAAGTGTAGAGGAGGAGTACATAACACTTCGCAAATCATATTACATCTTACCATGAAACATAGAAATGAGATGCGATATCGCGTTTTAAGAAGCATTAGAAATCTATTGCTACGATACGTAGACATCTGCAAACGCTATTTCCTAGCGAGGAAGTGTCGCATTCACATTCATTTGAAGTGTAGACGAGGAATACATAACACTTCGCAAATCATATTATATCTTACCATGAAATATTGAAATGAGATGCGATATCTCGTTTTAAGAAGCATTAGAACTCTATTGCTACGATACATAAACATCTACAAACGCTATATCCTAGCTAGGAAGTGTCGCATTTACATTCATTTGAAGTGTAGACGAGGAATACATGACACTTCGCAAATCATATTATATCTTACCATGAAACATAGAAATGAGATGCGTTATCGCGCTTTAAGAAGCATTAGAAATCTATTGCTACGATACGTAGACATCTGCAAACGCTATTTCCTAGCGAGGAAGTGTCGCATTCACATTCATTTGAAGTGTAGACGAGGAATACATAACACTTCGCAAATCATATTATATCTTACCATGAAACATTGAAATGAGATGCGATATCTCGTTTTAAGCAGCATTAGAACACTATTGCTACGATAGGTAGACAACTGCAAACGCTATTTCCTTGCAAGGAGGTGTCGCATTTACATTCATTTGAAGTGTAGAGGAGGAGTACATAACACTTCGCAAATCATATTACATCTTACCATGAAACATAGAAATGAGATGCGATATCGCGTCTTAAGAAGCATTAGTAAGCTATTGCTACGATACGTAGACATCAGCAAACGCTATTACCTAGCGAGGAAGTATCGCATTCACATTCATTTGAAGTGTAGAGGAGGAATACATAACACTTCGCAAATCATATTATATCTTACCATGAAACATAGAGATGAGATGCGATATCGCGTTTTAAGAATCAGAAGATCTCTATTGCTACGATACGTAGACACCTGCAAACGCTATTTCCTTGCAAGGAAGTGTCGCACTTACATTCATTTGAAGTGCAGACGAGGAATACATAACACTTCGCAAATCATATTATATCTTACCATGAAACATAGAAATGAGATGCGATATCGCGTTTTAAGAAGCATTAGAACTCTATTGCTACGATAGTTAAACATCTGCAAACGCTATTTCCTTGCAAGGAAGTGTTGCATTTACATTCATTTGAAGTGTAGACGAGGAATACATGACACTTCGCAAATCGTATTATATCTTACCATGAAACGTAGAACTGAGATGCGATATCGCGTTTTAAGAAGCATTACATATCTATTGCTACGATACGTAGACATCTGCAAACGCTATTTCCTAGCGAGGAAGTGTCAAATTCACATTCACTTTAAGTGTAGACGAGGAATACATAACACTTCGCAAATCATATTATATCTTACCATGAAACATTGAAATGAGATGCGATATCTCGTTTTAAGAAGCATTAGAACACTATTGCTACGATAGGTAGACAACTGCAAACGCTATTACCTTGCAAGGAGGTGTCGCATTTACATTCATTTGAAGTGTAGAGGAGGAGTACATAACACTTCGCAAATCATACTATATCTTACCATGAAACATAGAAATGAGATGCGATATCGCGTTTTAAGAAGCATTCGAACTCTATCGCTACGATACCTAGATATCTGCAGACGCTATTTCCTAGCAAGGAAGTGTCGCATTTACATTCACTTGAAGTGTAGACGAGGAATACATAACACTTCGCAAATCATATTATATCTTACCATGAAACATAGAAATGAGGTGCGATATCGCGATTTAAGAAGCATTAGAACACTATTGCTACGATACCTAGACATCTGCAGACGCTATTTCCTAGCATGGAAGTGTCGCATTTACATTCATTTGAAATGTAGAGGAGGAATACATAACACTTCGCAAATCATATTACATCTTACCATGAAACGTAGAAATGAGATGCGATATCGCGTTTTAAGAAGCATTAGAACTCTATTGCTACGATAGGTAAACATCTGCAAACGCTATTTCCTTGTAAGGAAGTGTCGCAATTACATTCATTTGAAGTGTAGACGAGGAATACATGACACTTCGCAAATCATATTATATCTGACCATGAAACATAGATATGAGATGCGATATCGCGTTTTAAGAAGCATTAGAAAGCTAATGCTACGATACGTAGACATCTGCAAACGCTATTTCCTAGCGAGGAAGTATCGTATTCACATTCATTTGAAGTGTAGACGAGGAATACAAAACACTTCGCAAATCATGTTATATCTTACCATGAAACATAGAAATGAAATGCGATATCTCGTTTTAAGAAGCATTAGAACACTATTGCTACGATAGGTATACAACTGCAAACGCTATTTCCTTGCAAGGAGGTGTCGCATTTACATTCATTTGAAGTGTAGAGGAGGAGTACAAACACTTCGCAAATCATATTATATCTTACCATGAAACATAGAAATGAGATGCGATATCGCGTTTTAAGAAGCATTAGAAAGCTATTGCTACGATACGTAGACATCAGCAAACGCTATTACCTAGCGAGGAAGTATCGCATTCACATTCATTTGAAGTGTAGAGGAGGAATACATAACACTTCGCAAATCATATTATATCTTACCATGAAACATAGAGATGAGATGCGATATCTCGTTCTAAGAAGCATTAGAACTCTATTGCTACGATACATAAACATCTACAAACGCTATATCCTAGCTAGGAAGTGTCGCATTTACATTCATTTGAAGTGTAGACGAGGAATACATGACACTTCGCAAATCATATTATATCTTACCATGAAACATAGAAATCAGATGCGTTATCGCGCTTTAAGAAGCATTAGAAATCTATTGCTACGATACGTAGACATCTGCAAACGCTATTTCCTAGCGAGGAAGTGTCGCATTCACATTCATTTGAAGTGTAGACGAGGAATACATAACACTTCGCAAATCATATTATATCTTACCATGAAACATTGAAATGAGATGCGATATCTCGTTTTAAGCAGCATTAGAACACTATTGCTACGATAGGTAGACAACTGCAAACGCTATTTCCTTGCAAGGAGGTGTCGCATTTACATTCATTTGAAGTGTAGAGGAGGAGTACATAACACTTCGCAAATCATATTACATCTTACCATGAAACATAGAAATGAGATGCGATATCGCGTCTTAAGAAGCATTAGTAAGCTATTGCTACGATACGTAGACATCAGCAAACGCTATTACCTAGCGAGGAAGTATCGCATTCACATTCATTTGAAGTGTAGAGGAGGAATACATAACACTTCGCAAATCATATTATATCTTACCATGAAACATAGAGATGAGATGCGATATCGCGTTTTAAGAATCAGAAGGTCTCTATTGCTACGATACGTAGACACCTGCAAACGCTATTTCCTTGCAAGGAAGTGTCGCACTTACATTCATTTGAAGTGCAGACGAGGAATACATAACACTTCGCAAATCATATTATATCTTACCATGAAACATAGAAATGAGATGCGATATCGCGTTTTAAGAAGCATTAGAACTCTATTGCTACGATAGTTAAACATCTGCAAACGCTATTTCCTTGCAAGGAAGTGTTGCATTTACATTCATTTGAAGTGTAGACGAGGAATACATGACACTTCGCAAATCATATTATATCTTACCATGAAACATGGAAATGAGATGCGATATCGCGTTTTAAGAAGCATTAGAAATCTATTGCTACGATACGTAGACATCTGCAAACGCTATTTCCTAGCGAGGAAGTGTCGCATTCACATTCATTTGAAGTCTAGACGATGAATACATAACACTTCGCAAATCATATTATATCTTACCATGAAACATTGAAATGAGATGCGATATCTCGTTTTAAGAAGCATTAGGACACTATTGCTACGATAGGTAGACAACTGCAAACGCTATTACCTTGCAAGGAGGTGTCGCATTTACATTCATTTGAAGTGTAGAGGAGGAGTACATAACACTTCGCAAATCATACTATATCTTACCATGAAACATAGAAATGAGATGCGATATCGCGTTTTAAGAAGCATTCGAACTCTATCGCTACGATACCTAGATATCTGCAGACGCTATTTCCTAGCAAGGAAGTGTCGCATTTACATTCACTTGAAGTGTAGACGAGGAATACATAACACTTCGCAAATCATATTATATCTTACCATGAAACATAGAAATGAGGTGCGATATCGCGATTTAAGAAGCATTAGAACACTATTGCTACGATACCTAGACATCTGCAGACGCTATTTCCTAGCATGGAAGTGTCGCATTTACATTCATTTGAAATGTAGAGGAGGAATACATAACACTTCGCAAATCATATTACATCTTACCATGAAACGTAGAAATGAGATGCGATATCGCGTTTTAAGAAGCATTAGAACTCTATTGCTACGATAGGTAAACATCTGCAAACGCTATTTCCTTGTAAGGAAGTGTCGCAATTACATTCATTTGAAGTGTAGACGAGGAATACATGACACTTCGCAAATCATATTATATCTGACCATGAAACATAGATATGAGATGCGATATCGCGTTTTAAGAAGCATTAGAAAGCTAATGCTACGATACGTAGACATCTGCAAACGCTATTTCCTAGCGAGGAAGTATCGTATTCACATTCATTTGAAGTGTAGACGAGGAATACAGAACACTTCGCAAATCATGTTATATCTTACCATGAAACATAGAAATGAAATGCGATATCTCGTTTTAAGAAGCATTAGAACACTATTGCTACGATAGGTAGACAACTGCAAACGCTATTTCCTTGCAAGGAGGTGTCGCATTTACATTCATTTGAAGTGTAGAGGAGGAGTACAAACACTTCGCAAATCATATTATATCTTACCATGAAACATAGAAATGAGATGCGATATCGCGTTTTAAGTAGCATTAGAAAGCTATTGCTACGATACGTAGACATCAGCAAACGCTATTACCTAGCGAGGAAGTATCGCATTCACATTCATTTGAAGTGTAGAGGAGGAATACATAACACTTCGCAAATCATATTATATCTTACCATGAAACATAGAGATGAGATGCGATATCGCGTTTTAAGAAGCATTAGAATACCATCGCTACGATAGGTAGACAACTGCAAACGCTATTTCCTTGCAAGGAGGTGTGGCATTTACATTCATTTGAGATGTAGAGGAGGAGTACATAACACTTCGCAAATCATTTTATATCTTACCATGAAACATAGAAATGAGATGCGATATCGCGTTTTAAGAAGCATTAGAAAGCTATTGCTACGATACGTAGACATCTGCAAACGCTATTACCTAGCGAGGAAGTATCGCATTCACATTCACGTGAAGTGTAGAGGAGGAATACATGACACTTCGCAAATCATATTATATCTTACCATGAAACATAGAAATGAGATGCGATATCGCGTTTTAAGAAGCATTAGAACTCTATTGCTACTATAGGTAAGCATCTGCAAACGCTATTTCCTTGCAAGGAAGTGTCGCATTTACATTCATTTGAAGTGTAGAGGAGGAGTACATAACACTTCGCAAATCATATTATATCTTACCATGAAACATAGAAATGAGGTGCGATATCGCGTTTTAAGAAGCATTAGAACACTATTGCTACGATAGGTAGACATTTGCAAACGCTATTTCCTGGCAGGGAAGTGTCGCATTTACATTCATTTGAAGTGTAGAGGAGGAATACATAACACTTCGCACATCATATTACATCTTACCATGAAACATAGAAGTGAGACGCGATATCGCGTTTTGAGAAGCATTAGAAAGCTATTGCTACGATACATAGACATCTGCAAACGCTATTTCCTAGCGAGGAAGTCTCGCATTTACATTCATTTGAAGTGTAGACGAGGAATACATGACACTTCGCAAATCATATTATATCTTACCATGAAACATAGAAATGAGATGCGATATCGCGTTTTAAGAATCATAAGAACTCTATTGCTACGATACGTAGAAATCTGCAAACGCTATTTCCTTGCATGGAAGTGTCGCATTTACATTCATTTGAAGTGTAGACGAGGAATACATAACACTTCGCAAATCATATTATATCTTACCATAAAACATAGAAATGAGGTGCGATATCGCGTTTTAAGGAGCATTCGAACTCTATCGCTACGATACCTAGATATCTGCAAACGCTATTTCCTTGCAAGGAAGTGTCGCACTTACATTCATTTGAAGTGCAGACGAGGAATACATAACACTTCGCAAATCATATTATATCTTACCATGAAACATAGAAATGAGGTGCGATATCGCGTTTTAAGAAGCATTAGAACACTATTGCAACGATAGGTAGACATTTGCAAACGCTATTTCCTGGCAGGGAAGTGTCGCATTTACATTCATTGAAGTGTAGAGGAGGAATACATAACACTTCGCACATCATATTACATCTTACCATGAAACATAGAAATGAGACGCGATATCGCGTTTTAAGAAGCATTAGAACTCTATTGCTACGATACCTAGACATCTGCAGACGCTATTTCCTAGCAAGGAAGTGTCGCATTTACATTCATTTGAAATGTAGAGGAGGAATACATAACACTTCGCAAATCATATTACATCTTACCATGAAACATAGAAATGAGATGCGATATCGCGTTTTAAGAAGCATTAGAACTCTATTGCTACGATAGGTAAACATCTGCAAACGCTATTTCCTTGTAAGGATGGGTCGCATTTATATTCACTTGAAGTGTAGACAAAGAATACATAACACTTCGCAAATCATGTTATATCTTACCATGAAACATAGAAATGGGATGCGATATCGCGTTTTAAGAATCATATGAACTCTATTGCTACGATACGTAGACATCTGCAAACGCTATTTCCTAGCGAGGAAGTGTCGCATTCACATTCATTTGAAGTGTAGACGAGGTATACATGATACTTCGCAAATCATATTATATCTTACCATGAAACGTATAAATGAGATGCGATATCGCGTTTTAAGAATCATATGAACTCTATTGCTACGATACGTAGACATCTGCAAACGCTATTTCCTTGCAAGGAAGTGTCGCATTTACATTCATTTGAATCGTAGACGCGGAATGCATAACACTTCGCAATGAATATTATATCTTTTCTTGAAACATAGATATGAGATGCAATATCTCGTTTTAAGAAGCATTTGAACTCTATTGCTTCGATTCGTAGACATCTGCAAACGCTATTTCCTAGCGAGGAAGTGTCGCATTCACATTCATTTGAAGTGTAGACGAGGTATACATGACACTTCGCAAATCATATTATATCTTAACATGAAACATATAAATGAGATGCGATATCGCGTTTTAAGAATCATATGAACTTTATTGCTACGATACGTAGACATCTGCAAACGCTATTTCCTTGCAAGGAAGTGTCGCATTTACATTCATTTGAATCGTAGACGCGGCATGCATAACACTTCGCAATGAATATTATATCTTATCTTGAAACATAGATATGAGATGCAATATCTCGTTTTAAGAAGCATTTGAACTCTATTGCTTCGATACGTAGACATCTACAAACGCTATCTCCTTGCAAGGAAGCGTCGCATTTACATTCATTTGAAGTGTAGACGAGGAATACATAACACTTCGCAAATCATATTATATCTTACCATGAAACATAGAAATGAGGTGCGATATCGCGTTCTAAGAAGCATTGGAACTCTATTGCTACGATACCTAGACAACTGCAGACGCTATTTCCTAGCTAGGAAGTGTCGCATTTACATTCATTTGAAGTGTAGAGGAGGAATACATCACACTTCGCAAATCATATTACATCTTACCATGAAACATAGAAATGAGATGCGATATCGCGTTTTAAGAAGCATTAGAAATCTATTGCTACGATAGGTAAACATCTGCAAACGCTATTTCCTTGTAAGGAAATGTCGCATTTACATTCATTTGAAGTGTAGACAAGGAATACATGACACTTCGCATATCATATTATATCTTACCATGAAACAGAGGAATGAGATGCGATATCGCGTTTTAAGACGCATTAGAAATCTATTGCTACGATACGTAGACATCTGCAAACGCTATTTCCTAGCGAGGAAGTGTCGCATTCACATTCATTTGAAGTGTAGACGAGGAATACATAACACTTCGCAAATCATACTATATCTTACCATGAAACATAGATATGAGATGCGATATCGCGTTTTAAGAAGCATTAGAAAGCTAATGCTACGATACGTAGACATCTGCAAACGCTATTTCCTAGCGAGGAAGTATCGCATTCACATTCATTTGAAGTGTAGACGAGGAATACATATCACTTCGCAAATCATGTTATATCTTACCATGAAACATAGAAATGAAATGCGATATCGCGTTTTAAGAATCATATGAACTCTACTGCTACGATACGTAGACATCTGCAATCGTTATTTCCTTGCAAGGAAGTGTCGCATTTACTTTCATTTGAATCCTCGACGAGGAATGCACAACACTTCGCAATGATTATTATATCTTATCATGAAACATAGATATGAGATGGAATATCTCGTTTTAAGAAGCATTTGAACTCTATTGCTTCGATACGTACACATCTGCAAACGCTATTTCCTTGCATGGAAGTGTCGCATTTACATTCATTTGAAGTGTATACGAGGAATACATAACACTTCGCAGATCATATTATATCTTACCATGAAACATAGAAATGAGGTGCGATATCGCGTTTTAAGAAGCATTAGAACACTATTGCTACGATAGGTGGACATTTGCAAACGCTATTTCCTGGCAGGGAAGTGTCGCATTTACATTCACTTGAAGTGTAGAGGAGGAAAACATAACACTTCGCACATCATATTACATTTTACCATGAAACATAGAAATGAGACGCGATATCGCGTTTTAAGAAGCATTAGAACTCTATTGCTACGATACCTAGACATCTGCAGACGCTATTTCCTAGCAAGGAAGTGTCGCATTTACATTCATTTGAAATGTAGAGGAGGAATACATAACACTTCGCAAATCATATTATATCTTACCATGAAACATAGGAATGAGATGCGATATCGCGTTTTAAGAAGCATTAGAAAGCTATTGCTACGATACGTAGACATCTGCAAACGCTATTTCCTAGCGAGGAATTGTCGCATTTACATTCATTTGAAGTGTAGAGGAGGAATACATAACACATGGCAAATCACATTATATCTTACCATGAAACATAGAAATGAGATGCGATATCGCGTTTTATGAAGCATTAGAAAGCTATTTCTACGATACGTAGACATCTGCAAACGCTATTTCCTAGCGAGGAAGTATCGCATTCACATTCATTTGATGTGTAGACGAGGAATACATAACATTTCGCAAATCATGTTATATCTTATCATGAAACATAGAAATGAGATGCGGTATCGCGTTCTAAGAAGCATTAGAACACTATCGCTACGATACCTAGACATCAGCAGACGCTATTTACTAGCAAGGAAGTGCCGCATTTACATTCATTTGAAGTGTAGACGAGGAATACATGACACAACGCAAATCATATTACATCTTACCATGAAACATAGAAATGAGATGCGATATCGCGTTTTAAGAAGCATTAGAAAGCTAGTGCTACGATACGTAGACATCTGCAAACGCTATTTCCTTGCGAGGAAGTATCGCATTCACATTCATTTGAAGTGTAGACGAGGAATACATAACACTTCGCAAATCATATTATAGCTTACCATGAAACATAGAAATGAGAATCGATATCGCGTTTTAAGAAGCATTAGAAAGCTATTGCTACGATACGTAGACATCTGCAATCGTTATTTCCTTGCAAGGAAGTGTCGCATTTACTTTCATTTGAATCGTAGACGAGGAATGCATAACACTTTGCAATGAATATTATATCTTATCATGAAACACAGATATGAGATGCAATATCTCGTTTTAAGAAGCATTTGAACTCTATTGCTTCGATACGTAGACATCTGCAAACGCTATTTCCTTGCAAGGAAGTGTCGCATTTACATTCGTTTGAAGTGTAGACGAGAAATACATAACACTTCGCAAATCATATTATATCTTACCATGAAACATAGAAATGAGATGCGATATCGCGTTTTAAGAAGCATTAGAAATCTATTGCTACGATACCTAGACATCTGCAGACGCTATTTCCTAGCAAGGAAGTGTCGCATTTACATTCATTTGAAATGTAGAGGAGGAATACATAACACTTCGCAAGTCATATTACATCTTACCATGAAACATAGAAATGAGATGCGATATCGCGTTTTAAGAAGCATTAGAAAGCTATTGCTACGATACGTAGACATCTGCAAACGCTATTTCCTAGCGAGGAAGTGTCGCATTTACATTCATTTGAAGTGTAGAGGAGGAATACATAACACATGGCAAATCACATTATATCTTACCATGAAACATAGAAATGAGATGCGATATCGCGTTTTATGAAGCATTAGAAAGCTATTTCTATGATACGTAGACATCTGCAAACGCTATTTCCTAGCGAGGAAGTGTCGCATTCACATTCATTTGAAGTGTAGACGAGGTATACATGATACTTCGCAAATCATATTATATCTTACCATGAAACGTATAAATGAGATGCGATATCGCGTTTTAAGAATCATATGAACTCTATTGCTACGATACGTAGACATCTGCAAACGCTATTTCCTTGCAAGGAAGTGTCGCATTTACATTCATTTGAATCGTAGACGCGGAATGCATAACACTTCGCAATGAATATTATATCTTTTCTTGAAACATAGATATGAGATGCAATATCTCGTTTTAAGAAGCATTTGAACTCTATTGCTTCGATTCGTAGACATCTGCAAACGCTATTTCCTAGCGAGGAAGTGTCGCATTCACATTCATTTGAAGTGTAGACGAGGTATACATGACACTTCGCAAATCATATTATATCTTAACATGAAACATATAAATGAGATGCGATATCGCGTTTTAAGAATCATATGAACTTTATTGCTACGATACGTAGACATCTGCAAACGCTATTTCCTTGCAAGGAAGTGTCGCATTTACATTCATTTGAATCGTAGACGCGGCATGCATAACACTTCGCAATGAATATTATATCTTATCTTGAAACATAGATATGAGATGCAATATCTCGTTTTAAGAAGCATTTGAACACTATTGCTTCGATACGTAGACATCTACAAACGCTATCTCCTTGCAAGGAAGCGTCGCATTTACATTCATTTGAAGTGTAGACGAGGAATACATAACACTTCGCAAATCATATTATATCTTACCATGAAACATAGAAATGAGGTGCGATATCGCGTTCTAAGAAGCATTGGAACTCTATTGCTACGATACCTAGACAACTGCAGACGCTATTTCCTAGCTAGGAAGTGTGGCATTTACATTCATTTGAAGTGTAGAGGAGGAATACATCACACTTCGCAAATCATATTACATCTTACCATGAAACATAGAAATGAGATGCGATATCGCGTTTTAAGAAGCATTAGAAATCTATTGCTACGATAGGTAAACATCTGCAAACGCTATTTCCTTGTAAGGAAATGTCGCATTTACATTCATTTGAAGTGTAGACAAGGAATACATGACACTTCGCATATCATATTATATCTTACCATGAAACAGAGGAATGAGATGCGATATCGCGTTTTAAGACGCATTAGAAATCTATTGCTACGATACGTAGACATCTGCAAACGCTATTTCCTAGCGAGGAAGTGTCGCATTCACATTCATTTGAAGTGTAGACGAGGAATACATAACACTTCGCAAATCATACTATATCTTACCATGAAACATAGATATGAGATGCGATATCGCGTTTTAAGAAGCATTAGAAAGCTAATGCTACGATACGTAGACATCTGCAAACGCTATTTCCTAGCGAGGAAGTATCGCATTCACATTCATTTGATGTGTAGACGAGGAATACATATCACTTCGCAAATCATGTTATATCTTACCATGAAACATAGAAATGAAATGCGATATCGCGTTTTAAGAATCATATGAACTCTACTGCTACGATACGTAGACATCTGCAATCGTTATTTCCTTGCAAGGAAGTGTCGCATTTACTTTCATTTGAATCCTCGACGAGGAATGCACAACACTTCGCAATGATTATTATATCTTATCATGAAACATAGATATGAGATGCAATATCTCGTTTTAAGAAGCATTTGAACTCTATTGCTTCGATACGTACACATCTGCAAACGCTATTTCCTTGCATGGAAGTGTCGCATTTACATTCATTTGAAGTGTATACGAGGAATACATAACACTTCGCAGATCATATTATATCTTACCATGAAACATAGAAATGAGGTGCGATATCGCGTTTTAAGAAGCATTAGAACACTATTGCTACGATAGGTGGACATTTGCAAACGCTATTTCCTGGCAGGGAAGTGTCGCATTTACATTCACTTGAAGTGTAGAGGAGGAAAACATAACACTTCGCACATCATATTACATTTTACCATGAAACATAGAAATGAGACGCGATATCGCGTTTTAAGAAGCATTAGAACTCTATTGCTACGATACCTAGACATCTGCAGACGCTATTTCCTAGCAAGGAAGTGTCGCATTTACATTCATGTGAAGCGTAGACGAGGAGTACATAACACTTCGCAAATAATATTATATCTTACCATGAAACATAGAAATGAGATGCGATATCGCGTTTTAAGAAGCATTAGAACTCTATTGCTACGATAGGTAGACATCTGCAAACGCTATTTCCTTGCAAGGAAGTGTCGCATTTACATTCATTTGAAGTGTAGACGAGGAATACGTGACACTTCGCAAATCATATTATATCTTACAGTGAAACATCGAAATGAGATGCGATATCGCGTTTTAAGAAGCATTAGAAATCTATTGCTACGATACCTAGACATCTGCAGACGCTATTACCTAGCAAGGAAGTGTCGCATTTACATTCATTTGAAGTGTAGACGAGGAATACATGACACTTCGCAAATCATATTATATCTTACCATGAATCATAGAAATGAGGTGCGATATCGCGTTCTAAGAAGCATTGGAACTCTATTGCTACGATACCTAGACAACTGCAGACGCTATTTCCTAGCTAGGAAGTGTCGCATTTACATTCATTTGAAGTGTAGAGGAGGAATACATCACACTTCGCAAATCATATTACATCTTACCATGAAACATAGAAATGAGATGCGATATCGCGTTTTAAGAAGCATTAGAAATCTATTGCTACGATAGGTAAACATCTGCAAACGCTATTTCCTTGTAAGGAAATGTCGCATTTACATTCATTTGAAGTGTAGACAAGGAATACATGACACTTCGCATATCATATTATATCTTACCATGAAACAGAGGAATGAGATGCGATATCGCGTTTTAAGACGCATTAGAAATCTATTGCTACGATACGTAGACATCTGCAAACGCTATTTCCTAGCGAGGAAGTGTCGCATTCACATTCATTTGAAGTGTAGACGAGGAATACATAACACTTCGCAAATCATACTATATCTTACCATGAAACATAGATATGAGATGCGATATCGCGTTTTAAGAAGCATTAGAAAGCTAATGCTACGATACGTAGACATCTGCAAACGCTATTTCCTAGCGAGGAAGTATCGCATTCACATTCATTTGAAGTGTAGACGAGGAATACATATCACTTCGCAAATCATGTTATATCTTACCATGAAACATAGAAATGAAATGCGATATCGCGTTTTAAGAATCATATGAACTCTACTGCTACGATACGTAGACATCTGCAATCGTTATTTCCTTGCAAGGAAGTGTCGCATTTACTTTCATTTGAATCCTCGACGAGGAATGCACAACACTTCGCAATGATTATTATATCTTATCATGAAACATAGATATGAGATGCAATATCTCGTTTTAAGAAGCATTTGAACTCTATTGCTTCGATACGTACACATCTGCAAACGCTATTTCCTTGCATGGAAGTGTCGCATTTACATTCATTTGAAGTGTATACGCGGAATACATAACACTTCGCAGATCATATTATATCTTACCATGAAACATAGAAATGAGGTGCGATATCGCGTTTTAAGAAGCATTAGAACACTATTGCTACGATAGGTGGACATTTGCAAACGCTATTTCCTGGCAGGGAAGTGTCGCATTTACATTCACTTGAAGTGTAGAGGAGGAAAACATAACACTTCGCACATCATATTACATTTTACCATGAAACATAGAAATGAGACGCGATATCGCGTTTTAAGAAGCATTAGAACTCTATTGCTACGATACCTAGACATCTGCAGACGCTATTTCCTAGCAAGGAAGTGTCGCATTTACATTCATTTGAAATGTAGAGGAGGAATACATAACACTTCGCAAATCATATTATATCTTACCATGAAACATAGGAATGAGATGCGATATCGCGTTTTAAGAAGCATTAGAAAGCTATTGCTACGATACGTAGACATCTGCAAACGCTATTTCCTAGCGAGGAATTGTCGCATTTACATTCATTTGAAGTGTAGAGGAGGAATACATAACACATGGCAAATCACATTATATCTTACCATGAAACATAGAAATGAGATGCGATATCGCGTTTTATGAAGCATTAGAAAGCTATTTCTACGATACGTAGACATCTGCAAACGCTATTTCCTAGCGAGGAAGTATCGCATTCACATTCATTTGATGTGTAGACGAGGAATACATAACATTTCGCAAATCATGTTATATCTTATCATGAAACATAGAAATGAGATGCGGTATCGCGTTCTAAGAAGCATTAGAACACTATCGCTACGATACCTAGACATCAGCAGACGCTATTTACTAGCAAGGAAGTGCCGCATTTACATTCATTTGAAGTGTAGACGAGGAATACATGACACAACGCAAATCATATTACATCTTACCATGAAACATAGAAATGAGATGCGATATCGCGTTTTAAGAAGCATTAGAAAGCTAGTGCTACGATACGTAGACATCTGCAAACGCTATTTCCTTGCGAGGAAGTATCGCATTCACATTCATTTGAAGTGTAGACGAGGAATACATAACACTTCGCAAATCATATTATAGCTTACCATGAAACATAGAAATGAGAATCGATATCGCGTTTTAAGAAGCATTAGAAAGCTATTGCTACGATACGTAGACATCTGCAATCGTTATTTCCTTGCAAGGAAGTGTCGCATTTACTTTCATTTGAATCGTAGACGAGGAATGCATAACACTTTGCAATGAATATTATATCTTATCATGAAACACAGATATGAGATGCAATATCTCGTTTTAAGAAGCATTTGAACTCTATTGCTTCGATACGTAGACATCTGCAAACGCTATTTCCTTGCAAGGAAGTGTCGCATTTACATTCGTTTGAAGTGTAGACGAGAAATACATAACACTTCGCAAATCATATTATATCTTACCATGAAACATAGAAATGAGATGCGATATCGCGTTTTAAGAAGCATTAGAAATCTATTGCTACGATACCTAGACATCTGCAGACGCTATTTCCTAGCAAGGAAGTGTCGCATTTACATTCATTTGAAATGTAGAGGAGGAATACATAACACTTCGCAAGTCATATTACATCTTACCATGAAACATAGAAATGAGATGCGATATCGCGTTTTAAGAAGCATTAGAAAGCTATTGCTACGATACGTAGACATCTGCAAACGCTATTTCCTAGCGAGGAAGTGTCGCATTTACATTCATTTGAAGTGTAGAGGAGGAATACATAACACATGGCAAATCACATTATATCTTACCATGAAACATAGAAATGAGATGCGATATCGCGTTTTATGAAGCATTAGAAAGCTATTTCTATGATACGTAGACATCTGCAAACGCTATTTCCTAGCGAGGAAGTGTCGCATTCACATTCATTTGAAGTGTAGACGAGGTATACATGATACTTCGCAAATCATATTATATCTTACCATGAAACGTATAAATGAGATGCGATATCGCGTTTTAAGAATCATATGAACTCTATTGCTACGATACGTAGACATCTGCAAACGCTATTTTCTTGCAAAGAAGTGTCGCATTTACATTCATTTGAATCGTAGACGCGGAATGCATAACACTTCGCAATGAATATTATATCTTATCTTGAAACATAGATATGAGATGCAATATCTCGTTTTAAGAAGCATTTGAACTCTATTGCTTCGATTCGTAGACATCTGCAAACGCTATTTCCTAGCGAGGAAGTGTCGCATTCACATTCATTTGAAGTGTAGACGAGGTATACATGTCACTTCGCAAATCATATTATATCTTACCATGAAACATATAAATGAGATGCGATATCGCGTTTTAAGAATCATATGAACTCTATTGCTACGATACGTAGACATCTGCAAACGCTATTTCCTTGCAAGGAAGTTTCGCATTTACATTCATTTGAATCGTAGACGCGGCATGCATAACACTTCGCAATGAATATTATATCTTATCTTGAAACATAGATATGAGATGCAATATCTCGTTTTAAGAAGCATTTGAACTCTATTGCTTCGATACGTAGACATCTACAAACGCTATTTCCTTGCAAGGAAGCGTCGCATTTACATTCATTTGAAGTGTAGACGAGGAATACATAACACTTCGCAAATCATATTATATCTTACCATGAAACATAGAAATGAGGTGCGATATCGCGTTCTAAGAAGCATTGGAACTCTATTGCTACGATACCTAGACAACTGCAGACGCTATTTCCTAGCTAGGAAGTGTCGCATTTACATTCATTTGAAGTGTAGAGGAGGAATACATAACACTTCGCAAATCATATTACATCTTACCATGAAACATAGAAATGAGATGCGATATCGCGTTTTAAGAAGCATTAGAAATCTATTGCTACGATAGGTAAACATCTGCAAACGCTATTTCCTTGTAAGGAAATGTCGCATTTACATTCATTTGAAGTGTAGACAAGGAATACTTGACACTTCGCATATCATATTATATCTTACCATGAAACAGAGGAATGAGATGCGATATCGCGTTTTAAGACGCATTAGAAATCTATTGCTACGATACGTAGACATCTGCAAACGCTATTTCCTAGCGAGGAAGTGTCGCATTCACATTCATTTGAAGTGTAGACGAGGAATACATAACACTTCGCAAATCATGTTATATCTTACCATGAAACATAGAAATGAAATGCGATATCGCGTTTTAAGAATCATATGAACTCTACTGCTACGATACGTAGACATCTGCAATCGTTATTTCCTTGCAAGGAAGTGTCGCATTTACTTTCATTTGAATCCTCGACGAGGAATGCACAACACTTCGCAATGATTATTATATCTTATCATGAAACATAGATATGAGATGCGATATCGCGTTTTAAGAAGCATTAGAAAGCTAATGCTACGATACGTAGACATCTGCAAACGCTATTTCCTAGCGAGGAAGTATCGCATTCACATTCATTTGAAGTGTAGACGAGGAATACATATCACTTCGCAAATCATGTTATATCTTACCATGAAACATAGAAATGAAATGCGATATCGCGTTTTAAGAATCATATGAACTCTACTGCTACGATACGTAGACATCTGCAATCGTTATTTCCTTGCAAGGAAGTGTCGCATTTACTTTCATTTGAATCCTCGACGAGGAATGCACAACACTTCGCAATGATTATTATATCTTATCATGAAACATAGATATGAGATGCAATATCTCGTTTTAAGAAGCATTTGAACTCTATTGCTTCGATACGTACACATCTGCAAACGCTATTTCCTTGCAAGGAAGTGTCGCATTTACATTCATTTGAAGTGTATACGAGGAATACATAACACTTCGCAGATCATATTATATCTTACCATGAAACATAGAAATGAGGTGCGATATCGCGTTTTAAGAAGCATTAGAACACTATTGCTACGATAGGTGGACATTTGCAAACGCTATTTCCTGGCAGGGAAGTGTCGCATTTACATTCACTTGAAGTGTAGAGGAGGAAAACATAACACTTCGCACATCATATTACATCTTACCATGAAACATAGAAATGAGACGCGATATCGCGTTTTAAGAAGCATTAGAACTCTATTGCTACGATACCTAGACATCTGCAGACGCTATTTCCTAGCAAGGAAGTGTCGCATTTACATTCATTTGAAATGTAGAGGAGGAATACATAACACTTCGCAAATCATATTATATCTTACCATGAAACATAGGAATGAGATGCGATATCGCGTTTTAAGAAGCATTAGAAAGCTATTGCTACGATACGTAGACATCTGCAAACGCTATTTCCTAGCGAGGAATTGTCGCATTTACATTCATTTGAAGTGTAGAGGAGGAATACATAACACATGGCAAATCACATTATATCTTACCATGAAACATAGAAATGAGATGCGATATCGCGTTTTATGGAGCATTAGAAAGCTATTTCTACGATACGTAGACATCTGCAAACGCTATTTCCTAGCGATGAAGTATCGCATTCACATTCATTTGATGTGTAGACGAGGAATACATAACATTTCGCAAATCATGTTATATCTTATCATGAAACATAGAAATGAGATGCGGTATCGCGTTCTAAGAAGCATTAGAACACTATCGCTACGATACCTAGACATCAGCAGACGCTATTTACTAGCAAGGAAGTGCCGCATTTACATTCATTTGAAGTGTAGACGAGGAATACATGACACATCGCAAATCATATTACATCTTACCATGAAACATAGAAATGAGATGCGATATCGCGTTTTAAGAAGCATTAGAAAGCTAGTGCTACGATACGTAGACATCTGCAAACGCTATTTCCTTGCGAGGAAGTATCGCATTCACATTCATTTGAAGTGTAGACGAGGAATACATAACACTTCGCAAATCATATTATAGCTTACCATGAAACATAGAAATGAGAATCGATATCGCGTTTTAAGAAGCATTAGAAAGCTATTGCTACGATACGTAGACATCTGCAATCGTTATTTCCTTGCAAGGAAGTGTCGCATTTACTTTCATTTGAATCGTAGACGAGGAATGCATAACACTTTGCAATGAATATTATATCTTATCATGAAACACAGATATGAGATGCAATATCTCGTTTTAAGAAGCATTTGAACTCTATTGCTTCGATACGTAGACATCTGCAAACGCTATTTCCTTGCAAGGAAGTGTCGCATTTACATTCGTTTGAAGTGTAGACGAGAAATACATAACACTTCGCAAATCATATTATATCTTACCATGAAACATAGAAATGAGATGCGATATCGCGTTTTAAGAAGCATTAGAAATCTATTGCTACGATACCTAGACATCTGCAGACGCTATTTCCTAGCAAGGAAGTGTCGCATTTACATTCATTTGAAATGTAGAGGAGGAATACATAACACTTCGCAAGTCATATTACATCTTACCATGAAACATAGAAATGAGATGCGATATCGCGTTTTAAGAAGCATTAGAAAGCTATTGCTACGATACGTAGACATCTGCAAACGCTATTTCCTAGCGAGGAAGTGTCGCATTTACATTCATTTGAAGTGTAGAGGAGGAATACATAACACATGGCAAATCACATTGTATCTTACCATGAAACATAGAAATGAGATGCGATATCGCGTTTTATGAAGCATTAGAAAGCTATTTCTATGATACGTAGACATCTGCAAACGCTATTTCCTAGCGAGGAAGTGTCGCATTCACATTCATTTGAAGTGTAGACGAGGTATACATGATACTTCGCAAATCATATTATATCTTACCATGAAACGTATAAATGAGATGCGATATCGCGTTTTAAGAATCATATGAACTCTATTGCTACGATACGTAGACATCTGCAAACGCTATTTTCTTGCAAGGAAGTGTCGCATTTACATTCATTTGAATCGTAGACGCGGAATGCATAACACTTCGCAATGAATATTATATCTTATCTTGAAACATAGATATGAGATGCAATATCTCGTTTTAAGAAGCATTTGAACTCTATTGCTTCGATTCGTAGACATCTGCAAACGCTATTTCCTAGCGAGGAAGTGTCGCATTCACATTCATTTGAAGTGTAGACGAGGTATACATGACACTTCGCAAATCATATTATATCTTACCATGAAACATATAAATGAGATGCGATATCGCGTTTTAAGAATCATATGAACTCTATTGCTACGATACGTACACATCTGCAAACGCTATTTCCTTGCAAGGAAGTTTCGCATTTACATTCATTTGAATCGTAGACGCGGCATGCATAACACTTCGCAATGAATATTATATCTTATCTTGAAACATAGATATGAGATGCAATATCTCGTTTTAAGAAGCATTTGAACTCTATTGCTTCGATACGTAGACATCTACAAACGCTATTTCCTTGCAAGGAAGCGTCGCATTTACATTCATTTGAAGTGTAGACGAGGAATACATAACACTTCGCAAATCATATTATATCTTACCATGAAACATAGAAATGAGGTGCGATATCGCGTTCTAAGAAGCATTGGAACTCTATTGCTACGATACCTAGACAACTGCAGACGCTATTTTCTAGATAGGAAGTGTCGCATTTACATTCATTTGAAGTGTAGAGGAGGAATACATAACACTTCGCAAATCATATTACATCTTACCATGAAACATAGAAATGAGATGCGATATCGCGTTTTAAGAAGCATTAGAAATCTATTGCTACGATAGGTAAACATCTGCAAACGCTATTTCCTTGTAAGGAAATGTCGCATTTACATTCATTTGAAGTGTAGACAAGGAATACATGACACTTCGCATATCATATTATATCTTACCATGAAACAGAGGAATGAGATGCGATATCGCGTTTTAAGACGCATTAGAAATCTATTGCTACGATACGTAGACATCTGCAAACGCTATTTCCTAGCGAGGAAGTGTCGCATTCACATTCATTTGAAGTGTAGACGAGGAATACATAACACTTCGCAAATCATACTATATCTTACCATGAAACATAGATATGAGATGCGATATCGCGTTTTAAGAAGCATTAGAAAGCTAATGCTACGATACGTAGACATCTGCAAACGCTATTTCCTAGCGAGGAAGTATCGCATTCACATTCATTTGAAGTGTAGACGAGGAATACATAACACTTCGCAAATCATATTATATCTTACCATGAAACATAGAAATGAGGTGCGATATCGCGTTTTAAGAAGCATTAGAACACTATTGCTACGATAGGTGGACACTTGCAAACGCTATTTCCTGGCAGGGAAGTGTCGCATTTACATTCACTTGAAGTGTAGAGGAGGAAAACATAACACTTCGCACATCATATTACATCTTACCATGAAACATAGAAATGAGACGCGATATCGCGTTTTAAGAAGCATTAGAACTCTATTGCTACGATACCTAGACATCTGCAGACGCTATTTCCTAGCAAGGAAGTGTCGCATTTACATTCATTTGAAATGTAGAGGAGGAATACATAACACTTCGCAAATCATATTATATCTTACCATGAAACATAGGAATGAGATGCGATATCGCGTTTTAAGAAGCATTAGAAAGCTATTGCTACGATACGTAGACATCTGCAAACGCTATTTCCTAGCGAGGAAGTGTCGCATTTACATTCATTTGAAGTGTAGAGGAGGAATACATAACACATGGCAAATCACATTATATCTTACCATGAAACATAGAAATGAGATGCGATATCGCGTTTTATGAAGCATTAGAAAGCTATTTCTACGATACGTAGACATCTGCAAACGCTATTTCCTAGCGAGGAAGTATCGCATTCACATTCATTTGATGTGTAGACGAGGAATACATAACACTTCGCAAATCATGTTATATCTTATCATGAAACATAGAAATGAGATGCGGTATCGCGTTCTAAGAAGCATTAGAACACTATCGCTACGATACCTAGACATCAGCAGACGCTATTTACTAGCAAGGAAGTGCCGCATTTACATTCATTTGAAGTGTAGACGAGGAATACATAACACATGGCAAATCACATTATATCTTACCATGAAACATAGAAATGAGATGCGATATCGCGTTTTATGAAGCATTAGAAAGCTATTTCTATGATACGTAGACATCTGCAAACGCTATTTCCTAGCGAGGAAGTATCGCATTCACATTCATTTGAAGTGTAGACGAGGAATACATAACTCTTCGCAAATCATGTTATATCTTATCATGAAACATAGAAATGAGATGCGGTATCGCGTTCTAAGAAGCATTAGAACACTATCGCTACGATACCTAGACATCAGCAGACGCTATTTACTAGCAAGGAAGTGTCGCATTTACATTCATTTGAAGTGTAGACGAGGAATACATGACACATCGCAAATCATATTATATCTTACCATGAAACATAGAAATGAGATGCGATATCGCGTTTTAAGAAGCATTAGAAAGCTAGTGCTACGATACGTAGACATCTGCAAACGCTATTTCCTAGCGAGGAAGTATCGCATTCACATTCATTTAAAGTGTAGACGAGGAATACATAACACTTCGCAAATCATATTATATCTTACCATGAAACATAGAAATGAGAAGCGATATCGCGTTTTAAGAAGCATTAGAAAGCTATTGCTACGATACGTAGACATCTGCAATCGTTATTTCCTAGCGAGGAAGTATCGCATTCACATTCATTTGAAGTGTAGACGAGGAATACATATCACTTCGCAAATCATGTTATATCTTACCATGAAACATAGAAATGAAATGCGATATCGCGTTTTAAGAATCATATGAACTCTATTGCTACGATACGTAGACGTCTGCAATCGTTATTTCCTTGCAAGGAAGTGTCGCATTTACTTTCATTTGAATCCTAGACGAGGAATGCACAACACTTCGCAATGATTATTATATCTTATCATGAAACATAGATATGAGATGCAATATCTCGTTTTAAGAAGCATTTGAACTCTATTGCTTCGATACGTACACATCTGCAAACGATATTTCCTTGCAAGGAAGTGTCGCATTTACATTCATTTGAATTGTAGACGAGGAATACATAACACTTCGCAAATCATATTATATGTTACCATGAAACATAGAAATGAGGTGCGATATCGCGTTCTAAGAAGCATTGGAACTCTATTGCTACGATACATAGACAACTGCAGACGCTATTTCCTAGATAGGAAGTGTCGCATTTACATTCATTAGAAGTGTAGAGGAGGAATACATAACACTTCGCAAATCATAATACATCTTACCATGAAACATAGAAATGAGATGCGATATCGCGTTTTAAGAAGCATTAGAAATCTATTGCTACGATAGGTAAACATCTGCAAACGCTATTTCCTTGTAAGGAAATGTCGCATTTACATTCATTTGAAGTGTAGACAAGGAATACATGACACTTCGCATATCATATTATATCTTACCATGAAACAGAGGAATGAGATGCGATATCGCGTTTTAAGACGCATTAGAAATCTATTGCTACGATACGTAGACATCTGCAAACGCTATTTCCTAGCGAGGAAGTGTCGCATTCACATTCATTTGAAGTGTAGACGAGGAATACATAACACTTCGCAAATCATACTATATCTTACCATGAAACATAGATATGAGATGCGATATCGCGTTTTAAGAAGCATTAGAAAGCTAATGCTACGATACGTAGACATCTGCAAACGCTATTTCCTAGCGAGGAAGTATCGCATTCACATTCATTTGAAGTGTAGACGAGGAATTCATAACACTTCGCAAATCATATTATATCTTACCATGAAACATAGAAATGAGGTGCGATATCGCGTTTTAAGAAGCATTAGAACACTATTGCTACGATAGGTGGACACTTGCAAACGCTATTTCCTGGCAGGGAAGTGTCGCATTTACATTCACTTGAAGTGTAGAGGAGGAAAACATAACACTTCGCACATCATATTACATCTTACCATGAAACATAGAAATGAGACGCGATATCGCGTTTTAAGAAGCATTAGAACTCTATTGCTACGATACCTAGACATCTGCAGACGCTATTTCCTAGCAAGGAAGTGTCGCATTTACATTCATTTGAAATGTAGAGGAGGAATACATAACACTTCGCAAATCATATTATATCTTACCATGAAACATAGGAATGAGATGCGATATCGCGTTTTAAGAAGCATTAGAAAGCTATTGCTACGATACGTAGACATCTGCAAACGCTATTTCCTAGCGAGGAAGTGTCGCATTTACATTCATTTGAAGTGTAGAGGAGGAATACATAACACATGGCAAATCACATTATATCTTACCATGAAACATAGAAATGAGATGCGATATCGCGTTTTATGAAGCATTAGAAAGCTATTTCTACGATACGTAGACATCTGCAAACGCTATTTCCTAGCGAGGAAGTATCGCATTCACATTCATTTGATGTGTAGACGAGGAATACATAACACTTCGCACATCATATTACATCTTACCATGAAACATAGAAATGAGATGCGGTATCGCGTTCTAAGAAGCATTAGAACACTATCGCTACGATACCTAGACATCAGCAGACGCTATTTACTAGCAAGGAAGTGCCGCATTTACATTCATTTGAAGTGTAGACGAGGAATACATGACACATCGCAAATCATATTACATCTTACCATGAAACATAGAAATGAGATGCGATATCGCGTTTTAAGAAGCATTAGAAAGCTAGTGCTACGATACGTAGACATCTGCAAACGCTATTTCCTAGCGAGGAAGTATCGCATTCACATTCATTTGAAGTGTAGACGAGGAATACATAACACTTCGCAAATCATATTATATCTTACCATGAAACATAGAAATGAGAATCGATATCGCGTTTTAAGAAGCATTAGAAAGCTATTGCTACGATACGTAGACATCTGCAATCGTTATTTCCTTGCAAGGAAGTGTCGCATTTACTTTCATTTGAATCGTAGACGAGGAATGCATAACACTTTGCAATGAATATTATATCTTATCATGAAACACAGATATGAGATGCAATATCTCGTTTTAAGAAGCATTTGAACTCTATTGCTTCGATACGTAGACATCTGCAAACGCTATTTCCTTGCAAGGAAGTGTCGCATTTACATTCGTTTGAAGTGTAGACGAGAAATACATAACACTTCGCAAATCATGTTATATCTTACCATGAAACATAGAAATGAGATGCGATATCGCGTTTTAAGAAGCATTAGAAATCTATTGCTACGATACCTAGACATCTGCAGACGCTATTTCCTAGCAAGGAAGTGTCGCATTTACATTCATTTGAAATGTAGAGGAGGAATACATAACACTTCGCAAATCATATTACATCTTACCATGAAACATAGAAATGAGATGCGATATCGCGTTTTAAGAAGCATTAGAAAGCTATTGCTACGATACGTAGACATCTGCAAACGCTATTTCCTAGCGAGGAAGTGTCGCATTTACATTCATTTGAAGTGTAGAGGAGGAATACATAACACATGGCAAATCACATTATATCTTACCATGAAACATAGAAATGAGATGCGATATCGCGTTTTATGAAGCATTAGAAAGCTATTTCTATGATACGTAGACATCTGCAAACGCTATTTCCTAGCGAGGAAGTATCGCATTCACATTCATTTGAAGTGTAGACGAGGAATACATAACTCTTCGCAAATCATGTTATATCTTATCATGAAACATAGAAATGAGATGCGGTATCGCGTTCTAAGAAGCATTAGAACACTATCGCTACGATACCTAGACATCAGCAGACGCTATTTACTAGCAAGGAAGTGTCGCATTTACATTCATTTGAAGTGTAGACGAGGAATACATGACACATCGCAAATCATATTATATCTTACCATGAAACATAGAAATGAGATGCGATATCGCGTTTTAAGAAGCATTAGAAAGCTAGTGCTACGATACGTAGACATCTGCAAACGCTATTTCCTAGCGAGGAAGTATCGCATTCACATTCATTTGAAGTGTAGACGAGGAATACATAACACTTCGCAAATCATATTATATCTTACCATGAAACATAGAAATGAGAAGCGATATCGCGTTTTAAGAAGCATTAGAAAGCTATTGCTACGATACGTAGACATCTGCAATCGTTATTTCCTAGCGAGGAAGTATCGCATTCACATTCATTTGAAGTGTAGACGAGGAATACATATCACTTCGCAAATCATGTTATATCTTACCATGAAACATAGAAATGAAATGCGATATCGCGTTTTAAGAATCATATGAACTCTATTGCTACGATACGTAGACGTCTGCAATCGTTATTTCCTTGCAAGGAAGTGTCGCATTTACTTTCATTTGAATCCTAGACGAGGAATGCACAACACTTCGCAATGATTATTATATCTTATCATGAAACATAGATATGAGATGCAATATCTCGTTTTAAGAAGCATTTGAACTCTATTGCTTCGATACGTACACATCTGCAAACGATATTTCCTTGCAAGGAAGTGTCGCATTTACATTCATTTGAAGTGTAGACAAGGAATACATAACACTTCGCAAATCATATTATATCTTACCATGAAACATAGAAATGAGGTGCGATATCGCGTTTTAAGAAGCATTAGAACACTATTGCCACGATAGGTGGACATTTGCAAACGCTATTTCCTGGCAGGGAAGTGTCGCATTTACATTCATTTGAAGTGTAGAGGAGGAATACATAACACTAAGCACATCATATTACATCTTACCATGAAACATAGAAATGAGACGCGATATCGCGTTTTAAGAAGCATTAGAACTCTATTGCTACGATACCTAGACATCTGCAGACGCTATTTCCTAGCAAGGAAGTGTCGCATTTACATTCATTTGAAATGTAGAGGAGGAATACATAACACTTCGCAAATCATATTACATCTTACCATGAAACCTAGAAATGAGACGCGATATCGCGTTTTAAGAAGCATTAGAACTCTATTGCTACGATACCCAGACATCTGCAGACGCTATTTCCTAGCAAGGAAGTGTCGCATTTACATTCATTTGAAATGTAGAGGAGGAATACATAACACTTAGCAAATCGTATTACATCTTACCATGAAACATAGAAATGAGATGCGATATCGCGTTTTAAGAAGCATTAGAACTCTATTGCTACGATACATAGACATCTGCAAACGCAATTTCCTAGCGAGGAAGTATCGCATTCACATTCATTTGAAGTGTAGACGAGGAATACATAACACTTCGCAAATCATGTTATATCTTACCATGAAACATAGAAATGAAACGCGATATCGCGTTTTAAGAATCATATGAACTCTATTGCTACGATACGTAGACATCTGCAATCGTTATTTCCTTGCAAGGAAGTGTCGCATTTACTTTCATTTGAATCGTAGACGAGGAACGCACAACACTTCGCAATGAATATTATATCTTATCATGAAACATAGATATGAGATGCAATATCTCGTTTTAAGAAGCATTTGAACTCTATTGCATCGATACGTAGACATCTGCAAACGCTATTTCCTTGCAAGGAAGTGTCGCATTTACATTCATTTGAAGTGTAGACGAGGAATACATAACACTTCGCAACTCATATTATATCTTACCATGAAACATAGAAATGAGATGCGATATCCCGTTTTAAGAAGCATTAGAACTCTATTGCTACGATAGGTAGACATTTGCAAACGCTATTTCCTGGCAGGGAAGTGTCGCATTTACATTCATTTGAAGTGTAGAGGTGGAATACATAACACTTCGCACATCATATTACATCTTACCATGAAACATAGAAATGAGACGCGATATCGCGTTTTAAGAAGCATTAGAACTCTATTGCTACGATACCTAGACATCTGCAGATGCTATTTCCTAGCAAGGAAGTGTCGCAATTACATTCATTTGAAATGTAGAGGAGGAATACATAACACTTCGCAAAACATATTACATCTTACCATGAAACATAGAAATGAGATGCGATATCGCGTTTTAAGAAGCATTAGAACTCTATTGCTACGATACGTAGACATCTGCAAACGCTATTTCCTAGCGAGGAAGTATCGCATTCACATTCATTTGAAGTGTAGGCGAGGAATACATAACACTTCGCAAATCATATTGTATCTTACCATGAAACATAGAAATGAGAAGCGATATCGCGTTTTAAGAAGCATTAGAAAGCTATTGCTACGATACGTAGACATCTGCAATCGTTATTTCCTTGCAAGGAAGTGTCGCATTTACTTTCATTTGAATCGTAGACGAGGAATGCATAACACTTTGCAATGAATATTATATCTTATCATGAAACACAGTTATGAGATGCAATATCTCGTTTTAAGAAGCATTTGAACTCTATTGCTTCGATACGTAGACATCTGCAAACGCTATTTCCTTGCAAGGAAGTGTCGCATTTACATTCGTTTGAAGTGTAGACGAGAAATACATAATACTTCGCAAATCATATTATATCTTACCATGAAACATAGAAATGAGATGCGATATCGCGTTTTAAGAAGCATTAGAACACTATTGCCACGATAGGTGGACATTTGCAAACGCTATTTCCTGGCAGGGAAGTGTCGCATTTACATTCATTTGAAGTGTAGAGGAGGAATACATAACACTTCGCAAATCATATTACATCTTACCATGAAACATAGAAATGAGACGCGATATCGCGTTTTAAGAAGCATTAGAACTCTATTGCTACGATACCCAGACATCTGCAGACGCTATTTCCTAGCAAGGAAGTGTCGCATTTACATTCATTTGAAATGTAGAGGAGGAATACATAACACTTCGCAAATCGTATTACATCTTACCATGAAACATAGAAATGAGATGCGATATCGCGTTTTAAGAAGCATTAGAACTCTATTGCTACGATACGTAGACATCTGCAAACGCAATTTCCTAGCGAGGAAGTATCGCATTCACATTCATTTGAAGTGTAGACGAGGAATACATAACACTTCGCAAATCATGTTATATCTTACCATGGAACATAGAAATGAGACGCGATGTCGCGTTTTAAGAAGCATTAGAACTCTATTGCTACGATACCTAGATATCTGCAGACGCTATTTCCTAACAAGGAAGTGTCGCAATTACATTCATTTGAAATGTAGAGGAGGAATACGTAACACTTCGCAAATCATATTACATCTTACCATGAAACATAGAAATGAGATGCGATATCGCGTTTTTAGAAGCATTAGAACTCTATTGCTATGATACGTAGACATCTGCAAACGCTATTTCCTAGCGAGGAAGTATCGCATTCACATTCATTTGAAGTGTAGACGAGGAATACATAACACTTCGCAACTCATATTATATCTTACCATGAAACATAGAAAGGAGATACGATATCCCGTTTTAAGAAGCACAAATCTCTATTGCTACGATAGGTAGACATTTGCAAACGCTATTTCCTGGCAGCGAAGTGTCGCATTTACATTCATTTGAAGTGTAGAGGTGGAATACATAACACTTCGCACATCATATTACATCTTACAATGAAACATAGAAATGAGACGCGATATCGCGTTTTAAGAAGCATTAGAACTCTATTGCTACGATACCTAGACATCTGCAGACGCTATTTCCTAGCAAGGAAGTGTCGCATTTACATTCATTTGAAATGTAGAGGAGGAACACATAACACTTCGCAAATCATATTACATCTTACCATGAAACATAGAAATGAGATGCGATATCGCGTTTTAAGAAGCATTAGAACTCTATTGCTACGATACGTAGACATCTGCAAACGCTATTTCCTAGCGAGGAAATGTCGCATTCACATTCATTTGAAGTGTAGACGAGGAATACATAACACTTCGCAACTCATATTATATCTTACCATGAAACATAGAAATGAGAAGCGATATCCCGTTTTAAGAAGCATTAGAACTCTATTGCTACGATAGGTAAACATCTGCAAACGCTATTTCCTTGTAAGGAAGTGTCGCATTTACATTCATTTGAAGTGTAGACGAGGAATACATGACACTTCGCAAATCATATTATATCTTACCATGAAACAGAGGAATGAGATGCGATATCGCGCTTTAAGAAGCATTAGAAATCTATTGCTACGATACGTAGACATCTGCAAACGCTATTTCCTAGCGAGGAAATGCCGCATTCACATTCATTTGAAGTGTAGACGAGGAATACATGACACTTCGCAAATCATATTATATCTTACCATGAAACATAGAAATGAGATGCGATATCGAGTTTTAAGTAACATAAGAACTCCATTGCTACGATACGTAGACATCTGCAAACGCTATTTCCTGGCAAGGAAGTGTCGCATTTACATTCATTTGAAGTGTAGACGAGGGATACATAACACTTCGCAAATCATATTATATCATACCTTGAAACATAGAAATTAGATGCGATATCGCGCTTTAAGAAGAATTAGAACTCTACTGCTACGTTACGTAGACATCTGCAATCGCTATTTCCTTGCAAGGTAGTGTCGTATTTTCATTCATTTGAAGTGTAGACGAGGAATACATAACACTTCGCAAATCATATTATATCTTACCATGGAACATAGAAATGAGATGCGATATCGCGTTTTAAGAAGCATTAGAAAGCTAATGCTACGATACGTAGACATCTGCAATCGTTATTTCCTTCCAGGTTAGTGTCGCATTTACTTTCATTTGAATCGTAGACGAGGAATGCATAACACTTCGCAATGAATATTATATCTTATCATGAAACACAGATATGAGATGCAATATCTCGTTTTAAGAAGCATTTGTACTCTATTGCTTCGATACGTAGACATCTGCAAACGCTATTTCCTTGCAAGGAAGTATCGCATTTACATTCATTTGAAGTGTAGACGAGGAATACATAACACTTCGCAAATCATATTATATCTTACCATGAAACATAGAAATGAGATGCGATATCGCGTTTTAAGAAGCATTAGAAAGCTATTGCTACGATACGTAGACATCTGCAAACGCTATTTCCTAGCGAGGAAGTGTCGCATTTACATTCATTTGAATCGTAGACGAGGAATGCATAACACTTCGCAATGAATATTATATCTTATCATGAAACATAGATATGAGATGCAATATCTCGTTTTAAGAAGCGTTTGAACTCTATTGCTTCGATACGTAGACATCAGCAAACGCTATTTCCTTGCAAGGAAGTGTCGCATTTACTTTCATTTGAATCGTAGACGAGGAATGCATAACACTTCGTAATGAATATTACATCTTACCATGCAACATAGAAATGAGATGCGATATCGCGCTTTAAGAAGCATTAGAAATCTATTGCCACGATAGGTGGACATTTGCAAACGCTATTTCCTGGCAGGGAAGTGTCGCATTTACATTCATTTGAAGTGTAGAGGGGGAATACATAACACTTCGCACATCATATTACATCTTACCATGAAACATAGAAATGAGACGCGATATCGCGTTTTAAGAAGCATTAGAACTCTATTGCTACGATACCTAGACATCTGCAGACGCTATTTCCTAGCAAGGAAGTGTCGCATTTACATTCATTTGAAATGTAGAGGAGGAATACATAACACTTCGCAAATCATATTACATCTTACCATGAAACATAGAAATGAGACGCGATATCGCGTTTTAAGAAGCATTAGAAAGCTATTGCTACGATACGTAGACATCTGCAAACGCTATTTCCTAGTGAGGAAGTATCGCATTCACATTCATTTGAAGTGTAGACGAGGAATAAATAACACTTCGCAAATCATGTTATATCTTACTATGAAACATAGAAATGAGATGCGATATCGCGTTTTAAGAATCATATGAACTCTATTGCTACGATACGTAGACATCTGCAATCGTTATTTCCTTGCAAGGAAGTGTCGCATTTACATTCATTTGAATCGTAGACGAGGAATGCATAACACTTCGTAATGAATATTACATCTTACCATGAAACATAGAAATGAGACGCGATATCGCGTTTTAAGAAGCATTAGAACTCTATTGCTACGATACCCAGACATCTGCAGACGCTATTTCCTAGCAAGGAAGTGTCGCATTTACATTCATTTGAAATGTAGAGGAGGAATACATAACACTTCGCAAATCGTATTACATCTTACCATGAAACATAGAAATGAGATGCGATATCGCGTTTTAAGAAGCATTAGAACTCTATTGCTACGATACGTAGACATCTGCAAACGCAATTTCCTAGCGAGGAAGTATCGCATTCACATTCATTTGAAGTGTAGACGAGGAATACATAACACTTCGCAAATCATGTTATATCTTACCATGGAACATAGAAATGAGACGCGATGTCGCGTTTTAAGAAGCATTAGAACTCTATTGCTACGATACCTAGACATCTGCAGACGCTATTTCCTAACAAGGAAGTGTCGCAATTACATTCATTTGAAATGTAGAGGAGGAATACGTAACACTTCGCAAATCATATTACATCTTACCATGAAACATAGAAATGAGATGCGATATCGCGTTTTTAGAAGCATTAGAACTCTATTGCTATGATACGTAGACATCTGCAAACGCTATTTCCTAGCGAGGAAGTATCGCATTCACATTCATTTGAAGTGTAGACGAGGAATACATAACACTTCGCAACTCATATTATATCTTACCATGAAACATAGAAAGGAGATACGATATCCCGTTTTAAGAAGCACAAATCTCTATTGCTACGATAGGTAAACATCTGCAAACGCTATTTCCTTGTAAGGAAGTGTCGCATTTACATTCATTTGAAGTGTAGACGAGGAATACATGACACTTCGCAAATCATATTATATCTTACCATGAAACAGAGGAATGAGATGCGATATCGCGCTTTAAGAAGCATTAGAAATCTATTGCTACGATACGTAGACATCTGCAAACGCTATTTCCTAGCGAGGAAATGCCGCATTCACATTCATTTGAAGTGTAGACGAGGAATACATGACACTTCGCAAATCATATTATATCTTACCATGAAACATAGAAATGAGATGCGATATCGAGTTTTAAGTAACATAAGAACTCCATTGCTACGATACGTAGACATCTGCAAACGCTATTTCCTGGCAAGGAAGTGTCGCATTTACATTCATTTGAAGTGTAGACGAGGGATACATAACACTTCGCAAATCATATTATATCATACCTTGAAACATAGAAATTAGATGCGATATCGCGCTTTAAGAAGAATTAGAACTCTACTGCTACGTTACGTAGACATCTGCAATCGCTATTTCCTTGCAAGGTAGTGTCGTATTTTCATTCATTTGAAGTGTAGACGAGGAATACATAACACTTCGCAAATCATATTATATCTTACCATGGAACATAGAAATGAGATGCGATATCGCGTTTTAAGAAGCATTAGAAAGCTAATGCTACGATACGTAGACATCTGCAATCGTTATTTCCTTCCAGGTTAGTGTCGCATTTACTTTCATTTGAATCGTAGACGAGGAATGCATAACACTTCGCAATGAATATTATATCTTATCATGAAACACAGATATGAGATGCAATATCTCGTTTTAAGAAGCATTTGTACTCTATTGCTTCGATACGTAGACATCTGCAAACGCTATTTCCTTGCAAGGAAGTATTGAATTTACATTCATTTGAAGTGTAGACGAGGAATACATAACACTTCGCAAATCATATTATATCTTACCATGAAACATAGAAATGAGATGCGATATCGCGTTTTAAGAAGCATTAGAAAGCTATTGCTACGATACGTAGACATCTGCAAACGCTATTTCCTAGCGAGGAAGTGTCGCATTTACATTCATTTGAATCGTAGACGAGGAATGCATAACACTTCGCAATGAATATTATATCTTATCATGAAACATAGATATGAGATGCAATATCTCGTTTTAAGAAGCGTTTGAACTCTATTGCTTCGATACGTAGACATCAGCAAACGCTATTTCCTTGCAAGGAAGTGTCGCATTTACTTTCATTTGAATCGTAGACGAGGAATGCATAACACTTCGTAATGAATATTACATCTTACCATGCAACATAGAAATGAGATGCGATATCGCGCTTTAAGAAGCATTAGAAATCTATTGCCACGATAGGTGGACATTTGCAAACGCTATTTCCTGGCAGGGAAGTGTCGCATTTACATTCATTTGAAGTGTAGAGGGGGAATACATAACACTTCGCACATCATATTACATCTTACCATGAAACATAGAAATGAGACGCGATATCGCGTTTTAAGAAGCATTAGAACTCTATTGCTACGATACCTAGACATCTGCAGACGCTATTTCCTAGCAAGGAAGTGTCGCATTTACATTCATTTGAAATGTAGAGGAGGAATACATAACACTTCGCAAATCATATTACATCTTACCATGAAACATAGAAATGAGACGCGATATCGCGTTTTAAGAAGCATTAGAAAGCTATTGCTACGATACGTAGACATCTGCAAACGCTATTTCCTAGTGAGGAAGTATCGCATTCACATTCATTTGAAGTGTAGACGAGGAATAAATAACACTTCGCAAATCATGTTATATCTTACTATGAAACATAGAAATGAGATGCGATATCGCGTTTTAAGAATCTTATGAACTCTATTGCTACGATACGTAGACATCTGCAATCGTTATTTCCTTGCAAGGAAGTGTCGCATTTACATTCATTTGAATCGTAGACGAGGAATGCATAACACTTCGTAATGAATATTACATCTTACCATGAAACATAGAAATGAGACGCGATATCGCGTTTTAAGAAGCATTAGAACTCTATTGCTACGATACACAGACATCTGCAGACGCTATTTCCTAGCAAGGAAGTGTCGCATTTACATTCATTTGAAATGTAGAGGAGGAATACATAACACTTCGCAAATCATATTATATCTTACCATGAAACATAGAAATGAGGTGCGATATCGCGTTTTAAGAAGCATTAGAACACTATTGCCACGATAGGTGGACATTTGCAAACGCTATTTCCTGGCAGCGAAGTGTCGCATTTACATTCATTTGAAGTGTAGAGGTGGAATACATAACACTTCGCACATCATATTACATCTTACCATGAAACATAGAAATGAGACGCGATATCGCGTTTTAAGAAGCATTAGAACTCTATTGCTACGATACCTAGACATCTGCAGACGCTATTTCCTAGCAAGGAAGTGTCGCATTTACATTCATTTGAAATGTAGAGGAGGAATACATAACACTTCGCAAATCATATTACATCTTACCATGAAACATAGAAATGAGATGCGATATCGCGTTTTAAGAAGCATTAGAACTCTATTGCTACGATACGTAGACATCTGCAAACGCTATTTCCTAGTGAGGAAGTATCGCATTCACATTCATTTGAAGTGTAGACGAGGAATAAATAACACTTCGCAAATCATGTTATATCTTACTATGAAACATAGAAATGAGATGCGATATCGCGTTTTAAGAATCATATGAACTCTATTGCTACGATACGTAGACATCTGCAATCGTTATTTCCTTGCAAGGAAGTGTCGCATTTACATTCATTTGAATCGTAGACGAGGAATGCATAACACTTCGTAATGAATATTACATCTTACCATGAAACATAGAAATGAGACGCGATATCGCGTTTTAAGAAGCATTAGAACTCTATTGCTACGATACACAGACATCTGCAGACGCTATTTCCTAGCAAGGAAGTGTCGCATTTACATTCATTTGAAATGTAGAGGAGGAATACATAACACTTCGCAAATCATATTATATCTTACCATGAAACATAGAAATGAGGTGCGATATCGCGTTTTAAGAAGCATTAGAACACTATTGCCACGATAGGTGGACATTTGCAAACGCTATTTCCTGGCAGGGAAGTGTCGCATTTACATTCATTTGAAGTGTAGAGGGGGAATACATAACACTTCGCACATCATATTACATCTTACCATGAAACATAGAAATGAGACGCGATATCGCGTTTTAAGAAGCATTAGAACTCTATTGCTACGATACCTAGACATCTGCAGACGCTATTTCCTAGCAAGGAAGTGTCGCATTTACATTCATTTGAAATGTGGAGGAGGAATACATAACACTTCGCAAATCATATTACATCTTACCATGAAACATAGAAATGAGACGCGATATCGCGTTTTAAGAAGCATTAGAAAGCTATTGCTACGATACGTAGACATCTGCAAACGCTATTTCCTAGTGAGGAAGTATCGCATTCACATTCATTTGAAGTGTAGACGAGGAATAAATAACACTTCGCAAATCATGTTATATCTTACTATGAAACATAGAAATGAGATGCGATATCGCGTTTTAAGAATCATATGAACTCTATTGCTACGATACGTAGACATCTGCAATCGTTATTTCCTTGCAAGGAAGTGTCGCATTTACATTCATTTGAATCGTAGACGAGGAATGCATAACACTTCGTAATGAATATTACATCTTACCATGAAACATAGAAATGAGACGCGATATCGCGTTTTAAGAAGCATTAGAACTCTATTGCTACGATACACAGACATCTGCAGACGCTATTTCCTAGCAAGGAAGTGTCGCATTTACATTCATTTGAAATGTAGAGGAGGAATACATAACACTTCGCAAATCATATTATATCTTACCATGAAACATAGAAATGAGGTGCGATATCGCGTTTTAAGTAGCATTAGAACACTATTGCCACGATAGGTGGACATTTGCAAACGCTATTTCCTTGCAAGGAAGTGTCGCATTTACATTCATTTGAAGTGTAGAGGAGGAATACATAACACTTCGCAAATCATATTATATCTTACCATGAAACATAGAAATGAGGTGCGATATCGCGTTTTAAGAAGCATTAGAACACTATTGCTACGATAGGTAGACATTTGCAAACGCTATTTCCTGGCAGGGAAGTGTCGCATTTACATTCATTTGAAGTGTAGAGGAGGAATACATAACACTTCGCACATCATATTACATCTTACCATGAAACATAGAAATGAGACGCGATATCGCGTTTTAAGAAGCATTAGAAAGCTGTTGCTACGATACATAGACATCTGTAAACGCTATTTCCTTGCGAGGAAGTCTCGCATTTACATTCATTTGAAGTGTAGACGAGGAATACATGACACTTCGCAAATCATATTATATCTTACCATGAAACATAGAAATGAGATGCGATATCGCGTTTTAAGAATCATAAGAACTCTATTGCTACGATACGTAGAAATCTGCAAACGCTATTTCCTTGCAAGGAAGTGTCGCATTTACATTCATTTGAAGTGTAGACGAGGAATACATAACACTTCGCAAATCATATTACATCTTACCATGAAACATAGAAATGAGATGCGATATCGCGTTTTAAGAAGCATTAGAAAGCTATTGCTACGATACGTAGACATCGGCAAACGCTATTTCCTAGCGAGGAAGTGTCGCATTCACATTCATTTCAGGTGTAGACGAGGAATACATAACACTTCGCAAATCATATTATATCTTACCATGAAACATAGAAATGAGATGCGATATCGCGTTTTAAGAAGCATTAGAGCACTATCGCTACGATACCTAGACATCTGCAGACGCTATTTCCTAGCAAGGAAGTGTCGCATTTACATTCATTTGAACTGTAGTCGAGGAAGACATAACACATCGCAAATCATATTATATCTTGCCATGAAACATAGAAATGAGATGCGATATCGCGTTTTAAGAAGCATTAGAAATCTATTGCTACGATACGTAGACATCTGCAAACGCTATTTCCTAGCGAGGAAGTGTCGCATTCACATTCATTTGAAGTGTAGACGAGGAATACATAACACTTCGCAAATCATACTATATCTTACCATGAAAGATAGAAATGAGATGCGATATCGCGTTTTAAGAATCATAAGAACTCTATTGCTACGATACGTAGACAACTGCAAACGCTATTTCCTTGCAAGGAAGTGTCGCATTTACGTTCATTTGAATCGCATACGAGGAATGCATAACGCTTCGCAATGAATATTATATCTGATCATGAAACATTGATATGAGATGCAATATCTCGTTTTAAGAAGCATTTGAACTCTATTGCTTCGATACGTAGACATCAGCAAACGCTATTTCCTTGCAAGGAAGTGTCGCATTCCCATTCATTTGAAGTGTAGACGAGGAATACATGACACTTCGCAAATCATATTATATCTAACCATGAAACATATAAATGAGATGCGATATCGCGTTTTAAGAATCATAAGAACTCTATTGCTACGATACGTAGACATCTGCAAACGCTGTTTCCTTGCAAGGAAGTGTCGCATTTACATTCATTGGAATCGTAGACGCGGAATGCACAACACTTCGCAATGAATATTATATCTTATCATGAAACATAGATATGAGATGCAATATCTCGTTTTAAGAAGCATTTGAACTCTATTGCTTCGATACGTAGGCATCTGCAAACGCTATTTCCTTGCAAGGAAGTGTCGCATTTACATTCATTTGAAGTGTAGACGAGGAATACATAACCCTTCGCAAATCATTTTATATCCTACCATGAAACATAGAAATGAGATGCGATATCGCGCTTTAAGAAGCATTAGAAATCTATTGCTACGATACGTAGACATCTGCAAACGCTATTTCCTAGCGAGGAATTGTCGCATTCACATTCATTTGAAGTGTAGACGAGGAATACATAACACTTCGCAAATCATATTATATCTTACCATGAAACATTGAAATGAGATGCGATATCTCGTTTTAAGAAGCATTAGAACACTCTTGCTACGATAGGTAGACAACTGCAAACGCTATTTCCTTGCAAGGAGGTGTCGCATTTACATTCATTTGAAGTGTAGAGGAGGAGTACATAACACTTCGCAAATCATATTACATCTTACCATGAAACATAGAAATGAGATGCGATATCGCGTTTTAAGAAGCATTAGAAATCTATTGCTACGATACGTAGACATCTGCAAACGCTATTTCCTAGCGAGGAAGTGTCGCATTCACATTCATTTGAAGTGTAGACGAGGAATACATAACACTTCGCAAATCATATTATATCTTACCATGATATATTGAAATGAGATGCGATATCTCGTTTTAAGAAGCATTAGAACTCTATTGCTACGATACATAAACATCTACAAACGCTATATCCTAGCTAGGAAGTGTCGCATTTACATTCATTTGAAGTGTAGACGAGGAATACATGACACTTCGCAAATCATATTATATCTTACCATGAAACATAGAAATGAGATGCGTTATCGCGCTTTAAGAAGCATTAGAAATCTATTGCTACGATACGTAGACATCTGCAAACGCTATTTCCTAGCGAGGAAGTGTCGCATTCACATTCATTTGAAGTGTAGACGAGGAATACATAACACTTCGCAAATCATATTATATCTTACCATGAAACATTGAAATGAGATGCGATATCTCGTTTTAAGCAGCATTAGAACACTATTGCTACGATAGGTAGACAACTGCAAACGCTATTTCCTTGCAAGGAGGTGTCGCATTTACATTCATTTGAAGTGTAGAGGAGGAGTACATAACACTTCGCAAATCATATTACATCTTACCATGAAACATAGAAATGAGATGCGATATCGCGTCTTAAGAAGCATTAGTAAGCTATTGCTACGATACGTAGACATCAGCAAACGCTATTACCTAGCGAGGAAGTATCGCATTCACATTCATTTGAAGTGTAGAGGAGGAATACATAACACTTCGCAAATCATATTATATCTTACCATGAAACATAGAGATGAGATGCGATATCGCGTTTTAAGAATCAGAAGATCTCTATTGCTACGATACGTAGACACCTGCAAACGCTATTTCCTTGCAAGGAAGTGTCGCACTTACATTCATTTGAAGTGCAGACGAGGAATACATAACACTTCGCAAATCATATTATATCTTACCATGAAACATAGAAATGAGATGCGATATCGCGTTTTAAGAAGCATTAGAACTCTATTGCTACGATAGTTAAACATCTGCAAACGCTATTTCCTTGCAAGGAAGTGTTGCATTTACATTCATTTGAAGTGTAGACGAGGAATACATGACACTTCGCAAATCGTATTATATCTTACCATGAAACGTAGAACTGAGATGCGATATCGCGTTTTAAGAAGCATTACATATCTATTGCTACGATACGTAGACATCTGCAAACGCTATTTCCTAGCGAGGAAGTGTCGCATTCACATTCACTTGAAGTGTAGACGAGGAATACATAACACTTCGCAAATCATATTATATCTTACCATGAAACATTGAAATGAGATGCGATATCTCGTTTTAAGAAGCATTAGAACACTATTGCTACGATAGGTAGACAACTGCAAACGCTATTTCCTAGCGAGGAAGTATCGTATTCACATTCATTTGAAGTGTAGACGAGGAATACAAAACACTTCGCAAATCATGTTATATCTTACCATGAAACATAGAAATGAAATGCGATATCTCGTTTTAAGAAGCATTAGAACACTATTGCTACGATAGGTATACAACTGCAAACGCTATTTCCTTGCAAGGAGGTGTCGCATTTACATTCATTTGAAGTGTAGAGGAGGAGTACAAACACTTCGCAAATCATATTATATCTTACCATGAAACATAGAAATGAGATGCGATATCGCGTTTTAAGAAGCATTAGAAAGCTATTGCTACGATACGTAGACATCAGCAAACGCTATTACCTAGCGAGGAAGTATCGCATTCACATTCATTTGAAGTGTAGAGGAGGAATACATAACACTTCGCAAATCATATTATATCTTACCATGAAACATAGAGATGAGATGCGATATCTCGTTTTAAGAAGCATTAGAACTCTATTGCTACGATACATAAACATCTACAAACGCTATATCCTAGCTAGGAAGTGTCGCATTTACATTCGTTTGAAGTGTAGACGAGGAATACATGACACTTCGCAAATCATATTATATCTTACCATGAAACATAGAAATCAGATGCGTTATCGCGCTTTAAGAAGCATTAGAAATCTATTGCTACGATACGTAGACATCTGCAAACGCTATTTCCTAGCGAGGAAGTGTCGCATTCACATTCATTTGAAGTGTAGACGAGGAATACATAACACTTCGCAAATCATATTATATCTTACCATGAAACATTGAAATGAGATGCGATATCTCGTTTTAAGCAGCATTAGAACACTATTGCTACGATAGGTAGACAACTGCAAACGCTATTTCCTTGCAAGGAGGTGTCGCATTTACATTCATTTGAAGTGTAGAGGAGGAGTACATAACACTTCGCAAATCATATTACATCTTACCATGAAACATAGAAATGAGATGCGATATCGCGTCTTAAGAAGCATTAGTAAGCTATTGCTACGATACGTAGACATCAGCAAACGCTATTACCTAGCGAGGAAGTATCGCATTCACATTCATTTGAAGTGTAGAGGAGGAATACATAACACTTCGCAAATCATATTATATCTTACCATGAAACATAGAGATGAGATGCGATATCGCGTTTTAAGAATCAGAAGATCTCTATTGCTACGATACGTAGACACCTGCAAACGCTATTTCCTTGCAAGGAAGTGTCGCACTTACATTCATTTGAAGTGCAGACGAGGAATACATAACACTTCGCAAATCATATTATATCTTACCATGAAACATAGAAATGAGATGCGATATCGCGTTTTAAGAAGCATTAGAACTCTATTGCTACGATAGTTAAACATCTGCAAACGCTATTTCCTTGCAAGGAAGTGTTGCATTTACATTCATTTGAAGTGTAGACGAGGAATACATGACACTTCGCAAATCATATTATATCTTGCCATGAAACATGGAAATGAGATGCGATATCGCGTTTTAAGAAGCATTAGAAATCTATTGCTACGATACGTAGACATCTGCAAACGCTATTTCCTAGCGAGGAAGTGTCGCATTCACATTCATTTGAAGTGTAGACGATGAATACATAACACTTCGCAAATCATATTATATCTTACCATGAAACATTGAAATGAGATGCGATATCTCGTTTTAAGAAGCATTAGAACACTATTGCTACGATAGGTAGACAACTGCAAACGCTATTACCTTGCAAGGAGGTGTCGCATTTACATTCATTTGAAGTGTAGAGGAGGAGTACATAACACTTCGCAAATCATACTATATCTTACCATGAAACATAGAAATGAGATGCGATATCGCGTTTTAAGAAGCATTCGAACTCTATCGCTACGATACCTAGATATCTGCAGACGCTATTTCCTAGCAAGGAAGTGTCGCATTTACATTCACTTGAAGTGTAGACGAGGAATACATGACACTTCGCAAATCATATTATATCTTACCATGAAACATAGAAATGAGGTGCGATATCGCGATTTAAGAAGCATTAGAACACTATTGCTACGATACCTAGACATCTGCAGACGCTATTTCCTAGCATGGAAGTGTCGCATTTACATTCATTTGAAATGTAGAGGAGGAATACATAACACTTCGCAAATCATATTACATCTTACCATGAAACGTAGAAATGAGATGCGATATCGCGTTTTAAGAAGCATTAGAACTCTATTGCTACGATAGGTAAACATCTGCAAACGCTATTTCCTTGTAAGGAAGTGTCGCAATTACATTCATTTGAAGTGTAGACGAGGAATACATGACACTTCGCAAATCATATTATATCTGACCATGAAACATAGATATGAGATGCGATATCGCGTTTTAAGAAGCATTAGAAAGCTAATGCTACGATACGTAGACATCTGCAAACGCTATTTCCTAGCGAGGAAGTATCGTATTCACATTCATTTGAAGTGTAGACGAGGAATACAAAACACTTCGCAAATCATGTTATATCTTACCATGAAACATAGAAATGAAATGCGATATCTCGTTTTAAGAAGCATTAGAACACTATTGCTACGATAGGTAGACAACTGCAAACGCTATTTCCTTGCAAGGAGGTGTCGCATTTACATTCATTTGAAGTGTAGAGGAGGAGTACAAACACTTCGCAAATCATATTATTACTTACCATGAAACATAGAAATGAGATGCGATATCGCGTTTTAAGAAGCATTAGAAAGCTATTGCTACGATACGTAGACATCAGCAAACGCTATTACCTAGCGAGGAAGTATCGCATTCACATTCATTTGAAGTGTAGAGGAGGAATACATAACACTTCGCAAATCATATTATATCTTACCATGAAACATAGAGATGAGATGCGATATCGCGTTTTAAGAAGCATTAGAACTCTATTGCTACTATAGGTAAACATCTGCAAACGCTATTTCCTTGCAAGGAAGTGTTGCATTTACATTCATTTGAAGTGTAGACGAGGAATACATGACACTTCGCAAATCATATTATATCTTACCATGAAACATAGAAATGAGATGCGATATCGCGTTTTAAGAAGCATTAGAAATCTATTGCTACGATACGTAGACATCTGCAAACGCTATTTCCTAGCGAGGAAGTGTCGCATTCACATTCATTTGAAGTGTAGACGAGCAATACATAACACTTCGCAAATCATTTTATATCTTACCATGAAACATTGAAATGAGATGCGATATCTCGTTTTAAGAAGCATTAGAATACCATCGCTACGATAGGTAGACAACTGCAAACGCTATTTCCTTGCAAGGAGGTGTGGCATTTACATTCATTTGAGATGTAGAGGAGGAGTACATAACACTTCGCAAATCATTTTATATCTTACCATGAAACATAGAAATGAGATGCGATATCGCGTTTTAAGAAGCATTAGAAAGCTATTGCTACGATACGTAGACATCTGCAAACGCTATTACCTAGCGAGGAAGTATCGCATTCACATTCACGTGAAGTGTAGAGGAGGAATACATGACACTTCGCAAATCATATTATATCTTACCATGAAACATAGAAATGAGATGCGATATCGCGTTTTAAGAAGCATTAGAACTCTATTGCTACTATAGGTAAGCATCTGCAAACGCTATTTCCTTGCAAGGAAGTGTTGCATTTACATTCATTTGAAGTGTAGACGAGGAATACATGACACTTCGCAAATCATATTATATCTTACCATGAAACATAGAAATGAGATGCGATGTCGCGTTTTAAGAAGCATCAGAAATCTATTGCTACGATACGTAGACATCTGCAAACGCTATTTCCTAGCCAGGAAGTGTCGCATTCACATTCATTTGAAGTGTAGACGATGAATACATAACACTTCGCAAATCATATTATCTTACCATGAAACATTGAAATGAGATGCGATATCTCGTTTTAAGAAGCATTAGAACACTATTGCTACGATAGGTAGACAACTGCAAACGCTATTTCCTTGCAAGGAGGTGTCGCATTTACATTCATTTGAAGTGTAGAGGAGGAGTACATAACACTTCGCAAATCATATTATATCTTACCATGAAACATAGAAATGAGGTGCGATATCGCGTTTTAAGAAGCATTAGAACACTATTGCTACGATAGGTAGACATTTGCAAACGCTATTTCCTGGCAGGGAAGTGTCGCATTTACATTCATTTGAATTGTAGAGGAGGAATACATAACACTTCGCACATCATATTACATCTTACCATGAAACATAGAAATGAGACGCGATATCGCGTTTTGAGAAGCATTAGAAAGCTATTGCTACGATACATAGACATCTGCAAACGCTATTTCCTAGCGAGGAAGTCTCGCATTTACATTCATTTGAAGTGTAGACGAGGAATACATGACACTTCGCAAATCATATTATATCTTACCATGAAACATAGAAATGAGATGCGATATCGCGTTTTAAGAATCATAAGAACTCTATTGCTACGATACGTAGAAATCTGCAAACGCTATTTCCTTGTATGGAAGTGTCGCATTTACATTCATTTGAAGTGTAGACGAGGAATACATAACACTTCGCAAATCATATTATATCTTACCATAAAACATAGAAATGAGGTGCGATATCGCGTTTTAAGAAGCATTCGAACTCTATCGCTACGATACCTAGATATCTGCAAACGCTATTTCCTTGCAAGGAAGTGTCGCACTTACATTCATTTGAAGTGCAGACGAGGAATACATAACACTTCGCAAATCATATTACATCTTACCATGAAACATAGAAATGAGATGCGATATCGCGTTTTATGAAGCATTAGAACTCTATTGCTACGATAGGTAAACATCTGCAAACGCTATTTCCTTGTAAGGATGGGTCGCATTTACATTCACTTGAAGTGTAGACAAAGAATACATAACACTTCGCAAATCATGTTATATCTTACCATGAAACATAGAAATGGGATGCGATATCGCGTTTTAAGAATCATATGAACTCTATTGCTACGATACGTAGACATCTGCAAACGCTATTTCCTAGCGAGGAAGTGTCGCATTCACATTCATTTGAAGTGTAGACGAGGTATACATGATACTTCGCAAATCATATTATATCTTACCATGAAACGTATAAATGAGATGCGATATCGCGTTTTAAGAATCATATGAACTCTATTGCTACGATACGTAGACATCTGCAAACGCTATTTCCTTGCAAGGAAGTGTCGCATTTACATTCATTTGAATCGTAGACGAGGAATACATAACACTTCGCAAATCATATTATATCTTACCATGAAACATAGAAATGAGGTGCGATATCGCGTTCTAAGAAGCATTGGAACTCTATTGCTACGATACCTAGACAACTGCAGACGCTATTTCCTAGCTAGGAAGTGTCGCATTTACATTCATTTGAAGTGTAGAGGAGGAATACATCACACTTCGCAAATCATATTACATCTTACCATGAAACATAGAAATGAGATGCGATATCGCGTTTTAAGAAGCATTAGAAATCTATTGCTACGATAGGTAAACATCTGCAAACGCTATTTCCTTGTAAGGAAATGTCGCATTTACATTCATTTGAAGTGTAGACAAGGAATACATGACACTTCGCATATCATATTATATCTTACCATGAAACAGAGGAATGAGATGCGATATCGCGTTTTAAGACGCATTAGAAATCTATTGCTACGATACGTAGACATCTGCAAACGCTATTTCCTAGCGAGGAAGTGTCGCATTCACATTCATTTGAAGTGTAGACGAGGAATACATAACACTTCGCAAATCATACTATATCTTACCATGAAACATAGATATGAGATGCGATATCGCGTTTTAAGAAGCATTAGAAAGCTAATGCTACGATACGTAGACATCTGCAAACGCTATTTCCTAGCGAGGAAGTATCGCATTCACATTCATTTGAAGTGTAGACGAGGAATACATATCACTTCGCAAATCATGTTATATCTTACCATGAAACATAGAAATGAAATGCGATATCGCGTTTTAAGAATCATATGAACTCTACTGCTACGATACGTAGACATCTGCAATCGTTATTTCCTTGCAAGGAAGTGTCGCATTTACTTTCATTTGAATCCTCGACGAGGAATGCACAACACTTCGCAATGATTATTATATCTTATCATGAAACATAGATATGAGATGCAATATCTCGTTTTAAGAAGCATTTGAACTCTATTGCTTCGATACGTACACATCTGCATACGCTATTTCCTTGCAAGGAAGTGTCGCATTTACATTCATTTGAAGTGTATACGAGGAATACATAACACTTCGCAGATCATATTATATCTTACCATGAAACATAGAAATGAGGTGCGATATCGCGTTTTAAGAAGCATTAGAACACTATTGCTACGATAGGTGGACATTTGCAAACGCTATTTCCTGGCAGGGAAGTGTCGCATTTACATTCACTTGAAGTGTAGAGGAGGAAAACATAACACTTCGCACATCATATTACATCTTACCATGAAACATAGAAATGAGACGCGATATCGCGTTTTAAGAAGCATTAGAACTCTATTGCTACGATACCTAGACATCTGCAGACGCTATTTCCTAGCAAGGAAGTGTCGCATTTACATTCATTTGAAATGTAGAGGAGGAATACATAACACTTCGCAAATCATATTATATCTTACCATGAAACATAGGAATGAGATGCGATATCGCGTTTTAAGAAGCATTAGAAAGCTATTGCTACGATACGTAGACATCTGCAAACGCTATTTCCTAGCGAGGAATTGTCGCATTTACATTCATTTGAAGTGTAGAGGAGGAATACATAACACATGGCAAATCACATTATATCTTACCATGAAACATAGAAATGAGATGCGATATCGCGTTTTATGAAGCATTAGAAAGCTATTTCTACGATACGTAGACATCTGCAAACGCTATTTCCTAGCGAGGAAGTATCGCATTCACATTCATTTGATGTGTAGACGAGGAATACATAACATTTCGCAAATCATGTTATATCTTATCATGAAACATAGAAATGAGATGCGGTATCGCGTTCTAAGAAGCATTAGAACACTATCGCTACGATACCTAGACATCAGCAGACGCTATTTACTAGCAAGGAAGTGCCGCATTAACATTCATTTGAAGTGTAGACGAGGAATACATGACACATCGCAAATCATATTACATCTTACCATGAAACATAGAAATGAGATGCGATATCGCGTTTTAAGAAGCATTAGAAAGCTAGTGCTACGATACGTAGACATCTGCAAACGCTATTTCCTTGCGAGGAAGTATCGCATTCACATTCATTTGAAGTGTAGACGAGGAATACATAACACTTCGCAAATCATATTATAGCTTACCATGAAACATAGAAATGAGAATCGATATCGCGTTTTAAGAAGCATTAGAAAGCTATTGCTACGATACGTAGACATCTGCAATCGTTATTTCCTTGCAAGGAAGTGTCGCATTTACTTTCATTTGAATCCTCGACGAGGAATGCACAACACTTCGCAATGATTATTATATCTTATCATGAAACATAGATATGAAATGCAATATCTCGTTTTAAGAAGCATTTGAACTCTATTGCTTCGATACGTAGACATCTGCAAACGCTATTTCCTTGCAAGGAAGTGTCGCATTTACATTCGTTTGAAGTGTAGACGAGAAATACATAACACTTCGCAAATCATATTATATCTTACCATGAAACATAGAAATGAGACGCGATATCGCGTTTTAAGAAGCATTAGAACTCTATTGCTACGATACCTAGACATCTGCAGACGCTATTTCCTAGCAAGGAAGTGTCGCATTTACATTCATTTGAAATGTAGAGGAGGAATACATAACACTTCGCAAATCATATTATATCTTACCATGAAACATAGGAATGAGATGCGATATCGCGTTTTAAGAAGCATTAGAAAGCTATTGCTACGATACGTAGACATCTGCAAACGCTATTTCCTAGCGAGGAATTGTCGCATTTACATTCATTTGAAGTGTAGAGGAGGAATACATAACACATGGCAAATCACATTATATCTTACCATGAAACATAGAAATGAGATGCGATATCGCGTTTTATGAAGCATTAGAAAGCTATTTCTACGATACGTAGACATCTGCAAACGCTATTTCCTAGCGAGGAAGTATCGCATTCACATTCATTTGATGTGTAGACGAGGAATACATAACATTTCGCAAATCATGTTATATCTTATCATGAAACATAGAAATGAGATGCGGTATCGCGTTCTAAGAAGCATTAGAACACTATCGCTACGATACCTAGACATCAGCAGACGCTATTTACTAGCAAGGAAGTGCCGCATTAACATTCATTTGAAGTGTAGACGAGGAATACATGACACATCGCAAATCATATTACATCTTACCATGAAACATAGAAATGAGATGCGATATCGCGTTTTAAGAAGCATTAGAAAGCTAGTGCTACGATACGTAGACATCTGCAAACGCTATTTCCTTGCGAGGAAGTATCGCATTCACATTCATTTGAAGTGTAGACGAGGAATACATAACACTTCGCAAATCATATTATAGCTTACCATGAAACATAGAAATGAGAATCGATATCGCGTTTTAAGAAGCATTAGAAAGCTATTGCTACGATACGTAGACATCTGCAATCGTTATTTCCTTGCAAGGAAGTGTCGCATTTACTTTCATTTGAATCCTCGACGAGGAATGCACAACACTTCGCAATGATTATTATATCTTATCATGAAACATAGATATGAAATGCAATATCTCGTTTTAAGAAGCATTTGAACTCTATTGCTTCGATACGTAGACATCTGCAAACGCTATTTCCTTGCAAGGAAGTGTCGCATTTACATTCGTTTGAAGTGTAGACGAGAAATACATAACACTTCGCAAATCATATTATATCTTACCATGAAACATAGAAATGAGATGCGATATCGCGTTTTAAGAAGCATTAGAAATCTATTGCTACGATACCTAGACATCTGCAGACGCTATTTCCTAGCAAGGAAGTGTCGCATTTACATTCATTTGAAATGTAGAGGAGGAATACATAACACTTCGCAAGTCATATTACATCTTACCATGAAACATAGAAATGAGATGCGATATCGCGTTTTAGGAAGCATTAGAAAGCTATTGCTACGATACGTAGACATCTGCAAACGCTATTTCCTAGCGAGGAAGTGTCGCATTTACATTCATTTGAAGTGTAGAGGAGGAATACATAACACATGGCAAATCACATTATATCTTACCATGAAACATAGAAATGAGATGCGATATCGCGTTTTATGAAGCATTAGAAAGCTATTTCTATGATACGTAGACATCTGCAAACGCTATTTCCTAGCGAGGAAGTGTCGCATTCACATTCATTTGAAGTGTAGACGAGGTATACATGATACTTCGCAAATCATATTATATCTTACCATGAAACGTATAAATGAGATGCGATATCGCGTTTTAAGAATCATATGAACTCTATTGCTACGATACGTAGACATCTGCAAACGCTATTTTCTTGCAAAGAAGTGTCGCATTTACATTCATTTGAATCGTAGACGCGGAATGCATAACACTTCGCAATGAATATTATATCTTATCTTGAAACATAGATATGAGATGCAATATCTCGTTTTAAGAAGCATTTGAACTCTATTGCTTCGATTCGTAGACATCTGCAAACGCTATTTCCTAGCGAGGAAGTGTCGCATTCACATTCATTTGAAGTGTAGACGAGGTATACATGACACTTCGCAAATCATATTATATCTTACCATGAAACATATAAATGAGATGCGATATCGCGTTTTAAGAATCATATGAACTCTATTGCTACGATACGTAGACATCTGCAAACGCTATTTCCTTGCAAGGAAGTTTCGCATTTACATTCATTTGAATCGTAGACGCGGCATGCATAACACTTCGCAATGAGTATTATATCTTATCTTGAAACATAGATATGAGATGCAATATCTCGTTTTAAGAAGCATTTGAACTCTATTGCTTCGATACGTACACATCTGCAAACGCTATTTCCTTGCAAGGAAGTGTCGCATTTACATTCATTTGAAGTGTAGACGAGGAATACATAACACTTCGCAAATCATATTATATCTTACCATGAAACATAGAAATGAGGTGCGATATCGCGTTTTAAGAAGCATTAGAACACTATTGCTACGATAGGTGGACACTTGCAAACGCTATTTCCTGGCAGGGAAGTGTCGCATTTACATTCACTTGAAGTGTAGAGGAGGAAAACATAACACTTCGCACATCATATTACATCTTACCATGAAACATAGAAATGAGACGCGATATCGCGTTTTAAGAAGCATTAGAACTCTATTGCTACGATACCTAGACATCTGCAGACGCTATTTCCTAGCAAGGAAGTGTCGCATTTACATTCATTTGAAATGTAGAGGAGGAATACATAACACTTCGCAAATCATATTATATCTTACCATGAAACATAGGAATGAGATGCGATATCGCGTTTTAAGAAGCATTAGAAAGCTATTGCTACGATACGTAGACACCTGCAAACGCTATTTCCTAGCGAGGAAGTGTCGCATTTACATTCATTTGAAGTGTAGAGGAGGAATACATAACACATGGCAAATCACATTATATCTTACCATGAAACATAGAAATGAGATGCGATATCGCGTTTTATGAAGCATTAGAAAGCTATTTCTACGATACGTAGACATCTGCAAACGCTATTTCCTAGCGAGGAAGTATCGCATTCACATTCATTTGATGTGTAGACGAGGAATACATAACACTTCGCAAATCATGTTATATCTTATCATGAAACATAGAAATGAGATGCGGTATCGCGTTCTAAGAAGCATTAGAACACTATCGCTACGATACCTAGACATCAGCAGACGCTATTTACTAGCAAGGAAGTGCCGCATTTACATTCATTTGAAGTGTAGACGAGGAATACATGACACATCGCAAATCATATTACATCTTACCATGAAACATAGAAATGAGATGCGATATCGCGTTTTAAGAAGCATTAGAAAGCTAGTGCTACGATACGTAGACATCTGCAAACGCTATTTCCTAGCGAGGAAGTATCGCATTCACATTCATTTGAAGTGTAGACGAGGAATACATAACACTTCGCAAATCATATTATATCTTACCATGAAACATAGAAATGAGAATCGATATCGCGTTTTAAGAAGCATTAGAAAGCTATTGCTACGATACGTAGACATCTGCAATCGTTATTTCCTTGCAAGGAAGTGTCGCATTTACTTTCATTTGAATCGTAGACGAGGAATGCATAACACTTTGCAATGAATATTATATCTTATCATGAAACACAGATATGAGATGCAATATCTCGTTTTAAGAAGCATTTGAACTCTATTGCTTCGATACGTAGACATCTGCAAACGCTATTTCCTTGCAAGGAAGTGTCGCATTTACATTCGTTTGAAGTGTAGACGAGAAATACATAACACTTCGCAAATCATGTTATATCTTACCATGAAACATAGAAATGAGATGCGATATCGCGTTTTAAGAAGCATTAGAAATCTATTGCTACGATACCTAGACATCTGCAGACGCTATTTCCTAGCAAGGAAGTGTCGCATTTACATTCATTTGAAATGTAGAGGAGGAATACATAACACTTCGCAAATCATATTACATCTTACCATGAAACATAGAAATGAGATGCGATATCGCGTTTTAAGAAGCATTAGAAAGCTATTGCTACGATACGTAGACATCTGCAAACGCTATTTCCTAGCGAGGAAGTGTCGCATTTACATTCATTTGAAGTGTAGAGGAGGAATACATAACACATGGCAAATCACATTATATCTTACCATGAAACATAGAAATGAGATGCGATATCGCGTTTTATGAAGCATTAGAAAGCTATTTCTATGATACGTAGACATCTGCAAACGCTATTTCCTAGCGAGGAAGTATCGCATTCACATTCATTTGAAGTGTAGACGAGGAATACATAACTCTTCGCAAATCATGTTATATCTTATCATGAAACATAGAAATGAGATGCGGTATCGCGTTCTAAGAAGCATTAGAACACTATCGCTACGATACCTAGACATCAGCAGACGCTATTTACTAGCAAGGAAGTGTCGCATTTACATTCATTTGAAGTGTAGACGAGGAATACATGACACATCGCAAATCATATTATATCTTACCATGAAACATAGAAATGAGATGCGATATCGCGTTTTAAGAAGCATTAGAAAGCTAGTGCTACGATACGTAGACATCTGCAAACGCTATTTCCTAGCGAGGAAGTATCGCATTCACATTCATTTGAAGTGTAGACGAGGAATACATAACACTTCGCAAATCATATTATATCTTACCATGAAACATAGAAATGAGAAGCGATATCGCGTTTTAAGAAGCATTAGAAAGCTATTGCTACGATACGTAGACATCTGCAATCGTTATTTCCTAGCGAGGAAGTATCGCATTCACATTCATTTGAAGTGTAGACGAGGAATACATATCACTTCGCAAATCATGTTATATCTTACCATGAAACATAGAAATGAAATGCGATATCGCGTTTTAAGAATCATATGAACTCTATTGCTACGATACGTAGACGTCTGCAATCGTTATTTCCTTGCAAGGAAGTGTCGCATTTACTTTCATTTGAATCCTAGACGAGGAATGCACAACACTTCGCAATGATTATTATATCTTATCATGAAACATAGATATGAGATGCAATATCTCGTTTTAAGAAGCATTTGAACTCTATTGCTTCGATACGTACACATCTGCAAACGATATTTCCTTGCAAGGAAGTGTCGCATTTACATTCATTTGAAGTGTAGACAAGGAATACATAACACTTCGCAAATCATATTATATCTTACCATGAAACATAGAAATGAGGTGCGATATCGCGTTTTAAGAAGCATTAGAACACTATTGCCACGATAGGTGGACATTTGCAAACGCTATTTCCTGGCAGGGAAGTGTCGCATTTACATTCATTTGAAGTGTAGAGGAGGAATACATAACACTAAGCACATCATATTACATCTTACCATGAAACATAGAAATGAGACGCGATATCGCGTTTTAAGAAGCATTAGAACTCTATTGCTACGATACCTAGACATCTGCAGACGCTATTTCCTAGCGAGGAAGTATCGCATTCACATTCATTTGAAGTGTAGACGAGGAATACATAACACTTCGCAAATCATGTTATATCTTACCATGAAACATAGAAATGAAACGCGATATCGCGTTTTAAGAATCATATGAACTCTATTGCTACGATACGTAGACATCTGCAATCGTTATTTCCTTGCAAGGAAGTGTCGCATTTACTTTCATTTGAATCCTCGACGAGGAATGCACAACACTTCGCAATGATTATTATATCTTATCATGAAACATAGATATGAGATGCAATATCTCGTTTTAAGAAGCATTTGAACTCTATTGCTTCGATACGTACACATCTGCAAACGCTATTTCCTTGCAAGGAAGTGTCGCATTTACATTCATTTGAAGTGTAGACGAGGAATACATAACACTTCGCAAATCATATTATATCTTACCATGAAACATAGAAATGAGGTGCGATATCGCGTTTTAAGAAGCATTAGAACACTATTGCTACGATAGGTGGACACTTGCAAACGCTATTTCCTGGCAGGGAAGTGTCGCATTTACATTCACTTGAAGTGTAGAGGAGGAAAACATAACACTTCGCACATCATATTACATCTTACCATGAAACATAGAAATGAGACGCGATATCGCGTTTTAAGAAGCATTAGAACTCTATTGCTACGATACCTAGACATCTGCAGACGCTATTTCCTAGCAAGGAAGTGTCGCATTTACATTCATTTGAAATGTAGAGGAGGAATACATAACACTTCGCAAATCATATTATATCTTACCATGAAACATAGGAATGAGATGCGATATCGCGTTTTAAGAAGCATTAGAAAGCTATTGCTACGATACGTAGACATCTGCAAACGCTATTTCCTAGCGAGGAAGTGTCGCATTTACATTCATTTGAAGTGTACAGGAGGAATACATAACACATGGCAAATCACATTATATCTTACCATGAAACATAGAAATGAGATGCGATATCGCGTTTTATGAAGCATTAGAAAGCTATTTCTACGATACGTAGACATCTGCAAACGCTATTTCCTAGCGAGGAAGTATCGCATTCACATTCATTTGATGTGTAGACGAGGAATACATAACACTTCGCAAATCATGTTATATCTTATCATGAAACATAGAAATGAGATGCGGTATCGCGTTCTAAGAAGCATTAGAACACTATCGCTACGATACCTAGACATCAGCAGACGCTATTTACTAGCAAGGAAGTGCCGCATTTACATTCATTTGAAGTGTAGACGAGGAATACATGACACATCGCAAATCATATTACATCTTACCATGAAACATAGAAATGAGATGCGATATCGCGTTTTAAGAAGCATTAGAAAGCTAGTGCTACGATACGTAGACATCTGCAAACGCTATTTCCTAGCGAGGAAGTATCGCATTCACATTCATTTGAAGTGTAGACGAGGAATACATAACACTTCGCAAATCATATTATATCTTACCATGAAACATAGAAATGAGAATCGATATCGCGTTTTAAGAAGCATTAGAAAGCTATTGCTACGATACGTAGACATCTGCAATCGTTATTTCCTTGCAAGGAAGTGTCGCATTTACTTTCATTTGAATCGTAGACGAGGAATGCATAACACTTTGCAATGAATATTATATCTTATCATGAAACACAGATATGAGATGCAATATCTCGTTTTAAGAAGCATTTGAACTCTATTGCTTCGATACGTAGACATCTGCAAACGCTATTTCCTTGCAAGGAAGTGTCGCATTTACATTCGTTTGAAGTGTAGACGAGAAATACATAACACTTCGCAAATCATGTTATATCTTACCATGAAACATAGAAATGAGATGCGATATCGCGTTTTAAGAAGCATTAGAAATCTATTGCTACGATACCTAGACATCTGCAGACGCTATTTCCTAGCAAGGAAGTGTCGCATTTACATTCATTTGAAATGTAGAGGAGGAATACATAACACTTCGCAAATCATATTACATCTTACCATGAAACATAGAAATGAGATGCGATATCGCGTTTTAAGAAGCATTAGAAAGCTATTGCTACGATACGTAGACATCTGCAAACGCTATTTCCTAGCGAGGAAGTGTCGCATTTACATTCATTTGAAGTGTAGAGGAGGAATACATAACACATGGCAAATCACATTATATCTTACCATGAAACATAGAAATGAGATGCGATATCGCGTTTTATGAAGCATTAGAAAGCTATTTCTATGATACGTAGACATCTGCAAACGCTATTTCCTAGCGAGGAAGTATCGCATTCACATTCATTTGAAGTGTAGACGAGGAATACATAACTCTTCGCAAATCATGTTATATCTTATCATGAAACATAGAAATGAGATGCGGTATCGCGTTCTAAGAAGCATTAGAACACTATCGCTACGATACCTAGACATCAGCAGACGCTATTTACTAGCAAGGAAGTGTCGCATTTACATTCATTTGAAGTGTAGACGAGGAATACATGACACATCGCAAATCATATTATATCTTACCATGAAACATAGAAATGAGATGCGATATCGCGTTTTAAGAAGCATTAGAAAGCTAGTGCTACGATACGTAGACATCTGCAAACGCTATTTCCTAGCGAGGAAGTATCGCATTCACATTCATTTGAAGTGTAGACGAGGAATACATAACACTTCGCAAATCATATTATATCTTACCATGAAACATAGAAATGAGAAGCGATATCGCGTTTTAAGAAGCATTAGAAAGCTATTGCTACGATACGTAGACATCTGCAATCGTTATTTCCTAGCGAGGAAGTATCGCATTCACATTCATTTGAAGTGTAGACGAGGAATACATATCACTTCGCAAATCATGTTATATCTTACCATGAAACATAGAAATGAAATGCGATATCGCGTTTTAAGAATCATATGAACTCTATTGCTACGATACGTAGACGTCTGCAATCGTTATTTCCTTGCAAGGAAGTGTCGCATTTACTTTCATTTGAATCCTAGACGAGGAATGCACAACACTTCGCAATGATTATTATATCTTATCATGAAACATAGATATGAGATGCAATATCTCGTTTTAAGAAGCATTTGAACTCTATTGCTTCGATACGTACACATCTGCAAACGATATTTCCTTGCAAGGAAGTGTCGCATTTACATTCATTTGAAGTGTAGACAAGGAATACATAACACTTCGCAAATCATATTATATCTTACCATGAAACATAGAAATGAGGTGCGATATCGCGTTTTAAGAAGCATTAGAACACTATTGCCACGATAGGTGGACATTTGCAAACGCTATTTCCTGGCAGGGAAGTGTCGCATTTACATTCATTTGAAGTGTAGAGGAGGAATACATAACACTAAGCACATCATATTACATCTTACCATGAAACATAGAAATGAGACGCGATATCGCGTTTTAAGAAGCATTAGAACTCTATTGCTACGATACCTAGACATCTGCAGACGCTATTTCCTAGCAAGGAAGTGTCGCATTTACATTCATTTGAAATGTAGAGGAGGAATACATAACACTTCGCAAATCATATTACATCTTACCATGAAACATAGAAATGAGACGCGATATCGCGTTTTAAGAAGCATTAGAACTCTATTGCTACGATACCCAGACATCTGCAGACGCTATTTCCTAGCAAGGAAGTGTCGCATTTACATTCATTTGAAATGTAGAGGAGGAATACATAACACTTAGCAAATCGTATTACATCTTACCATGAAACATAGAAATGAGATGCGATATCGCGTTTTAAGAAGCATTAGAACTCTATTGCTACGATACATAGACATCTGCAAACGCAATTTCCTAGCGAGGAAGTATCGCATTCACATTCATTTGAAGTGTAGACGAGGAATACATAACACTTCGCAAATCATGTTATATCTTACCATGAAACATAGAAATGAAACGCGATATCGCGTTTTAAGAATCATATGAACTCTATTGCTACGATACGTAGACATCTGCAATCGTTATTTCCTTGCAAGGAAGTGTCGCATTTACTTTCATTTGAATCGTAGACGAGGAACGCACAACACTTCGCAATGAATATTATATCTTATCATGAAACATAGATATGAGATGCAATATCTCGTTTTAAGAAGCATTTGAACTCTATTGCATCGATACGTAGACATCTGCAAACGCTATTTCCTTGCAAGGAAGTGTCGCATTTACATTCATTTGAAGTGTAGACGAGGAATACATAACACTTCGCAACTCATATTATATCTTACCATGAAACATAGAAATGAGATGCGATATCCCGTTTTAAGAAGCATTAGAACTCTATTGCTACGATAGGTAGACATTTGCAAACGCTATTTCCTGGCAGGGAAGTGTCGCATTTACATTCATTTGAAGTGTAGAGGTGGAATACATAACACTTCGCACATCATATTACATCTTACCATGAAACATAGAAATGAGACGCGATATCGCGTTTTAAGAAGCATTAGAACTCTATTGCTACGATACCTAGACATCTGCAGATGCTATTTCCTAGCAAGGAAGTGTCGCAATTACATTCATTTGAAATGTAGAGGAGGAATACATAACACTTCGCAAAACATATTACATCTTACCATGAAACATAGAAATGAGATGCGATATCGCGTTTTAAGAAGCATTAGAACTCTATTGCTACGATACGTAGACATCTGCAAACGCTATTTCCTAGCGAGGAAGTATCGCATTCACATTCATTTGAAGTGTAGGCGAGGAATACATAACACTTCGCAAATCATATTATATCTTACCATGAAACATAGAAATGAGAAGCGATATCGCGTTTTAAGAAGCATTAGAAAGCTATTGCTACGATACGTAGACATCTGCAATCGTTATTTCCTTGCAAGGAAGTGTCGCATTTACTTTCATTTGAATCGTAGACGAGGAATGCATAACACTTTGCAATGAATATTATATCTTATCATGAAACACAGTTATGAGATGCAATATCTCGTTTTAAGAAGCATTTGAACTCTATTGCTTCGATACGTAGACATCTGCAAACGCTATTTCCTTGCAAGGAAGTGTCGCATTTACATTCGTTTGAAGTGTAGACGAGAAATACATAATACTTCGCAAATCATATTATATCTTACCATGAAACATAGAAATGAGATGCGATATCGCGTTTTAAGAAGCATTAGAAATCTATTGCTACAATACGTAGACATCTGCAAACGCTATTTCCTAGCGAGGAAGTGTCGCATTCACATTCATTTGAAGTGTAGACGAGGAATACATAACACTTCGCAAATCATATTATATCTTACCATGAAACATAGAAATGAGATGCGATATCGCGTTTTAAGAAGCATTAGAACTCTATTGCTACGATAGGTAAACATCTGCAAACGCTATTTCCTTGTAAGGAAGTGTCGCATTTACATTCATTTGAAGTGTAGACGAGGAATACATAACACTTCGCAAATCATATTATATCTTACCATGAAACATAGAAATGAGATGCGATATCGCGTTTTAAGAAGCATTAGAACTCTATTGCTACGATAGGTAAACATCTGCAAACGCTATTTCCTTGTAAGGAAGTGTCGCATTTACATTCATTTGAAGGGTAGACAAGGAATACATGACACTTCGCAAATCATATTATATCTTACCATGAAACAGAGGAATGAGATGCGATATCGCGTTTTAAGAAGCATTAGAAATCTATTGCTACGATAGGTAAACATCTGCAAACGCTATTTCCTTGTAAGGAAATGTCGCATTTACATTCATTTGAAGTGTAGACAAGGAATACATGACACTTCGCAAATCATATTATATCTTACCATGAAACAGAGGAATGAGATGCGATATCGCGTTTTAAGACGCATTAGAAATCTATTGCTACGATACGTAGACATCTGCAAACGCTATTTCCTAGCGAGGAAGTGTCGCATTCACGTTCATTTGAAGTGTAGACGAGGAATACATAACACTTCGCAAATCATACTATATCTGACCATGAAACATAGATATGAGATGCGATATCGCGTTTTAAGAAGCATTAGAAAGCTAATGCTACGATACGTAGAGATCTGCAAACGCTATTTCCTAGCGAGGAAGTATCGCATTCACATTCATTTGAAGTGTAGACGAGGAATACATATCACTTCGCAAATCATGTTATATCTTACCATGAAACATAGAAATGAAATGCGATATCGCGTTTTAAGAATCATATGAACTCTATTGCTACGATACGTAGACGTCTGCAATCGTTATTTCCTTGCAAGGAAGTGTCGCATTTACATTCATTTGAAATGTAGAGGAGGAATACGTAACACTTCGCAAATCATATTACATCTTACCATGAAACATAGAAATGAGATGCGATATCGCGTTTTTAGAAGCATTAGAACTCTATTGCTATGATACGTAGACATCTGCAAACGCTATTTCCTAGCGAGGAAGTATCGCATTCACATTCATTTGAAGTGTAGACGAGGAATACATAACACTTCGCAACTCATATTATATCTTACCATGAAACATAGAAAGGAGATGCGATATCCCGTTTTAAGAAGCACAAATCTCTATTGCTACGATAGGTAGACATTTGCAAACGCTATTTCCTGGCAGCGAAGTGTCGCATTTACATTCATTTGAAGTGTAGAGGTGGAATACATAACACTTCGCACATCATATTACATCTTACCATGAAACATAGAAATGAGACGCGATATCGCGTTTTAAGAAGCAATAGAACTCTATTGCTACGATACCTAGACATCTGCAGACGCTATTTCCTAGCGAGGAAGTATCGCATTCACATTCATTTGAAGTGTAGGCGAGGAATACATAACACTTCGCAAATCATATTATATCTTACCATGAAACATAGAAATGAGAAGCGATAACGCGTTTTAAGAAGCATTAGAAAGCTATTGCTACGATACGTAGACATCTGCAATCGTTATTTCCTTGCAAGGAAGTGTCGCATTTACTTTCATTTGAATCGTAGACGAGGAATGCATAACACTTTGCAATGAATATTATATCTTATCATGAAACACAGTTATGAGATGCAATATCTCGTTTTAAGAAGCATTTGAACACTATTGCTTCGATACGTAGACATCTGCAAACGCTATTTCCTTGCAAGGAAGTGTCGCATTTACATTCGTTTGAAGTGTAGACGAGAAATACATAATACTTCGCAAATCATATTATATCTTACCATGAAACATAGAAATGAGATGCGATATCGCGTTTTAAGAAGCATTAGAACACTATTGCCACGATAGGTGGACATTTGCAAACGCTATTTCCTGGCAGGGAAGTGTCGCATTTACATTCATTTGAAGTGTAGAGGAGGAATACATAACACTTCGCAAATCATATTACATCTTACCATGAAACATAGAAATGAGACGCGATATCGCGTTTTAAGAAGCATTAGAACTCTATTGCTACGATACCCAGACATCTGCAGACGCTATTTCCTAGCAAGGAAGTGTCGCATTTACATTCACTTGAAATGTAGAGGAGGAATACATAACACTTCGCAAATCGTATTACATCTTACCATGAAACATAGAAATGAGATGCGATATCGCGTTTTAAGAAGCATTAGAACTCTATTGCTACGATACGTAGACATCTGCAAACGCAATTTCCTAGCGAGGAAGTATCGCATTCACATTCATTTGAAGTGTAGACGAGGAATACATAACACTTCGCAAATCATGTTATATCTTACCATGAAACATAGAAATGAGACGCGATGTCGCGTTTTAAGAGGCATTAGAACTCTATTGCTACGATACCTAGACATCTGCAGACGCTATTTCCTAACAAGGAAGTGTCGCAATTACATTCATTTGAAATGTAGAGGAGGAATACGTAACACTTCGCAAATCATATTACATCTTACCATGAAACATAGAAATGAGATGCGATATCGCGTTTTTAGAAGCATTAGAACTCTATTGCTATGATACGTAGACATCTGCAAACGCTATTTCCTAGCGAGGAAGTATCGCATTCACATTCATTTGAAGTGTAGACGAGGAATACATAACACTTCGCAACTCATATTATATCTTACCATGAAACATAGAAAGGAGATGCGATATCCCGTTTTAAGAAGCACAAATCACTATTGCTACGATAGGTAGACATTTGCAAACGCTATTTCCTGGCAGCGAAGTGTCGCATTTACATTCATTTGAAGTGTAGAGGTGGAATACATAACACTTCGCACATCATATTACATCTTACCATGAAACATAGAAATGAGATGCGATATCGCGTTTTTAGAAGCATTAGAACTCTATTGCTATGATACGTAGACATCTGCAAACGCTATTTCCTAGCGAGGAAGTATCGCATTCACATTCATTTGAAGTGTAGACGAGGAATACATAACACTTCGCAACTCATATTATATCTTACCATGAAACATAGAAAGGAGATGCGATATCCCGTTTTAAGAAGCACAAATCTCTATTGCTACGATAGGTAGACATTTGCAAACGCTATTTCCTGGCAGCGAAGTGTCGCATTTACATTCATTTGAAGTGTAGAGGTGGAATACATAACACTTCGCACATCATATTATATCTTACCATGAAACATAGAAATGAGATGCGATATCGCGTTTTAAGAAGCATTAGAACACTATTGCCACGATAGGTGGACATTTGCAAACGCTATTTCCTGGCAGGGAAGTGTCGCATTTACATTCATTTGAAGTGTAGAGGAGGAATACATAACACTTCGCAAATCATATTATATCTTACCATGAAACATAGAAATGAGATGCGATATCGCGTTTTAAGAAGCATTAGAACACTATTGCCACGATAGGTGGACATTTGCAAACGCTATTTCCTGGCAGGGAAGTGTCGCATTTACATTCATTTGAAGTGTAGAGGAGGAATACATAACACTTCGCAAATCATATTACATCTTACCATGAAACATAGAAATGAGACGCGATATCGCGTTTTAAGAAGCATTAGAACTCTATTGCTACGATACCCAGACATCTGCAGACGCTATTTCCTAGCAAGGAAGTGTCGCATTTACATTCATTTGAAATGTAGAGGAGGAATACATAACACTTCGCAAATCGTATTACATCTTACCATGAAACATAGAAATGAGATGCGATATCGCGTTTTAAGAAGCATTAGAACTCTATTGCTACGATACGTAGACATCTGCAAACGCAATTTCCTAGCGAGGAAGTATCGCATTCACATTCATTTGAAGTGTAGACGAGGAATACATAACACTTCGCAAATCATGTTATATCTTACCATGGAACATAGAAATGAGACGCGATGTCGCGTTTTAAGAAGCATTAGAACTCTATTGCTACGATACCTAGACATCTGCAGACGCTATTTCCTAACAAGGAAGTGTCGCAATTACATTCATTTGAAATGTAGAGGAGGAATACGTAACACTTCGCAAATCATATTACATCTTACCATGAAACATAGAAATGAGATGCGATATCGCGTTTTTAGAAGCATTAGAACTCTATTGCTATGATACGTAGACATCTGCAAACGCTATTTCCTAGCGAGGAAGTATCGCATTCACATTCATTTGAAGTGTAGACGAGGAATACATAACACTTCGCAACTCATATTATATCTTACCATGAAACATAGAAAGGAGATACGATATCCCGTTTTAAGAAGCACAAATCTCTATTGCTACGATAGGTAGACATTTGCAAACGCTATTTCCTGGCAGCGAAGTGTCGCATTTACATTCATTTGAAGTGTAGAGGTGGAATACATAACACTTCGCACATCATATTACATCTTACAATGAAACATAGAAATGAGACGCGATATCGCGTTTTAAGAAGCATTAGAACTCTATTGCTACGATACCTAGACATCTGCAGACGCTATTTCCTAGCAAGGAAGTGTCGCATTTACATTCATTTGAAATGTAGAGGAGGAATACATAACACTTCGCAAATCATATTACATCTTACCATGAAACATAGAAATGAGATGCGATATCGCGTTTTAAGAAGCATTAGAACTCTATTGCTACGATACGTAGACATCTGCAAACGCTATTTCCTAGCGAGGAAATGTCGCATTCACATTCATTTGAAGTGTAGACGAGGAATACATAACACTTCGCAACTCATATTGTATCTTACCATGAAACATAGAAATGAGAAGCGATATCCCGTTTTAAGAAGCATTAGAACTCTATTGCTACGATACGTAGACATCTGCAAACGCTATTTCCTAGCGAGGAAATGTCGCATTCACATTCATTTGAAGTGTAGACGAGGAATACATAACACTTCGCAACTCATATTATATCTTACCATGAAACATAGAAATGAGAAGCGATATCCCGTTTTAAGAAGCATTAGAACTCTATTGCTACGATAGGTAAACATCTGCAAACGCTATTTCCTTGTAAGGAAGTGTCGCATTTACATTCATTTGAAGTGTAGACGAGGAATACATGACACTTCGCAAATCATATTATATCTTACCATGAAACAGAGGAATGAGATGCGATATCGCGCTTTAAGAAGCATTAGAAATCTATTGCTACGATACGTAGACATCTGCAAACGCTATTTCCTAGCGAGGAAATGCCGCATTCACATTCATTTGAAGTGTAGACGAGGAATACATGACACTTCGCAAATCATATTATATCTTACCATGAAACATAGAAATGAGATGCGATATCGAGTTTTAAGTAACATAAGAACTCCATTGCTACGATACGTAGACATCTGCAAACGCTATTTCCTGGCAAGGAAGTGTCGCATTTACATTCATTTGAAGTGTAGACGAGGGATACATAACACTTCGCAAATCATATTATATCTTACCTTGAAACATAGAAATTAGATGCGATATCGCGCTTTAAGAAGAATTAGAACTCTACTGCTACGTTACGTAGACATCTGCAATCGCTATTTCCTTGCAAGGTAGTGTCGTATTTTCATTCATTTGAAGTGTAGACGAGGAATACATAACACTTCGCAAATCATATTATATCTTACCATGGAACATAGAAATGAGATGCGATATCGCGTTTTAAGAAGCATTAGAAAGCTAATGCTACGATACGTAGACATCTGCAATCGTTATTTCCTTCCAGGTTAGTGTCGCATTTACTTTCATTTGAATCGTAGACGAGGAATGCATAACACTTCGCAATGAATATTATATCTTATCGTGAAACACAGATATGAGATGCAATATCTCGTTTTAAGAAGCATTTGTACTCTATTGCTTCGATACGTAGACATCTGCAAACGCTATTTCCTTGCAAGGAAGTATCGCATTTACATTCATTTGAAGTGTAGACGAGGAATACATAACACTTCGCAAATCATATTATATCTTACCATGAAACATAGAAATGAGATGCGATATCGCGTTTTAAGAAGCATTAGAAAGCTATTGCTACGATACGTAGACATCTGCAAACGCTATTTCCTAGCGAGGAAGTGTCGCATTTACATTCATTTGAATCGTAGACGAGGAATGCATAACACTTCGCAATGAATATTATATCTTATCATGAAACATAGATATGAGATGCAATATCTCGTTTTAAGAAGCATTTGAACTCTATTGCTTCGATACGTAGACATCAGCAAACGCTATTTCCTTGCAAGGAAGTGTCGCATTTACTTTCATTTGAATCGTAGACGAGGAATGCATAACACTTCGTAATGAATATTACATCTTACCATGCAACATAGAAATGAGATGCGATATCGCGCTTTAAGAAGCATTAGAAATCTATTGCTACGATACGTAGACATCTGCAAACGCTATTTCCTAGCGAGGAAATGTCGCATTTACATTCATTTGAAGTGTAGACGAGGAATACATAGCACTTCGCAAATCATATTATATCTTACGATGAAACATAGAAATGAGATGCGATATCGCGTTTTAAGAAGCATTAGAAAGCTATTGCTACGATACGTAGACATCTGCAAACGCTATTTCCTAGTGAGGAAGTATCGCATTCACATTCATTTGAAGTGTAGACGAGGAATAAATAAGACTTCGCAAATCATGTTATATCTTACTATGAAACATAGAAATGAGATGCGATATCGCGTTTTAAGAATCATATGAACTCTATTGCTACGATACGTAGACATCTGCAATCGTTATTTCCTTGCAAGGAAGTGTCGCATTTACATTCATTTGAATCGTAGACGAGGAATGCATAACACTTCGTAATGAATATTACATCTTACCATGAAACATAGAAATGAGACGCGATATCGCGTTTTAAGAAGCATTAGAACTCTATTGCTACGATACACAGACATCTGCAGACGCTATTTCCTAGCAAGGAAGTGTCGCATTTACATTCATTTGAAATGTAGAGGAGGAATACATAACACTTCGCAAATCATATTATATCTTACCATGAAACATAGAAATGAGGTGCGATATCGCGTTTTAAGAAGCATTAGAACACTATTGCCACGATAGGTGGACATTTGCAAACGCTATTTCCTGGCAGGGAAGTGTCGCATTTACATTCATTTGAAGTGTAGAGGGGGAATACATAACACTTCGCACATCATATTACATCTTACCATGAAACATAGAAATGAGACGCGATATCGCGTTTTAAGAAGCATTAGAACTCTATTGCTACGATACCTAGACATCTGCAGACGCTATTTCCTAGCAAGGAAGTGTCGCATTTACATTCATTTGAAATGTAGAGGAGGAATACATAACACTTCGCAAATCATATTACATCTTACCATGAAACATAGAAATGAGACGCGATATCGCGTTTTAAGAAGCATTAGAAAGCTATTGCTACGATACGTAGACATCTGCAAACGCTATTTCCTAGTGAGGAAGTATCGCATTCACATTCATTTGAAGTGTAGACGAGGAATAAATAACACTTCGCAAATCATGTTATATCTTACTATGAAACATAGAAATGAGATGCGATATCGCGTTTTAAGAATCATATGAACTCTATTGCTACGATACGTAGACATCTGCAATCGTTATTTCCTTGCAAGGAAGTGTCGCATTTACATTCATTTGAATCGTAGACGAGGAATGCATAACACTTCGTAATGAATATTACATCTTACCATGAAACATAGAAATGAGACGCGATATCGCCTTTTAAGAAGCATTAGAACTCTATTGCTACGATACACAGACATCTGCAGACGCTATTTCCTAGCAAGGAAGTGTCGCATTTACATTCATTTGAAATGTAGAGGAGGAATACATAACACTTCGCAAATCATATTATATCTTACCATGAAACATAGAAATGAGGTGCGATATCGCGTTTTAAGAAGCATTAGAACACTATTGCCACGATAGGTGGACATTTGCAAACGCTATTTCCTGGCAGGGAAGTGTCGCATTTACATTCATTTGAAGTGTAGAGGAGGAATACATAACACTTCGCACATCATATTACATCTTACCATGAAACATAGAAATGAGACGCGATATCGCGTTTTAAGAAGCATTAGAACTCTATTGCTACGATACCTAGACATCTGCAGACGCTATTTCCTAGCAAGGAAGTGTCGCATTTACATTCATTTGAAATGTAGAGGAGGAATACATAACACTTCGCAAATCATATTACATCTTACCATGAAACATAGAAATGAGACGCGATATCGCGTTTTAAGAAGCATTAGAACTCTATTGCTACGATACCCAGACATCTGCAGACGCTATTTCCTAGCAAGGAAGTGTCGCATTTACATTCATTTGAAATGTAGAGGAGGAATACATAACACTTCGCAAATCGTATTACATCTTACCATGAAACATAGAAATGAGATGCGACATCGCGTTTTAAGAAGCATTAGAACTCTATTGCTACGATACGTAGACATCTGCAAACGCAATTTCCTAGCGAGGAAGTATCGCATTCACATTCATTTGAAGTGTAGACGAGGAATACATAACACTTCGCAACTCATATTATATCTTACCATGAAACATAGAAATGAGATGCGATATCCCGTTTTAAGAAGCACAAATCTCTATTGCTACGATAGGTAGATATTTGCAAACGCTATTTCCTGGCAGCGAAGTGTCGCATTTACATTCATTTGAAGTGTAGAGGTGGAATACATAACACTTCGCACATCATATTACATCTTACCATGAAACATAGAAATGAGACGCGATATCGCGTTTTAAGAAGCATTAGAACTCTATTGCTACGATACCTAGACATCTGCAGACGCTATTTCCTAGCAAGGAAGTGTCGCATTTACATTCATTTGAAATGTAGAGGAGGAATACATAACACTTCGCAAATCATATTACATCTTACCATGAAACATAGAAATGAGATGCGATATCGCGTTTTAAGAAGCATTAGAACTCTATTGCTACGATACGTAGACATCTGCAAACGCTATTTCCTAGTGAGGAAGTATCGCATTCACATTCATTTGAAGTGTAGACGAGGAATAAATAACACTTCGCAAATCATGTTATATCTTACTATGAAACATAGAAATGAGATGCGATATCGCGTTTTAAGAATCATATGAACTCTATTGCTACGATACGTAGACATCTGCAATCGTTATTTCCTTGCAAGGAAGTGTCGCATTTACATTCATTTGAATCGTAGACGAGGAATGCATAACACTTCGTAATGAATATTACATCTTACCATGAAACATAGAAATGAGACGCGATATCGCGTTTTAAGAAGCATTAGAACTCTATTGCTACGATACACAGACATCTGCAGACGCTATTTCCTAGCAAGGAAGTGTCGCATTTACATTCATTTGAAATGTAGAGGAGGAATACATAACACTTCGCAAATCATATTATATCTTACCATGAAACATAGAAATGAGGTGCGATATCGCGTTTTAAGAAGCATTAGAACACTATTGCCACGATAGGTGGACATTTGCAAACGCTATTTCCTGGCAGGGAAGTGTCGCATTTACATTCATTTGAAGTGTAGAGGGGGAATACATAACACTTCGCACATCATATTACATCTTACCATGAAACATAGAAATGAGACGCGATATCGCGTTTTAAGAAGCATTAGAACTCTATTGCTACGATACCTAGACATCTGCAGACGCTATTTCCTAGCAAGGAAGTGTCGCATTTACATTCATTTGAAATGTAGAGGAGGAATACATAACACTTCGCAAATCATATTACATCTTACCATGAAACATAGAAATGAGACGCGATATCGCGTTTTAAGAAGCATTAGAACTCTATTGCTACGATACGTAGACATCTGCAAACGCAATTTCCTAGCGAGGAAGTATCGCATTCACATTCATTTGAAGTGTAGACGAGGAATACATAACACTTCGCAACTCATATTATATCTTACCATGAAACATAGAAATGAGATGCGATATCCCGTTTTAAGAAGCACAAATCTCTATTGCTACGATAGGTAGACATTTGCAAACGCTATTTCCTGGCAGCGAAGTGTCGCATTTACATTCATTTGAAGTGTAGAGGTGGAATACATAACACTTCGCACATCATATTACATCTTACCATGAAACATAGAAATGATACGCGATATCGCGTTTTAAGAAGCATTAGAACTCTATTGCTACGATACCTAGACATCTGCAGACGCTATTTCCTAGCAAGGAAGTGTCGCATTTACATTCATTTGAAATGTAGAGGAGGAATACATAACACTTCGCAAATCATATTACATCTTACCATGAAACATAGAAATGAGATGCGATATAGCGTTTTAAGAAGCATTAGAACTCTATTGCTACGATACGTAGACATCTGCAAACGCTATTTCCTAGCGAGGAAGTATCGCATTCACATTCATTTGAAGTGTAGACGAGGAATACATAACACTTCGCAACTCATATTATATCTTACCATGAAACATAGAAATGAGAAGCGATGTCCCGTTTTAAGAAGCATTAGAACTCTATTGCTACGATAGGTAAACATCTGCAAACGCTATTTCCTTGTAAGGAAGTGTCGCATTTACATTCATTTGAAGTGTAGACGAGGAATACATGACACTTCGCAAATCATATTATATCTTACCATGAAACAGAGGAATGAGATGCGATATCGCGCTTTAAGAAGCATTAGAAATCTATTGCTACGATACGTAGACATCTGCAAACGCTATTTCCTAGCGAGGAAATGTCGCATTCACATTCATTTGAAGTGTAGACGAGGAATACATGACACTTCGCAAATCATATTATATCTTACCATGAAACATAGAAATGAGATGCGATATCGCGTTTTAAGTAACATAAGAACTCCATTGCTACGATACGTAGACATCTGCAAACGCTATTTCCTGGCAAGGAAGAGTCGCATTTACATTCATTTGAAGTGTAGACGAGGGATACATAACACTTCGCAAATCATATTATATCTTACCTTGAAACATAGAAATTAGATGCGATATCGCGCTTTAAGAAGAATTAGAACTCTACTGCTACGATACGTAGACATCTGCAAACGCTATTTCCTTGCAAGGTAGTGTCGTATTTTCATTCATTTGAAGTGTAGACGAGGAATACATAACACTTCGCAAATCATATTATATCTTACCATGAAACATAGAAATGAGATGCGATATCGCGTTTTAAGAAGCATTAGAAAGCTAATGCTACGATACGTAGACATCTGCAATCGTTATTTCCTTCCAGGGAAGTGTCGCATTTACTTTCATTTGAATCGTAGACGAGGAATGCATAACACTTCGCAATGAATATTATATCTTATCATGAAATACAGATATGAGATGCAATATCTCGTTTTAAGAAGCATTTGTACTCTATTGCTTCGATACGTAGACATCTGCAAACGCTATTTCCTTGCAAGGAAGTATCGCATTTACATTCATTTGAAGTGTAGACGAGGAATACATAACACTTCGCAAATCATATTATATCTTACCATGAAACATAGAAATGAGATGCGATATCGCGTTTTAAGAAGCATTAGAAAGCTATTGCTACGATACGTAGACATCTGCAAACGCTATTTCCTAGCGAGGAAGTGTCGCATTTTCATTCATTTGAATCGTAGACGAGGAATACATAGCACTTCGCAAATCATATTATATCTTACCATGAAACATAGAAATGAGATGCGATATCGCGTTTTAAGAAGCATTAGAAAGTTACTGCTACGATACGTAGACATCTGCAAACGCTATTTCCTAGCGAGGAAGTATCGCATTCACATTCATTTGAAGTGTAGACGAGGAATACATAACACTTCGCAAATCATATTATATCTTACCATGAAACATAGAAATGAGAAGCGATATCGCGTTTTAAGAAGCATTAGAAAGCTATTGCTACGATACGTAGACATCTGCAATCGTTATTTCCTTGCAAGGAAGTGTCGCATTTACTTTCATTTGAATCGTAGACGAGGAATGCATAACACTTTGCAATGAATATTATATCTTATCATGAAACACAGATATGAGATGCAATATCTCGTTTTAAGAAGCATTTGAACTCTATTGCTCCGATACGTAGACATCTGCAAACGCTATTTCCTTGCAAGGAAGTGTCGCATTTACACTCGTTTGAAGTGTAGACGAGAAACACATAACACTTAACAAATCATATTATATCTTACCGTGAAACATAGCAATGAGATGCGATATCGCGTTTTAAGAAGCATTAGAAAGCTATTGCTACGATACGTAGACATCTGCAAACGCTATTTCCTAGTGAGGAAGTATCGCATTCACATTCATTTGAAGTGTAGACGAGGAATAAATAACACTTCGCAAATCATGTTATATCTTACTATGAAACATAGAAATGAGATGCGATATCGCGTTTTAAGAATCATATGAACTCTATTGCTACGATACGTAGACATCTGCAATCGTTATTTCCTTGCAAGGAAGTGTCGCATTTACTTTCATTTGAATCGTAGACGAGGAATGCATAACACTTCGTAATGAATATTACATCTTACCATGCAACATAGAAATGAGATGAGATATGGCCCTTTAAGTAGCATTAGAAATCTATTGCTACGATACGTAGACATCTGCAAGCGCTATTTCCTAGCGAGTACATGTCGCATTCACTTTCATTTGAAGTGTAGACGAGGAATACATGACACTTCGCAAATCATATTATATCCTACCATGAAACATAGAAATGAGATGCGATATCGCGTTTTAAGTAACATAAGAACTCCATTGCTACGATACGTAGACATCTGCAAACGCTATCTCCTAGCGGGGAAGTATCGCATTCACATTCATTTTAAGTGTGGACGAGGAATACATAACACTTCGCAAATCATGTTATATCTTACCATGAAACATAGAAATGAGATGCGATATCGCGTTTTAAGAAGCATTAGAGCACTATTGCTACGATAGGTAGACATTTGCAAACGCTATTTCCTGGCAAGGAAGTGTCGCATTTACATTCATTTGAAGTGTAGAGGAGGAGTACATAACACTTCGCAAATCATGTTACATCTTACCACGAAACATAGAAATGAGATGCGATATCGCGTTTTAAGAATCATATCAACTCTATTGCTACGATACGTAGACATCTGCAATCGTTATTTCCTTGCAAGGAAGTTTCGCATTTACTTTCATTTGAATCGTAGACGAGGAATGCATAACACTTCGTAATGAATATTACATCTTACCATGCAACATAGAAATGAGATGAGATATGGCCCTTTAAGAAGCATTAGAAATCTATTGCTACGATACGTAGACATCTGCAAGCGCTATTTCCTAGCGAGGAAATGTCGCATGCACATTCATTTGAAGTGTAGACGAGGAATACATGACACTTCGCAAATCATATTATATCCTACCATGAAACATAGAAATGAGATGCGATATCGCGTTTTAAGTAACATAAGAACTCCATTGCTACGATACGTAGACATCTGCAAACGCTATTTCCTGGCAAGGAAGTGTCGCATTTACATTCATTTGAAGTGTAGACGAGGAATACATAACACTCCGCAAATCATATTATATCTTACCTTGAAACATAGAAATGAGATGCGATATCGCGCTCTAAGAGGAATTAGAACTCTATTGCTACGATACGTAGACATCTGCAAACGCTATTTCCTTGCAAGGAAGTGTCGTATTTTCATTCATTTGAAGTGTAGACGAGGAATACATAACACTTCGCATATCATGTTATATCTTACCATGAAACATAGAAATGAGATGCGATATCGCGTTCTAAGAAGCATTAGAACACTATTGCTGCGATAGGTAGACATCTGCAAACGCTATTTCCTTGCAAGGAAGTGTCGCATTCACATTCATTTGAAGTGTGGACGAGGAATACATAACACTTCGCAAATCATATTATATCTTACCATGAAACATAGAAATGAGATGCGATATCGCGTTTTAAGAAGCATTAGAAAGCTATTGCTACGATACGTAGATATCTGCAATCGTTATTTCCTTGCAAGGAAGTGTCGCATTTACTTTCATTTGAATCGTAGACGAGGAATGCATAACACTTCGCAATGAATATTATATCTTATCATGAAACACAGATATGAGATGCAATATCTCGTTCTAAGAAGCATTTGAACTCTGTTGCTTCGATACGTAGATATCTGCAAACGCTATTTCCTTGCAAGGAAGTGTCGCATTTACATTCATTTGAAGTGTAGACGAGAAATACATAACACTTAACAAATCATATTAAATCTTACCATGAAACATAGAAATGAGATGCGATATCGCGTTTTAAGAAGCATTAGAAAGCTATTGCTACGATACGTAGACATCTGCAAACGCTATTTCCTAGCGAGGTAGTACCGCATTCACATTCAATTGAAGTGTAGACGAGGAATACATAACACTTCGCAAATTGTGTTATATCTTACCATGAAACATAGAAATGAGATGCGATATCGCGATTTAAGAAGCATTAGAAAGCTATTGCTACGATCCGTAGACATCTGCAATCGTTACTTCCTTGCAAGGAAGTGTCGCATTTACTTTCATTTGAATCGTAGAAGAGGAATGCATAACACTTCGCAATGAATATTATATCTTATCATGAAACACATATATGAGATGCAATATCTCGTTTTAAGAAGCATTTGAACTCTATTGCTTCGATACGTAGACATCTGCAAACGCTATTTCCTTGCAAGGAAGTGTCGCATTTACATTCATTTGAAGTGTAGACGAGGAATACATAACTCTTCGCAAATCATATTATATCTTACCATGAAACATAGAAATGAGATGCGATATCGCGTTTTAAGAAGCATTAGAACTCTATCGCTACGATACTTAGACATCTGCAGACGCTTTTTCCTAGCAAGGAAGTGTCGCATTTACATTCATTTGAAGTGTAGACGAGGAATACATAACTCTTCGCAAATCATATTATATCTTACCATGAAACATAGAAATGAGATGCGATATCGCGTCTTAAGGACCATTAGAACTCTATCGCTACGATACCTAGACATCTGCAGACGCTATTTCCTAGCAAGGAAGTGTCGCATTTACATTCATTTGAAGCGTAGACGAGGAATACATAACACTTCGCAATTCATATTATATCTTACCATGAAACATAGAAATGAGATGCGATATCGCGTTTTAAGGAGCATTAGAAAGCTATTGCTACGATACGTAGACATCTGCAATCGTTATTTCCTTGCAAGGAAGTGTCGCATTTACTTTCATTTGAATCGTAGACGAGGAATGCATAACACTTCGCAATAAATATTATATCTTATCATGAAACACAGATATGAGATGCAATATCTCGTTTTAAGAAGCTTTGAACTCCATTGCTTCGATACGTAGACATCTGCAAACGCTATTTCCTTGCAAGGAAGTGTCGCGTTTACATTCATTTGAAGTGTAGACGAGGAATACATGACACTTCGCAAATCATATTATATCTTACCATGAAACATAGAAATGAGATGCGATATCGCGTTTTAAGTAACATAAGAACTCTATTGCTTCGATACGTAGACATCTGCAAACGCTATGTCCTGGCAAGGAAGTGTCGCATTTACATCCATTTGAAGTGTAGACGAGGAATACATAACACTTCGCAAATCATGTTATATCTTACCATGAAACATAGAAATGAGATGCGATATCGCGCTTTAAGAAGCATTAGAAATCTATTGCTACGATACGTAGACATCTGCAAACGCTATTTCCTAGCAAGGAAGTGTCGCATTTACATTCATTTGAAGTGTAGACGAGGAATACATGACACTTCGCAAATCATATTATATCTTACCATGAAACATAGAAATGATATGCGATGTCGCGTTTTAAGTAACATAAGAACTCTATTGCTTCGATACGTAGACATCTGCAAACGCTATGTCCTGGCAAGGAAGTGTCGCATTTACATCCATTTGAATCGTAGACGAGGAATGCATAACACTTCGCAATGAATATTATATCTTATCTTGAAACATAGATATGAGATGCGATATCACGTTTTAAGAAGCATTAGAACTCCATCCCTACGATAAGTTGACATCTGCAAACGCTATTTCCTTGCAAGGAAGAGCCGCATTTTCATTCATTTTAAGTGTGGACGAGGAATACATAACACTTCGCAAATCATGTTATATCTTACCATGAAACATAGAAATGAGATGCGATATCGCGTTTTAAGAAGCATTAGAGCACTATTGCTACGATAGGTAGACATTTGCAAACGCTATTTCCTGGCAAGGAAGTGTCGCATTTACATTCATTTGAAGTGTAGAGGAGGAGTACATAACACTTCGCAAATCATGTTACATCTTACCATGAAACATAGAAATGAGATGCGATATCGCGTTTTAAGAATCATATGAACTCTATTGCTACGATACGTAGACATCTGCAATCGTTATTTCCTTGCAAGGAAGTGTCGCATTTACTTTCATTTGAATCGTAGACGAGGAATGCATAACACTTCGTAATGAATATTACATCTTACCATGCAACATAGAAATGAGATGAGATATGGCCCTTTAAGAAGCATTAGAAATCTATTGCTACGATACGTAGACATCTGCAAGCGCTATTTCCTAGCGAGGAAATGTCGCATGCACATTCATTTGAAGTGTAGACGAGGAATACATGACACTTCGCAAATCATATTATATCCTACCATGAAACATAGAAATGAGATGCGATATCGCGTTTTAAGTAACATAAGAACTCCATTGCTACGATACGTAGACATCTGCAAACGCTATTTCCTGGCAAGGAAGTGTCGCATTTACATTCATTTGAAGTGTAGACGAGGAATACATAACACTCCGCAAATCATATTATATCTTACCTTGAAACATAGAAATGAGATGCGATATCGCGCTCTAAGAGGAATTAGAACTCTATTGCTACGATACGTAGACATCTGCAAACGCTATTTCCTTGCAAGGAAGTGTCGTATTTTCATTCATTTGAAGTGTAGACGAGGAATACATAACACTTCGCATATCATGTTATATCTTACCATGAAACATAGAAATGAGATGCGATATCGCGTTCTAAGAAGCATTAGAACACTATTGCTGCGATAGGTAGACATCTGCAAACGCTATTTCCTTGCAAGGAAGTGTCGCATTCACATTCATTTGAAGTGTGGACGAGGAATACATAACACTTCGCAAATCATATTATATCTTACCATGAAACATAGAAATGAGATGCGATATCGCGTTTTAAGAAGCATTAGAAAGCTATTGCTACGATACGTAGATATCTGCAATCGTTATTTCCTTGCAAGGAAGTGTCGCATTTACTTTCATTTGAATCGTAGACGAGGAATGCATAACACTTCGCAATGAATATTATATCTTATCATGAAACACAGATATGAGATGCAATATCTCGTTCTAAGAAGCATTTGAACTCTGTTGCTTCGATACGTAGATATCTGCAAACGCTATTTCCTTGCAAGGAAGTGTCGCATTTACATTCATTTGAAGTGTAGACGAGAAATACATAACACTTAACAAATCATATTAAATCTTACCATGAAACATAGAAATGAGATGCGATATCGCGTTTTAAGAAGCATTAGAAAGCTATTGCTACGATACGTAGACATCTGCAAACGCTATTTCCTAGCGAGGTAGTACCGCATTCACATTCAATTGAAGTGTAGACGAGGAATACAAAACACTTCGCAAATTGTGTTATATCTTACCATGAAACATAGAAATGAGATGCGATATCGCGATTTAAGAAGCATTAGAAAGCTATTGCTACGATCCGTAGACATCTGCAATCGTTACTTCCTTGCAAGGAAGTGTCGCATTTACTTTCATTTGAATCGTAGAAGAGGAATGCATAACACTTCGCAATGAATATTATATCTTATCATGAAACACATATATGAGATGCAATATCTCGTTTTAAGAAGCATTTGAACTCTATTGCTTCGATACGTAGACATCTGCAAACGCTATTTCCTTGCAAGGAAGTGTCGCATTTACATTCATTTGAAGTGTAGACGAGGAATACATAACTCTTCGCAAATCATATTATATCTTACCATGAAACATAGAAATGAGATGCGATATCGCGTTTTAAGAAGCATTAGAACTCTATCGCTACGATACTTAGACATCTGCAGACGCTTTTTCCTAGCAAGGAAGTGTCGCATTTACATTCATTTGAAGTGTAGACGAGGAATACATAACTCTTCGCAAATCATATTATATCTTACCATGAAACATAGAAATGAGATGCGATATCGCGTCTTAAGGACCATTAGAACTCTATCGCTACGATACCTAGACATCTGCAGACGCTATTTCCTAGCAAGGAAGTGTCGCATTTACATTCATTTGAAGCGTAGACGAGGAATACATAACACTTCGCAATTCATATTATATCTTACCATGAAACATAGAAATGAGATGCGATATCGCGTTTTAAGGAGCATTAGAAAGCTATTGCTACGATACGTAGACATCTGCAATCGTTATTTCCTTGCAAGGAAGTGTCGCATTTACTTTCATTTGAATCGTAGACGAGGAATGCATAACACTTCGCAATAAATATTATATCTTATCATGAAACACAGATATGAGATGCAATATCTCGTTTTAAGAAGCTTTGAACTCCATTGCTTCGATACGTAGACATCTGCAAACGCTATTTCCTTGCAAGGAAGTGTCGCGTTTACATTCATTTGAAGTGTAGACGAGGAATACATGACACTTCGCAAATCATATTATATCTTACCATGAAACATAGAAATGAGATGCGATATCGCGTTTTAAGTAACATAAGAACTCCATTGCTACGATACGTAGACATCTGCAAACGCTATTTCCTGGCAAGGAAGTGTCGCATTTACATTCATTTGAAGTGTAGACGAGGAATACATAACACTCCGCAAATCATATTATATCTTACCTTGAAACATAGAAATGAGATGCGATATCGCGCTCTAAGAGGAATTAGAACTCTATTGCTACGATACGTAGACATCTGCAAACGCTATTTCCTTGCAAGGAAGTGTCGTATTTTCATTCATTTGAAGTGTAGACGAGGAATACATAACACTTCGCATATCATGTTATATCTTACCATGAAACATAGAAATGAGATGCGATATCGCGTTCTAAGAAGCATTAGAACACTATTGCTGCGATAGGTAGACATCTGCAAACGCTATTTCCTTGCAAGGAAGTGTCGCATTCACATTCATTTGAAGTGTGGACGAGGAATACATAACACTTCGCAAATCATATTATATCTTACCATGAAACATAGAAATGAGATGCGATATCGCGTTTTAAGAAGCATTAGAAAGCTATTGCTACGATACGTAGATATCTGCAATCGTTATTTCCTTGCAAGGAAGTGTCGCATTTACTTTCATTTGAATCGTAGACGAGGAATGCATAACACTTCGCAATGAATATTATATCTTATCATGAAACACAGATATGAGATGCAATATCTCGTTCTAAGAAGCATTTGAACTCTGTTGCTTCGATACGTAGATATCTGCAAACGCTATTTCCTTGCAAGGAAGTGTCGCATTTACATTCATTTGAAGTGTAGACGAGAAATACATAACACTTAACAAATCATATTAAATCTTACCATGAAACATAGAAATGAGATGCGATATCGCGTTTTAAGAAGCATTAGAAAGCTATTGCTACGATACGTAGACATCTGCAAACGCTATTTCCTAGCGAGGTAGTACCGCATTCACATTCAATTGAAGTGTAGACGAGGAATACATAACACTTCGCAAATTGTGTTATATCTTACCATGAAACATAGAAATGAGATGCGATATCGCGATTTAAGAAGCATTAGAAAGCTATTGCTACGATCCGTAGACATCTGCAATCGTTACTTCCTTGCAAGGAAGTGTCGCATTTACTTTCATTTGAATCGTAGAAGAGGAATGCATAACACTTCGCAATGAATATTATATCTTATCATGAAACACATATATGAGATGCAATATCTCGTTTTAAGAAGCATTTGAACTCTATTGCTTCGATACGTAGACATCTGCAAACGCTATTTCCTTGCAAGGAAGTGTCGCATTTACATTCATTTGAAGTGTAGACGAGGAATACATAACTCTTCGCAAATCATATTATATCTTACCATGAAACATAGAAATGAGATGCGATATCGCGTTTTAAGAAGCATTAGAACTCTATCGCTACGATACTTAGACATCTGCAGACGCTTTTTCCTAGCAAGGAAGTGTCGCATTTACATTCATTTGAAGTGTAGACGAGGAATACATAACTCTTCGCAAATCATATTATATCTTACCATGAAACATAGAAATGAGATGCGATATCGCGTCTTAAGGACCATTAGAACTCTATCGCTACGATACCTAGACATCTGCAGACGCTATTTCCTAGCAAGGAAGTGTCGCATTTACATTCATTTGAAGCGTAGACGAGGAATACATAACACTTCGCAATTCATATTATATCTTACCATGAAACATAGAAATGAGATGCGATATCGCGTTTTAAGGAGCATTAGAAAGCTATTGCTACGATACGTAGACATCTGCAATCGTTATTTCCTTGCAAGGAAGTGTCGCATTTACTTTCATTTGAATCGTAGACGAGGAATGCATAACACTTCGCAATAAATATTATATCTTATCATGAAACACAGATATGAGATGCAATATCTCGTTTTAAGAAGCTTTGAACTCCATTGCTTCGATACGTAGACATCTGCAAACGCTATTTCCTTGCAAGGAAGTGTCGCGTTTACATTCATTTGAAGTGTAGACGAGGAATACATGACACTTCGCAAATCATATTATATCTTACCATGAAACATAGAAATGAGATGCGATATCGCGTTTTAAGTAACATAAGAACTCTATTGCTTCGATACGTAGACATCTGCAAACGCTATGTCCTGGCAAGGAAGTGTCGCATTTACATCCATTTGAAGTGTAGACGAGGAATACATAACACTTCGCAAATCATGTTATATCTTACCATGAAACATAGAAATGAGATGCGATATCGCGCTTTAAGAAGCATTAGAAATCTATTGCTACGATACGTAGACATCTGCAAACGCTATTTCCTAGCAAGGAAGTGTCGCAATTACATTCATTTGAAATGTAGAGGAGGAATACGTAACACTTCGCAAATCATATTACATCTTACCATGAAACATAGAAATGAGATGCGATATCGCGTTTTTAGAAGCATTAGCACTCTATTGCTATGATACGTAGACATCTGCAAACGCTATTTCCTAGCGAGGAAGTATCGCATTCACATTCATTTGAAGTGTAGACGAGGAATACATAACACTTCGCAACTCATATTATATCTTACCATGAAACATAGAAATGAGATGCGATATCCCGTTTTAAGAAGCACAAATCTCTATTGCTACGATAGGTAGACATTTGCAAACGCTATTTCCTGGCAGCGAAGTGTCGCATTTACATTCATTTGAAGTGTAGAGGTGGAATACATAACACTTCGCACATCATATTACATCTTACCATGAAACATAGAAATGAGACGCGATATCGCGTTTTAAGAAGCATTAGAACTCTATTGCTACGATACCTAGACATCTGCAGACGCTATTTCCTAGCAAGGAAGTGTCGCATTTACATTCATTTGAAATGTAGAGGAGGAATACATAATACTTCGCAAATCATATTACATCTTACCATGAAACATAGAAATGAGATGCGATATCGCGTTTTAAGAAGCATTAGAGCACTATTGCTACGATAGGTAGACATTTGCTAACGCTATTTCCTGGCAAGGAAGTGTCGCATTTACATTCATTTGAAGTGTAGAGGAGGAGTACATAACACTTCGCAAATCATGTTACATCTTACCATGAAACATAGAAATGAGATGCGATATCGCGTTTTAAGAATCATATTAACTCTATTGCTACGATACGTAGACATCTGCAATCGTTATTTCCTTGCAAGAAAGTGTCGCATTTACTTCCATTTGAATCGTAGAAGAGGAATGCATAACACTTCGCAATGAATATTATATCTTATCATGAAACACATATATGAGATGCAATATCTCGTTTTAAGAAGCATTTGAACTCTATTGCTTCGATACGTAGACATCTGCAAACGCTATTTCCTTGCAAGGAAGTGTCGCATTTACATTCATTTGAAGTGTAGACGAGGAATACATAACTCTTCGCAAATCATATTATATCTTACCATGAAACATAGAAATGAGATGCGATATCGCGTTTTAAGAAGCATTAGAACTCTATCGCTACGATACCTAGACATCTGCAGACGCTATTTCCTAGCAAGGAAGTGTCGCATTTACATTCATTTGAAGTGTAGACGAGGAATACATAACTCTTCGCAAATCATATTATATCTTACCATGAAACATAGAAATGAGATGCGATATCGCGTTTTAAGGAGCATTAGAACTCTATCGCTACGATACCTAGACATCTGCAGACGCTATTTCCTAGCAAGGAAGTGTCGCATTTACATTCATTTGAAGCGTAGACGAGGAATACATAACACTTCGCAAATCATATTATATCTTACCATGAAACATAGAAATGAGATGCGATATCGCGTTTTAAGGAGCATTAGAAAGCTATTGCTACGATACGTAGACATCTGCAATCGTTATTTCCTTGCAAGGAAGTGTCGCATTTACTTTCATTTGAATCGTAGTCGAGGAATGCATAACACTTCGCAATAAATATTATATCTTATCATGAAACACAGATATGAGATGCAATATCTCGTTTTAAGAAGCTTTGAACTCCATTGCTTCGATACGTAGACATCTGCAAACGCTATTTCCTCGCAAGGAAGTGTCGCGTTTACATTCATTTGAAGTGTAGACGAGGAATACATGACACTTCGCAAATCATATTATATCTTACCATGAAACATAGAAATGAGATGCGATATCGCGTTTTAAGTAACATAAGAAATCTATTGCTTCGATACGTATACATCTGCAAACGCTATGTCCTGGCAAGGAAGTGTCGCATTTACATCCATTTGAATCGTAGACGAGGAATGCATAGCACTTCGCAATGAATATTATATCTTATCTTGAAACATAGATATGAGATGCGATATCACGTTTTAAGAAGCATTAGAACTCCATCCCTACGATAAGTAGACATCTGCAAACGCTATTTCTTTGCAAGGAAGTGTCGCATTAACATTCATTTGAAGTGTAGACGAGGAATACATAACACTTCGCAAATCATATTATATCTTACCATGGAACATAGAAATGAGATACGATATCGCGTTTTAAGAAGCATTAGAAAGCTATTGCTACGATACGTAGACATCTGCAATCGTTATTTCCTAGCAAGGAAGTGTCGCAATTACATTCATTTGAAGTGTAGACGAGTAATACATGACACTTCGCAAATCAAATTATATCTTACCATGAAACATAGAAATGAGATGCGATATCGCGTTTTAAGAAGCATTAGAACTCTATTGCTACGATAGGTAGACATTTGCAAACGCTATTTCCTTGCAAGGAAGTGTCGCATTTACATTCATTTGAAGTGTAGACGAGGAATACATGACACTTCGCAAATCATATTATATCTTACCATGAAACATAGAAATGAGATGCGATATCGCGTTTTAAGAAGCATTAGAACTCTATTGCTACGATACGTAGACATCTGCAAACGCTATTTCCTTCCAAGGAAGTGTCGCATTTTCATTCATTTGAAGTGTAGACGAGGAATACATGACACTTCGCAAATCATATTATATCTTACCATGGAACATAGAAATGAGATGCGATATCGCGTTTTAAGAAGCATTAGAAAGCTATTGCTACGATACGTAGACATCTGCAATCGTTATTTCCTAGCAAGGAAGTGTCGCATTTACATTCATTTGAAGTGTAGACGAGGAATACATGACAGTTCGCAAATCAAATTATATCTTACCATGAAACATAGAAATGAGATGCGATATCGCGTTTTAAGAAGCATTAGAACTCTATTGCTTCGATACGTAGACATCTGCAAACGCTATGTCCTGGCAAGAAAGTGTCGCATTTACATCCATTTGAATCGTAGACGAGGAATGCATAACACTTGGCAATGAATATTATATCTTATCTTGAAACATAGATATGAGATGCGATATCACGTTTTAAGAAGCATTAGAACTCCATCCCTACGATAAGTAGTCATCTGCAAACGCTATTTCCTTGCAAGGAAGTGTCGCATTTACATTCATTTGAAGTGTAGACGAGGAATACATAACTCTTCGCAAATCATATTATATCTTACCATGAAACATAGAAATGAGATGCGATATCGCGTTTTAAGAAGCATTAGAACTCTATCGCTACGATACCTAGACATCTGCAGACGCTATTTCCTAGCAAGGAAGTGTCGCATTTACATTCATTTGAAGTGTAGACGAGGAATACATAACTCTTCGCAAATCATATTATATCTTACCATGAAACATAGAAATGAGATGCGATATCGCGTTTTAAGGAGCATTAGAACTCTATCGCTACGATACCTAGACATCTGCAGACGCTATTTCCTAGCAAGGAAGTGTCGCATTTACATTCATTTGAAGCGTAGACGAGGAATACATAACACTTCGCAAATCATATTATATCTTACCATGAAACATAGAAATGAGATGCGATATCGCGTTTTAAGGAGGATTAGAAAGCTATTGCTACGATACGTAGACATCTGCAATCGTTATTTCCTTGCAAGGATGTGTCGCATTTACATCCATTTGAATCGTAGACGAGGAATGCATAGCACTTCGCAATGAATATTATATCTTATCTTCAAACATAGATATGAGATGCGATATCCCGTTTTAAGAAGCATTAGAACTCCATCCCTACGATAAGTAGACATCTGCAAACGCTATTTCCTAGCGAGGAAATGTCGCATTCACATTCATTTGAAGTGTAGACGAGGAATACATGACACTTCGCAAATCATATTATATCTTACCATGAAACATAGAAATGAGATGCGATATCGCGTTTTAAGAAGCATTAGAAATCTATTGCTACGATACGTAGACATCTGCAAACGCTATTTCTTTGCAAGGAAGTGTCGCATTAACATTCATTTGAAGTGTAGACGAGGAATACATAACACTTCGCAAATCATATTATATCTTACCATGGAACATAGAAATGAGATACGATATCGCGTTTTAAGAAGCATTAGAAAGCTATTGCTACGATACGTAGACATCTGCAATCGTTATTTCCTAGCAAGGAAGTGTCGCAATTACATTCATTTGAAGTGTAGACGAGTAATACATGACACTTCGCAAATCAAATTATATCTTACCATGAAACATAGAAATGAGATGCGATATCGCGTTTTAAGAAGCATTAGAACTCTATTGCTACGATAGGTAGACATTTGCAAACGCTATTTCCTTGCAAGGAAGTGTCGCATTTACATTCATTTGAAGTGTAGACGAGGAATACATGACACTTCGCAAATCATATTATATCTTACCATGAAACATAGAAATAAGATGCGATATCGCGTTTTAAGAAGCATTAGAACTCTATTGCTACGATACGTAGACATCTGCAAACGCTATTTCCTTCCAAGGAAGTGTCGCATTTTCATTCATTTGAAGTGTAGACGAGGAATACATGACACTTCGCAAATCATATTATATCTTACCATGGAACATAGAAATGAGATGCGATATCGCGTTTTAAGAAGCATTAGAAAGCTATTGCTACGATACGTAGACATCTGCTATCGTTATTTCCTAGCAAGGAAGTGTCGCATTTACATTCATTTGAAGTGTAGACGAGGAATACATGACAGTTCGCAAATCAAATTATATCTTACCATGAAACATAGAAATGAGATGCGATATCGCGTTTTAAGAAGCATTAGAACTCTATTGCTTCGATACGTAGACATCTGCAAACGCTATGTCCTGGCAAGGAAGTGTCGCATTTACATCCGTTTGAATCGTAGACGAGGAATGCATAACACTTGGCAATGAATATTATATCTTATCTTGAAACATAGATATGAGATGCGATATCACGTTTTAAGAAGCATTAGAACTCCATCCCTACGATAAGTAGTCATCTGCAAACGCTATTTCCTAGCAAGGAAGTGTCGCAATTACATTCATTTGAAGTGTAGACGAGTAATACATGACACTTCGCAAATCATATTATATCTTACCATGAAACATAGAAATGAGATGCGATATCGCGTTTTAAGAAGCATTAGACCTCTATTGCTACGATACGTAGACATCTGCAAACGCTATTTCCTTGCAAGGAAGTGTCGCATTTTCATTCATTTGAAGTGTAGACGAGGAATACATGACACTTCGCAAATCATATTATATCTTACCATGGAACATAGAAATGAGATGCGATATCGCGCTTTAAGAAGCATTAGAAAGCTATTGCTACGATACGTAGACATCTGCAATCGTTATTTCCTAGCAAGGAAGTGTCGCATTTACATTCATTTGAAGTGTAAACGAGTAATACATGACACTTCGCAAATCAAATTATATCTTACCATGAAACATAGAAATGAGATGCGATATCGCGTTTTAAGAAGCATTAGAGAGCTATTGCTACGATACGTAGACATCTGCAATCGTTATTTCCTTGCAAGGAAGTGTCGCATTTACTTTCACTTGAATCGTAGACGAGGAATGCATAACACTTCGCAATGAATATTATATCTTATCATGAAACACAGATATGAGATGCAATGTCTCGTTTTAAGAAGCTTTGAACTCCATTGCTTCGATACGTAGACATCTGCAAACGCTATTTCCTTGCAAGGAAGTGTCGCGTTTACATTCATTTGAAGTGTAGACGAGAAATACATAACACTTAACAAATCATATTATATCTTACCATGAAACATAGAAATGAGATGCGATATCGCGTTTTAAGAAGCATTAGAAAGCTATTGCTACGATACGTAGACATCTGCAAACGCTATTTCCTAGCGAGGAAGTATCGCATTCACATTCATTTGAAGTGTAGACGAGGAATACATAACACTTCGCAAATCATGTTATATCTTACCATGAAACATAGAAATGAGATGCGATATCGCGCTTTAAGAAGCATTAGAAATCTATTGATACGATACGTAGACATCTGCAAACGCTATTTCCTAGCAAGGAAGTGTCGCATTTACATTCATTTGAAGTGTAGACGAGGAATACATGACACTTCGCAAATCATATTATATCTTACCATGAAACATAGAAATGATATGCGATGTCGCGTTTTAAGTAACATAAGAACTCTATTGCTTCGATACGTAGACATCTGCAAACGCTATGTCCTGGCAAGGAAGTGTCGCATTTACATCCATTTGAATCGTAGACGAGGAATGCATAACACTTCGCAATGAATATTATATCTTATCTTGAAACATAGATATGAGATGCGATATCACGTTTTAAGAAGCATTAGAACTCCATCCCTACGATAAGTTGACATCTGCAAACGCTATTTCCTTGCAAGGAAGAGCCGCATTTTCATTCATTTGAAGTGTAGACGAGGAATACATAACACTTCGCAAATCATATTATATCTTACCATGAAACATAGAAATGAGATGCGATATCGCGCTTTAAGAAGCATTAGAGCTCTATTGCTACGATACGTAGACATCTGCAAACGCTATTTCCGTGCAAAGAAGTGTCGCATTTTCATTCATTTGAAGTGTAGACGAGGAATACACGACACTTCGCAAATCATATTATATCTTACCATGAAACATAGACATGAGATGCGATATCGCGCTTTAAGAAGCATTAGATATCTATTGCTACGATACGTAGACATCTGCAAACGCTATTTCCTAGCGAGGAAATGTCGCATTCACATTCATTTGAAGTGTAGACGAGGAATACATGACACTTCGCAAAACATATTATATCTTACCATGAAACATAGAAATGAGATGCGATATCGCGTTTTAAGTAACATAAGAACTCTATTGCTTCGATACGTAGACATCTGCAAACGCTATGTCCTGGCAAGGAAGTGTCGCGTTTACATCCATTTGAATCGTAGACGAGGAATGCATAACACTTCGCAATGAATAGTATATCTTATCTTAAAACATAGATATGAGATGCGATATCACGTTTTAAGAAGCATTAGAACTCCATCCCTACGATAAGTAGACATCTGCAAACGCTATGTCCTTGCAAGTAAGTATCGCATTTTCATTCATTTGAAGTGTAGACGAGGAATACATAACACTTCGCAAATCATATTATATCTTACCATGGAACATAGAAATGAGATGCGATATCGCGTTTTAAGAAGCATTAGAAAGCTATTGCTACGATACCTAGACATCTGCAGACGCTATTTCCTAGCAAGGAAGTGTCGCACTTACATTCATTTGAAGTGTAGACGAGGAATACATGACACTTCGCAAATCATATTATATCTTACCATGAAACATAGAAATGAGATGCGATATCGCGCTACAAGAAGCATTAGAACTCTATTGCTACGATACGTATACATCTGCAAACGCTATTTCCTTGCAAGGAAGTGTCGCATTTTCATTCGTTTGAAGTGTAGACGAGGAATACATAACACTTCGCAAATCAAATTATATCTTACCATGAAACATAGAAATGAGATGCGATATCGCGTTTTAAGAAGCATTAGAACTCTATTGCTTCGATACGTAGACATCTGCAAACGCTATGTCCTGGCAAGAAAGTGTCGCATTTACATCCATTTGAATCGTAGACGAGGAATGCATAACACTTGGCAATGAATATTATATCTTATCTTGAAACATAGATATGAGATGCGATATCACGTTTTAAGAAGCATTAGAACTCCATCCCTACGATAAGTAGTCATCTGCAAACGCTATTTCCTTGCAAGGATGTGTCGCATTTACATTCATTTGAAGTGTAGACGAGGAATACATAACTCTTCGCAAATCATATTATATCTTACCATGAAACATAGAAATGAGATGCGATATCGCGTTTTAAGAAGCATTAGAACTCTATCGCTACGATACCTAGACATCTGCAGACGCTATTTCCTAGCAAGGAAGTGTCGCATTTACATTCATTTGAAGTGTAGACGAGGAATACATAACTCTTCGCAAATCATATTATATCTTACCATGAAACATAGAAATGAGATGCGATATCGCGTTTTAAGGAGCATTAGAACTCTATCGCTACGATACCTAGACATCTGCAGACGCTATTTCCTAGCAAGGAAGTGTCGCATTTACATTCATTTGAAGCGTAGACGAGGAATACATAACACTTCGCAAATCATATTATATCTTACCATGAAACATAGAAATGAGATGCGATATCGCGTTTTAAGGAGGATTAGAAAGCTATTGCTACGATACGTAGACATCTGCAATCGTTATTTCCTTGCAAGGATGTGTCGCATTTACATCCATTTGAATCGTAGACGAGGAATGCATAGCACTTCGCAATGAATATTATATCTTATCTTCAAACATAGATATGAGATGCGATATCCCGTTTTAAGAAGCATTAGAACTCCATCCCTACGATAAGTAGACATCTGCAAACGCTATTTCCTAGCGAGGAAATGTCGCATTCACATTCATTTGAAGTGTAGACGAGGAATACATGACACTTCGCAAATCATATTATATCTTACCATGAAACATAGAAATGAGATGCGATATCGCGTTTTAAGAAGCATTAGAAATCTATTGCTACGATACGTAGACATCTGCAAACGCTATTTCTTTGCAAGGAAGTGTCGCATTAACATTCATTTGAAGTGTAGACGAGGAATACATAACACTTCGCAAATCATATTATATCTTACCATGGAACATAGAAATGAGATACGATATCGCGTTTTAAGAAGCATTAGAAAGCTATTGCTACGATACGTAGACATCTGCAATCGTTATTTCCTAGCAAGGAAGTGTCGCAATTACATTCATTTGAAGTGTAGACGAGTAATACATGACACTTCGCAAATCAAATTATATCTTACCATGAAACATAGAAATGAGATGCGATATCGCGTTTTAAGAAGCATTAGAACTCTATTGCTACGATAGGTAGACATTTGCAAACGCTATTTCCTTGCAAGGAAGTGTCGCATTTACATTCATTTGAAGTGTAGACGAGGAATACATGACACTTCGCAAATCATATTATATCTTACCATGAAACATAGAAATGAGATGCGATATCGCGTTTTAAGAAGCATTAGAACTCTATTGCTACGATACGTAGACATCTGCAAACGCTATTTCCTTCCAAGGAAGTGTCGCATTTTCATTCATTTGAAGTGTAGACGAGGAATACATGACACTTCGCAAATCATATTATATCTTACCATGGAACATAGAAATGAGATGCGATATCGCGTTTTAAGAAGCATTAGAAAGCTATTGCTACGATACGTAGACATCTGCTATCGTTATTTCCTAGCAAGGAAGTGTCGCATTTACATTCATTTGAAGTGTAGACGAGGAATACATGACAGTTCGCAAATCAAATTATATCTTACCATGAAACATAGAAATGAGATGCGATATCGCGTTTTAAGAAGCATTAGAACTCTATTGCTTCGATACGTAGACATCTGCAAACGCTATGTCCTGGCAAGGAAGTGTCGCATTTACATCCGTTTGAATCGTAGACGAGGAATGCATAACACTTGGCAATGAATATTATATCTTATCTTGAAACATAGATATGAGATGCGATATCACGTTTTAAGAAGCATTAGAACTCCATCCCTACGATAAGTAGTCATCTGCAAACGCTATTTCCTAGCAAGGAAGTGTCGCAATTACATTCATTTGAAGTGTAGACGAGTAATACATGACACTTCGCAAATCATATTATATCTTACCATGAAACATAGAAATGAGATGCGATATCGCGTTTTAAGAAGCATTAGACCTCTATTGCTACGATACGTAGACATCTGCAAACGCTATTTCCTTGCAAGGAAGTGTCGCATTTTCATTCATTTGAAGTGTAGACGAGGAATACATGACACTTCGCAAATCATATTATATCTTACCATGGAACATAGAAATGAGATGCGATATCGCGTTTTAAGAAGCATTAGAAAGCTATTGCTACGATACGTAGACATCTGCAATCGTTATTTCCTAGCAAGGAAGTGTCGCATTTACATTCATTTGAAGTGTAAACGAGTAATACATGACACTTCGCAAATCAAATTATATCTTACCATGAAACATAGAAATGAGATGCGATATCGCGTTTTAAGAAGCATTAGAGAGCTATTGCTACGATACGTAGACATCTGCAATCGTTATTTCCTTGCAAGGAAGTGTCGCATTTACTTTCACTTGAATCGTAGACGAGGAATGCATAACACTTCGCAATGAATATTATATCTTATCATGAAACACAGATATGAGATGCAATATCTCGTTTTAAGAAGCTTTGAACTCCATTGCTTCGATACGTAGACATCTGCAAACGCTATTTCCTTGCAAGGAAGTGTCGCGTTTACATTCATTTGAAGTGTAGACGAGAAATACATAACACTTAACAAATCATATTATATCTTACCATGAAACATAGAAATGAGATGCGATATCGCGTTTTAAGAAGCATTAGAAAGCTATTGCTACGATACGTAGACATCTGCAAACGCTATTTCCTAGCGAGGAAGTATCGCATTCACATTCATTTGAAGTGTAGACGAGGAATACATAACACTTCGCAAATCATGTTATATCTTACCATGAAACATAGAAATGAGATGCGATATCGCGCTTTAAGAAGCATTAGAAATCTATTGATACGATACGTAGACATCTGCAAACGCTATTTCCTAGCAAGGAAGTGTCGCATTTACATTCATTTGAAGTGTAGACGAGGAATACATGACACTTCGCAAATCATATTATATCTTACCATGAAACATAGAAATGATATGCGATGTCGCGTTTTAAGTAACATAAGAACTCTATTGCTTCGATACGTAGACATCTGCAAACGCTATGTCCTGGCAAGGAAGTGTCGCATTTACATCCATTTGAATCGTAGACGAGGAATGCATAACACTTCGCAATGAATATTATATCTTATCTTGAAACATAGATATGAGATGCGATATCACGTTTTAAGAAGCATTAGAACTCCATCCCTACGATAAGTTGACATCTGCAAACGCTATTTCCTTGCAAGGAAGAGCCGCATTTTCATTCATTTGAAGTGTAGACGAGGAATACATAACACTTCGCAAATCATATTATATCTTACCATGAAACATAGAAATGAGATGCGATATCGCGCTTTAAGAAGCATTAGAGCTCTATTGCTACGATACGTAGACATCTGCAAACGCTATTTCCGTGCAAAGAAGTGTCGCATTTTCATTCATTTGAAGTGTAGACGAGGAATACACGACACTTCGCAAATCATATTATATCTTACCATGAAACATAGGCATGAGATGCGATATCGCGCTTTAAGAAGCATTAGATATCTATTGCTACGATACGTAGACATCTGCAAACGCTATTTCCTAGCGAGGAAATGTCGCATTCACATTCATTTGAAGTGTAGACGAGGAATACATGACACTTCGCAAATCATATTATATCTTACCATGAAACATAGAAATGAGATGCGATATCGCGTTTTAAGTAACATAAGAACTCTATTGCTTCGATACGTAGACATCTGCAAACGCTATGTCCTGGCAAGGAAGTGTCGCGTTTACATCCATTTGAATCGTAGACGAGGAATGCATAACACTTCGCAATGAATAGTATATCTTATCTTAAAACATAGATATGAGATGCGATATCACGTTTTAAGAAGCATTAGAACTCCATCCCTACGATAAGTAGACATCTGCAAACGCTATGTCCTTGCAAGTAAGTATCGCATTTTCATTCATTTGAAGTGTAGACGAGGAATACATAACACTTCGCAAATCATATTATATCTTACCATGGAACATAGAAATGAGATGCGATATCGCGTTTTAAGAAGCATTAGAAAGCTATTGCTACGATACCTAGACATCTGCAGACGCTATTTCCTAGCAAGGAAGTGTCGCACTTACATTCATTTGAAGTGTAGACGAGGAATACATGACACTTCGCAAATCATATTATATCTTACCATGAAACATAGAAATGAGATGCGATATCGCGCTACAAGAAGCATTAGAACTCTATTGCTACGATACGTATACATCTGCAAACGCTATTTCCTTGCAAGGAAGTGTCGCATTTTCATTCGTTTGAAGTGTAGACGAGGAATACATAACACTTCGCAAATCATATTATATCTTACCATGAAACATAGAAATGAGATGCGATATCGCGTTTTAAGAAGCATCAGAACACTATTGCTACGATAGGTAGACATTTGCAAACGCTATTTCCTTGCAAGGAAGTGTCGCATTTACATTCTTCTGAAGTGAATACGAGGTATACATAACACATTACATTGAAAATTATATCTTATCATGCAACATAGTAATGAGATGCGATATCGCGTTTTAAGAAGCATTAGAACTCTATTGCTTCGATACGTAGACATCGGCAAACGCTACTTCCTAGCAAGGAAGTGTCGCATTTTCATACTTTTGAAAGGAATACGAGGTATACATAACACTTCGCAATGAATATTATATCTTATCAGGAAACGTAGATATGAGATGCGATATGACGATTTAAGAAGCATTAGAAAACTATTGCTTCGATACGTAGACATCTACAAACGCAATTTCCTAGCAAGGAAGTGTCGCATTTACATTCTTTTGAAGTGAATACGGGGTATACATAACACTTCGCAATGAATATTATATCTTATCAGGAAACGTAGATATGAGATGCGATATCGCGTTTTAAGAAGCATTAGAACTCTATTGCTTCGATACGTAGACATCTGCAAACGCTATTTCCTAGCAAGGAAGTGTCGCATTTACATTCATTTGAAAGGAATACGAGGTATACATGACACTTCGCAATGAATATTACATCTTATCATGAAATATAGAAATAAGATGCGATATGGCGATTTATGAAGCATTAGAATTCTATTGCTTCGATACGTAGTCATCTGCAAACGCTATTTCTTAGCAAGGAAGTGTCGCATTTATATTCATTTGAAGTGTATGCGAGGTATACATCACACTACGCAATGAATATTATATCTTATCATGAAACACAGAAATGAGATGCAATATGATGATTTAAGAAGCATTAAAATTCTATTGCTTCCATACGTAGACATCTGCAATCGCTATTTCCTAGCAAGGAAGTGTCGCATGTACATTCAGTTGAAGTGTATGCGAGGTATACATAACACTCCACAATGAAAATTATATCTTATCATGAAACATAGGAATGAGATGTAATATGGCGATTTAAGAAGCATTAGAACTCTATTGCTTCGATACGTAGACATCTGCAAACGCTATCCATAACAAGGAAGTGTCGCATTTACATTCCTTTGAAAGGAATACGAGGTATACATAACACTCCACAATGAATATTATATCTTACCATGAAACATAGAAATGAGAAGTAATATGGCGATTTAAGAAGCATTAGAACTCTATTGCTTCGATACGTAGACACCTGCAAACGCTACTTCCTAGCAAGGAAGTATCGAATTTACATTCTTTTGAAAGGAATACGAGGTATACATGACACTTCGCAATGAATATTATATCTTATCATGAAACATAGAAATGAGATGCAATATGGCGATTTAAGAAGCATTAGAAATCTACTGCTTCGATATGTAGACATCTGGAAACGCTATTTCCAAGCAAGGAAGTGTCGCATTTACATTCTTTTGAAGTGAATACGAGGTATACATAACACTCCACAATGAAAATTATATCATATAATGAAACATAGAAATGAGATGCGATATCGCCTTTTAAGAAGCATTAGAACTCTATTGCCTCGATGCGTAGACATCTGCAGACGCTATTTCCTAGCGAGCAATAGTCGCATTTACATTCTTTTGAAGTGAATTTGAGGTTTACATGACACTTCGGAATGAATATTATAACTTATAGCGAAACATAGAAATGAGATGCGATATCGCGATCTAAGAAGCATTAGAACTCTATTGCTACGATACGTAGGCAGCTGCAAACGCTATGCCCTAGGAAGGAATAGTCGCATTTACATTCTTTTGATGTGAATACGAGGTATACATGACACTTCGCAATGAATATTATATCTTATCATCAAACATAGAAGTGAGATGCGATAGCGCGTTTTAAGAAGCGTTAGACCTCTATTGCTACGAAATGTAGACATCTACAAACGCTACTTCCAAGCAATGAAGTGTCGCACTTACACTCTTTTGAAGTGAACACGAGGTATACATGACACTTCGCAATGAATATTATATCTTATCACGAAACATATAAATGAGATGCGATATCGAGATTTAAGTAGCATTAGAACGCTATTGCTACGATACGTAGACATCTGCAATCGCTATTTCCTAGCAAGCAATAGTCGCATTTACATTCTTTTGAAGTGAATACAAGGTATACATGACCATTCGCAATGAATATTATATCTTATCACGAAACATAGAAATGAGATGCGATATCGCGATTTAGGTAGCATTTGAACTCTATTGCTACGATACGTAGGCATCTGCAAACGCTATGCCCTAGCAAGGAATAGTCGGATTTACATTCTTTTGATGTGAATACGAGGTATACATGACATTTCGCAATTAATATTATATCTTATAATGAAACATAGAAATGAGATGCGATATCGCGATTTAGGTAGCATTTGAACTCTATTGCTACGATACGTAGGCATCTGCAAACGCTATGCCCTAGCAAGGAATAGTCGGATTTACATTCTTTTGAAGTGAATACGATGTATACATGGCACTTCGTAATGAATGTCATATCTTATCATGAAACATAGAAGAGAGATGCGATATCGCGTTTCAAGAAGCATTAGAACTCTATGGCCTCGATGCCGAGACATCTGCAAACGCTATTTCCTAGCAAGCAATAGTCGCATTTACATTCTTTTGAAGTGAATACAAGGTATACATGACCATTCGCAATGAATATTATATCTTATCTCGAAACATAGAAATGAGATGCGATATCGCGATCTAAGAAGCATTAGAACTCTATTGCTACGATACGTAGACATCCGAATACGCCATTTCCTAGGAAGGAAGTGTCGCATTTGCATTCGATTGGAGAGAATACGAGGTATACATGACACTTCGCAATGAATATAATATCTTATCATGAAACATAGAAGAGAGATGCGATATCTCGTTCTAAGAAGCATTAGAGATCTATTGCTTCGATACGTAGACATCTGCATTCGCTATTTCCTAGTAAGGAAGTATCGCATTTACATTCATTTGAAGCGTAGACCAGGTATACATGACACTTCGCAATGAATATTATATCCTATCATGAAACATAGAAATGAGATGCTTTATCGCGTTTTAGGAAGCATTAGAAGTCAATTGCATCGATACTTATACATCTGGAAACGCTATTTTTTAGAAAGGAATTGTCGCATTTATATTCATTTGAAGTGTAGACGAGGAATACACACACATCGCAAAGAATATTAAATCTTATCGTGAAACATCGAAATGAAATGCGGTATCCCGCTTTAGGAAGCATTAGAACGCTATTGCTTCGATACGTAGACATCTGCAAACGCTATTTCCTAGCAGGGAAGTGTCGCATTTACATTCTTATGAAGGGAATACGGGATATACATAACACTCCACATTGAATATTATACTTTATCACCAAACATAGAAACGAAATGCGATATCGCGATTTAAGAAGTATTAGAACATTATTGCTACAATACGTAAACATCTACAAAAGCTATATCCTAGAATGGAAGTGTCGTATTTACATTCATTTGAAGTTGAATACGATGTATTCATGACACTTCGCAAGGAATGTTATATCTTATCATGAAACATAGAAATGAGATGCGATATCGCGATTTAAATAGCATTAGAACTCTATTGCTACGATACGTGGACATATGCAAACGCTATTTCCTAGCAAGGAAGTGTCGCATTTACATTCATTTGAAGTGAATACGATGCATACATGACACTTCGCAATGAATATTACATCTTATCATGAAACATAGAAATGAGATGCGATATCGCGTTTTAAGATGTGTCTGAATGCTATTGCTACGATACGAAGCCTTCAGCAAACGCCATTTCCTAGAAAGGAAGTGTCGCATTTACATTGATTTGAAGTGAATACGAGGTATAAGTGAAACTTCGCAATGAATATTATATCTTATCACGAAACATAGAAATGAGTTGCGATACCGCGTTTTAAGCAGTATTAGAAATCGATTGCTACGATACGTAGACATATGCAAACGCTATTTCCTAGCAATGAAGTGTCGCATTTAGATTCATTTGAAGTGAATACGATGTATACATGACACTTCGCAATGAATGTTATATCCTATCATGAAACAGAGGAACGAGATGCGACATCTCGTTTTAAGATGCATTAGATCTCTATTGCTACGATATGTAGACATCTGCGAACGCTATTTCCTAGCACGGAAGTGTCGCATTTACATTCTTTTGAAGTGAATAAGAGGCATTCATGACACTTCGCAATGAATATTATACCTTATCATGAACCATAGAAATGAGATGCGATATCGCGTTTTAAGCAGTATTAGAACTCTATTGCTACGGTAGGTAGACATATGCAAACGCTATTTCCTAGCATGGATGTGTCGCATTTACTTTGTTTAGAAGTGAATACGAGGTATACGCGACATTTCGCAATGACTATTATAACTTATCACGAAACATAGAAATGAGATGCGATATCGCGTTTTAAGAATCATTAGAACTCTATTGCTACGATACGTAGACATCTGCAAACGCTATTTCCTAGCAAGGAAGTGGCGCATTTACATTCTTTTGAAGTGAATAAGAGGCATACATGACACTTCGCAATGAATATTATACCTTATCACGAAACATAGGAATGAGATGCGATATCGCGTATTAAGGAGCATTAGAACTCTATTGCTTCGATACGGAGACATCTGCAGTCGCTAATTCCTTGTAAGGAATTGTCGCATTTACATTCATTTGAAGTGAATACGAGGGATACATAACACTCCACAATGAATATTATATCTAATCATGAAACGTAGAAATGAGATGCGACATCGCGATATAAGAAGCATTACAACACTATTGCTTCGATACGTAGACATCTGCAAACGCCACTTCCTAGCAAGAAAGTGTCGCATTTACACTCTTTTGATGTGAATACGAGGCATACATGACACTTCGCAATGAATATTATATGTCATCATGAAACATAGAAATGGGAATCAATATCCCGTTTTAAGAAGCATTTGAACTCTATTGCTTCGATACGTAAACATTTGCAAGCGCTATTTCCTAGCAAGGAAGTGTCGCATTTACATTCATTGCAAGTGTAGACGAGGAATATATGCCACTCCGCAATGAATATTACATCTTATCACGAAGCATAGGAATGAGATGCGATAACTCGTTTTAAGAAGCATTAGAACTCTATTGCTTCGAAACGGAGATATCTGCAAACGCTACTTCCTTGCAAGGAAGTGTCGTATTTACATTCATTTGAAGTGTATCCGAGGTATACATAACAATTCGCAATGAATATCATATCTAATCATGAAACGTAGAATCGTTATTCGATATGGCGTTTTGAGAAGCATTAGAACTCTACTGCTACGATACGTAGACATCAGCAGACGATATTCCCTAGCAAGGAAGTGTTGCATTTACATTCTTTCGAAGTAAATACGAGGTATACATGACACTTCGCAATGCATATTATATCTTATCATGAAACATAGAAATGAGTTGCGATATCTCGTTTTAAGAAGCATTAGAACTCTATTGCTCCGATACGTAGACATCTGCAAACGCTATTTCCTAGAAACGAAATGTCGCATTTACATTCATTTGAAGTGCAGACGAGGAATACATAACACTTCGCAATGAATATTATATCTTATCATGAATCATAGAAATGAGATGCGATATCGCGTTTTGAGAAGCGTTAGAGCTCTATTGCTACGATACGTAGACATTTGCAAACGCTACTTCCTAACATGGAACTGTCGCATTTACATTCATCTGAAGTGAATACGCGGTACACATAACACTTCGCAATGAGTATTATATCTTATCATGAAACATAGAAAAAAGATGCTATATCGCGTTTTGAGAAGCACTAGAACTCCATTGCTACGATACATAGACATCTGGAAACGCTATTTCCTAGCAGGGAAGTGTCGCATTTACATTCTTTTGAAGTGAATACGAGGTATACTTAACACTCCTCAGTGAATATTATATCTTATCATGAAACATAGAGAAAAGATGCGATATCGCGTCTTGAGAAGCACTAGAACTCTATTGCTACGATACATAGACATCTGGAAACGCTATTTCCTAGCAGGGAAGTGTCGCATTCACATTCTTTTGAAGTGAAAACGAGGTATACATAACACTCCACAATGAATATTATATCATATCATGAAACATAGGAATGAGATGCGATATCGCGTCTTGAGAAGCACTAGATCTCTGCTGCTACGATACGTAGACTCCTGGAAACGCTATTTCCTAGCAAGGAAGTGTCGCATTTACATTCTTTTGAAGTGAATACGCGGTATACGTGACACTTCGCAATGAATATTACATCTTATCGCGAGACATAGGAATGAGTTGCGATAACGCGATTTAAGAAGCATTAGAACTCTGTTGTTTCGATACGTAGACATCTTCAAACGCTATTTCCTAGCATGGAAGTGTCGCATTTACATTCTCTTGAAGGGAATACGTGGTATAGATGACACTTCGCAATGAATATTATATCTTAGCATGAAACATAGGAATGAAGTGCGAAATCGCGTTTTAAGAAGCATTAGATCTCTATTGCTACGGTACGTAGACATCTGGAATCGCTATTTCCTAGCAAGGAAGTGTCGCATCTACATTCTTTTGAAGTGAATACGAGGTATACATGGCACTTCGCAATGAATATTATATCTTAAAATGAAACATAGAAATAAGATGCGATATCCCGTTTTAAGAAGCATTAGAACACAATTGCTTCGATACGTAGGCATCTGCAAACGCTATATTCCAACAAGGAAGTGTCGCATTCACATTCCTTTGAAGTGAATACGAGGTATACATGACACTTCGCAATGAATTTTATATCTTATCGTGAAACATATAAATGAGATGCGCTACCGCATTTTGAGAAGCATTAGAACTCTATTGCTACGATACGTAGACATCTGCAAACGCTATTTAATAGCAAGGAAGTGTCGCATTTACATTCTTTTGAAGTGAATACGAGGTATAGCTAAGTCTGCACAATGAATATTATTTCTTATCATGAAACATAGGAATGAGATGCGATATCGCGTTTTAAGATGCATTAGAACTCTATTGCTACGATACGTAGACATCTGGAAACGATATTTCCTAGCAATGAGGAGTCGCATTTACATTCTTTTGAAGTGAATACGAGATATACCTAAGTCTCCACAATGAATATTATATCTTATCACGAAACATAGAAACGAAATGCGATATCGCGATTTAAGAAGTATTAGAACATTATTGCTACAATACGTAAACATCTACAAAAGCTATATCCTAGAATGGAAGTGTCGTATTTACATTCATTTGAAGTTGAATACGATGTATTCATGACACTTCGCAAGGAATGTTATATCTTATCATGAAACATAGAAATGAGATGCGATATCGCGATTTAAATAGCATTAGAACTCTATTGCTACGATACGTGGACATATGCAAACGCTATTTCCTAGCAAGGAAGTGTCGCATTTACATTCATTTGAAGTGAATACGATGCATACATGACACTTCGCAATGAATATTACATCTTATCATGAAACATAGAAATGAGATGCCATATCGCGTTTTAAGAAGCATTAGACCTCTATTGCTACGATACGTAGACATCTGCAAACGCTATTTCCTTGCAAGGAAGTGTCGCATTTTCATTCATTTGAAGTGTAGACGAGGAATACATGACACTTCGCAAATCATATTATATCTTACCATGGAACATAGAAATGAGATGCGATATCGCGTTTTAAGAAGCATTAGAAAGCTATTGCTACGATACGTAGACATCTGCAATCGTTATTTCCTAGCAAGGAAGTGTCGCATTTACATTCATTTGAAGTGTAAACGAGTAATACATGACACTTCGCAAATCAAATTATATCTTACCATGAAACATAGAAATGAGATGCGATATCGCGTTTTAAGAAGCATTAGAGAGCTATTGCTACGATACGTAGACATCTGCAATCGTTATTTCCTTGCAAGGAAGTGTCGCATTTACTTTCACTTGAATCGTAGACGAGGAATGCATAACACTTCGCAATGAATATTATATCTTATCATGAAACACAGATATGAGATGCAATATCTCGTTTTAAGAAGCTTTGAACTCCATTGCTTCGATACGTAGACATCTGCAAACGCTATTTCCTTGCAAGGAAGTGTCGCGTTTACATTCATTTGAAGTGTAGACGAGAAATACATAACACTTAACAAATCATATTATATCTTACCATGAAACATAGAAATGAGATGCGATATCGCGTTTTAAGAAGCATTAGAAAGCTATTGCTACGATACGTAGACATCTGCAAACGCTATTTCCTAGCGAGGAAGTATCGCATTCACATTCATTTGAAGTGTAGACGAGGAATACATAACACTTCGCAAATCATGTTATATCTTACCATGAAACATAGAAATGAGATGCGATATCGCGCTTTAAGAAGCATTAGAAATCTATTGATACGATACGTAGACATCTGCAAACGCTATTTCCTAGCAAGGAAGTGTCGCATTTACATTCATTTGAAGTGTAGACGAGGAATACATGACACTTCGCAAATCATATTATATCTTACCATGAAACATAGAAATGATATGCGATGTCGCGTTTTAAGTAACATAAGAACTCTATTGCTTCGATACGTAGACATCTGCAAACGCTATGTCCTGGCAAGGAAGTGTCGCATTTACATCCATTTGAATCGTAGACGAGGAATGCATAACACTTCGCAATGAATATTATATCTTATCTTGAAACATAGATATGAGATGCGATATCACGTTTTAAGAAGCATTAGAACTCCATCCCTACGATAAGTTGACATCTGCAAACGCTATTTCCTTGCAAGGAAGAGCCGCATTTTCATTCATTTGAAGTGTAGACGAGGAATACATAACACTTCGCAAATCATATTATATCTTACCATGAAACATAGAAATGAGATGCGATATCGCGCTTTAAGAAGCATTAGAGCTCTATTGCTACGATACGTAGACATCTGCAAACGCTATTTCCGTGCAAAGAAGTGTCGCATTTTCATTCATTTGAAGTGTAGACGAGGAATACACGACACTTCGCAAATCATATTATATCTTACCATGAAACATAGGCATGAGATGCGATATCGCGCTTTAAGAAGCATTAGATATCTATTGCTACGATACGTAGACATCTGCAAACGCTATTTCCTAGCGAGGAAATGTCGCATTCACATTCATTTGAAGTGTAGACGAGGAATACATGACACTTCGCAAATCATATTATATCTTACCATGAAACATAGAAATGAGATGCGATATCGCGTTTTAAGTAACATAAGAACTCTATTGCTTCGATACGTAGACATCTGCAAACGCTATGTCCTGGCAAGGAAGTGTCGCGTTTACATCCATTTGAATCGTAGACGAGGAATGCATAACACTTCGCAATGAATAGTATATCTTATCTTAAAACATAGATATGAGATGCGATATCACGTTTTAAGAAGCATTAGAACTCCATCCCTACGATAAGTAGACATCTGCAAACGCTATGTCCTTGCAAGTAAGTATCGCATTTTCATTCATTTGAAGTGTAGACGAGGAATACATAACACTTCGCAAATCATATTATATCTTACCATGGAACATAGAAATGAGATGCGATATCGCGTTTTAAGAAGCATTAGAAAGCTATTGCTACGATACCTAGACATCTGCAGACGCTATTTCCTAGCAAGGAAGTGTCGCACTTACATTCATTTGAAGTGTAGACGAGGAATACATGACACTTCGCAAATCATATTATATCTTACCATGAAACATAGAAATGAGATGCGATATCGCGCTACAAGAAGCATTAGAACTCTATTGCTACGATACGTATACATCTGCAAACGCTATTTCCTTGCAAGGAAGTGTCGCATTTTCATTCGTTTGAAGTGTAGACGAGGAATACATAACACTTCGCAAATCATATTATATCTTACCATGAAACATAGAAATGAGATGCGATATCGCGTTTTAAGAAGCATCAGAACACTATTGCTACGATAGGTAGACATTTGCAAACGCTATTTCCTTGCAAGGAAGTGTCGCATTTACATTCTTCTGAAGTGAATACGAGGTATACATAACACATTACATTGAAAATTATATCTTATCATGCAACATAGTAATGAGATGCGATATCGCGTTTTAAGAAGCATTAGAACTCTATTGCTTCGATACGTAGACATCGGCAAACGCTACTTCCTAGCAAGGAAGTGTCGCATTTTCATACTTTTGAAAGGAATACGAGGTATACATAACACTTCGCAATGAATATTATATCTTATCAGGAAACGTAGATATGAGATGCGATATGACGATTTAAGAAGCATTAGAAAACTATTGCTTCGATACGTAGACATCTACAAACGCAATTTCCTAGCAAGGAAGTGTCGCATTTACATTCTTTTGAAGTGAATACGGGGTATACATAACACTTCGCAATGAATATTATATCTTATCAGGAAACGTAGATATGAGATGCGATATCGCGTTTTAAGAAGCATTAGAACTCTATTGCTTCGATACGTAGACATCTGCAAACGCTATTTCCTAGCAAGGAAGTGTCGCATTTACATTCATTTGAAAGGAATACGAGGTATACATGACACTTCGCAATGAATATTACATCTTATCATGAAATATAGAAATAAGATGCGATATGGCGATTTATGAAGCATTAGAATTCTATTGCTTCGATACGTAGTCATCTGCAAACGCTATTTCTTAGCAAGGAAGTGTCGCATTTATATTCATTTGAAGTGTATGCGAGGTATACATCACACTACGCAATGAATATTATATCTTATCATGAAACACAGAAATGAGATGCAATATGATGATTTAAGAAGCATTAAAATTCTATTGCTTCCATACGTAGACATCTGCAATCGCTATTTCCTAGCAAGGAAGTGTCGCATGTACATTCAGTTGAAGTGTATGCGAGGTATACATAACACTCCACAATGAAAATTATATCTTATCATGAAACATAGGAATGAGATGTAATATGGCGATTTAAGAAGCATTAGAACTCTATTGCTTCGATACGTAGACATCTGCAAACGCTATCCATAACAAGGAAGTGTCGCATTTACATTCCTTTGAAAGGAATACGAGGTATACATAACACTCCACAATGAATATTATATCTTACCATGAAACATAGAAATGAGAAGTAATATGGCGATTTAAGAAGCATTAGAACTCTATTGCTTCGATACGTAGACACCTGCAAACGCTACTTCCTAGCAAGGAAGTATCGAATTTACATTCTTTTGAAAGGAATACGAGGTATACATGACACTTCGCAATGAATATTATATCTTATCATGAAACATAGAAATGAGATGCAATATGGCGATTTAAGAAGCATTAGAAATCTACTGCTTCGATATGTAGACATCTGGAAACGCTATTTCCAAGCAAGGAAGTGTCGCATTTACATTCTTTTGAAGTGAATACGAGGTATACATAACACTCCACAATGAAAATTATATCATATAATGAAACATAGAAATGAGATGCGATATCGCCTTTTAAGAAGCATTAGAACTCTATTGCCTCGATGCGTAGACATCTGCAGACGCTATTTCCTAGCGAGCAATAGTCGCATTTACATTCTTTTGAAGTGAATTTGAGGTTTACATGACACTTCGGAATGAATATTATAACTTATAGCGAAACATAGAAATGAGATGCGATATCGCGATCTAAGAAGCATTAGAACTCTATTGCTACGATACGTAGGCAGCTGCAAACGCTATGCCCTAGGAAGGAATAGTCGCATTTACATTCTTTTGATGTGAATACGAGGTATACATGACACTTCGCAATGAATATTATATCTTATCATCAAACATAGAAGTGAGATGCGATAGCGCGTTTTAAGAAGCGTTAGACCTCTATTGCTACGAAATGTAGACATCTACAAACGCTACTTCCAAGCAATGAAGTGTCGCACTTACACTCTTTTGAAGTGAACACGAGGTATACATGACACTTCGCAATGAATATTATATCTTATCACGAAACATATAAATGAGATGCGATATCGAGATTTAAGTAGCATTAGAACGCTATTGCTACGATACGTAGACATCTGCAATCGCTATTTCCTAGCAAGCAATAGTCGCATTTACATTCTTTTGAAGTGAATACAAGGTATACATGACCATTCGCAATGAATATTATATCTTATCACGAAACATAGAAATGAGATGCGATATCGCGATTTAGGTAGCATTTGAACTCTATTGCTACGATACGTAGGCATCTGCAAACGCTATGCCCTAGCAAGGAATAGTCGGATTTACATTCTTTTGATGTGAATACGAGGTATACATGACATTTCGCAATTAATATTATATCTTATAATGAAACATAGAAATGAGATGCGATATCGCGATTTAGGTAGCATTTGAACTCTATTGCTACGATACGTAGGCATCTGCAAACGCTATGCCCTAGCAAGGAATAGTCGGATTTACATTCTTTTGAAGTGAATACGATGTATACATGGCACTTCGTAATGAATGTCATATCTTATCATGAAACATAGAAGAGAGATGCGATATCGCGTTTCAAGAAGCATTAGAACTCTATGGCCTCGATGCCGAGACATCTGCAAACGCTATTTCCTAGCAAGCAATAGTCGCATTTACATTCTTTTGAAGTGAATACAAGGTATACATGACCATTCGCAATGAATATTATATCTTATCTCGAAACATAGAAATGAGATGCGATATCGCGATCTAAGAAGCATTAGAACTCTATTGCTACGATACGTAGACATCCGAATACGCCATTTCCTAGGAAGGAAGTGTCGCATTTGCATTCGATTGGAGAGAATACGAGGTATACATGACACTTCGCAATGAATATAATATCTTATCATGAAACATAGAAGAGAGATGCGATATCTCGTTCTAAGAAGCATTAGAGATCTATTGCTTCGATACGTAGACATCTGCATTCGCTATTTCCTAGTAAGGAAGTATCGCATTTACATTCATTTGAAGCGTAGACCAGGTATACATGACACTTCGCAATGAATATTATATCCTATCATGAAACATAGAAATGAGATGCTTTATCGCGTTTTAGGAAGCATTAGAAGTCAATTGCATCGATACTTATACATCTGGAAACGCTATTTTTTAGAAAGGAATTGTCGCATTTATATTCATTTGAAGTGTAGACGAGGAATACACACACATCGCAAAGAATATTAAATCTTATCGTGAAACATCGAAATGAAATGCGGTATCCCGCTTTAGGAAGCATTAGAACGCTATTGCTTCGATACGTAGACATCTGCAAACGCTATTTCCTAGCAGGGAAGTGTCGCATTTACATTCTTATGAAGGGAATACGGGATATACATAACACTCCACATTGAATATTATACTTTATCACCAAACATAGAAACGAAATGCGATATCGCGATTTAAGAAGTATTAGAACATTATTGCTACAATACGTAAACATCTACAAAAGCTATATCCTAGAATGGAAGTGTCGTATTTACATTCATTTGAAGTTGAATACGATGTATTCATGACACTTCGCAAGGAATGTTATATCTTATCATGAAACATAGAAATGAGATGCGATATCGCGATTTAAATAGCATTAGAACTCTATTGCTACGATACGTGGACATATGCAAACGCTATTTCCTAGCAAGGAAGTGTCGCATTTACATTCATTTGAAGTGAATACGATGCATACATGACACTTCGCAATGAATATTACATCTTATCATGAAACATAGAAATGAGATGCGATATCGCGTTTTAAGATGTGTCTGAATGCTATTGCTACGATACGAAGCCTTCAGCAAACGCCATTTCCTAGAAAGGAAGTGTCGCATTTACATTGATTTGAAGTGAATACGAGGTATAAGTGAAACTTCGCAATGAATATTATATCTTATCACGAAACATAGAAATGAGTTGCGATACCGCGTTTTAAGCAGTATTAGAAATCGATTGCTACGATACGTAGACATATGCAAACGCTATTTCCTAGCAATGAAGTGTCGCATTTAGATTCATTTGAAGTGAATACGATGTATACATGACACTTCGCAATGAATGTTATATCCTATCATGAAACAGAGAAACGAGATGCGACATCTCGTTTTAAGATGCATTAGATCTCTATTGCTACGATATGTAGACATCTGCGAACGCTATTTCCTAGCACGGAAGTGTCGCATTTACATTCTTTTGAAGTGAATAAGAGGCATTCATGACACTTCGCAATGAATATTATACCTTATCATGAACCATAGAAATGAGATGCGATATCGCGTTTTAAGCAGTATTAGAACTCTATTGCTACGGTAGGTAGACATATGCAAACGCTATTTCCTAGCATGGATGTGTCGCATTTACTTTGTTTAGAAGTGAATACGAGGTATACGCGACATTTCGCAATGACTATTATAACTTATCACGAAACATAGAAATGAGATGCGATATCGCGTTTTAAGAATCATTAGAACTCTATTGCTACGATACGTAGACATCTGCAAACGCTATTTCCTAGCAAGGAAGTGGCGCATTTACATTCTTTTGAAGTGAATAAGAGGCATACATGACACTTCGCAATGAATATTATACCTTATCACGAAACATAGGAATGAGATGCGATATCGCGTATTAAGGAGCATTAGAACTCTATTGCTTCGATACGGAGACATCTGCAGTCGCTAATTCCTTGTAAGGAATTGTCGCATTTACATTCATTTGAAGTGAATACGAGGGATACATAACACTCCACAATGAATATTATATCTAATCATGAAACGTAGAAATGAGATGCGACATCGCGATATAAGAAGCATTACAACACTATTGCTTCGATACGTAGACATCTGCAAACGCCACTTCCTAGCAAGAAAGTGTCGCATTTACATTCTTTTGATGTGAATACGAGGCATACATGACACTTCGCAATGAATATTATATGTCATCATGAAACATAGAAATGGGAATCAATATCCCGTTTTAAGAAGCATTTGAACTCTATTGCTTCGATACGTAAACATTTGCAAGCGCTATTTCCTAGCAAGGAAGTGTCGCATTTACATTCATTGCAAGTGTAGACGAGGAATATATGCCACTCCGCAATGAATATTACATCTTATCACGAAGCATAGGAATGAGATGCGATAACTCGTTTTAAGAAGCATTAGAACTCTATTGCTTCGAAACGGAGATATCTGCAAACGCTACTTCCTTGCAAGGAAGTGTCGTATTTACATTCATTTGAAGTGTATCCGAGGTATACATAACAATTCGCAATGAATATCATATCTAATCATGAAACGTAGAATCGTTATTCGATATGGCGTTTTGAGAAGCATTAGAACTCTACTGCTACGATACGTAGACATCAGCAGACGATATTCCCTAGCAAGGAAGTGTTGCATTTACATTCTTTCGAAGTAAATACGAGGTATACATGACACTTCGCAATGCATATTATATCTTATCATGAAACATAGAAATGAGTTGCGATATCTCGTTTTAAGAAGCATTAGAACTCTATTGCTCCGATACGTAGACATCTGCAAACGCTATTTCCTAGAAACGAAATGTCGCATTTACATTCATTTGAAGTGCAGACGAGGAATACATAACACTTCGCAATGAATATTATATCTTATCATGAATCATAGAAATGAGATGCGATATCGCGTTTTGAGAAGCGTTAGAGCTCTATTGCTACGATACGTAGACATTTGCAAACGCTACTTCCTAACATGGAACTGTCGCATTTACATTCATCTGAAGTGAATACGCGGTACACATAACACTTCGCAATGAGTATTATATCTTATCATGAAACATAGAAAAAAGATGCTATATCGCGTTTTGAGAAGCACTAGAACTCCATTGCTACGATACATAGACATCTGGAAACGCTATTTCCTTGCAGGGAAGTGTCGCATTTACATTCTTTTGAAGTGAATACGAGGTATACTTAACACTCCTCAGTGAATATTATATCTTATCATGAAACATAGAGAAAAGATGCGATATCGCGTCTTGAGAAGCACTAGAACTCTATTGCTACGATACATAGACATCTGGAAACGCTATTTCCTAGCAGGGAAGTGTCGCATTCACATTCTTTTGAAGTGAAAACGAGGTATACATAACACTCCACAATGAATATTATATCATATCATGAAACATAGGAATGAGATGCGATATCGCGTCTTGAGAAGCACTAGATCTCTGCTGCTACGATACGTAGACTCCTGGAAACGCTATTTCCTAGCAAGGAAGTGTCGCATTTACATTCTTTTGAAGTGAATACGCGGTATACGTGACACTTCGCAATGAATATTACATCTTATCGCGAGACATAGGAATGAGTTGCGATAACGCGATTTAAGAAGCATTAGAACTCTGTTGTTTCGATACGTAGACATCTTCAAACGCTATTTCCTAGCATGGAAGTGTCGCATTTACATTCTCTTGAAGGGAATACGTGGTATAGATGACACTTCGCAATGAATATTATATCTTAGCATGAAACATAGGAATGAAGTGCGAAATCGCGTTTTAAGAAGCATTAGATCTCTATTGCTACGGTACGTAGACATCTGGAATCGCTATTTCCTAGCAAGGAAGTGTCGCATCTACATTCTTTTGAAGTGAATACGAGGTATACATGGCACTTCGCAATGAATATTATATCTTAAAATGAAACATAGAAATAAGATGCGATATCCCGTTTTAAGAAGCATTAGAACACAATTGCTTCGATACGTAGGCATCTGCAAACGCTATATTCCAACAAGGAAGTGTCGCATTCACATTCCTTTGAAGTGAATACGAGGTATACATGACACTTCGCAATGAATTTTATATCTTATCGTGAAACATATAAATGAGATGCGCTACCGCATTTTGAGAAGCATTAGAACTCTATTGCTACGATACGTAGACATCTGCAAACGCTATTTAATAGCAAGGAAGTGTCGCATTTACATTCTTTTGAAGTGAATACGAGGTATAGCTAAGTCTGCACAATGAATATTATTTCTTATCATGAAACATAGGAATGAGATGCGATATCGCGTTTTAAGATGCATTAGAACTCTATTGCTACGATACGTAGACATCTGGAAACGATATTTCCTAGCAATGAGGAGTCGCATTTACATTCTTTTGAAGTGAATACGAGATATACCTAAGTCTCCACAATGAATATTATATCTTATCACGAAACATAGAAACGAAATGCGATATCGCGATTTAAGAAGTATTAGAACATTATTGCTACAATACGTAAACATCTACAAAAGCTATATCCTAGAATGGAAGTGTCGTATTTACATTCATTTGAAGTTGAATACGATGTATTCATGACACTTCGCAAGGAATGTTATATCTTATCATGAAACATAGAAATGAGATGCGATATCGCGATTTAAATAGCATTAGAACTCTATTGCTACGATACGTGGACATATGCAAACGCTATTTCCTAGCAAGGAAGTGTCGCATTTACATTCATTTGAAGTGAATACGATGCATACATGACACTTCGCAATGAATATTACATCTTATCATGAAACATAGAAATGAGATGCCATATCGCGTTTTAAGATGTGTCTGAATGCTGTTGCTACGATACGAAGCCTTCAGCAAACGCCATTTCCTAGAAAGGAAGTGTCGCATTTACATTGATTTGAAGTGAATACGAGGTATAAGTGAAACTTCGCAATGAATATTATATCTTATCACGAAACATAGAAATGAGTTGCGATACCGCGTTTTAAGCAGTATTAGAAATCGATTGCTACGATACGTAGACATATGCAAACGCTATTTCCTAGCAATGAAGTGTCGCATTTAGATTCATTTGAAGTGAATACGATGTATACATGACACTTCGCAATGAATGTTATATCCTATCATGAAACAGAGAAACGAGATGCGACATCTCGTTTTAAGATGCATTAGATCTCTATTGCTACGATATGTAGACATCTGCGAACGCTATTTCCTAGCACGGAAGTGTCGCATTTACATTCTTTTGAAGTGAATAAGAGGCATTCATGACACTTCGCAATGAATATTATACCTTATCATGAAACATAGAAATGAGATGCGATATCGCGTTTTAAGCAGTATTAGAACTCTATTGCTACGGTAGGTAGACATATGCAAACGCTATTTCCTAGCATGGATGTGTCGCATTTACTTTGTTTAGAAGTGAATACGAGGTATACGCGACATTTCGCAATGACTATTATAACTTATCACGAAACATAGAAATGAGATGCGATATCGCGTTTTAAGAATCATTAGAACTCTATTGCTACGATACGTAGACATCTGCAAACGCTATTTCCTAGCAAGGAAGTGGCGCATTTACATTCTTTTGAAGTGAATAAGAGGCATACATGACACTTCGCAATGAATATTATACCTTATCACGAAACATAGGAATGAGATGCGATATCGCGTATTAAGGAGCATTAGAACTCTATTGCTTCGATACGGAGACATCTGCAGTCGCTAATTCCTTGTAAGGAATTGTCGCATTTACATTCATTTGAAGTGAATACGAGGGATACATAACACTCCACAATGAATATTATATCTAATCATGAAACGTAGAAATGAGATGCGACATCGCGATATAAGAAGCATTACAACTCTATTGCTTCGATACGTAGACATCTGCAAACGCCACTTCCTAGCAAGAAAGTGTCGCATTTACATTCTTTTGATGTGAATACGAGGCATACATGACACTTCGCAATGAATATTATATGTCATCATGAAACATAGAAATAGGAATCAATACCCCGTTTTAAGAAGCATTTGAACTCTATTGCTTCGATACGTAAACATTTGCAAGCGCTATTTCCTAGCAAGGAAGTGTCGCATTTACATTCATTGCAAGTGTAGACGAGGAATACATGCCACTCCGCAATGAATATTACATCTTATCAAGAAGCATAGGAATGAGATGCGATAACTCGTTTTAAGAAGCATTAGAACTCTATTGCTTCGAAACGGAGATATCTGCAAACGCTACTTCCTTGCAAGGAAGTGTCGTATTTACATTCATTTGAAGTGTATCCGAGGTATACATAACAATTCGCAATGAATATCATATCTAATCATGAAACGTAGAATCGTTATTCGATATGGCGTTTTGAGAAGCATTAGAACTCTACTGCTACGATACGCAGACATCAGCAGACGATATTCCCTAGCAAGGAAGTGTTGCATTTACATTCTTTCGAAGTAAATACGAGGTATACATGACACTTCGCAATGCATATTATATCTTATCATGAAACATAGAAATGAGTTGCGATATCTCGTTTTAAGAAGCATTAGAACTCTATTGCTCCGATACGTAGACATCTGCAAACGCTATTTCCTAGAAACGAAATGTCGCATTTACATTCATTTGAAGTGCAGACGAGGAATACATAACACTTCGCAATGAATATTATATCTTATCATGAATCATAGAAATGAGATGCGATATCGCGTTTTGAGAAGCGTTAGAGCTCTATTGCTACGATACGTAGACATTTGCAAACGCTACTTCCTAACATGGAACTGTCGCATTTACATTCATCTGAAGTGAATACGCGGTATACATAACACTTCGCAATGAGTATTATATCTTATCATGAAACATAGAAAAAAGATGCTATATCGCGTTTTGAGAAGCACTAGAACTCCATTGCTACGATACATAGACATCTGGAAACGCTATTTCCTAGCAGGGAAGTGTCGCATTTACATTCTTTTGAAGTGAATACGAGGTATACTTAACACTCCTCAGTGAATATTATATTTTTATCATGAAACATAGAGAAAAGATGCGATATCGCGTCTTGAGAAGCACTAGAACTCTATTGCTACGATACATAGACATCTGGAAACGCTATTTCCTAGCAGGGAAGTGTCGCATTCACATTCTTTTGAAGTGAAAACGAGGTATACACAACACTCCACAATGAATATTATATCATATCATGAAACATAGGAATGAGATGCGATATCGCGTCTTGAGAAGCACTAGATCTCTGCTGCTACGATACGTAGACTCCTGGAAACGCTATTTCCTAGCAAGGAAGTGTCGCATTTACATTCTTTTGAAGTGAATACGCGGTATACGTGACACTTCGCAATGAATATTACATCTTATCGCGAGACATAAGAATGAGTTGCGATAACGCGATTTAAGAAGCATTAGAACTCTGTTGTTTCGATACGTAGACATCTTCAAACGCTATTTCCTAGCATGGAAGTGTCGCATTTACATTCTCTTGAAGGGAATACGTGGTATACATGACACTTCGCAATGAATATTATATCTTAGCATGAAACATAGGAATGAAGTGCGAAATCGCGTTTTAAGAAGCATTAGATCTCTATTGCTACGGTACGTAGACATCTGGAATCGCTATTTCCTAGCAAGGAAGTGTCGCATCTACATTCTTTTGAAGTGAATACGAGGTATACATGGCACTTCGCAATGAATATTATATCTTAAAATGAAACATAGAAATAAGATGCGATATCCCGTTTTAAGAAGCATTAGAACACAATTGCTTCGATACGTAGGCATCTGCAAACGCTATATTCCAACAAGGAAGTGTCGCATTCACATTCCTTTGAAGTGAATACGAGGTATACATGACACTTCGCAATGAATTTTATATCTTATCGTGAAACATATAAATGAGATGCGCTACCGCATTTTGAGAAGCATTAGAACTCTATTGCTACGATACGTAGACATCTGCAAACGCTATTTAATAGCAAGGAAGTGTCGCATTTACATTCTTTTGAAGTGAATACGAGGTATAGCTAAGTCTGCACAATGAATATTATTTCTTATCATGAAACATAGGAATGAGATGCGATATCGCGTTTTAAGATGCATTAGAACTCTATTGCTACGATACGTAGACATCTGGAAACGATATTTCCTAGCAATGAGGAGTCGCATTTACATTCTTTTGAAGTGAATACGAGATATACCTAAGTCTCCACAATGAATATTATATCTTATCACGAAACATAGAAATGATATGCGATATCGCGATTTTAAAATAGTTAGATCTCAATTGCTTTGATACGGAGACATCTTCAGACGCTATTTCCTAGCATGGAAGTGTCGCACTTACATTGTTTTGAAGTGAATACGAGGTATACATGACACTTCGCAATGAATATTATATCTTATCATGAAAGATAGGAAGGAAGTGCGATATCGCGTTTTAAGAAGCATTAGAACTCTATTGCTACGATGCGTAGACATCAGCAAATGTTATTTCCTAGCAAGGAAGTGTCGCATTTACATTCTTTTGAAGTCAATACGAGGTATACATAACACTCCACAATGAATATTATATCTTATCACGAAACATAGAAATGAAATGCGACATCTCGTTTTAAGTAGCATTAGAACTCTATTGCTACGATACGTATATAATATTCATTGCGAAGTGTCATGTATACCTCGTATTCACTTCAAAAGAATGTAAATGCGACACTTCCATGCTAGGAAATAGCCTTTGCAGATGTCTACGTATCGTAGCAATAGAGTTCTAAAGCTACTTAAAAGGAGATGTCGCATTTCATTTCTATGTTTCATGATAAGACATAATATTCACTGCGAAGTGTCATGTATACCTCGCATTCACTTGAACAGAATGTAAATACGACACTTGCATGCTAGGAAATATTGTTTGCAGATGTCTACGTATCGTAGCAGTAGAGTTCTAATGCTTCTTAAAACGCGACATCGCATCTCACTACTATGCTTCATGATAAGATATAATATTTATTGCGAAGTGTCATGTATACCTCGTATTCACTGCAAAAGAATGTAAATGCGACACTCCCATGCTAGGAAATAGCGTTTGCAGATGTCTACGTATCGAATCAATAGAGTTCTAATATATCTTAAAACGAGATGTCGCATCTCATTTCTATGTTTCATGATAAGATATAATATCCATTGCGAAGTGTCATGCATACCTCGCATTCACTTCAATGTAATGTAAATGCGACACTTCCGTGCTAGGAAATAGCGTTTGCAGATGTCTGCGTATCGTAGCAAGAGGGTTCTAATGCTTCTTAAAAGGAGATGTCGCATTTCAATTCTATGTTTCATGATAACACATAATATTCATTGCGAAGTGTCATGTATACCTCGCATTCACTTCAACAGAATGTAAATACGACGCTTGCATGCTAGGAAATATTGTTTGCAGATGTCTACGTATCGTAGCAGTAGAGTTCTAATGCTTCTTAAAACGCTATATCGCATCTCACTTCTATGCTTCATGATAAGATATAATATTCATTGCGAAGTGTCATGCATACCTCGTATTCACTTCAAAAGAATGTAAATGCTACACTTCCATGCTAGGAAATAGCGTTTGCAGATGTCTACGTATCGTAGGAATAGAGTTCTAATGCTTCTTAAAACGCAATATCGCATCTCACTTCTATGTTTCATGATAAGATATGATATTCATTTTGAAGTGTCATGTATACTTCGTATTCACTTCAAAAGAATGTAATTGCGGCACTTCCCTTATAGGAAGTAGAGTTTGCAGATGTCTACGTGTCGAAGCAATAGGGATCTAATGCTTCTCAAAACGCGATGTCGCATCTGATTCCTATGCTTCATGATAAGATATAATATTCATTGCGAAGTGTGTTGTATACCTCGTATTCACGTCAAAAGATTGTAAATGCGACACTTGCATGCTAGGAAATATTGTTTGCAGATGTCTACGTATCGTAGCAATAGAGTTCTAATGCTTCTTAAAACGCGATATCGCATCTCACTTCTATGCTTCATGATAAGATATAATATCCATTGCGAAGTAACATGTATACCTCGTATTCACTTCAATGGAATGTAAATGCGACATTTCCTTGCTAGGAAATAGAGTTTGCAGATGTCTACGTATATTAGCAGTAGAGTTCTAATGCTTCTCAAAACGCGATATAGCACCTCATTCCTATGCTTCATGATAAGATATAATATTCATTGCGAAGTGTGTTGTATACCTCGTATTCACGTCAAAAGATTGTAAATGCGACACTTGCATGCTAGGAAATATTGTTTGCAGATGTCTACGTATCGTAGCAATAGAGTTCTAATGCTTCTTAAAACGCGATATCGCATCTCAATTCTATGCTTCATGATAAGGTATAATATTCATTGCGATGTGTCATGTATACCTCGTATTCACTTCAAAAGAATGTAAATGCGACACTTCCATGCTAGGAAATAGCGTTTGCAGATGTCTACGTATCGTAGCAATAGAGTTCTAATGCTTCTTAAAACGCAATATGGCATCTCACTTCTATGTTTCATGATAAGATATAATATTCATTATGAAGTGTCATGTATACCTCGTATATTAGTAATAGAGTTCTATTGCTTCCCAAAACGCGATATAGCACCTCATTTCTATGTTTCATGATAAGATATCATATTCATTGCGATGTGTTATGTATGCCTCGTCTACACTTCAAAAGAATGTGAAAGCCACACTTTCTTGCTAGGAAATGCGTTTCCTGGAGTCCACGTATCGAAGCAATAGATTTCTAACTCTTTATAAAACGCGATATCGCATATCAATTCTAAGTCACATGATAAGATGTAATTTCAGTGCAACGCGTTATGTATATCTCCTCTACACTTCAAATGAATGTAAATGGATCACTTCCTTGCTACGGTATATCGTTTCTATATCTGAAGGTTTAGAAGCAATAGAGTTCTAATGCTTCGTAAAACGCGGCTGCGCATCTTACTTCTATATTTCATGATAAGATGTAATATTCATAGCATCGCGTTATGTTTATCTGCGTCTGCATATGAATTGAGTGTGAACCCTACACTTTCTTGCCCGGGGGTAGCGTTTGTAGATGTCCAGGTGCCGAAGCATTTAATTTGTCATGCTTCGTGCACCTCAATATTGCATTTCATATAAACAGTTCAAAGTAAGTTAGAATGTTGTAAAGCTCTATGCATCGCATTATGCTTATCTGCTTTTGTGCTTTATAATGCTCTGGGATGTGAGAAGGTCCTCAACCATCCTTAACCCCCTAAAGAGAAGTCAAAAGTCCAGCGGCCCTGCAGGTGTGCCATGGGAGCGCGGCGCGCGAGGCGCTACGCAATTTAAATGATCAGGAGGATCCCCTCAGGGACAACCAAGGGGGCGAGAAGAGGAAATCGCCGAAATCCACTGATCGATGGACTCGAACAATACCGAAGCCTACAGCCCACTCCACCAAGGAGCCCCGAGGAGGATGCAGGAGACCCGAGGACCATCAGCGAATTCAAGGAACCTGAAGAAGAGAACGTGAGAGCTTATTCGCTAAAGCGTCCCATTTCTTGTGTCGCATATTGTATATTGTATCTTATATCGTGAAGCGAGTTATGATACCCGGTAATTTGCGGCGTGTTGCGTAGTTTCCCGTAGCCCTTGTTAGTTAAACCCACGTCGAGACCATAAATAAACATGCCGTGACTTCAGTATCTCGCGACCTGAGTGTGTGTACTTGGCTAGGCGTAGTCGAGAGGAGGAGCATTTCGAAGTTTCGAAAGAGAATTCGAGAACTTACTTTGAAACGTTAGTAGTGAGAAATTCCATCGGATTTCATAGAAATTCAGAACTTACATGCTCTGAAACATAGGCAGATAAGGGCCATCGAGTTGCTTAGAACTTTAGAACTTGCTTACTTCAACAAAGATTTCTATTGGCTTCGTCCGTTCTTTTAGAAGAGTTTTTGATAAACCACATACTTTTCACGCTTCTGATATCTTTGAAAGTTCGCGAGATGTAATCGTTTAAGTTTTAAAATGATTACTTAGTGTGGATTATTATTTAGTATCTCGCTCATAAACGAGTCTGCATAGGATTTAATCCATAAGTTTTTAAGCCTGGAATTCATGCAGTTATTTGTTATTCACTTATTGCTCAAACGACAAAGATTCTGACCACTTCAAAATGGTTGACTTTCATCAATTTTCTTAAAAATTGAAATACTGCCCAACTGCTTGCATTAAAGACTGTAATTAAAGCTTTCGAAACATTTTACCTCTTATAGATGAATTCTGGAATTGAAATTGAATGTTTGACTTTTCTAGCTCCTGTTTAGACATCTTTCTATTGGAATGTTCATGTATTTTTGATATTCGTAATTATTAAAAATGTTTTACTTGATTCTTTTATTTAATATTTAGAATTTTCTGAGAAATATTTTTTATCGTAATGAACTATATAATTGCAATTATAATTCTTTATGAAATAATAATAACAGAAAGGTATATATCCATTCTTGTAGTTTTGTAAAGAGTATTTAATCTTACTATCTAAAATGAAACATTGAGATCTGTTTACAATCTAATGGCATTTAATTACCTTTTGATTCAAATTCACAATGATAATCTTCCATAGTTCAACAATATTGTGAGCTGTCCTCAGGAATCCGCAGCTCAGTACTTATAAAATGAACGACACAAAGAACAGCCTAACCAAACGTATTCGAACCGATTTTTCAATACTAATCTTATCATGTTTAACTTATGCTGCAAACTATTGAAATGCCCTTCGAAAAGTGTTTATTCACAGTGAAGTAAACGGTAAGTATTACGCCTTGCACCACTGTTCACAATACGTATGTTTCATTTACTATCAAAACCGTGAGTATTATCGCCTTTCTTTACTTTTTGTAACCTTCAATGCCTTCATGTTACAGATCGTTAAACTTGCTTTAAAATGCTCTATCGTATTACGGAAGAATGGACATACCAATTCATTTTAAAGAATGAAGGTAACCTTCATATGTCCAACATAACTCCACTTACAAAAAAACTATTTTCATCAACGGATGGCCCCTTTGTACTATGTAATTTTATATTAGCAAAAACTTCTATGAAACATATAGTTTCGTGGATATCTGAGGTGCTACTTATTACTGCCCCACCCTGTATATTGTTATGGATGTGTCCAACAAGGCAACGATGAACAGAGTTAAATTTAATATTATGATGTTTATTATTTTACTTATAGTATATTTGTTTTTCTGGAATTTTGCCAAAAAACAATGTTCACGATGTCGACAGATGAATATATTTGCCTTAGAATTACAAGAGCCAACAATTTCGAAAGTAGAATATTTCTTTACTTCGCTAACCGAATCATTGCAAACGTTAAGTAAAGTGCGTGCCTTTCAAAACAGTCAGATGCAAATTACGATACAACGTTTCCGAGAAATGGTACGTGCCACTGTTTTTTAATTTCCGTTTATTTAATCAAAGGAAATTTAATTGAAATATCCGCAAAATTTGAGGACAAGAAGTTATTGTAATTTTACGCAACATATATGATGGTGATAAAGGATAAGTATACGGAACTGAAAATGGAAAGTAGCGAGCAGAAAAAGAAACTGATGGAGCTACAAGGTAGATTGATACATCCGTCAAATGATGATTCTAGGTTAATAAAATCTGTTAATCAAAGAACTATTGCAAAAATCAAGTATAATCAATATTACTTCTGCTCAAAGGCTATAATAGAATTGGACCGAAATGGGTACAAAACAGGCCATTATATCTATACGTTCTATTCTATGCAAATGCAAATATTTCAAAGAGAAAAGATGTGTTACTTACAAATTACTTATGTTCCTAGATATCTCACTAATTCAGGCTTCTTGTCTTGCAGAACTTATCATTCATGTAACATGTAAAGGGATCGAAGAATAGTAAAAGATTTTTATATTTCATAGCCTCACTTGATACGACGACTGGATCACGTAAAATATCGGACATTAATTGCATCTACATCTTCAGACCTTAAATATATGCAACAACATATTTAATAGCGTTTTAATAACATTTTTCTAATTGTTTATATCTATGTCTAATAAATATATATTAATCGAATAAGTTGCTTTACCAAAGAATAAAAGTATCTGAGGCTTACAAATCGGAGCATTACATAACAAACGTGCATCACATATATAATATTACATGTAACAAAAGATGAAGACCAAAAAGATCGTACATAAGTTGAATCCACAATGCGGTCATAGAGATACAGAAACGGCAAAAATTCCAAACAATAATTTAAAAAATTCAAAAAGGGGGGAGTGAAAATCCATCTCCTTGACGATGATAAGGAACAAGTCTGCCTCATGCACTACAATATCCCAAACAGCCAGCGATTGGCACGCCAATGACAACGGATGGAACGAATTCCGTGACAGAACTGTGCTAACAAAGTGCTCCCACTCAGCTTTCGAAATGGCATACTGTTAGTACTGGGGCGGCATTCGTATCACGGCACTAATAAAGCACCGAGATATAGCACACGGGCTACACGGCCGTGACAATGACACTATCAGCTCACCATAGCTACACGCGTGGTTGTGGCGTAGGCTGACATTTACTAATGGGGAAGCTGTTTCCATAAAAATTATAAGCAAATATGAAAAATGACTATACTGTGCAATTTATTTATTTTGAGTCCAATATAGATACACCGGCACAAAACAAAGATATAAGAACTCGATTTTATTATTTTCTATAAACTAGCTCGATAGGGCGATTTCTTCCATAAAGTCGATAATTACATTGTCATAAAAATATATACACTTATTTTATATATATTTTCTTCAATTTATTGTTACAAATTCATGCAATTGAGGGTTACATTATATACGATGACAGCATGTTATTTCAAAAATTACACAAGGCGAAGTTAGGGACGCAACAGCATGAATTTTTATTTTATAAGTAATATTTTTTTTATAAATAATATTTTTAGTCTATGATGGATTGAAAGAAATATATACGACTCGCTCAATAACTATAAATATAGGAAAACGACCATCAAAATGTCTATCAATACTCATATGCTGAACATCTACTGACATCTAACGGTTCTAATTTGTATGAAAGAACAGGTTCCCCATTGCCAAATGTGATCCTGCGTCATTGCTGAGGAGATTCATGAATGGAGCGATGATACGCGTGTCACCATGGTACTGGTTCTGCGCGATTCGCTTGTCTAGAACGTGCTGGTAACACGTTCTGGCATTTTAGTCAACGAATCCGGTCACAGATGACTACGAATCAGTTGACAGTCCTCGGAAGTGGCAATATAGTGCCGGCATGGTGTCGCTACCATCTTGCCGTTTGTTATCTGGGATGCTTTTTAGTGCATTATTCGGAATTGAATTTGAACACATAGCTACTTAATCGCAAATTTGTATGAACTGTGACGTGGCGAAGTCACAAGGCTCGCTCACCCCTCCCCCTGCTTTGGTTAGACTAGCTCACAGATCACCACCCATGCGAGAAGCGCGACACGGACCATCGCGACAGCTGTATTTGCGAGGAGCGTGAAATACACGATGGTAGATCCTTCCCCCCCCCCCCCCCCCCCCCCCGTTCGCTTCACTCTCTCCGTTCTACGGATTAGACTGGCCAGCTGATGGAAGAAGCGACCCATAAGACGCCTCTTCGGCGGATAATAAGACCGCAGGTTCGCGGAAGGGATGTGCGCCGAGGTAGCGTGACGGGCTCGACGGTGGAGGAGTCGGGAAGTGAGCAAGAAGAGACCCTGAAGCCCGAAGGATAGGATCCAGAGCTCTGCAACGATAAGACCGCTGCCATAGTCCATGGAGACAAACAGGATGGTTCTCGGGTGTGAGAAGGACCTCTAACCCTCCCCATTAGAACTCTATTGCTTCGATACCTAGACATCTGGAAACGCTATTCCCTAGCAAGGAAGTGTCGCATATACATTCTTTCGAAGTGTAGACGAGAATACATGACACTTCGCAATGAATATTATATCTTATCTTGAAACACAGAAATGAGATGCGATATCGGGTTCTAACTACCATTAGAACTCTATTGCTACGATACGTAGACATTTGCAAACGCTATTTCCTCGCATGGAAGTGTCGGATTTACATTCTTTTGAAGCGAATGCGAGGTATACATAACAGTTCGGAATGAATATTATGTCTTATCATGAAACATAGGTATGAGATGCGATATCCCGTTTTAAGAAGCATGAGAAATCTATTGCTTCGATACGTAGCCATCTGCAAACGGTATTTCCCAGCAAGGAAGTGTTGCATTTACATTCTTTTGATGTGTAGACGAGAGTACATGACACTTCGCAATGTATATTATATCTTATCGTGAAACACACAAGTGAGATGCGATATCGGGTTTTAACAAGCATTAGAACTCTATTGCTATGATACCTAGACATTTGCAAACGCTATTTCCTAGCATGGAAGTGTCGCACTTACATTCTTTTGAAGTGAATACGATGTATACATGTCACTCCACAATGCATATTATATCTTATCATGAAACATAGAAATGTGATGCAATATCGTGATTTAAGAAGCTTTAGAACTCTATTGCTTCGATACCTAGATATCTGCAAACGCTACTTCCTAGAAAGGAAGTGTCGCATTTACATTATTTTGGAGTGTATACGAGGTATACGTGACACTTCGCAATGAATACTATATCTTATCATGAAACATACAAATGAGATGCGATATCGCGATTTAAGAAGCCTTTGAACTCTATTGTTACGATACGTAGACAACAGCAAACGCTATTTCCTAGCAAGGAAGGGTCGCATTTACATTCGTTTCAAGTGAATACGAGGTATACATACCACTCCACAATGTATACTATATCTTATCATGAAACATAGAAATGAGATGCGATAGCACGATTTAAGTAGCATTAGAACTCTATTGCTTCGATACGTAGACATCTGCAAACGCTATTTCCTACCAAGGAAGTGTCGCATTTACATTCTTTTGAAGTGAAAACGAGGTATACATGACACTTCGCAATGAATATTATATCTAATCACAAAACATATAAATGAGATGTGATATCGCGATTTAAGTAGCACTAGAACGCTATTGCCCCGATACGTAGACATCTGAATACGCTATTTCCTAGCAAGGAAGTGTCGCATTTACATACGTTTGGAGTAAATACGAGGTATACATGACACTTCGCAATGAATATTATATCTTATCATGAAACATAGAAGTGAGATGCGATTTCGCGTTAAGAAGCATTGGAACTCTATTGCCTCGACGTATAGACATCTGCAGACGCTATTTCCTAGCATGGAAGTATCGCCTTTACATTCTTTTGAAGTGAATACGAGGTGTACATGACACTTTGCTATGAATATTATATCTTATCATGAAACATAGAAATGAGATGCGATATCGCGTTTTGAGAAGCATTAGAACTCTATTGCTACTATACGTAGGCATCTGCAGACGCTATTCCCTAGCAAGCAATAGCCGCGTTTACATTCTTTTGAAGTGAATACGAGGTATACATGACACCTCGCAATGAATATTATATCTTATCACGAAACATAGAAATGAGATGCGATATCGCGATTTAAGTAGCATTAGAACTCTATTGCTACGATACGTAGACATCTGAATACGCTATTTCCTAGCAAGGAAGTGTGGCATTTACATTCGTTTGGAATGAATACTAGGTATACATGACACTTCGCAATGAATATTATATCTTATCATGAAGCATAGAAATGAGATGCGATATCGCGCTTTGAGAATCCTTAGAACTCTATTGCCTCGACGCGTAGAAATCTGCAGACGCTACTTCCTAGCCTGGAAGTGTCGCATTTACATTCTTTTGAAGTGAATACGAGGTATACATGACCCTTCGCAATGAATATTATATCTTATCATGAAACATAGGAATGAGATGCGATATCGCGATTTAAGTAGCATTCGAAGTCTATTGCCACGATACGTAGACATCTGAATACGCTATTTCCTAGCAAGGAAGTGTCGTATTTACATTGGTTTGGAGTGAATACGAGGTATACATGACACTTCGCAACGAATATTATGCCTTACCATGAACCATAGAAATGAGATGCGATATCGCGTTTTGAGAAGCATTAGAACATTATTGCTACGACACGTAGACATCTGCAAACGCTATTTCCTAGCAAGGAATAGTCGCATTTGCATTCTTTTGAAGTGAATACGAGGTATACATTACTCTTCGGAATGAATATTATAACTTATCACGAAACATAGAGATGAGATGCGATATCGCGATCTAAGAAGCATTAGAACTCCATTGCTACGATACGTAGGCATCTGCAAACGCTACTTCCTAGCAAGCAATAATCGCATTTACATTCTTTTGAAGTGAATACGAGGTATACATGACACTTCGCAATGAATATTATAACTTATCATGAAACATAGATGTGAGATGCGATATCGCGTTTTAAGAAGCATTAGAACTCTATTGCCTCGACGCGTAGACATCTGCAGACGCAATTTCCTTGCATGGAAGTGTCGCATTTACATTTTTTTGAAGTGAATACGAGGTGTACATGACACTTCGCAATGAATATTATATCTTATCACGAAACATAGGAATGAGATGCGAAATCGCGATTTAAGTAGAATTAGAGCTCTATAGCTACGATACGTAGACATCTGAATACGCTATTTCCTAGCAAGGAAGTGTCGCATTTACATACGTTTGGAGTGAATACGATGTATACATGACACTTCGCAATGAATATTATATCTTATCATGAAACATAGAAGTGAGATGCGATATCGCGTTAAGAAGCATTAGAACTCTATTGCCTCGACGTGTAGACATCTGCAGACGCTATTTCTTAGCATGGAAGTGTCGCATTTACATTCTTTTGAAGTGAATACGAGGTGTACATAAAGCTTCGGAATGAATATTATATCTTATCAGGAAAAATAGAAATGAGATGCGATATCGCGTTTTGAGAAGCATTAGAACTCTATTGCTACTATACGTAGACATCTGCAAACGCTATTTCCTAGCAAGCAATAGTCGCATTTACATTCTTTTGAAGTGAATACGAGGTATACATGACACTTCGCAATAAATATTATATCTTATCACGAAACATATAAATGAGATGTGATATCGCAATTTAAGTAGCATTAGAACGCTATTGCTACGATACATAGACATCTGAATACGCCATTTCCTGGCAAGGAAGTGTCGCATTTACATACGTTTGGAGTGAATACGAGGTATACATGACACTTCGCAATGAATATTATATCTTATCATGAAACATAGAATTGAGATGCGATATCGCGTTAAGAAGCATTAGAACTCTATTGCCTCGACGTGTAGACATCTGCAGACGCTATTTCCTAGCATGGAAGTGTCGCATTTACATTCTTTTGAAGTGAATACGAGGTGTACATGACACTTCGCAATGAATATTATGTCTTATCATGAAACATAGAAGTGAGATGCGATATCGCGTTAAGAAGTATTAGAACTCTATTGCATCGACGTGTAGACATCTGCAGACGCTATTTCCTAGCCTGGATGTGTCGCATTTACATTCTTTTGAAGTGAATACGAGGTGTACATGACACTTCGCAATGAATATTATATCTTATCACGAAACATAGGAATGAGATGCGAAATCGCGATTTAAGTAGAATTAGAGCTCTATAGCTACGATACGTAGACATCTGAATACGCTATTTCCTAGCAAGGAAGTGTCGCATTTACATACGTTTGGAGTGAATACGATGTATACATGACACTTCGCAATGAATATTATATCTTATCATGAAACATAGAAGTGAGATGCGATGTCGCGTTAAGAAGCATTAGAACTCTATTGCCTCGACGTGTAGACATCTGCAGACGCTATTTCCTAGCATGGAAGTGTCGCATTTACATTCTTTTGAAGTGAATACGAGGTGTACATAAAGCTTCGGAATGAATATTATATCTTATCAGGAAAAATAGAAATGAGATGCGATATCGCGTTTTGAGAAGCATTAGAACTCTATTGCTACTATACGTAGACATCTGCAAACGCTATTTCCTAGCAAGCAATAGTCGCATTTACATTCTTTTGAAGTGAATACGAGGTATACATGACACTTCGCAATAAATATTATATCTTATCACGAAACATATAAATGAGATGTGATATCGCAATTTAAGTAGCATTAGAACGCTATTGCTACGATACATAGACATCTGAATACGCCATTTCCTGGCAAGGAAGTGTCGCATTTACATACGTTTGGAGTGAATACGAGGTATACATGACACTTCGCAATGAATATTATATCTTATCATGAAACATAGAATTGAGATGCGATATCGCGTTAAGAAGCATTAGAACTCTATTGCCTCGACGTGTAGACATCTGCAGACGCTATTTCCTAGCATGGAAGTGTCGCATTTACATTCTTTTGAAGTGAATACGAGGTGTACATGACACTTCGCAATGAATATTATATCTTATCATGAAACATAGAAGTGAGATGCGATATCGCGTTAAGAAGTATTAGAACTCTATTGCATCGACGTGTAGACATCTGCAGACGCTATTTCCTAGCCTGGATGTGTCGCATTTACATTCTTTTGAAGTGAATACGAGGCGTACATAACACTTCGCAATGAATATTATAACTTATCACGAAACATAGAAATGAGATGCGATATCGCGTTTTAGGAAGCATTAGAACTCTATGGCCTCGATGCGGAGGCACCTCCAGACGCTATTTCCTAGCATGGAAGTGTCGCATTTACATTCTTTTGAAGTGAATACGAGGTATACATGACACTTCGCAATGAATATTATATCTTATCATGAAACATAGGAATGAGATGCGATATCGCGTTTTGAGAAGCATTAGAACTCTATTGCCTCGACGCGTAGAAATCTGCAGACGCTATATCCTAGCATGGAAGTGTCGCACTTACATACTTTTGAAGTGAATACGAGGTACACATTTCACTTAGCAATGAATATTATATCTTATCATGTAACATAGAAGAGAGATGCAATATCGCGTTTTAGGAAGCATTAGAAATCTATGGCCTCGATGCGGAGGCACCTGCAAACGCTATTTCCTAGTTTGGAAGTGTCGCACTTACATTCTTTTGAAGTGAATACGAGGTATACATGACACTTTGCAATGCATATTATATCTTATCATGAAACATAGAAGAGAGATGCGATATCGCGTTTTAGGAAGCATTAGAACTCTATGGCCTCGATGCGGAGGCACCTGCAGACGCTATTTCCTAGCATGGAAGTGTCGCATTTACATTCTTTTGAAGTGAATACGAGGTATACATGACACTTCGCAATGAATATTATATCTTATCATGAAACATAGGAATGAGATGCGATATCGCGATTTAAGTAGCATCAGAACTCTATTGCCACGATACGTAGACATCTGAATACGCTATTTCCTAGGAAGGAAGTGTCGTATTTACATTGGTTTGGAGTGACTACGAGGTATACATGACACTTCGCAACGAATATTATGCCTTATCATGAAGCATAGAAATGAGATGCGATATCGCGTTTTGAGAAGCATTAGAACTCTATTGCTACTATACGTAGACATCTGCAAACGCTATTTCCTAGCAAGCAATAGTCGCATTTACATTCTCTTGAAGTGAATACGAGGTATACATGACACCTCGTAATGAATATTATATCTTATCACGAAACATAGAAATGAGATGCGATATCGCGATTTAAGTAGCATTAGAACGCTATTGCTACGATACGTAGACATCTGAATACGCTATTTCCTGGCAAGGAAGTGTCGCATTTACATACGTTTGGAGTGAATACGTGGTATACATGACACTTCGCAATGAATATTATATCTTATCATGAAACATAGAAGTGAGATGCGATATCGCGTTTTAAGAAGCATCAGAGCACTATTGCCTCGATGCGTAGACATCTGCAGACGCTATTTCCTAGCAAGGAAGTGTCGCATTTACATTCGTCTGGAGTGAATAGGAGGTATACATGACACTTCGCAATGAATATTATATCTTATCATGAAACATAGAAGTGAAATGCGATATCGCGTTAAGAAGCATTAGAACTCTATTGCCTCGACGTGTAGACATCTGCAGACGCTATTTCCTAGCATGGAAGTGTCGCATTTACATTCTTTTGAAGTGAATACGAGGTGTACATAACACTTCGCAATGAATATTATAACTTATCACGAAACATAGAAATGAGATGCGATATTGCGTTTTGAGAAGCATTAGAAATCTATTGCTACGATACGTAGACATCTGCAAACGCTATTTCCTAGCAACCAATAGTCGCATTTACATTCCTTTGAAGTGAATTCGCGGTTTACATGACACTTCGGAATGAATATTATAACTTATCACGAAACATAGAAATGAGATGCGATATCGCGATCTAAGAAGCATTAGAAATCTATTGCTACGATACGTAGGCATCTGCAAACGCTATTTCCTAGCAAGCAATAGTCGCATTTACATTCTTTTGAAGCGAATACGAGGAATACATGACACTTCGCAATGAATACCATATCTTATCATGAAACATAGAAGTGAGATGCGATATCGCGTTAAGAAGCATTAGAACTCTATTGCCTCGACGTGTAGACATCTGCAGACGCTATTTCCTAGCATGGAAGTGTCGCATTTACATTCTTTTGAAGTGAATACGAGGAGTACATAACACTTCGCAATGAATATTATAACTTATCACGAAACATAGAAATGAGATGCGATATTGCGTTTTGAGAAGCATTAGAAATCTATTGCTACGATACGTAGACATCTGCAAACGCTATTTCCTAGCAACCAATAGTCGCATTTACATTCCTTTGAAGTGAATTCGAGGTTTACATGACACTTCGGAATGAATATTATAACTTATCACGAAACATAGAAATGAGATGCCATATCGCGATCTAAGAAGCATTAGAACTCTATTGCTACTATAGGTAGACATCTGCAAACACTATTTCCTAGCAAGCAATAGTCGCATTTACATTCTTTTGAAGTGAATACGAGGTGTACATGACACTTCGCAATGAATATTATATCTAATCAGGAAACATAGAAATGAGATGTGATATCGCGATTTAAGTAGCATTAGAACGCTATTGCTACGATACGTAGACATCTGAATACGCTATTTCCTGGCAAGGAAGTGTCGCATTTACATATGTTTGGAGTGAATACGTGGTATACATGACATTTCGCAATGAATATTATATCTTATCATGAAACATAGAATTGAGATGCGATATCGGCTTAAGAAGCATTAGAACTCTATTGCCTCGACGTGTAGACATCTGCAGACGCTATTTCCTAGCATGGAAGTGTCGCATTTATATTCTTTTGAAGTGAATACGAGGTGTACATCACACTTCGCAATGAATATTATAACTTATCACGAAACATAGAAATGAGATGCGATATTGCGTTTTGAGAAGCATTAGAAATCTATTGCTACGATACGTAGACATCTGCAAACGCTATTTCCTAGCAACCAATAGTCGCATTTACATTCCTTTGAAGTGAATTCGAGGTTTACATGACACTTCGGAATGAATATTATAACTTATCACGAAACATAGAAGTGAGATGCGATATCGCGATCTAAGAAGCATTAGAAATCTATTGCTACGATACGTAGGCATCTACAAACGCTATTTCCTAGCAAGCAATAGTCGCATTTACATTCTTTTGAAGCGAATACGAGGAATACATGACACTTCGCAATGAATACCATATCTTATCATGAAACATAGAAGTGAGATGCGATATCGCGTTAAGAAGCATTAGAACTCTATTGCCTCGACGTGTAGACATCTGCAGACGCTATTTCCTAGCATGGAAGTGTCGCATTTACATTCTTTTGAAGTGAATACGAGGTGTACATGACACTTCGCAATGAATATTATATCTTATCATGAAACATAGAAGTGAGATGCGATATCGCGTTTTGAGAAGCATTAGAACTCTATTGCTACTATACGTAGACATCTGCAAACGCTATTTCCTAGCAAGCAATAGTCGCATTTACATTCTTTTGAAGTGAATACGAGGTATACATGACACTTCGCAATGAATATTATATCTTATCATGTAACATACAAGTGAGATGCGACATCGCGTTTTAAGATGCATTAGAAACCTATTGCCCCGAAGCGGAGATATCTGCAAACGATATTTCCTAGCATGGAAGTGTCGCATTTACATTTTTTGAAGTATATACGAGGTATACATGACACTTCGCAATGAATATTATATCTTATCACGAAACGTATAAATGAGATGCGATATCGCGATCTAAGAAGCATTAGAACACTATTGCTACGATACGTAGACATCTGCAAACGCTATTTCCTAGCATGGAAGTGTCGCATTTACATTCTTTTGAGGTGAATTCGAGGAATACATGACACTTCGGAATGAATATTATAACTTATCACGAATCATAGGTTTGAGATGCGATATCGCGATCTAAGAAGCATTAGAACTCTATTGCTATGATACGTTGGCATCTGCAAACGCTATTTCCTAGGAAGGAATAGTCGGATTTACATTCTTTTGAAGTGAATACGAGGTATACATGACAATTCGCAATGAATATTATATCTTATCATGAAACATATAAATGAGAAGCGATATCGCGATTTAAGTAGCATTAGAACTCTATTGCTACGATACGTAGACATCTGAATACGCTACTTCCTAGCATGGAAGTGTAGCATTTTCATTCTTTTGTAGTGAATGCGAGGTATACATGACACTTCGCAATGAATATTATATCTTATCATGAAACATAGAAGAGAAATGCGATATCGCGTTTTAAGAAGCATTAGAACTCTATGGCATCGATGCGGAGACATCTGCAAACGCGATTTCCTAGCAAGCAATAGTCGCATTTACATTCTTTTGCAGTGATTTCGAGGTTTACGTGACACTTCGGAATGAATATTATAACTTATAACGAAACATCGAAATGAGATGCGATATCGCGATCTAAGCAGCATTAGAACTCTATTGGTACGGTACGTAGGCATCTGCAAACGCTATTTCCTAGCAAGGAACAGTCGCATTTACATTCTTTTGAAGTGAATACGAGGTATACATGACACTTCGCAATGAATATTATATCTTATCACGAAACATATAACTGAAGTGTCATATCGCGATTTAAGTAGCATTAGAACTCTATTGCTACGATACGTAGACATCTGAATACGCTATTTCCTAGCAAGGAATAGTCGCATTTACATTCTTTTGAAGTGAATACGATGTATACGTGACACTTCGCAATGAATATTATATCTTATCATGAATCATAGAAGTGAGATGCGATATCGCGTTTTAAGAAGCATTAGAAACTTGTTGCCTCGACGCGTAGACATCTGCAGACCCTATTTCCAAGCATGGAAGTGCCGCATTTACATTCTTTTGAAGTGAGTACGAGGTATACATGACACTTCGCAATGAATATTATATCTTATCACGAAGCATAGAAATGAGATGCGATATCGCGTTTTGCGAAGCATTAGAACTCCATTGCTACGCTACGTAGACATCTGCAAACGCTATTTCCTAGCAAGGGAGATTCGCAGTTACATTCGTTTGGAGTGAATATGAGGTATACATGACACTTCGCAATGAATATTATATCTTATCATGTAACATATAAGTGAGATGCGATATCGCGTCTTAAGAAGCATTAGAAACCTATTGCCTTGATGTGGGGATATCTGCAAACGCTGTTTCCTAGCAAGCAATAGTCGCATTTACATTCTTTTGAAATGAATTCGAGGTTTACATGACACTTCAGAATGAATATTATAAGTTATCACGAAACATAGAAATGTGATGCGATATCGCGACCTAAGCAGCATTAGAACTCTATTGCTACGATACGTAGGCATCTGCAAGCGCTATTTCCCAGCAAGGAATAGTCGCATTTACATTCTTTTGATGTAAATACGAGGTATACATGACACTTCGCAATGAATATTATATCTTATCACGAAACATAGTAGAGAGGTGCGATATCGCGTTTTAAGGAGCATTAGAACTTTACGGTCTCGATGCGGAGACATCTGCAAACGCTATTTCCTAGCATGGAGGTGTCGCACTTACATTCTTTTGAAGTGAATACGAGGTATACATGACACTTGGCAATGAATATTATATCTTATCACGAAACATATAAATGAGATGCGATATCGCGATTTAAGTAGCATTAGAACGCTATTGCTACGATACTTAGACATCTGCAAACGCTATTTCCTAGCAAGCAATAGTAGCATTTACATTCTTTTGAAGTGAATACTAGGTATACATGACACTTCGCAATGAATATTATATCTTAGCACGAAATATAGAAAAGAGATGCGATATCGCGATTTAAGTAGCATTAGAAATCTATTGCTACGATAAGTAGACATCTGAATACGCTATTTCCTAGCAAGGAAATGTCGCATTTACATTCGTTTGGAGTGAATACGAGGTATTCATGACACTTCGCAATGAATATTATATCTTATCACGAAACATAGAAATGAGAAGCGATATCGCGATTTAAGTAGCATTAGAACTCTATTGCTACGATACGTAGACATCTGTATACGCTATTTCCTAGCATGGAAGTGTAGCATTTTCATTCTTTTGTAGTGAATGCGAGGTATACATGACACTTCGCAATAAATATTATATCTTATAATGAAACATAGAAGACAGATGCGATATCGCGTACTAAGAAGCATTAGAAATCTATGGCCTCGATGCGGAGACATCTGCAGACGCTATTTCCTAGCATCGAAGTGTCGCATTTACATTCTTTTGAAGTGAACACGAGCTATACATGACACTCCGCAATGAATATTGTATCTTATCATGAAACATAGAAGTGAGATGCGATATCGCGTTTTAAGAAGCATTAGAATTCTATTGCTACGATACGTAGAGATCTGAATAAGCCATTTCCCAGCAAGGAAGTGTTGCATTTACATTCGTTTGGGGAGAATACGAGGTATACATGACACTTCGGAATGAATATTATATCTTATCACGATACATACAAATGTGATGCGATATCGCGATTTAAGTAGCATTAGAACTCTATTGCTACGATACGTAGACATCTACAAACGCTATTTCCTAGCAAGCAGTAGTGGCATTTACATTTTTTTGAAGTGAATACGAGGTATACATGACACTTCGCAATGAATATTATATCTTATCACGAAACATAGAAGAGAGATGCGATATCGCGTTTTAAGAAGCATTAGAACTCTACGGTCTCGATGCGGAGACATCTGCAAACGCTATTTCCTAGCATGGAGGTGTCGCACTTACATTCTTTTGAAGTGAATACGAGGTATACATGACACTTGGCAATGAATATTATATCTTATCACGAAACATATAAATGAGATGCGATATCGCGATTTAAGTAGCATTAGAACGCTATTGCTACGATACGTAGACATCTGCAAACGCTATTTCCTAGCAAGCAGCAGTCGCATTTACATTCTTTTGAAGTGAATACGAGATATACATGACACCTCGCAGTGAATATTATATCTTATCACGAAACATAGAAATGAAATGCGATATCGCGATTTAAGTAGCATTAGAACTCTATTGCTACGATACGTAGACATCTGAATACGCTATTTCTTAGCAAGGAAGATTCGCATTTACATTCTTTTGATGTGAATACGAGTATACATGACACTTCGCAATGAATATTATATCTTATCACGAAACATATAACTGAAGAGTCATATCGCGATTTAAGTAGCATTAGAACTCTATTGCTACGATACGTAGACATATGAATATGCTATTTCCTAGCAAGGAATAGTCGCATTTACATTCTTTTGAAGTGAATACAAGGTATACATGACCATTCGCAATGAATATTATATCTTATCATGAAGCATAGAAATGAGATGCGTTATCGCGTTTTGAGAAGCATTAGAACACTATTGCTACGATATGTAGGGATCTGCAAACGCTATTTCCTAGCATGGAAGTGTGGCACTTACATTCTTTTGAAGTGAATTCGAGGAATACATGACACTTCGGAATGAATATTATAACTTATCACGAATCATAGGTTTGAGATGCGATATCGCGATCTAAGAAGCATTAGAACTCTATTGCTATGATACGTTGGCATCTGCAAACGCTATTTCCTAGGAAGGAATAGTCGGATTTACATTCTTTTGAAGTGAATACGAGGTATACATGACAATTCGCAATGAATATTATATCTTATCATGAAACATAGAAATGAGAAGCGATATCGCGATTTAAGTAGCATTAGAACTCTATTGCTACGATACGTAGACATCTGAATACGCTACTTCCTAGCGTGGAAGTGTAGCATTTTCATTCTTTTGTAGTGAATGCGAGGTATACATGACACTTCGCAATGAATATTATATCTTATCATGAAACATAGAAGAGAAATGCGATATCGCGTTTTAAGAAGCATTAGAACTCTATGGCATCGATGCGGAGACATCTGCAAACGCGATTTCCTAGCAAGCAATAGTCGCATTTACATTCTTTTGCAGTGATTTCGAGGTTTACATGACACTTCGGAATGAATATTATAACTTATAACGAAACATCGAAATGAGATGCGATATCGCGATCTAAGCAGCATTAGAACTCTCTTGGTACGGTACGTAGGCATCTGCAAACGCTATTTCCTAGCAAGGAATAGTCGCATTTACATTCTTTTGAAGTGAATACGAGGTGTACATGACACTTCGCAATGAATATTATATATTATGAGGAAACATAGAAGTGAGAGGCGATATCGAGTTTTGAGAAGCATTAGAACTCTATTGCTACGATACGTAGACATCTGCAAACGCGATTTCCTAGCAAGCGATAGTCGCATTTACATTCTTTTGCAGTGAGTTCGAGGTTTACATGACACTTCGGAATGAATATTATAACTTATAACGAAACATCGAAATGAGATGCGATATCGCGATCTAAGCAGCATTAGAACTCTATTGGTACGGTACGTAGGCATCTGCAAACGCTATTTCCTAGCAAGGAATAGTCGCATTTACATTCTTTTGAAGTGAATACGAGGTATACGTGACACTTCGCAATGAATATTATATCTTATCATGAATCATAGAAGTGAGATGCGATATCGCGTTTTAAGAAGCATTAGAACTCTACGGTCTCGATGCGGAGACATCTGCAAACGCTATTTCCTAGCATGGAGGTGTCGCACTTACATACTTTTGAAGTGAATACGAGGTATACATGACACTTGGCAATGAATATTATATCTTATCACGAAACATAGAAGAGACATGCGATATCGCGTTTTAAGAAGCATTAGAAATCTACGGTCTCGATGCGGAGACATCTGCAAACGCTATTTCCTAGCATGGAGGTGTCGCACTTACATTCTTTCGAAGTGAATACGAGGTATACATGACATTGCGCAATGAATATTATATCTTATCACGAAAACTATATAAGTGGGATGCGATATCGCGATTTAAGTAGCATTAGAACGCTATTGCTACGATACGTAGACATCTGAATACGCCATTTCCTAGCAAGGAAGTGTCGCATTTACATTTGTTTGGATAGAAGAGGAGGTATACATGACACTTCTCAATGGATATTATATCTTATCATGAAACATAGAAGAGAGATGCGATATCGCGTTCTAAGAAGCATTAGAACTCTATGGCCTCGACGTGGAGACATCTGCAAACGTTATTTCCTAGCATGGAAGTGTCGGAATTACATTCTTTTGTAGTGAATACGATGTATACATGACACTTCGCAATGAATATTATATCTTATCACGAAACATATAAATGTGGTGTCATATCGCGATTGAAGTAGCATTAGAACGCTATTGCTACGATACGTAGACATCTGCAAACACTATTTCCTAGCAAGCAATAGTCGCATTTACATTCTTTTGAAGTGAATACAAGGTATACATGACCATTCGGAATGAATATTCTTTCTTATCACGAAACATAGAAATGAGATGCGATATCGCGTTCTGAAAACCATTAGAACCCTATTGCTATGATACGTAGGCATCTGCAAACGCCATTTCCTAGCAAGTAATAGTCGCATTTACATTCTTCTGAAGCGAGTACGAGGTACACATGACACTTCGCAATAAATATTATATCTTATCATGAAACATAGGAGAGAGGTGCGATATCGCGTTTTGAGAAGCATTAAAACACTATTGCTACGAAACGTAGACATCTGCAAGCGCTATTTCCTAGCAAGGAAGATTCGCATTTACATTCTTTTGATGTGAATACGAGGTATACATGACACTTCGCAATGAATATTATATCTTATCATGAAGCATAGAAATGAGATGTGATATCGCGTTTTGAGAAGCATTAGAACTCCATTGCTACGATACCTACAGATCTGAATAAGCTATTTCCTAGCATGCAATAGTCGCATTTACTTTCTTTTGAATTGAATACGAGGTGTACATGACACTTCGCAATTAATATTATATCTTATCACGAAACATATAAATGAGGTGTCATATCGCGATTTAAGTATCATTAGAACTCTATTGCTACGATACGTGGACATCTGCAAACGCTATTTCCTAGCCTAGCAATAGTCGCATTTGCTTTCTTTTCAAGTGAATACGAGGTGTACATGACACTTCGCAATGAATATTGTATCTTATCACGAAACATAGAAATGAGATGCGATATCGCGATTTAAGTAGCATTAGAACCCTTTTGCTACGATACGTAGACATCTGAATACGCTATTTCCTAGCAAGGAAGTGTCGCATTTACATTCGTTTGGAGAGAAGAGAAGGTATACATGACACTTCGCAATGAATATTATAACTTATCACGAAACATAGAAATGAGATGCGATATCGCGATCTAAGAAGCATTAGAACTCTATTGCTACGATACGTAGGCATCTGCAAACGCTATTTCCTAGCAAGGAATAGTCGCATTTACATTCTTTTAAATTGAATACGAGGTATACATGACACTCCGCCATGAATATTATATCTTATCATGAAACATAGAAGTGAGATGCGATATCGCGTTTTAAGAAGCATTAGAACTCTATTGCTACGATACGTACAGATCTGAATAAGCTATTTCCTAGCAAGGAAGTGTTGCATTTACATTCGTTTGGAGAGAATACGAGGTATACATGACACTTCGCAATGAATATTATATCTTATCATGAAACATAGAAGTGAGATGCGATATCGCGTTTTAAGAAGCATTAGAACTCTATGGCCTCGACGCGGAGACACCTGCAAACGCTATTTCCTAGCATAGAGGTGTCGCACTTACATTCTTTTGAAGTGAATACGATGTATACATGACACATCGCAATGAATATTATATCTTATCACGAAACATATAAATGAGGTGTCATATCGCGATTGAAGTAGCATTAGAACGCTATTGCTACGATACGTAGACATCTGCAAACGCTATTTCCTAGCAAGCAATAGTCGCATTTACATTCTTTTGAAGTGAATACAGGTATACATGACCATTCGGAATGAATATTCTTTCTTATCACGAAACATAGAAATGGGATGCGATATCGCGTTCTGAAAACCATTAGAACCCTATTGCTATGATACGTAGGCATCTGCAAACGCCATTTCCTAGCAAGTAATAGTCGCATTTACATTCTTCTGAAGCGAATACGAGGTATACATGACACTTCGCAATAAATATTATATCTTATCATGAAACATAGAAGAGAGGTGCGATATCGCGTTTTGAGAAAGATTAAAACACTATTGCTACGAAACGTAGACATCTGCAAGCGCTATTTCCTAGCAAGGAAGATTCGCATTTACATTCTTTTGATGTGAATACGAGGTATACATGACACTTCGCAATGAATATTATATCTTATCACGAAACATATAAGTGGGATGCGATATCGCGATTTAAGTAGCATTAGAACTCTATTGCTGCGATACGTAGACATATGCAAACACTATTTCCTAGCCTAGCAATAGTCGCATTTACTTTCTTTTGAAGTGAATACGAGGTGTACATGACACTTCGCAATGAATATTGTATCTTATCACGAAACATAGAAATGAGATGCGATATCGCGATTTAAGTAGCATTAGAACCCTTTTGCTACGATACGTAGACATCTGAATACGCTATTTCCTAGCAAGGAAGTGTCGCATTTACGTTCGTTTGGAGAGAAGAGAAGGTATACATGACACTTCGCAATGAATATTATATCTTATCATGAAACATAGATGAGAGATGCGATATCGCGTTTTAAGAAGCATTAGAACTCTATTGCCTCGACGCGTAGACATTTGCAGACGCTATTTCCTAGCATGGAAGTGTCGCATTTACATTCTTTTGTAGTGAATACGAGGTGTATATGACACTTCGGAATGAATATTATAACTTATCACGAATCATAGAAATGAGATGCGATATCGCGATCTAAGAAGCATTAGAACTCTATTGCTACGATACGTAGGCATCTGCAAACGCTATTTCCTAGCAAGCAATAGTCGCATTTACATTCTTTTGAAGTGAATACAAGGTATACATGACCATTCGCAATGAATATTCTTTCTTATCACGAAACATAGAAATGAGATGCGATATCGCGACTTATGTAGCATTAGAACTCTATTGCTACGATACGTAGACATCTGAATACGCTATTTCCTAGCAAGGAATAGTCGCATTTACATTCTTTTGAAGTGAATACGAGGTATACATGGCACTTCGCAATGAATATTATATCTTATCATGAAACATAGAAGACAGATGCGATATCGAGGTTTAAGAAGCTTTAGAACTCTATTGCCACGAAGCGTAGACATCTGCAAACGCTATTTCCTAGCAAGGAAGTGTCGCATTTACATTCGTTTGAAGAAAAGACGAGGTACACATGACAATTCGCAATGAATATTATATCTTATCATGAAACATAGAAGAAAGATGCGATATCGCGTTTTAATAAGCATTAGAACTCTATGGCCTCGATGCGGAGACATCTGCAAACGCTATTTCCTAGCATGGAAGTTTTGCATTTACATTCTTTTGTAGTGAATACGTGGTGTACATGACACTTCGCAATGAATATTATATCTTATCATGAAACCTAGAAGGGATATGCAATATCGCGTATTAAGAAGCATTAGAACCCTATTGCCTCGATGCGGAGATATCTGCTAACGCTATTTCCTTGCATGGATGTGTCGCATTTACATTCTTATGAAGTGAATACGAGTAATACATGACACTTCGCAATGAATACTATATCTTATCACGAAACATAGAAGAGAGATGCGATATCGCGTTGTAAGAAGCATTAGAACTCTATGGCCTCGATGCGGAGACATCAGCAAACGCTATTTCCTAGCATGGAAGTGTCGCATTTACATTCTTTTCAAGTGAATACGAGGTATACATGACACTTCGCAATGAATATTATATCTTGTCACGAAACATAAAATGAGATGCGATATCGCGATTTAAGTAGCATTAGAACTCTATTGCTACGATACGTAGACATCTGAATACGCTATTTCCTAGCATGGAAGTGTCGCATTTACATACGTTTGGAGTGAATACGAGGTATACATGACACTTCGCAATGAATATTATATCTTATCATTAAGCATAGAAATGAGATGCGATATCGCGTTGTAAGAAGCATTAGAACTCTACGGCCTCGATGCGGAGACATCTGCGAACGCTATTTCCTAGCATAGAAGTTTCTCATTTACATTCTTTGGAGTGAATACATGATATACATGACACATCGGAATGAATATTATATCTTATCATGAAGCATAGAAATGGGATGCGATATCGCGTTTTAAGAAGCATTAGAACTCTATTGCTACGGTACATAGACATCTGCAAACGCTATTTCCTAGCATGGAAGTGTCGCACTTATACCCTTTTGAAGTGAATACGAGGTATACATGACATTTCGCAATGAATATTATATCTTATCAGGAAACATAGAAATGTGATGCGACATCGCGTTTTAAGAAGCATTAGAACTCAATTGCCTCTACGTGTAGACATCTGCAGACGCTATTTCCTAGCATGGAAGTGTCGCACTTACATTCTTTTGAAGTGAATACGAGGTATACATGACACCTCGCAATGAATATTATATCTTATCATGATACATAGAAGAGAGATGCGATATCGCGTTTTAAGAAACTTTAGAACCCTATGGCCTCGATGCGGAGATATCTGCAAACGCTATTTCCTAGCATGGAAGTGTCGCACTTACATTCTTCTGAAGTGAATACGAGTTATACATGACACTTCGCAATGAATATTATATTCGTATCACGAAACATATAAATGAGATGTGATATCGCGATTTAAGTAGCATTAGAACGCTATTGCTACGATACGTAGACATCTGCAAACGCTATTTCCTAGCAAACAATAGTCGCATTTACATTCTATTGAAGTGAATACGAGGTATACATGACACTTCGCAATGAATATTATATCTTATAATGAAACATAGAAATGAGATGCGATATCGCGATTTAAGTAGCATTAGAAATCTATTGCCACGATACGTAGACATCTGAATACGCTATTTCCTAGCAAGGAAGTGTCGCATTTACATTCGTTTGGAGTGTATACGAGGTATACATGACACTTCCCAATGAATATTATATCTTATCAGGAAACATAGAAATGTGATGCGACATCGCGTTCTAAGAAGCATTAGAACTCTATTGCCTCGATGCGTAGACATCTGAATACGCTATTGCCTAGGAAGGAAGTGTCGCATTTACATTCGTTTGGAGTGAAATCGAGGTATACATGACACTTCGCAATGAATATTATATCTTGTCACGAAACATAGAAATGAGATGCGATATCGCGATTTAAGTAGCATTAGAACTCTACTGCTACGATACGTAGACATCTGAATACGCTATTTCCTAGCATGGAAGTGTCGCATTTACATACGTTTGGAGTGAATACGAGGTATAGATGACACTTCGCAATGAATATTATATCTTATCATTAAGCATAGAAATGAGATGCGATATCGCGTTGTAAGAAGCATTAGAACTCTACGGCCTCGATGCGGAGACATCTGCGAACGCTATTTCCTAGCATAGAAGTTTCTCATTTACATTCTTTGGAGTGAATACATGATATACATCACACATCGGAATGAATATTATATCTTATCATGAAGCATAGAAATGGGATGCGATATCGCGTTTTAAGAAGCATTAGAACTCTATTGCTACGGTACATAGACATCTGCAAACGCTATTTCCTAGCACGGAAGTGTCGCACTTATACCCTTTTGAAGTGAATACGAGGTATACATGACATTTCGCAATGAATATTATATCTTATCAGGAAACATAGAAATGTGATGCGACATCGCGTTTTAAGAAGCATTAGAAGTCAATTGCCTCTACGTGTAGACATCTGCAGACGCTATTTCCTAGCATGGAAGTGTCGCACTTACATTCTTTTGAAGTGAATACGAGGTATACATGACACCTCGCAATGAATATTATATCTTATCATGATACATAGAACAGAGATGCGATATCGCGTTTTAAGAAACTTTAGAACCCTATGGCCTCGATGCGGAGATATCTGCAAACGCTATTTCCTAGCATGGAAGTGTCGCACTTACATTCTTCTGAAGTGAATACGAGTTATACATGACACTTCGCAATGAATATTATATCTTATCACGAAACATATAAATGAGATGTGATATCGCGATTTAAGTAGCATTAGAACGCTATTGCTACTATACGTAGACATCTGCAAACGCTATTTCCTAGCAAACAATAGTCGCATTTACATTCTATTGAAGTGAATACGAGGTATACATGACACTTCGCAATGAATATTATATCTTATAATGAAACATAGAAATGAGATGCGATATCGCGATTTAAGTAGCATTAGAACTCTATTGCCACGATACGTAGACATCTGAATACGCTATTGCCTAGCAAGGAAGTGTCGCATTTACATTCGTTTGGAGTGTATACGAGGTATACGTGACACTTCCCAATGAATATTATATCTTATCAGGAAACATAGAAATGTGATGCGACATCGCGTTCTAAGAAGCATTAGAACTCTATTTCCTCGATGCGTAGACATCTGAATACGCTATTGCCTAGGAAGGAAGTGTCGCATTTACATTCGTTTGGAGTGAAATCGAGGTATACATGACACTTCGCAATGAATATTACATCTTATCATGAAGCATAGAAATGAGATGCGATATCGCGTCTTGAGAAACATTAGAACTCTATTGCTACGATACGTAGACATCTGCAAACGCAATTTCCTAGCAAGGAATAGTCGCATTTACATTCTTTTGAAGTGAATACGAGGTATACATGACACCTCGCAATGAATATTATATCTTATCACGAAACATACAAGTGAGATGCGATATCGCGATTTAAGTAGCATTAGAACTCTATCGCTACGATACGTAGACATCTGCAAACGCTATTTCCTAGCATAGAAGTTTCTCATTTACATTCTTTTGAAGTGAATACAAGATATACATGACACATCGGAATGAATATTATATCTTATCATGAAACATAGGAATGAGCTGCGATATCGCGTTTTGAGATGAATTAGAACTCTATTGCAACGATACGTAGACATCTGCAAACGCTATAGCCAAGCATGCAAGTGTCGCATTTACAATCTTGTGATGTGAGTACGAGGTATACATGACACATCGGAATGAATATTATATCTTATCATGAAACATAGGCATGAGCTGTGATATCGCGTTTTGAGATGAATTAGAACTCTATTGCAACGATACGTAGACATCTGCAAACGCTATTTCCTAGCACGCAAGTGTCGCACTTACATTCTTCTGAAGTGAATACGATGTATACATGACACTTCGCAATGAATATTATATCTTGTCACGAAACATAAAAATGAGATGCGATATCGCGATTTAAGTAGCATTAGAACTCTATTGCCACGATACGTAGACATCTGAATACGCTATTTCCTAGCAAGGAAGGGTCGCATTTACATTCGTTTGGAGTGAATACGAGGTATACATGACACTTTCCAATGTATATTATGCCTTATCATGAAGCGTAGAAATGAGATGCGATATCGCGTTTTGAGAAGCATTCGAACTCTATTGCTACGATACGTAGGCATCTGTAAACGCTATGCCCTAGCAAGGAATAGTCGCATTTACATTCTTTTGATGTGAATTCGAGGTATACATGACACTTCGCAATGAATATTATATCTTATAATGAATCATGGAAGTGAGATGCGATATCGCGATTTAAGTAGAATTAGAACTCTATTGCTACGATACGTAGAGATCTGAATACGCTATTTCTTAGCAAGGAAGTGTCGCATCTACATACGTTTGGAGAGAATACGAGGTATACATGACACTTCGCAATGAATATTATATCTTATCATGAAACATAGAAGTGAGATGAGATATCGCGTTTTAAGAAGCATTAGAACTCTATTGCCTCGACGCGTAGAAATCTGCAGACGCTATTTCCTAGCATGGAAGTGTCGCATTTACATTCTTTTGAAGTGAATACGAGGTGTACATGACACTTCGCAATGAATATTATACCTTATCAGGAAACATAGAAATGAGATGCGATATCGCGTTTTGAGAAGCACAAGAACTCTAGTGCTACTATACGTAGACATCTGCAAACGCTATTTCCTAGCAAGCAATAGTCACATTTACATTCTTTTGAAGTGAATACGAGGTATACATGACACTTCGCAATGAATATTATATCTTATCACGAAACATAGAAATGAGATGCGAAATCGCGATTTAAGTAGAATTAGAGCTCTATTGCTACGATACGTAGACATCTGAATACGCTATTTCCTAGCAAGGAAGTGTCGCATTTACATACGTTTGGAGTGAATACGATGTATACATGACACTTCGCAATGAATATTATATCTTATCATGAAACATAGAAGTGAGATGCGATATCGCGTTAAGAAGCATTAGAACTCTATTGCCTCGACGTGTAGACATCTGCAGACGCTATTTCCTAGCATGGAAGTGTCGCACTTACATTCTTTTGAAGTGAATACGAGGTATACATTTCACTTAGCAATGAATATTATATCTTATCATGACACATAGGAGAGAGATGCTATATCGCGTTTTAAGAAGCATTAGAACTCTATGGCCTCGATGCGGAGACACCTGCAAACGCTATTTCCGAGTATGGAAGTGTCGCACTTACATTCTTTTGAAGTGAATACGAGGTATACATGACACTTCGCAATGCATATTATATCTTATCACGAAACATATAAATGAGATGTGATATCGCGATTTAAGTAGCATTAGAAAGCTACTGCTACGATACGTAGACATCTGAAAACGCTATTTGCTGGCATGGAAGTGTCGCACTCACATTCTTTTGAAGTGAAAACGAGGTATACATGACACTTCGCAATGAATATTATATCTTATCATGAAACATAGAAGAGAGATGCGATATCGCGTTTTATGAAGCATTAGAACCTCTATGGCCTCGATGCGGAGACATCTGCAAACGCTATTTCCTAGCATGGAAGTGTCGCACTTACATTCTTTTGAGGTGAATACGAGGTAGACATGACACTTCGCAATGAATATTATATCTTATCAGGAAACATAGAAATGAGATGTGATATCGCGATTTAAGTAGCATTAGAACGCTACTGCTACGATACGTAGACATCTGAATACGCTATTTCCTATCAAGGAAGTGTCGCATTTACATACCTTTGGAGTGAATACGAGGTATACATGACACTTCGCAATGAATATTATATCTTATCATGAAATATAGAAGAGAGATGCGATATCGCGTTTTAAGAAGCATTAGAACTCTATTGCCTCGACGCGTAGAAATCTGCAGACGCTATTTCCTAGCATGGAAGTGTCGCATTTACATTCTTTTGAAGTGAATACGAGGTGTACATGACACTTCGCAATGAATATTATATCTTATCAGGAAACATAGAAATGAGATGCGATATCGCGTTTTGAGAAACATTAGAACTCTAGTGCTACTATACGCAGACATCTGCAAACGCTATTTCCTAGCAAGCAATAGTCGCATTTACATTCTTTTGAAGTGAATACGAGGTATACATGAGACTTCGCAATGAATATTATATCTTATCATGAAGCATAGAAATGAGATGCGATATCGCGTTTTGAGAAGCATTAGAACTCTATTGCTACGATACGTAGACATCTGAAAACGCTATTTCCTAGCATGGAAGTGTCGCACTTACATTCTTTTGAAGTGAATACGAGGTATACATTTCACTTAGCAATGAATATTATATCTTATCATGAAACATAGAAGACAGATGCGATATCGCGTCTTAAGAAGCATTAGAACTCTATGGCCTCGATGCGGAGACACCTGCAAACGCTATTTCCGAGTATGGAAGTGTCGCACTTACATTCTTTTGAAGTGAATACGAGGTATACATGACACTTCGCAATGCATATTATATCTTATCACGAAACATATAAATGAGATGCGATATCGCGATTTAAGTAGCATTAGAACGCTATTGCTACGATACGTAGACATCTGCAAACGCTATTTCCTAGCAAGCAGTAGTCGCATTTACATTCTTTTGAAGTGAATACGAGATATACATGACACCTCGCAGTGAATATTATATCTTATCACGAAACATAGAAATGAAATGCGATATCGCGATTTAAGTAGCATTAGAACTCTATTGCTACGATACCTAGGCATCTGCAAGCGCTATTTCCTAGCAAGGAATAGTCGCATTTACATTCTTTTGATGTCAATACGAGGTATACATGACACTTCGCAATGAATATTATATCACATCATGAATCATAGAAGTGTGATGCGATATCGCGTTGTAAGAAGCATTAGATCCCTATTGCCTCGATGCGCAGCTATCTGCAAACGCTATTTCCTAGCATGGAACTATTTCCTAGCAAGCAGTAGTCGCATTTACATTCTTTTGAAGTGAATACGAGGTATACATGACACTTCGCAATGAATATTATATCTTATCACGAAACAAAGAAATGAGATGCGAAATCGCGATTTGTGCAGCATTAGAACTCTATTGCTACGATACGTAGACATCTGCAAACGCTATTTCCTAGCAAGCAATAGTCGCATTTACATTCTTTAGATGTGAATACGAGGTACACATGACACTTCACAATGAATATTATATCTTATCACGAAACATATAAATGAGATGCGATATCGCGATCTAAGAAGCATTAGAAACCTATTGCCTCGATGTGGAGCTATCTGCAAACGCTATTTCCTAGCAAGCAATAGTCGCATTTACATTCTTTTGAAATGAATTCGAGGTTTACATGACACTTCGGAATGAATATTATAACTTATCACGAAACATAAATATGAGATGCGATATCGCGATCTAAGAAGCATTAGAACTCTATTGCTACGATACGTAGGCATCTGCAAACGCTATGCCCTAGCAAGGAATAGTCGCATTTACATTCTTTTGATGTGAATACGAGGTGTACATGACACCTCGCAGTGAATATTATATCTTATCACGAAACATAGAAGTGAGATGCGATATCGCGTTCTAAGAAGCATTAGAACCTTATTGCCTCGACGCGTAGACATCTGCAGACGCTATTTCCTAGCATGGAAGTGTCGCATTTACATTCTTTCGAAGTGAATACGAGGTATACATGACATTGCGCAATGAATATTATATCTTATCACGAAAACTATATAAGTGGGATGCGATATGGCGATTTAAGTAGCATTAGAACGCTATTGCTACGATACGTAGACATCTGAATACGCCATTTCCTAGCAAGGAAGTGTCGCAGTTACATTTGTTTGGATAGAAGAAGAGGTATACATGACACTTCGCAATGGATATTATATCTTATCATGAAACATAGAAGAGAGATGCGATATCGCGTTCTAAGAAGCATTAGAACTCTATGGCCTCGACGCGGAGACATCTGCAAACGTTATTTCCTAGCATGGAAGTGTCGGAATTACATTCTTTTGTAGTGAATACGATGTATACATGACACTTCGCAATGAATATTATATCTTATCAGGAAACATATAAATGGGGTGTCATATCGCGATTGAAGTAGCATTAGAACGCTATTGCTACGATACGTAGACATCTGCAAACACTATTTCCTAGCAAGCAATAGTCGCATTTACATTCTTTTGAAGTGAATACAAGGTATACATGACCATTCGGAATGAATATTCTTTCTTATCACGAAACATAGAAATGAGATGCGATATCGCGTTCTGAAAACCATTAGAACCCTATTGCTATGATACGTAGGCATCTGCAAACGCCATTTCCTAGCAAGTAATAGTCGCATTTACATTCTTCTGAAGCGAATACGAGGTATACATGACACTTCGCAATAAATATTATATTTTATCATGAAACATAGAAGAGAGGTGCGATATCGCGTTTTGAGAAGCATTAAAACACTATTGCTACGAAACGTAGACATCTGCAAGCGCTATTTCCAAGCAAGGAAGATTCGCATTTACATTCTTTTGATGTGAATACGAGGTATACATGACACTTCGCAATGAATATTATATCTTATCATGAAGCATAGAAATGAGATGTGATATCGCGTTTTGAGAAGCATTAGAACTCCATTGCTACGATACCTACAGATCTGAATAAGCTATTTCCTAGCATGCAATAATCGCATTTACTTTCTTTTGAATTGAATACGAGGTGTACATGACTTTTCGCAATTAATATTATATCTTATCACGAAACATATAAATGAGGTGTCATATCGCGATTTAAGTAGCATTAGAACTCTATTGCTACGATACGTGGACATCTGCAAACGCTATTTCCTAGCATGGAAGTGTCGCACTTACATTCTTTTGAAGTGAATACGAGGTATACATGACATTTCGCAATGAATATTATATCTTATCACGAAACATATAAGTGGGATGCGATATCGCGATTTAAGTAGCATTAGAACTCTATTGCTGCGATACGTAGACATCTGCAAACACTATTTCCTAGCCTAGCAATAGTCGCATTTACTTTCTTTTGAAGTGAATACGAGGTGTACATGACACTTCGCAATGAATATTGTATCTTATCACGAAACATAGAAATGAGATGCGATATCGCGATTTAAGTAGCATTAGAACCCTTTTGTTACGATACGTAGACATCTGAATACGCTATTTCCTAGCAAGGAAGTGTCGCATTTACATTCTTTTGAAGTGAATACGAGGTGTACATGACACCTCGCAGTGAATATTATATCTTATCACGAAACATAGGAATGAAATGCGATATCGCGATTTAAGTAGCATTAGAACTCTATTGCTACGAAAGGTAGACATCTGAATACGCTATTTCCTAGCAAGTAAGTTTCGCATTTACATTCTTTTGAAGTGAATACGAGGTATACATGACACTTCGCAATGAATATTATATCTTATCATGAAACATAGAAATGAGAAGCGATATCGCGATTTAAGTAGCATTAGAACTCTATTGCTACGATACGTAGACATCTGAATACGCTACTTCCTAGCATGGAAGTGTAGCATTTTCATTCTTTTGTAGTGAATGCGAGGTATACATGACACTTCGCAATGAATATTATATCTTATCATGAAACATAGAAGAGAAATGCGATATCGCGTTTTAAGAAGCATTAGAACACTATTGCTACGATACGTACAGATCTGAATAAGCTATTTCCTAGCAAGGAAGTGTTGCATTTACATTCGTTTGGAGAGAATACGAGGTATACATGACACTTCGCAATGAATATTATATCTTATCATGAAACATAGAAGAGAGATGCGATATCGCGTTTTAAGAAGCATTAGAACTCTATGGCCTCGACGCGGAGACATCTGCAAACGCTATTTCCTAGCATAGAGGTGTCGCACTTACATTCTTTTGAAGTGAATACGATGTATACATGACACATCGCAATGAATATTATATCTTATCACGAAACATATAAATGAGGTGTCATATCGCGATTGAAGTAGCATTAGAACGCTATTGCTACGATACGTAGACATCTGCAAACGCTATTTCCTAGCAAGCAATAGTCGCATTTACATTCTTTTGAAGCGAATACAGGTATACATGACCATTCGGAATGAATATTCTTTCTTATCACGAAACATAGAAATGGGATGCGATATCGCGTTCTGAAAACCATTAGAACCCTATTGCTATGATACGTAGGCATCTGCAAACGCCATTTCCTAGCAAGTAATAGTCGCATTTACATTCTTCTGAAGCGAATACGAGGTATACATGACACTTCGCAATAAATATTATATCTTATCATGAAACATAGATGAGAGATGCGATATCGCGTTTTAAGAAGCATTAGAACTCTATTGCCTCGACGCGTAGACATTTGCAGACGCTATTTCCTAGCATGGAAGTGTCGCATTTACATTCTTTTGTAGTGAATACGAGGTGTACATGACACTTCGGAATGAATATTATGACTTATCACGAAACATAGAAATGAGATGCGATATCGCGACTTATGTAGCATTAGAACTCTATTGCTACGATACGTAGACATCTGAATACTCTATTTCCTAGCAAGGAATAGTCGCATTTACATCCTTTTGAAGTGAATACGAGGTATACATGGCACTTCGCAATGAATATTATATCTTATCATGAAACATAGAAGACAGATGCGATATCGAGGTTTAAGAAGCTTTAGAACTCTATTGCCACGAAGCGTAGACATCTGCAAACGCTATTTTCTAGCAAGGAAGTGTCGCATTTACATTCGTTTGAAGAAAAGACGAGGTACACATGACAATTCGCAATGAATATTATATCTTATCATGAAACATAGAAGAAAGATGCGATATCGCGTTTTAATAAGCATTAGAACTCTATGGCCTCGATGCGGAGACATCTGCAAACGCTATTTCCTAGCATGGAAGTGTTGCATTTACATTCTTTTGTAGTGAATACGTGGTGTACATGACACTTCGCAATGAATATTATATGTTATCATGAGACCTAGAAGGGATATGCAATATCGCGTATTAAGAAGCATTAGAACCCTATTGCCTCGATGCGGAGATATCTGCTAACGCTATTTCCTTGCATGGATGTGTCGCATTTACAATCTTATGAAGTGAATACGAGTAATACATGACACTTCGCAATGAATACTATATCTTATCACGAAACATAGAAGAGAGATGCGATATCGCGTTGTAAGAAGCATTAGAACTCTATGGCCTCGATGCGGAGACATCAGCAAATGCTATTTCCTAGCATGGAAGTGTCGCATTTACATTCTTTTCAAGTGAATACGAGGTATACATGACACTTCGCAATGAATATTATATCTTGTCACGAAACATAGAAATGAGATGCGATATCGCGTTGTAAGAAGCATTAGAACTCTACGGCCTCGATGCGGAGACATCTGCGAACGCTATTTCCTAGCATAGAAGTTTCTCATTTACATTCTTTGGAGTGAATACATGATATACATGACACATCGGAATGAATATTATATCTTATCATGAAGCATAGAAATGGGATGCGATATCGCGTTTTAAGAAGCATTAGATCTCTATTGCTACGGTACATAGACATCTGCAAACGCTATTTCCTAGCATGGAAGTGTCGCACTTATACCCTTTTGAAGTGAATACGAGGTATACATGACACCTCGCAATGAATATTATATCTTATCATGATACATAGAAGAGAGATGCGATATCGCGTTTTAAGAAACTTTAGAACCCTATGGCCTCGATGCGGAGATATCTGCAAACGCTATTTCCTAGCATGGAAGTGTCGCACTTACATTCTTCTGAAGTGAATACGAGTTATACATGACACTTCGCAATGAATATTATATCTTATCACGAAACATATAAATGAGATGTGATATCGCGATTTAAGTAGCATTAGAACGCTATTGCTACGATACGTAGACATCTGCAAACGCTATTTCCTAGCAAACAATAGTCGCATTTACATTCCATTGAAGTGAATACGAGTTATACATGACACTTCGCAATGAATATTATATCTTATAATGAAACATAGAAATGAGATGCGATATCGCGATTTAAGTAGCATTAGAAATCTATTGCCACGATACGTAGACATCTGAATACGCTATTTCCTAGCAAGGAAGTGTCGCATTTACATTCGTTTGGAGTGTATACGAGGTATACATGACACTTCCCAATGAATATTATATCTTATCAGGAAACATAGAAATGTGATGCGACATCGCGTTCTAAGAAGCATTAGAACTCTATTGCCTCGATGCGTAAACATCTGAATACGCTATTGCCTAGGAAGGAAGTGTCGCATTTACATTCGTTTGGAGTGAAATCGAGGTATACATGACACTTCGCAATGAATATTACATCTTATCATGGAGCATAGAAATGAGATGCGATATCGCGTCTTGAGAAACATTAGAACTCTATTGCTACGATACGTAGACATCTGCAAACGCAATTTCCTAGCAAGGAATAGTCGCATTTGCATTCTTTTGAAGTGAATACGATGTATACATGACACTTCGCAATGAATATTATATCTTATCACGAAACATACAAGTGAGATGCGATATCGCGATTTAAGTAGCATTAGAACTCTATCGCAACGATACGTAGACATCTGAAAACGCTATTTCCTAGCATAGATGATTCTCATTTACATTCTTTTGAAGTGAATACAAGATATACATGACATATCGGAATGAATATTATATCTTATCATGAAGCATAGAAATGAGATGCGATATCGCGTTTTGAGAAGCATTAAAACTCTATTGCTACGATACGTAGACATCTGCAAACGCAATTTCCTAGCAGGGAATAGTCGCATTTACATTCTTTTGAAGTGAATACGAGGTATACATGACACCTCGCAATGAATATTATATCTTATCACGAAACATACAAGTGAGATGCGATATCGCGATTTAAGTAGCATTAGAACTCTATCGCTACGATACGTAGACATCTGCAAACGCTATTTCCTAGCATAGAAGTTTCTCATTTACATTCTTTTGAAGTGAATACAAGATATACATGACACATCGGAATGAATATTATATCTTATCATGAAACATAGGAATGAGCTGCGATATCGCGTTTTGAGATGAATTAGAACTCTATTGCAACGATACGTAGACATCTGCAAACGCTATAGCCAAGCATGCAAGTGTCGCATTTACAATCTTGTGATGTGAGTACGAGGTATACATGACACATCGGAATGAATATTATATCTTATCATGAAACATAGGCATGAGCTGTGATATCGCGTTTTGAGATGAATTAGAACTCTATTGCTACGATACGTAGGCATCTGCAAACGCTATGCCCTAGCAAGGAATAGTCGCATTTACATTCTTTTGATGTGAATTCGAGGTATACATGACACTTCGCAATGAATATTATATCTTATAATGAATCATGGAAGTGAGATGCGATATCGCGATTTAAGTAGAATTAGAACTCTATTGCTACGATACGTAGAGATCTGAATACGCTATTTCCTAGCAAGGAAGTGTCGCATCTACATCCGTTTGGAGAGAAAACGAGGTATACATGACACTTCGCAATGAATATTATATCTTATCATGAAACATAGAAGTGAGATGAGATATCGCGTTTTAAGAAGCATTAGAACTCTATTGCCTCGACGCGTAGAAATCTGCAGACGCTATTTCCTAGCATGGAAGTGTCGCATTTACATTCTTTTGAAGTGAATACGAGGTGTACATGACACTTCGCAATGAATATTATATCTTATGACGAAACATATAAATGAGATGTGATATCGCGATTTAAGTAGCATTAGAACGCTATTGCTACGATACGTAGACATCTGAATACGCTATTTCCTATCAAGGAAGTGTCGCATTTACATACCTTTGGAGTGAATACGAGGTATACATGACACTTCGCAATGAATATTATATCTTATCATGAAACATAGAAGAGAGATGCGATATCGCGTTTTAAGAAGCATTAGAACTCTATTGCCTCGACGCGTAGAAATCTGCAGACGCTATTTCCTAGCATGGAAGTGTCGCATTTACATTCTTTTGAAGTGAATACGAGGTGTACATGACACTTCGCAATGAATATTGTATCTTATCAGGAAACATAGAAATGAGATGTGATATCGCGATTTAAGTAGCATTAGAACGCTATTGCTACGATACGTAGACATCTGCAAACGCTATTTCCTAGCAAACAATAGTCGCATTTACATTCCATTGAAGTGAATACGAGTTATACATGACACTTCGCAATGAATATTATATCTTATAATGAAACATAGAAATGAGATGCGATATCGCGATTTAAGTAGCATTAGAAATCTATTGCCACGATACGTAGACATCTGAATACGCTATTTCCTAGCAAGGAAGTGTCGCATTCACATTCGTTTGGAGTGTATACGAGGTATACATGACACTTCCCAATGAATATTATATCTTATCAGGAAACATAGAAATGTGATGCGACATCGCGTTCTAAGAAGCATTAGAACTCTATTGCCTCGATGCGTAAACATCTGAATACGCTATTGCCTAGGAAGGAAGTGTTGCATTTACATTCGTTTGGAGTGAAATCGAGGTATACATGACACTTCGCAATGAATATTATATCTTGTCACGAAACATAGAAATGAGATGCGATATCGCGATTTAAGTAGCATTAGAACTCTACTGCTACGATACGTAGACATCTGAATACGCTATTTCCTAGCATGGAAGTGTCGCATTTACATACGTTTGGAGTGAATACGAGGTATACATGACACTTCGCAATGAATATTATATCTTATCATTAAGCATAGAAATGAGATGCGATATCGCGTTGTAAGAAGCATTAGAACCCTACGGCCTCGATGCGGAGACATCTGCGAACGCTATTTCCTAGCATAGAAGTTTCTCATTTACATTCTTTGGAGTGAATACATGATATACATGACACATCGGAATGAATATTATATCTTATCATGAAGCATAGAAATGGGATGCGATATCGCGTTTTAAGAAGCATTAGAACTCTATTGCTACGGTACATAGACATCTGCAAACGCTATTTCCTAGCATGGAAGTGTCGCACTTATACCCTTTTGAAGTGAATACGAGGTATACATGACATTTCGCAATGAATATTATATCTTATCAGGAAACATAGAAATGTGATGCGACATCGCGTTTTAAGAAGCATTAGAAGTCAATTGCCTCTACGTGTAGACATCTGCAGACGCTATTTCCTAGCATGGAAGTGTCGCACTTACATTCTTTTGAAGTGAATACGAGGTATACATGACACCTCGCAATGAATATTATATCTTATCATGATACATAGAAGAGAGATGCGATATCGCATTTTAAGAAACTTTAGAACCCTATGGCCTCGATGCGGAGATATCTGCAAACGCTATTTCCTAGCATGGAAGTGTCGCACTTACATTCTTCTGAAGTGAATACGAGTTATACATGACACTTCGCAATGAATATTATATCTTATCACGAAACATATAAATGAGATGTGATATCGCGATTTAAGTAGCATTAGAACGCTATTGCTACGATACGTAGACATCTGCAAACGCTATTTCCTAGCAAACAATAGTCGCATTTACATTCTATTGAAGTGAATACGAGGTATACATGACACTTCGCAATGAATATTATATCTTATAATGAAACATAGAAATGAGATGCGATATCGCGATTTAAGTAGCATTAGAACTCTATTGCCACGATACGTAGACATCTGCAAACGCAATTTCCTAGCAAGGAATAGTCGCATTTGCATTCTTTTGAAGTGAATACGATGTATACATGACACTTCCCAATGAATATTATATCTTATCAGGAAACATAGAAATGTGATGCGACATCGCGTTCTAAGAAGCATTAGAACTCTATTGCCTCGATGCGTAGACATCTGAATACGCTATTGCCTAGGAAGGAAGTGTCGCATTTACATTCGTTTGGAGTGAAATCGAGGTATACATGACACTTCGCAATGAATATTACATCTTATCATGAAGCATAGAAATGAGATGCGATATCGCGTCTTGAGAAACATTAGAACTCTATTGCTACGATACGTAGACATCAGCAAACGCAATTTCCTAGCAAGGAATAGTCGCATTTGCATTCTTTTGAAGTGAATACGATGTATACATGACACTTCGCAATGAATATTATATCTTATCACGACACATACAAGTGAGATGCGATATCGCGATTTAAGTAGCATTAGAACTCTATCGCAACGATACGTAGACATCTGAAAACGCTATTTCCTAGCATAGATGTTTCTCATTTACATTCTTTTGAAGTGAATACAAGATATACATGACATATCGGAATGAATATTATATCTTATCATGAAGCATAGAAATGAGATGCGATATCGCGTTTTGAGAAGCATTAAAACTCTATTGCTACGATACGTAGACATCTGCAAACGCAATTTCCTAGCAGGGAATAGTCGCATTTACATTCTTTTGAAGTGAATACGAGGTATACATGACACCTCGCAATGAATATTATATCTTATCACGAAACATACAAGTGAGATGCGATATCGCGATTTAAGTAGCATTAGAACTCTATCGCTACGATACGTAGACATCTGCAAACGCTATTTCCTAGCATAGAAGTTTCTCATTTACATTCTTTTGAAGTGAATACAAGATATACATGACACATCGGAATGAATATTATATCTTATCATGAAACATAGGAATGAGCTGCGATATCGCGTTTTGAGATGAATTAGAACTCTATTGCAACGATACGTAGACATCTGCAAACGCTATAGCCAAGCATGCAAGTGTCGCATTTACAATCTTGTGATGTGAGTACGAGGTATACATGACACATCGGAATGAATATTATATCTTATCATGAAACATAGGCATGAGCTGTGATATCGCGTTTTGAGATGAATTAGATCTCTATTGCTACGATACGTAGGCATCTGCAAACGCTATGCCCTAGCAAGGAATAGTCGCATTTACATTCTTTTGATGTGAATTCGAGGTATACATGACACTTCGCAATGAATATTATATCTTATAATGAATCATGGAAGTGAGATGCGATATCGCGATTTAAGTAGAATTAGAACTCTATTGCTACGATACGTAGAGATCTGAATACGCTATTTCCTAGCAAGGAAGTGTCGCATCTACATCCGTTTGGAGAGAAAACGAGGTATACATGACACTTCGCAATGAATATTATATCTTATCATGAAACATAGAAGTGAGATGAGATATCGCGTTTTAAGAAGCATTAGAACTCTATTGCCTCGACGCGTAGAAATCTGCAGACGCTATTTCCTAGCATGGAAGTGTCGCATTTACATTCTTTTGAAGTGAATACGAGGTGTACATGACACTTCGCAATGAATATTATATCTTATGACGAAACATATAAATGAGATGTGATATCGCGATTTAAGTAGCATTAGAACGCTATTGCTACGATACGTAGACATCTGAATACGCTATTTCCTATCAAGGAAGTGTCGCATTTACATACCTTTGGAGTGAATACGAGGTATACATGACACTTCGCAATGAATATTATATCTTATCATGAAACATAGAAGAGAGATGCGATATCGCGTTTTAAGAAGCATTAGAACTCTATTGCCTCGACGCGTAGAAATCTGCAGACGCTATTTCCTAGCATGGAAGTGTCGCATTTACATTCTTTTGAAGTGAATACGAGGTGTACATGACACTTCGCAATGAATATTATATCTTATCAGGAAACATAGAAATGAGATGCGATATCGCGTTTTGAGAAACATTAGAACTCTAGTGCTACTATACGCAGACATCTGCAAACGCTATTTCCTAGCAAGCAATAGTCGCATTTACATTCTTTTGAAGTGAATACGAGGTATACATGAGACTTCGCAATGAATATTATATCTTATCATGAAGCATAGAAATGAGATGCGATATCGCGTTTTGAGAAGCATTAGAACACTATTGCTACGATACGTAGACATCTGAATACGCTATTTCCTAGCAAGGAAGTGTCGCATTTACATTCGTTTGGAGTGTATACGAGGTATACATGACACTTCCCAATGAATATTATATCTTATCAGGAAACATAGAAATGTGATGCGACATCGCGTTCTAAGAAGCATTAGAACTCTATTGCCTCGATGCGTAAACATCTGAATACGCTATTGCCTAGGAAGGAAGTGTCGCATTTACATTCGTTTGGAGTGAAATCGAGGTATACATGACACTTCGCAATGAATATTATATCTTGTCACGAAACATAGAAATGAGATGCGATATCACGATTTAAGTAGCATTAGAACTCTACTGCTACGATACGTAGACATCTGAATACGCTATTTCCTAGCATGGAAGTGTCGCATTTACATACGTTTGGAGTGAATACGAGGTATACATGACACTTCGCAATGAATATTATATCTTATCATTAAGCATAGAAATGAGATGCGATATCGCGTTGTAAGAAGCATTAGAACCCTACGGCCTCGATGCGGAGACATCTGCGAACGCTATTTCCTAGCATAGAAGTTTCTCATTTACATTCTTTGGAGTGAATACATGATATACATGACACATCGGAATGAATATTATATCTTATCATGAAGCATAGAAATGGGATGCGATATCGCGTTTTAAGAAGCATTAGAACTCTATTGCTACGGTACATAGACATCTGCAAACGCTATTTCCTAGCATGGAAGTGTCGCACTTATACCCTTTTGAAGTGAATACGAGGTATACATGACATTTCGCAATGAATATTATATCTTATCAGGAAACATAGAAATGTGATGCGACATCGCGTTTTAAGAAGCATTAGAAGTCAATTGCCTCTACGTGTAGACATCTGCAGACGCTATTTCCTAGCATGGAAGTGTCGCACTTACATTCTTTTGAAGTGAATACGAGGTATACATGACACCTCGCAATGAATATTATATCTTATCATGATACATAGAAGAGAGATGCGATATCGCGTTTTAAGAAACTTTAGAACCCTATGGCCTCGATGCGGAGATATCTGCAAACGCTATTTCCTAGCATGGAAGTGTCGCACTTACATTCTTCTGAAGTGAATACGAGTTATACATGACACTTCGCAATGAATATTATATCTTATCACGAAACATATAAATGAGATGTGATATCGCGATTTAAGTAGCATTAGAACGCTATTGCTACGATACGTAGACATCTGCAAACGCTATTTCCTAGCAAACAATAGTCGCATTTACATTCTATTGAAGTGAATACGAGGTATACATGACACTTCGCAATGAATATTATATCTTATAATGAAACATAGAAATGAGATGCGATATCGCGATTTAAGTAGCATTAGAACTCTATTGCCACGATACGTAGACATCTGAATACGCTATTTCCTAGCAAGGAAGTGTCGCATTTACATTCGTTTGGAGTGTATACGAGGTATACATGACACTTCCCAATGAATATTATATCTTATCAGGAAACATAGAAATGTGATGCGACATCGCGTTCTAAGAAGCATTAGAACTCTATTGCCTCGATGCGTAGACATCTGAATACGCTATTGCCTAGGAAGGAAGTGTCGCATTTACATTCGTTTGGAGTGAAATCGAGGTATACATGACACTTCGCAATGAATATTACATCTTATCATGAAGCATAGAAATGAGATGCGATATCGCGTCTTGAGAAACATTAGAACTCTATTGCTACGATACGTAGACATCTGCAAACGCAATTTCCTAGCAAGGAATAGTCGCATTTGCATTCTTTTGAAGTGAATACGATGTATACATGACACTTCGCAATGAATATTATATCTTATCACGAAACATACAAGTGAGATGCGATATCGCGATTTAAGTAGCATTAGAACTCTATCGCAACGATACGTAGACATCTGAAAACGCTATTTCCTAGCATAGATGTTTCTCATTTACATTCTTTTGAAGTGAATACAAGATATACATGACATATCGGAATGAATATTATATCTTATCATGAAGCATAGAAATGAGATGCGATATCGCGTTTTGAGAAGCATTAAAACTCTATTGCTACGATACGTAGACATCTGCAAACGCAATTTCCTAGCAGGGAATAGTCGCATTTACATTCTTTTGAAGTGAATACGAGGTATACATGACACCTCGCAATGAATATTATATCTTATCACGAAACATACAAGTGAGATGCGATATCGCGATTTAAGTAGCATTAGAACTCTATCGCTACGATACGTAGACATCTGCAAACGCTATTTCCTAGCATAGAAGTTTCTCATTTACATTCTTTTGAAGTGAATACAAGATATACATGACACATCGGAATGAATATTATATCTTATCATGAAACATAGGAATGAGCTGCGATATCGCGTTTTGAGATGAATTAGAACTCTATTGCAACGATACGTAGACATCTGCAAACGCTATAGCCAAGCATGCAAGTGTCGCATTTACAATCTTGTGATGTGAGTACGAGGTATACATGACACATCGGAATGAATATTATATCTTATCATGAAACATAGGCATGAGCTGTGATATCGCGTTTTGAGATGAATTAGAACTCTATTGCTACGATACGTAGGCATCTGCAAACGCTATGCCCTAGCAAGGAATAGTCGCATTTACATTCTTTTGATGTGAATTCGAGGTATACATGACACTTCGCAATGAATATTATATCTTATAATGAATCATGGAAGTGAGATGCGATATCGCGATTTAAGTAGAATTAGAACTCTATTGCTACGATACGTAGAGATCTGAATACGCTATTTCCTAGCAAGGAAGTGTCGCATCTACATCCGTTTGGAGAGAAAACGAGGTATACATGACACTTCGCAATGAATATTATATCTTATCATGAAACATAGAAGAGAGATGCGATATCGCGTTTTAAGAAGCATTAGAACTCTATTGCCTCGACGCGTAGAAATCTGCAGACGCTATTTCCTAGCATGGAAGTGTCGCATTTACATTCTTTTGAAGTGAATACGAGGTGTACATGACACTTCGCAATGAATATTATATCTTATCAGGAAACATAGAAATGAGATGCGATATCGCGTTTTGAGAAACATTAGAACTCTAGTGCTACTATACGCAGACATCTGCAAACGCTATTTCCTAGCAAGCAATAGTCGCATTTACATTCTTTTGAAGTGAATACGAGGTATACATGAGACTTCGCAATGAATATTATATCTTATCATGAAGCATAGAAATGAGATGCGATATCGCGTTTTGAGAAGCATTAGAACACTATTGCTACGATACGTAGACATCTGAAAACGCTATTTCCTAGCATGGAAGTGTCGCACTTACATTCTTTTGAAGTGAATACGAGGTATACATTTCACTTAGCAATGAATATTATATCTTATCATGAAACATAGAAGAGAGATGCGATATCGCATTTTAAGAAGCATTAGAACTCTATGGCCTCGATGCGGAGACATCTGCAAACGCTATTTCCTAGCATGGAAGTGCCGCACTTACATTCTTTTGAGGTGAATACGAGGTATACATGACACTTCGCAATGAATATTATATCTTATCACGAAAAATATAAATGAGATGTGATATCGCGATTTAAGTAGCATTAGAACTCTATTGCTACGATACGTAGACATCTGAATACGCTATTTCCTAGCAAGGAAGTGTCGCATTTACATACGTTTGGAGTGAATACGAGGTATACATGACACTTCGCAATGAATATTATATCTTATCATGAAACATAGAAGAGAGATGCGATATCGCGTTTTAAGGAGCATTAGAACTCTATTGCCTCGACGCGTAGAAATCTGCAGACGCTATTTCCTAGCATGGAAGTGTCGCATTTACATTCTTTTGAAGTGAATACGAGGTGTACATGACTCTTCGCAATGAATATTATACCTTATCATGAAACATAGAAATGAGGAGCGACTTTGCGCTTTAAGAAGCATTAGAACACTATTGCTTCGATACGTAGACATCTGCAAATGCTACTTCCTAGCAAAGAAGTGTCGCACTTACATTCTTTGGATGTGAAGGCGAGGTATACATGACACTTCGCAATGAATATTATATCTTATGATGAAACATAGAAATGAGATGCGATATGGCGATTCAAGAAGCATTAGAGCTCTATTTCTTCGATACGTAGATATCTGCAAACCTTATTTCCTAGCAAGGAAGTGTCGCATTTACATTCTTTTGAAGTGAAGGCGAGGTGTCACGTCCGGTGAAACTATTTTCCGTTGCTCCGGAGGCTTTACGACACGAACCTATTTTTCGGTAATTCGGTCCGCGGGAACGCGTTAACACCGGGTCCGACAATTTCGGCTGACGCGACACTAGCGAAAACACTCGCGATAATAAGGGAATGACCCTACCTTTCGATGACGTCTCTCTCGATTTGTACGTAGAAACGGCGTGGAGGATCGTTCGCTGGGATCGTAGCGGATTTCGTTCTGTTGGCTGCTACGGAAATCTCGATCAGTCGCCAGCGAAGAGGAGGACGGCGGTCGGAATTCAGCGATGATGCTGAATGTGGCAGAATCGGCGTGATGCGTCGTGGTGTCTGGATCGGAAGCGTCGACGGTCGCTTCGGAAAGCGGCGTCTGGGCTGGTGCGAAGGCAGGTCGCTGGTATACGAGGACTCTCGGAACGCCCTCCAAATATTCACGCACAAGTGATCGTATGAAATTCTTCCTACTCGCACGTCGCGTTCTTCGCAAACCGGGAGCATGAATCATTCACCAGGTTTTTCTGTACTTTCGACTAAGATCTGAGGGATAAGCGGCGGTCTCAACGTCACAAAGCCGATTTCTATACTCCTTCAATTTGATGAAGAGCAACCCCAGTTGTATGGAAGAACCCGTGGAAGAATTCGTAGTTAAATGTAATGTTAAATGTAGAACTAATATTATAAACACTTGATAAAATTAATGGATGTGGAAATAGTAGACTTGGTAATAGAACTTGTACTTGGATATAGTAAAAGTAAAAATAAAATATATTCTAGGTTCAAAGTATACAAGAACTGGAATTATTCTTAGACTAAGACTAAGTTAGAATGGAAATAGAAGTACGATGCCTGAACCCCACATTGAGGTGGCTAACGATCTAGAACTAGAGGTTTCGACTCCTAGGTAGGAGATCTCGAGTCAGAGTGTGTGCTCTGGAGACGCGTCTCTGACCTCCTCGGTTCGTGGGGCGCTACGGTCGCGGACGCTCGTGGTAGGGAGATCGCGGTCCCGCGAGTGGGGGACTCGCGTCTCGAGGCAGAGAGCGCGCGGTCCAGCGAGTGGGGACCCGCGGCTCGTGGTAGGGCTAGCGGCGCATGCCGCTGGCCGGACGCATCTTACTTAGTGTAACTTAGATCTAGGAATTCTTATATATGCGTCATGATATGGTATGTATGTCCTAGCTTAGAAGTAATATATAGGTTCTAGCAGATCCTGTTCCCGGAACTGGAAAAGACCCCAGTCAGGTGATGGGCTGCGGCTACGTCTTCCTGCAGGACGGACTGCTCGGTGCGAGGGAGATAGGGCTGCCCGTCCTTGGTGCGGGCGAGACAGGTATACTCAGTGGTGCGAGTGAGACACTGGTGCCCGGTACGAGCGAGAAACGTGTACTCGGCGGTGCGAGTGAGGCAGCGGAACTCGGTGTGAGTGAGCGCGTGCAGGTATGCGCGCGCGAACACTTCCAGTTGCTGGTTCTGCAGGCGAGTTTGGCTGGTGGCATGCGTCCAGGGCTTGATGCTGGGGGGTGCGTGGAGGTTGATGGGTGGCAGGCGGTACGCCTGACGTCACAAAATGCGACACTTCCTTTCTAGGAAATTACGTTCCCAGATATCTCTGTATCGAAGCTATAGAGTTCTAATTCTCCTTAAAACGCGATATCGCACCTCATCTCTATGTCTCATGATAAGATATAATATTCATTGCGAATTGTCGTGTATACCACGTATTCACATCAAAAGAAAGTAAATGCGACACTTCCGTGCTAGGAAATAGCGTTTCCAGATATCTACGAATCATAGCAATAGAGTTCCAATGCTTCTTAAAACTCGATATCGCATCTGATTTCTATATTTCATGATGAGATATAATATCCATTGCGAAGTGTCACTTATTTCTCGTATTCACTTCAAATGAATGAAAATGCGACACTTCCTTCCTAGGAAATAGCGTTTGTAGATGTCTACGTATCGAAGTAATAGTGTACTAATGCTTCTTAAAGCGCGATATCGCGTCTCATTTCAATGATTCATGATAAGATACAATATTCATTGCGAAGTGTCATGTATACCTCGTATTCACTTCAAAAGAATGAAAATGTGACTATTCCTTGCTAGGAAATAGCGTTTGCAGATGTCTACGTGTCGTAGCAACAGAGATATAATGCTTCTTAAATCGCGATATCGCATCTCAATTCTATGTTTCATGATAAGATATAATATTCACTGCGGAGTGGCATGTATACCTCGTATTCACTTCAATGGAATGTAAATGCGACACTTCCTTGCTAGGAAGTAGCGTTTTCAGGTGTCGAGGCTACGTATCGAGGCAATAGCGTTCTAATGCTTCTTAAAACGAGATATTGCATCTCTTTTCTATGTTTCATGATAAGATATAATACTCATTGCGAAGTGTCATGTTTACCTCGTATTCACTTCAAATGAATGTAAATGCGACACTTCCTTGCTAGGAAGTGGCGTTTGCAGATGTCTAAGTACCGAAGCAATAGAGTTCTAATGCTTCTTAAAACGCGATATCGCATCTCAGTTCTATGTTTCATGATGAGATGTAATATTCATTGTAGAGTGCTATTTATACCTCGTATTCACTTCAAAAGAATGTAAATGCGACACCTCCTTGCTAGGAAATAGCGTTTGCAGATGACTACGTATCGTAGCAATAGAGTTCAAATGCTTCTCAAAAACGCGATATCGCATCTCATTTCTATGTTTCTTGATAACATACAATGGTCATTGCGAAGTGTTATGTATTCCTCGTCTACACTTCAAATGAATGTAAATGCGCCACATCCCTTCTAGGAAATAGCGTTTCCAGATGTGTACGTATCGAAGCAATAGAGTTGAAATACATCTTAAAACGCGATATCGCATCTCATTTCTATGTCTCATGATAAGATATAGTATTCATTGCGAGGTGTCATGTATACCTCGCATTCACTTCAAATGAATGTAAACGAAACATTTCCTTCCTAGGAAATAGCGTTTGCTGATGTCTACGTATCGTAGCAATAGAGTTCTAATGTCTTTGAAATCGCCATATCGCATCTCATTTCTATTTCTCATGATGAGGTATAACAATCATTGCTAAGTGTCATGTATACCTCGCATACACTTCAAATGAATGTAAATGCGACACTTCCTTTCTAGGAAATAGCCTTTCCAGATATATACGTATCGTAGCAATAGAGTTCTACTGCTTCTTAGAACGCGATATCGCATCTCATTTCTATGTTTCATGATAACATACAATGTTCATTGCGAAGTGCTTTGTGTTCCACGTCTACACTTCAAATGAATGTAAATGCGCAACATCCCTTCTAGAAAATAGCGTTTCCAGATGTGTAGGTATCGAAGTAATAGAGTTCAAATACATCTTAAAACGCGATATCGCATCTCATTTCTATGTCTAGTGGTAAGATATAATATTCATTGCGAAGTGTCACGTATACCTCGCATACACTTCAAATGAATGTAAATGAAACATTTCCTTGTTAGGAAATAGCTTTTGTAGATGGCTACGTATCGTAGTAATAGGGTTATAACGCTTTTTACAACGAGACATCGCATCTCATTTCTATGTTTCATGATAAGTAATAATATTCATTGTAGAGAGTTATGTATACCTCGTATTCACCTCAAAAGAATGTAATTGCGACAATTCCATTCTAGGATAGAGCGTTGGCAGATGTTTACGTATTGTAGCAACAGAGTTCTAATGCTTCTTAGATCGCGATTTCGCGTCTCATTTCTATGTTTCGTGATAAGTTATAATATTCATTCCGAAGTGTCATGTATATCTCGAATTCCCTTCAAAGGAATGTAAATGCGACTATTGCTTGCTAGGAAATAGCGATTGCAGATGTCTACGTATCGTAGCACTAGAGTTCTAATGCTTCTCAAAACGCGATATCGCATTTCATTTCTATGCTTCATGATAAGATACAATATTCATTGCGAAGTGTCATGTATACCTCATATTCACTTCAGAAGAATGTAAATACCACTATTGCTTGCTAGGAAATAGCGTTTTCAGATGTCTAGGTATCGTAGCAATAGAGTTCTGATGCTTCTCAAAACGCGATATCGCATCTCATTTCTATGCTTCATGATAAGATATAATATTCATTGCGAAGTGTCATGTATACCTCGTATTCACTTCAGAAGCATGTAAATACGACTATTGCTTCCTAGGAAATAGCGTTTGCTGATGTCTACGTATCGTAGCAATAGAGTTCTAATGTCTTTGAAATCGCCATATCGCATCTCATTTCTATGTCTCATGATGAGGTATAATAATCATTGCTAAGTGTCATGTATACCTCGCATACACTTCAAATGAATGTAAATGCGACACTTCCTTTCTAGGAAATAGCCTTTTCAGATATCTACGTATCGTAGCAATAGAGTTCTACTGATTCTTACAACGCGATAATGCATCTCATTTCTATGTTTCATGATAACATACAATGTTCATTGCGAAGTGCTTTGTGTTCCTCGTCTACACTTCAAATGAATGTAAATGCACAACATCCCTTCTAGAAAATAGCGTTTCCAGATGTGTACGTATCGATGTAATAGAGTTCAAATACATCTTAAAACGCGATATCGCATCTCATTTCTATGTCTAGTGGTAAGATATAATATTCATTGCGAAGTGTCACGTATACCTCACATACACTTCAAATGAATGTAAATGAAACATTTCCTTGTTAGGAAATAGCGTTTGCAGATGGCTACGTATCGTAGTAATAGGGTTCTAATGCTTTTTACAACGGGACATCGCATCTCATTTCTATGTTTCATGATAAGTAATAATATTCATTGTAGAGTGTTATGTATACCACGTATTCACCTCAAAAGAATGTAATTGCGACAATTCCATTCTAGGATATAGCGTTGGCAGATGTTTACGTATTGTAGCAATAGAGTTCTAATGCTTCTTAGAACGCGATATAGCATCTCATTCCTATGTTTTATGATGCAATATAATATTCATTGCGAAGAGTTATGTATTCCTCGTCTACACTTTAAAAGAATATAAATGCGACACTCCCGTGCTAGGAAATAGCGTCTGCAGATGTCTACGCATCGAGGCAATAGAGTTCTAATGCTTCTTAAAACGCGATATCGCATCTCACTTCTATGTTTCCTGATAAGATATAATATACATTGCGAAGTGTCATGTATACCTCGTATTCACTCCAAACGAATGTAAATGCGACACTTCCTTGCTAGGAGATAGCGTATTCAGATGTCTACGCGTCGAGGCAATTCAGTTCTAATGCTTCTTAAAACGAGATGTCGCATTTCATTTCCATGTTTGGTGATAAGATATAATATTCATTGCAAAGTGTCATGTATACCTCGTATTCACTCCAAACGAATGTAAATGCGACACTTCCTTGCTAGGAAATAGCGTATTCAGATATCTACGTACCGTAGCATTAGAATTCTAATGCTACCTAAATCGCGATATGGATTTTCATTTCTATATTTCGTGATAAGGTATAATATTCATTGCGAAGTGTCATGTATACCTCGTATTCACTACAAACGAATGTAAATGCGACACTTCCTTCCTAGGAAATAGCGTATTCAGATGTCTACGTATCGGAGCAATAGAGTACTAATGCTACTTAAATCGCGATATCGCATCTCATTTCTATGTTTCATGATAAGATATAATATTCATTGCAAAGTGTCATGTACACCTCGTATTCACTTCAAAAGAATGTAAATGCGACACTTCCATGCTAGGAAGTAGCGTCTGCAGATCTCTACGCGTCGAGGCAATAGAGTTCTAATGCTTCTTAAAACGCGATATCGCATCTCATTTCTATGTTTCGTGATAAGTTATAATATTCATTCCGAAGTGTCATGTATACCTCGAATTCACTTCAAAAGAATTTAAATGCGACTATTCCTTGCTAGGAAATAGCGTTTGCAGATACCTGCGTATCGTAGCAATAGAGTTCTAATGCTTCTTATATCGCGATATCGCATCTCATTTCTACGATTCGTGATAAGTTATAATATTCATTCCGAAGTGTCATGTATACCTCGAATTCACTTCAAGAGAATGCAAAGGGGACACTTCCACGCTAGGAAATACTGTTTGCAGATATCTCCGCATCGAGGCCATAGGGTTCTAATGCTTCTTAAAGCGCGATATCGCATCTCACTTCTATGTTACACGATAAGATATAATGTTCATTGCGAAGTGTCATGTATACCTCGCATTCACATCAAAAGAATGTAGATGCGAATCTTCCATCCTAGGAAATAGCGTTTGCAGGTGTCTACGTATCGAAGCAATAGAGTTCTAATGCTTCTTAAATCGCGATATCGCATCTCATATCTATGCTTCATGATAAGATATAATATTCATTGCGAAGTGTCATGTATACCTCGTATTCACTCCAAACGAATGTAAATGCGACACTTCCTTCCTAGGAAATAGCGTATTCAGATGTCTACGTATCGGAGCAATAGAGTACTAATGCTACTTAAAACGCGATATCGCATCTCATTTCTATGTTTCATGAAAAGATATAATATTCATTGCGATGTGTCATTTATACCTCGTGTTCACATCAAAAGAATGTAAATGCGACACTTCCTTGCTAGAAAATACCGTTTGCAGATTTCGCCGCATCGGGGCAATAGGGTCCTAATTCTTCTTAAAACGCGATAGCGCACCTCATTTCTATGTTTCATGATGAGATATAATGTTCATTGCGGAGTGTCATGTATACCTCGAATTCACTTCAAAAGAATGTAAATGCAGCACTTCCTCGCTTGGAAATAGCGTTTGCAGATCTCTACGTATCGTAGCATTCGAGTTCTAATGCTTCTTGAATCGCGATATCAGATCTCTTTTCTATGTTTCATGATAAGATATAATATTCATTGCGAAATGTCATGTATACCTCGTATTCACTTCAATAGAGTGTAAATGCGACACTTCCATGATAGGAAATAGCGTTTGCAGATGTCTCCGCATCGAGGCAATAGGGTCCTAATTTTTTATAAATCGCGATATCGCATCTCACTTCTATGTTTCATGATAACATATAATATTCATTACGAAGTGTCATGTATACCTCGTATTCACTTCAAAAGAATGTACATGTGACACTTCCATGCTAGGAAATAGCGTTTGCAGATGTCTACATATCGTAACAATAATGTTCTAATTCTTCTTAAAACGCGATATCGCATCTCACTTCTATGTTTCATGTTAAGATATAATATTTATTGCGAAGGGTCATTTACACCTCGTATTCACTTCAAAAGAGTGTAAGTGCGACATTTCCTTGCTTGGAAATAGAGTTTGCAGATGTCTACGTATATTAGGAATAGAGTTCTAATGCTTCTCAAAACGCGCTATAGCAACTCATTCCTATGTTTCATGATAAGATATAATATACATTGCGAAGTGTCATGTATACCTTGTATTCACATCAAAAGAATGAAAATGCGACTATTCCTTGCTAGGAAATAGCGTTTGCAGATGTCTACGTAGCGTAGCAACAGAGATATAATGCTTCTTAAATCGCGATATCGCATCTCATATCTATGCTTCATGATAAGATATAATATTCATTGCGAAGTGTCATGTATACCTCGTATTCACTCCAAACGAATGTAAATGCGACACTTCCTTGCTAGGAAATAGCGTATTCAGATGTCTACGCGTCGAGGCAATAGAGTTCTAATGCTTCTTAAAACGAGATGTCGCATTTCATTTCCATGTTTGGTGATAAAATATAATATTCATTGCGAAGTGTCATGTATACCGCGTACTCACGTCAAAAGAATGTAGTTGCGACACTTCCATGCTAGGAAATAGCGTTTGCAGATGTCTTCGCATCGTAGCAATAGAGTTCTAATGCTTCTTAAATCGCAATATCGCATCTCATTTCTATGTTTCATGACAAATATAATATTCATTGCGAAGTGTCATGTATACCACGTATTCACTTCAAAAGATTGTAAATGCGACACTTCCTTGCTAGGAAATAGTGTTTGCAGATATCTACGTATCGTACTAATAGGGTTCCGATGCTTCTTAAAACGCGATTTCGCATCTCATTTCTATATTTCATGATATGATATAATATTCATTGCGAAGTGTTATGTTTACGTCGCCTACACTTCAAAGGAATGTAAATGCCACAGTTCCTTGCTAGGATATGCGTTTCCTGGAGACCAAGTATCGAAGCAATGGAGTAGTAATGCTCCTTAAAACGCGATAACGCATCTTATTTCTATGTTTCATGATATAATGTAATATTCATTGCAATGTGCTATGTATACCTCGTCCACACTACAAAGGAATTTGAATGCCACACTTCCTTGCTAGGAAGTGCGTTTCCAGATGTCTACGTATCGACCCAATAGAGTTCTAACTCTTCTTAGAAGGCGATGTCGCATCTCGATTCTATGTGTCATGATAAGATACAATATTCATTGCGGAGTGTCATGTATACCACGTCTACTGTTCAAAAGAATGTAAATGCCACACTTCCATGCTAGGAAATAGCGTTTCGGGATGCCTACGTATCGAAGCAATAGAGATGTAATGCTTCCTAAAACGCAATAACGCATGCCAGTGCTATGTTTTGTGATATGATATAATAATCATTGCGAAGTGTTACGTATACCTCCTCTGCAGTCCATAAGAATGTAAGTGTCACACTTCCTTGCTACGGAATAGCGTTTCTAGATGTCTACGCATCGAAGCAATAGATTTCTAACTCTTTATAAAACGCGATATCGCATATAAGTTCTATGTCACATGATAAGATGTAATTTCAGTGCAACGCGTTATGTATATCTCCTCTACACTTCAAATGAATGTAAATGCATCTCTTCCTTGCTACGGAATATCGTTTCTATATCTGAAGGTTTAGAAGCAATAGAGTTCTAATGCTTCGAAAAACGCGGCTGCGCGTCTTACTTCTATATTTCATGATAAGATGTAATATTCATGGCATCGCGTTATGTTTATCTGCTTCTGCACATGAATTGAGTGTGAACCCTACACTTTCTTGCCCGGCGATAGCGTTTCTAGGTGTCCAGGTGCCAGCATTTAATTTGACATTCTTCATGCACCGCAATATCGCATTTCATATAAACAGTTCAAAGTAAGTTAGAAGGTTGTAAAGCTCTATGCATCGCATTATGCTTATCTGCTTCTGTGCTTTATAATGCTCTGGGATGTGAGAAGGTCCTCAACCATCCTCAACCCCCTAAAGAGAAGTCAAAAGTCCAGCGGCCCTGCAGGTGTGCCATGGGAGCCCGGCGCGCGAGGCGCTATGCAATTTAAATGATCAGGAGGATCCCCTCAGGGACATCCAAGGGGGCGAGAAGAGGAAATCGCCGAAGTCCACTGATCGATGGACCCGAACAATACCGAAGCCTACAGCCCACTCCACCAAGGAGCGCCGAGGAGGATCCAGGAGACCCGAGGACCACCAGCGAATTCAAGGAACCTGAAGAAGAGAACGTGAGAGCTTATTCGCTAAAGCGACCCATTTCTTGAGTCGCATATTGTATATTGTATCTTATATCGTGAAGCGAGTTATGATACCCGGTAATTCGCGGCGTGTTGCGTAGTTTCCCGTAGCCCTTGTTAGTTAAACCCACGTCGAGACCGTAAATGAACATGCCGTGACTTCAGTATCTCGCGACCTGAGTGTGTGTACTTGGCTAGGCGTAGTCGAGAGGAGGAGCATTTCGAAGTATCAAGGGTTGTTCCGCCCCAGGATTCCCGGGGTCGTGTAGTCTATCCCTTTGCTACTTTCTGAGCATCTGGCGTCCAAGAAAAGTTGTACTTGAGCGGATACCTTGGAACGATAGATCGCTTTAGATTAAAGTACGTTTTACACCTTAAAGCATTTAGATAATTAACCCCTTCGAACTTCCCTGACTTACTATATATAGGTTTCCGTCATAACTAATAGGAACCATCACTTTACATAGATATATAGAACACACATAGTTTTAAAAGTAGAACTGAGAATTTGAGAACTTACTTTGAATCGTTAGTAGTGAGGAATTCCATCGGATTTCATAGAAATTCAGAACTTACTTGCTATGAAACATAGGTAGATAAGGGCCATCGCGTTGCTTAGAACTTTAGAACTTGCTTACTTCAACAAAGATTTCTATTGACTTCGTCCGTTCTTTTAGAAGAGTTTTTGATAAACCACATACTTTTCACGCTTCTGATATCTTTGAAAGTTCGCGAGATGTAATCGTTTAAGTTTTAAAATGATTACTTAGTGTGGATTATTATTTAGTTACTCGCTCATAAACGAGTCTGCATAGGATTTAATCCATAAGTTTTTAAGCCTGGAATTTATGCAGTTATTTGTTATTCACTTATTGCTCAAACGACAAAGATTCTGACCACTTCAAAATGGTTGACTTTCATCAATTTTCTTAAAAATTGAAATACTGCCTAACTGCTTGCATTAAAGACTGTAATTAAAGCTTTCGAAACATTTTACCTCTTATAGATGAATTCTGGATTTGAAATTGAATGTTTGACTTTTCTAGCTCCTGTTTAGACATCTTTCTATTGGAATGTTTAAGTATTTTTCATATTCGTAATTATTAAAAGTGTTTTACTTGATTCTTTTATTTAATATTTTGAATTTTCTGAGAAATATTTTTTATCGTAATGAACTATATAATTGCAATTATAATTCTTTATGAAATAATAATAACATAAAGGTATGTATCCATTCTTGTAGTTTTGTAAAGAGTATTTAATCTTACTATCTAAAATGAAACATTGAGATCTGTTTACAATCAAATGGAATTTAATTACCTTTTGATTCAAATTCACAATGATAATCTTCCATAGTTCAACAATTTTGTGAGCTGTCCTCAGGAATCCGCAGCTCAGTACTTATAAAATGAACGACATAAAGAAATCTTAACCAAACGTATTCGAACCGATTTTTCAATACTAATCTTATCATGTTTAACTTATGCTGCAAACTATTGAAATGCCCTTCGAAAAGTGTTTATTCACAGTGAAGTAAACGGTAAGTATTACGCCTTCCACCACTGTTTACAATACGTATGTTTCATTTACTATCAAAACCGTGAGTATTATCGCCTTTCTTTACTTTTTGTAACCTTCAATGCCTTCATGTTACAGATCGTTAAACTTGCTTTAAAATGCTCTATCGTAATACGGAAGAATGGACATACCAATTCATTTTAAAAAATGAAGGTAACCTTCATATGTCCAACATAATTCCACTTACAAAAAAACTATTTTCATCAACGGATGGGCTCTTTGTACTACACAATTTTATATTAGCAAAAACTTCTATGAAACTTATAGTTTCGTGGATATCTGAGGTGCTACTTATTACTGCCCCACCCTGTATATTGTTATGGATGTGTCCAATAAGGCAACGATGAACAGAGTTAAATTTAATATAATGATGTTTATTACTTTACTTATAGTATATTTGTTTCTCTGGAATTTTGCCAAAAAACAATGTTCACGATGTCGACAGATGAATATATTTGCCTTAGTAGCATGGCAAGATAATGTAGGATTTTTATACTGTTGACATGTAGAAGCAGATAAACGTAACGCGTTTCATTGAATATTACATCTCAACATGCGGCACTGAAATGAGATGCGACATCGATCTGAATAAAGTAATAGAACTTTATTGCTTCGACAAGTAGATATCTAAAAACGCTATCCCCCTGCAAGGGAGTGTAGGGTTCACATTCAATTGATTTGCAGAAGCAGATAAACATAACGCGATACAATGAATATTACATCATATCATGCGGCATTGAAATGAATTGCGACATCGCATTGAATGAAGTAAGAGAACTCTATTGCTTCTACGCATAGACACCTAGAAACGCTATCTCGTTGGAAGAAAGTGTGGGATTTATATTCTTTTTGTATGCGGATACACAAAGCGCGTTGCATTGAATACTATATCTTAACGCGGAACAATGAAACGAGATGCGACATCGCGCGGAATCAGGAAATAGAAACCTGATGTTTTTACACTTTGATATCTAGAAACGCTATTCTCTTGCGAGGAAGTGTAGCATCACATTGTTTTGCAGTGTAGAAGCAGATAAGCATAGTCTGATTTATAGATCATTAAAATCTACATACATACTTCGAACTCTTGATGTGAAATGCTATATCGCGTTCCATGAAACATTAGAACTCCTTTGCCTCGATTCATAGACATCTAGAAACACTGTTCCGTAGCAAGGAAGTGATGCATCCACTTTCATTTGAAGTGTAGACGAGATATACATTACGCGTTGCATTGAGATTACATCTGATCATGTGACATAGAAATGAAATGCGATATCGCGTTCTTTGAAGAATTAGAACATTATGGTTTCGATGCGTACACAGCTAGAAACGTTCTTCGGTAGCAAGCAAGTGCGGTATTTACATTATTTTCAATGAGACATAGAAATGAGATGCGATATCGCGATCTAAGAAGAATTAGAACTCTATTGCTACGATACGTATGCATCTGCAAACGCTATTTCCTAGCAAGGAATAGTCGCATTTACATTCTTTTGAAGTGAATACGAGATATACATGACACTTCGCAATGAATATTATATCTTATCATGAAGCATAGAAATGAGATGCGACATCTCGTTTTAAGAGCAACTAGAACTCTATTGTTTCGATACGTAGACATCTCTAACTGCTACTTCCTAGCAAGGTAGTATCGCATTTTCATTCTTTTGAAGTGAATACGAGGTATACGTGACATTTCGCAACGAATATTATAACTTATCACGAAAAACAGAAGTGAGATGCGATATCGCGTTTTAAGAAGCATTAGAATTCTATTGCTACGATACGGAGACATCTGCAAACGCTATTTCCTAGCAAGGAAGTGTCGCACTTACATTCTTTTGTAGTGAATACGAGGTATACAAGACACTTCGTAATGGATATTATATCTTATCATGAAACAGAGAAATGAGATGCGACATCTCGTTTTAAGAAGCTCTAGAACTCTATTGTTTCGATGCATAGACATCTGGAAACGCTACTTCTTAGCAAGGAAGTGTCGCATTTACATTCTTTTGAAGTGTATACGAGCTATTCATGACACTTCGCAATGCATATTATATCTTATCATGAAACATAGAAACGAGATGCGACATCTCGTTTTAAGATGCATTAGATCTCTATTGCTGGGATACGTAGACATCTGCAAACGCTATTTCCTAGCAAGGAAGTGTCGCATTTACATACTTTTGAAGTGAATGCGCGGTATACATGACACTTCGCAATGAAAATTATATCTTATCATGAAACAGAGAAATGAGATGCGACATCTCGTTTTAAGAGCAACTAGAACTCTATTGTTTCGATACGTAGACATCTGGAAACGCTACTTCCTAGCAAGGTAGTATCGCATTTACATTCTCTTGAAGTGAATACGAGCTATACATGACACTTCTCAATGAATATTATATCTTATCATGAAACATAGAAACGAGATGCGACATCTCGTTTTAAGATGCAGTAGATCTGTATTGCTTCGATACGTGAACATCTGCAATCGCTATTTCCTAGCATGAATGTGTCGCATTTACTTTCCTTTGAAGTGAATACGAAGTATACGTGACATTTCGCAATGAATATTATAACTTATCACGAAAAACAGAAGTGAGATGCGATATCGCGTTTTAAGAAGCATTAGAATTCTATTGCTACGATACGGAGACATCTGCAAACGCTATTTCCTAGCAAGGAAGTGTCGCACTTACATTCTTTTGTAGTGAATACGAGGTATACAAGACACTTCGTAATGGATATTATATCTTATCATGAAACAGAGAAATGAGATGCGACATCTCGTTTTAAGAAGCTCTAGAACTCTATTGTTTCGATGCATAGACATCTGGAAACGCTACTTCTTAGCAAGGAAGTGTCGCATTTACATTCTTTTGAAGTGTATACGAGCTATTCATGACACTTCGCAATGCATATTATATCTTATCATGAAACATAGAAACGAGATGCGACATCTCGTTTTAAGATGCATTAGATCTCTATTGCTGGGATACGTAGACATCTGCAAACGCTATTTCCTAGCAAGGAAGTGTCGCATTTACATTCTCTTGAAGTGAATACGAGGTATACATAACACTTCGCAATGAATATTATATATTATCATGAATACATAGAAATGAGATGCGACATCTCGTTTCAAGAAACACTAGAACTCTATTGTTTTTATCCTTAGACATCTGGAAACGCTATTTGCTAGCAAGGAAGTGTCGCATTTATATTCTTTAGTAGCGAATACGAGGTATACATCACATTTCGCAATGGATATTATGTCTTATCATGAAACATAGAAATGAAATGCGATATCGCGTTTTAAGATGCATTAGATCTCTATTGCTGGGATACGTAGACATCTGCAAACGCTATTTCCTAGCAAGGAAGTGTCGCATTTACATTCTTTTGTAGTGAATACGAGGTATACATGACACTTCGCAATGAATATTATATCTTATCATGAAACATAGAAGTGTGATGCGACATCTCGTTATAAGAAGCATTAGGACTCCATTGCTACGATACGTTGACATCTGCAAACGCTATTTCCTAGCATGGAAGTGTCGCATTTACATTCTTTTGAAGTGAATACGAGGTATACATGACACTTCGCAATGAATATTATATCATATCATGAAACATAGAAGTGAGATGCGATACCGCGATTTAAGAAGCATTAGAACTCTATTGCCTCGATACGTAGATATCTGCAAACGCTATTTCCTAGCATGGAATGGTAGCATTTACATTCTTTTGGAGTGAATACGAGGTATACATGACACTGCGCAATGAATGTTATATCTTGTCATGAACCGTAGAAGTGAGATGCGACATCTCGTTTTAAGAAGCCCTAGAAATCTATTGTTTTGATACGTAGACATCTGGATACGCTATTTCCTAGGATGGAAGTGTCGCATTTACATTCTTTCGAAGTGTATGCGAGGTATACATGAGATTTCGCAGTTAATATTATATCCTATCATGAAACATAGAAATGAGATGCGATATCGCATTTTAAGAAGCATTAGAACTTTATTGCTACGATACGTAGACATCTGGAAATGCATTTCCTAGCAAGGATGTGTCGCATTTACATTCCTTTGAAGTGAATACGAGGTATACATAACACTCCACAGTGAATATTATACCCTATCACGAAACATAGTAGTGAAATGCGATATCGGGATTTAAGATGCATTGGAACTCTGCTGCTTTGATACGGAGACATCTGCAAGCGCCATTTCCTAGCAGGGAATAGTCGCATTTTCATTCTTTTGAGGTGAATACGAGGTGTACATGACACTTCGCAATGAATATTATACCTTTTAACGAAACATTGAAATGAAATGCGATATCGCGTTTTAAGAAGTATTAGAACTCTATTGCTACGATACGTAGACATCTGCAAACGCTATTTCCAAGCAAGGAAGTGTCGCATTTACATTAATTTGAAGTGTATGCGAGAAATACATGACACTTCGCAATGAATATTATATCTTATCACGAAACATAGAAATGAGATGCGATATCGCGTTATAAGAAGCATGAGAACTCTCTATTGCTACGATACGTAGACATCTGCAAACGCTATTTCCTAGCAAGGAATAGTCGCATTTACATTCTTTTGAAGTGAATACGAGGTATACATGACACTTCGCAATGAATATTATATCTTATCACGAAACATAGAAATGAGATGCGATATCGCGATTTAAAAAGCATTAGAACTTTACTGCTACGATACGTAGACATCTGGAAACGCATTTCCTAGCAAGGATGTGTCGCATTTACATTCCTTTGAAGTGAATACGAGGTATACATAACACTCCACAATGAATATTATACCCTATCACGAAACATAGTAATGAAATGCGATATCGGGATTTAAGATGCATTGGAACTCTGCTGCTTTGATACGGAGACATCTGCAAGCGCTATTTCCTACCAGGGAATAGTCGCATTTTCATTCTTTTGAAGTGAATACGAGGTATACATGACACTTCGCAATGAATATTACACCTTATAACGAAACATTGAAATGAAATGCGATATCGCGTTTTAAGAAGCATTAGAACTCTATTGCTACGATACGTAATCATCTGCAAACGCTATTTCCTAGAAGGAAATGTCGCCTTTATATTCATTTGACGTGTATGCGAGGTATACATGACAGTTCGCAATAAATATTATATCTTATCCCGAAACATAGAAATGAGATGCGATATCGCGTTATAAGAAGCATGAGAATTCTATTGCTACGATACGTAGACATCTGCAAACGCTATTTCCTAGCAAGGAATAGTCGCATTTACATTCTTTTGAAGTGAATACGAGGTATACATGACACTTCGCAATGAATATTATATCTTGTCATGAAACATAGAAGTGAGATGCGACATCTCGTTTTAAGAAGCCCTAGAAATCTATTGTTTTGATACGTAGACAACTTGATAAGCTATTTCCTAGCAAGGAAGTGTCGCATTTACATTCTTTTAAAGTGAATACGAGGTATACACGACACTTCGCAATGAATATTATATCTTATCATGAAACATAGGAGTGAGATGCGACATCTCGTTTTAAGAAGCCCTAGAAATCTATTGTTTTGATACGTAGACATCTGGGTACGCTATTTCCTAGGAAGGAAGTGTCGCATTTACATTCTTTCGAAGTGTATGCGAGGTATACATGAGACTTCGCAGTTAATATTATATCCTATCATGAAACATAGAAATGAGATGCGATATCGCATTTTAAGAAGCAATAGAACTTTATTGCTACGATACGTAGACATCTGGAAATGCATTTCCTAGCAAGGATGTGTCGCATTTACATTCCTTTGAAGTGAATACGAGGTATACATAACACTCCACAATGAATATTATACCCTATCACGAAACATAGTAATGAAATGCGATATCGGGATTTAAGATGCATTGGAACTCTGCTGCTTTGATACGGAGACATCTGCAAGCGCTATTTCCTAGCAGGGAATAGTCGCATTTTCATTCTTTTGAGGTGAATACGAGGTATACATGACACTTCGCAATGAATATTATATCTTATCACGAAACATAGAAATGAGATGCGATATTGCGATTTAAGTAGCATTAGAACTCTGTTGCTACGATACGTAGACGTCTGCAAATGCCATTTACATCAAGGGGTAGTCGCATTTACATTCATTTGAAGTGACTACGAGGTATACAATAACACTGCACAATGGATATTATATCTTATCATGAGACATAGAGGTGGGATGCGATATCCCGTTTTAAGAATCATTAGAACTCTATTGCTTCGATAAGTAGACATATGGAAACGTAATTTCCTAAAAGGAAGTGTCGCATTTACATTCTTTTGAAGTGAACAGGAGGTATACATAACACTCCACAATGAATATTATATCCTATAATGAGACATAGAAATGAGATGCGATACCCCGTTTTAAGAAGCATTAGAACTCTATTGCTACGATACGTAGACATATGGAAACGTAATTTCCTAAAAGGAAGTGTCGCATTTACATTCTTTTGAAGCGAATAGGAGGTATACATGACACTTCGCAACGAATATTATATCTTATCACGAAACAGAGAAATGGGATGCGACATCTCGTTTTAAGAAGCAATAGAACTCTACTTTTTCGATACGTAGACATCTGGAATCGATACTTCCTAGCAAGGAAGTGTCGCATTTACATTCCTTTTAAGTGAATAGGAGGTATACATGACACTCCGCAATGAATATTATACCTTATCATGAAACACAGGAGTGAGATGCGATATCGCGTTTTAAGAAGCACTAGAACTCTATTGCTACGATACGTAGACATCTGCAAGCGCTATTTCCTAGGAAGGAAGTGTCGCATTTACATTCTTTTGAAGTGAATAAGAGGCATACATGACACTTCGCAATGAATATTATACCTAATCATGAACCATAGGAATGAGATGCGATATCGCGATTTAAGAAGCATTAGAAGTCTGTTGCTTGGATACGGAGACATCTGCAGTCGCTATTTCCTAGTAAGGATGTGTCGCAATTACATTTATTTGAAGTGAATACGAGGTATACATGATACATCGCAATGGAAAATATATCTTATCATGAAACATAGAAATGGGATGCGATATCGCGATTTAAAAAGCATTAGAACACTCTTGCTACGATACGTAGACATATGCAAACGCTATTTCCTAGCAAGGAAGTGTCGCATTTACATTCTTTTGGAGTGAATACGAGGTATAAGTGACACTCCGCAATGAAAATTATATCTTATCATGAGACATAGGAATAAGATGCGATATCGCGCCTTAGGAAGCATTAGAACTCGATTACTTCGATACGCAGACATCGGAAAGCGCTAATTCCTAGCAAGGAAGTGTCGCATTTACATTCTTTTGAGGTGTTGACAAGGTATACATAACAGATCGCAATGAATATTGTATCTTATCATGAAACATAGAAATGAGATACGATATCGCGTTCTAAGGTTCTTTAGAACTCTGTTTCTTCGATAAGTAGACATCTGCAAACGCAATTTCCTAGCAAGGAAGTGTCGCATTTACATTCTTTTGAAGTGAATACGAGGTAGACATAAAACTGCACAATGAATATTTTATATTAACATGAAACTTAGAAATGTAGTGCGATATCTCGTTTTAAGAAGCATTAGAAGTCGAATGCTACGATACGTAGACATCTGCAAACGCTATATCCTAGCAACGAAGTGTCGCATTTACATTCACTTGGGGTGTGTGCGAGGTATACATAACACTTCGCAATGAATATCATATCTTACCATGACACATTGAAATGAGATGTGATATCGCGATTTAAGAAGCATTATAACTCTATTGCTACGGTACGTAGACATCTGCAAACGCTATTTCCTAGCAAGGAAGTGTCGCATTTACATACTTTTGAAGTGAATGCGCGGTATACATGACACTTCGCAATGAAAATTATATCTTATCATGAAACAGAGAAATGAGATGCGACATCTCGTTTTAAGAGCAACTAGAACTCTATTGTTTCGATACGTAGACATCTGGAAACGCTACTTCCTAGCAAGGTAGTATCGCATTTACATTCTATTGAAGTGAATACGAGCTATACATGACACTTCTCAATGAATATTATATCTTATCATGAAACATAGGAACGAGATGCGACATCTCGTTTTAAGATGCAGTAGATCTGTATTGCTTCGATACGTGAACATCTGCAAACGCTATTTCCTAGCATGAATGTGTCGCATTTACTTTCCTTTGAAGTGAATACGAGGTATACGTGACATTTCGCAATGAATATTATAACTTATCGCGATACATAGAGGTGAGATGCGATATCGCGGTTTAAGAAGCATTAGAACTCTATTGCTACGATACGTAGACATCTGCAAACGCTATTTCCTAGCAAGGAAGTGTCGCATTTACATTCTTTTGAAGTGAATGCGCGGTATATATGACACTTCGCAATGCACATTATATCTTATCATGAAACAGAGAAATGAGATGCGACATCTCGTTTTAAGAGCAACTAGAACTCTATTGTTTCGATACGTAGACATCTCTAACCGCTACTTCCTAGCAAGGTAGTATCGCATTTTCATTCCTTTGAAGTGAATACGAGGTATACGTGACATTTCGCAACGAATATTATACATATCACGAAACACAGAAGTGAGATGCGATATCGCGTTCTAAGAAGCATTAGAATTCTATTGCTACGATACGGAGACATCTGCAAACGCTATTTCCTAGCAAGGAAGTGTCGCACTTACATTCTTTTGTAGTGAATACGAGGTATACATGACACTTCGTAATGGATATTATATCTTATCATGAAACAGAGAAATGAGATGCGACATCTCGTTTTAAGAAGCTCTAGAACTCTATTGTTTCGATGCATAGACATCTGGAAACGCTACTTCTTAGCAAGAAAGTGTCGCATTTACATTCTTTTGAAGTGTATACGAGCTATTCATGACACTTCGCAATGCATATTATATCTTATCATGAAACATAGAAACGAGATGCGACATCTCGTTTTAAGATGCGTTAGATCTCTATTGCTGGGATACGTAGACATCTGCAAACGCTATTTCCTAGCAAGGAAGTGTCGCATTTACATACTTTTGAAGTGAATGCGCGGTATACATGACACTTCGCAATGAAAATTATATCTTATCATGAAACAGAGAAATGAGATGCGACATCTCGTTTTAAGAGCAACTAGAACTCTATTGTTTCGATACGTAAACATCTGGAAACGCTACTTCCTAGCAAGGTAGTATCGCATTTACATTCTCTTGAAGTGAATACGAGCTATACATGACACTTCTCAATGAATATTATATCTTATCATGAAACATAGAAAGGAGATGCGACATCTCGTTTTAAGATGCAGTAGATCTGTATTGCTTCGATACGTGAACATCTGCAAACGCTATTTCCTAGCATGAATGTGTCGCATTTACTTTCCTTTGAAGTGAATACGAGGTATACGTGACATTTCGCAATGAATATTATAACTTATCGCGATACATAGAGGTGAGATGCGATATCGCGGTTTAAGAAGCATTAGAACTCCATTGCTACGATACGTAGACATCTGCAAACGCTATTTCCTAGCAAGGAAGTGTCGCACTTACATTCTTTTGTAGTGAATACGAGGTATACATGACACTTCGTAATGGATATTATATCTTATCATGAAACAGAGAAATGAGATGCGACATCTCGTTTTAAGAAGCTCTAGAACTCTATTGTTTCGATGCATAGACATCTGGAAACGCTACTTCTTAGCAAGGAAGTGTCGCATTTACATTCTTTTGAAGTGTATACGAGCTATTCATGACACTTCGCAATGCATATTATATCTTATCATGAAACATAGAAACGAGATGCGACATCTCGATTTAAGATGCATTAGATCTCTATTGCTGGGATACGTAGACATCTGCAGACGCTATTTCCTAGCAAGGAAGTGTCGCATTTACATTCTCTTGAAGTGAATACGAGGTATACATAACACTTCGCAATGAATATTATATATTATCATGAATACAGAGAAATGAGATGCGACATCTCGTTTCAAGAAACACTAGAACTCTATTGTTTTTATTCTTAGACATCTGGAAACGCTATTTCCTAGCAAGGAAGTGTCGCATTTATATTCTTTAGTAGCGAATACGAGGTATACATCACATTTCGCAATGGATATTATGTCTTATCATGAAACATAGAAATGAAATGCGATATCGCGTTTTAAGATGCATTAGATCTCTATTGCTGGGATACGTAGACATCTGCAAACGCTATTTCCTAGCAAGGAAGTTTCGCATTTACATTCTCGTGAAGTGAAATCGAGGTATACATGACACTTCGCAGTTAAAATTATATCCTATCATGAAACATAGAAATGAGATGCGATATCGCTTTTTAAGAAGCATTAGAACCCCATTGCTACGATACGTAGAAACCTGCAAACGCTATTTCCTAGCAAGGAAGTGGCGCATTTACATTCTTTTGAAGTGAATACGAGGTATACATGACACTTCGCAATGAATATTATACCTCATCATGAAACATAGATGTGACGTGCCACATCTCGTTTTAAGACGCACTAGAAATCCATTGTATTGGTTCGTGGACATCTGGATACGTTATTTCCTAGCAAGGAAGTGTCGCATTTATATTCTTTTGAAGTGAATACGAGGTACACATGACACTTCGCAATTAATATTATATCTAATCATGAAACATAGAAAAGAGATGTGATATCGCGTTTTAGGAAGCATTAGAAGTCCATTGCTCCGATACGTAGATATCTGCAAACGCTATTTCCTAGCATGGAATGGTCGCATTTACATTCTTTTGGAGTGAATACGAGGTATACATGACACTGCGCAATGAATGTTATATCTTGTCATGAACCGTAGAAGTGAGATGCGACATCTCGTTTTAAGAAGCCCTAGAAATCTATTGTTTTGATACGTAGACAACTTGATAAGCTATTTCCTAGCAAGGAAGTGTCGCATTTACATTCTTTTGAAGTGAATACGAGGTATACACGACACTTCGCAATGAATATTATATCTTATCATGAAACGTAGGAGTGAGATGCGACATCTCGTTTTAAGAAGCCCTAGAAATCTATTGTTTTGATACGTAGACATCTGGATACGCTATTTCCTAGGAAGGAAGTGTCGCATTTACATTCTTTCGAAGTGTATGCGAGGTATACATGAGACTTCGCAGTTAATATTATATCCTATCATGAAACATAGAAATGAGATGCGATATCGCATTTTAAGAAGCATTAGAACTTTATTGCTACGATACGTAGACATCTGGAAATGCATTTCCTAGCAAGGATGTGTCGCATTTACATTCCTTTGAAGTGAATACGAGGTATACATAACACTCCACAATGAATATTATACCCTATCACGAAACATAGTAATGAAATGCGATATCGGGATTTAAGATGCATTGGAACTCTGCTGCTTTGATACGGAGACATCTGCAAGCGCTATTTCCTAGCAGGGAATAGTCGCATTTTCATTCTTTTGAGGTGAATACGAGGTATACATGACACATCGCAATGAATATTATATCTTATCACGAAACATAGAAATGAGATGCGATATTGCGATTTAAGTAGCATTAGAACTCTATTGCTACGATACGTAGACGTCTGCAAATGCCATTTACATCAAGGGGTAGTCGCATTTACATTCATTTGAAGTGACTACGAGGTATACAATAACACTGCACAATGGATATTATATCTTATCATGAGACATAGAGGTGGGATGCGATATCCCGTTTTAAGAATCATTAGAACTCTATTGCTTCGATAAGTAGACATATGGAAACGTAATTTCCTAAAAGGAAGTGTCGCATTTACATTCTTTTAAGTGAATAGGAGGTATACATAACACTCCACAATGAATATTATATCCTATAATGAGACATAGAAATGAGATGCGATACCCCGTTTTAAGAAGCATTAGAACTCTATTGCTACGATACGTAGACATATGGAAACGTAATTTCCTAAAAGGAAGTGTCGCATTTACATTCTTTTGAAGTGAATAGGAGGTATACATAACACTCCACAATGAATATTATATCCTATAATGAGACATAGAAATGAGATGCGATACCCCGTTTTAAGAAGCATTAGAACTCTATTGCTTCGATACGTAGATATCAGCAAACGCCTAGCAAGGAAGTGTCGCCTTTTGTGACGTCAGGCGTACCGCCTGCCACCCTCAGACGCTGCCCGCCACCCTCGACGGCCACAGATCAGCATCCGCATCTCCTCCAGCATCCTGATCCCCTACACCCTGGCAACCCGCATACTCGCCGCCACGGAACGTAGAGGCGACGCCACACATACGCGAGGGAGGATTCCACCCCACTCTACGAGGATGATGAGAGCTACGACGCCTACGAACTGGATTCTCCTGCAATCACGTATCCGTAACCGCTATTCTCGTACCGACGATATTAGGATAAGCACACTACACACTCATGTACATACATAAACCACAGTCACATCGAAATAAGCAAAGATCTGTAAATATGTATTTATAAATGCGATATAGATTAAGACGCGCTCACGCTCGAGCTTGCGGCCCACGCGCGTGGCTCACCGCGTAACGCGGGCGACCCCACCACGAGCAGTCTCCCCGCTCTCCGCCCACGCGCCGTCCTCACTCTGGGGCCCAGCGACTCGCGCGCCGCGCGACCCGAGGAGGTGCTGGAAGCGCCGATCCGATATCAGTATCATTCTTCGATCCGAACAGAGCAATTGGCTCTCAGGCATACGAGCTCGCAGCTCAATGCACCGAACTCATTCGCATCTCCCATAGTGGAGTCTTTATTTTATACAACTTCCATTTCTCCTATTACACATTACGTAGTAACTTAGATTTAGTGTATTAGGGTATTCAAGTAAGAATATATCTTAGTTTATAACAGGTCAAAGTGTTTATTCTGTTTCAATTACAAATTCCTTTTACATTCCATTCCACGGGTACGCTCGCGATTAGTTACTACTTCTATTAAATCATCCTCAACGGTTTTATGGCTGGACGGTTAGAGCGAACCAACGCTTAGCCGCTCTTACTTTATTTCTGTTGTGTCAGGGTATATTGCACCTAGGCGGATCCGGTAAGCGATAGCGAACCAGCGCTTAGCCGTGCCGTGCTTCACCGAAGTGCAAGGACTTTCGATGAGCTTCGATTTTCGGGTAAAGCGTACACGACGCTCGGGGAGGAAGGAATTCATCCGTCGGCTTGCGCGTGAATACGTGGGTGGTGCACCCAAATATCCGGACCGTTGCAGAGCTCTTCCGTATCCTGCCAAGGAAGTCTTCGCCGCCGTACGTCCCGTACGAGACTCCGAGCGCCCGATTCCAGCTTCAATACCGGTTAGCCGGGATCTGCCTACCTGGCGCCTCATTCCAGTCTCTATTCCGCCGTTCCAGCCGTACGCCACCGTTATCCGAGTCACCGATCCTCGGCGCCTACGCTACCTGGACCGAGAAAGAAGTCAATGAATCAAGAGCATCGAAAGGTAAGTTGCACGTCTTTGTACCAGGCAAATCGAGTCTTGTCCGCAGACGAACCCAGCTCCGCGCAATTCGCGTCGATTTCGGGAACGGCTACGAAAAGTGTCCACGTGACGAGCGCTTTCGCGACTTCAGGACGTGACACTTCAAAAGAATGTAAATGCGACACTTCCCTGCTAGGAAATAGCGTTTGCATTTGTCTCCGTATCGTAGCAACTGAGTTCCCATGCTTCTTAAAACACGATATCGCATGTCCTTCCTATGTTTCATGATAAGGTATTATATTCATTGCGAAGTGTCAGGTATACCTCGTATTCTCTTCAAATGAATGTAGGTGCGACACTTCCTTGCTAGGAAATAGCATCTGCAGATGTCTACGTATCGTAGCAATTGAGTTCCAATGCTTCTTAAAACGCGATATCGCATCTCATTTCTATGATTCATGATAAGATATAATATTCATTGTGGAGTGCTAGGTATACCTCGCATACACTTCAAATCAAGGTAAATGCGACACTTCCTTTCTAGGAAATAGCGTTTGCAGAAGTCTATGTATCGTAGCCGTAGAGTTCTAACGCTTCTTGAAACGCGATAACGCATTTCATTTCTATGTTTGATGATAAGATGTATTATTCACTGCAAAGTGTCATCTATACCTCGTATTCACTTCAAATGAATGTAAATGCGACACTTCCTTGCTAGGAAATAGAGTTAGCAGATGTCTACGTATCGAAGAAATAGATTTCTATGCTTCTTAAAACGCGATATCGAATCTCATTTCTATGTTTCATGGTAAGATATTATATTCGTTGCGAAGTGTCATGTATGCCTCGTACTCACTTCAAATGAATGTAACTGCGACACTTCCTCGCTAGGAAATAGCGTTTGCAGATGCCTAAGTATCGAAGCAATATAGTTCTAATGCTTCTTAGAACGCAACAAAGCATTTCATTTCTATGTTTCATGATTAGATATGATATTCGTTGCGAAGTGTCATGTTTGCCACGTATTCACTTCAAGTGAATGTAAATGCGACACTTCCTTGCTAGGAAATAGCGTTTGCAGATGTCTACGTATCGTAGCAATAGAGTTCTAATGCTTCTCAAAACGAGATGTCGCATCTCATTTCTATGTTTAATGATAAGATATAATATTAACTGCGAAGTGTCATGTATACTTCGTATTCACTTCAAAAGATTGCAAATGCGAAACTACCTTCCTAGGCAATAGCGTTTCCAGATACCTACGTATCGTAGCAATAGAGTTCTAATGCATATTAAGACGCGATATCGCATCTCATTTCTATGTTTCGTGATAACATATAATATTCATTGCGAAGTGTCATGTATACCTTGTATTCACTTCAAATGTATGTAAACGCGACACTTCCTTGGTAAGATTTAGCGTTTGCAGATGTGTACGTATCGGGGAATTGGGGATCTAATGCTTCTTAAAACGCGGTATCGCATCTCATTTCTATGATTCATGATAGATATAATATTCATTGCGAAGTGTTATGTATACCTCGTATTCACTTCAAAAAATTTCTAATGCGACACTACCTTCCTAGGCTATAGCGTTTCCAGATACCTACGTATCGTAGCAATAGAGTTCTAATGCACCTTAAGACGCGATATCGCATCTCATTTCTATGTTTCGTGATAACATATAATATTCATTGCGAAGTGTCATATATACGTCGATTTCACTTCACAAGAATGTAAATGTGACATTTCCTTGCTAGGAAACATTGTTTGCAGATGTCTGCGTATCGCAGCAGTAGAGGACTAATACTTATTAACACGAGATGCCGCATTTCATTTCTATGTTTCGTAATAAGATGTAATATTCATTGCGAAGTGTCATGTATACCACGTATTCACTTCAAAAGAATGTAGATGCGACACTTCCTTGCTAGGAAATATTGTTTGCAGATGTCTACGTATCGTAGCAGTAGAGTTGTAATGCTTCTTAAAACGAGATATCGCATCTGACTTTTATGTTTCATGATAAGATATAATATTCATTGCGAAGTGTCATGTATACCTCGTACTTACATCACACGAATGTAAATGCGTCACTTCCATGCTAGGAAATAGCATTTGCAGATGTCAACGTATCGTAGAAACAGAGTTCTAATGCTTCTTAAAACGAGATGTCGCATTTCATTTCTATGTTTCGTAATAAGATATAATACTCATTGTGGAGTGTTATGTATACCTCGTATGCACTTCAAAAGGATGTAAGTGCGACACTTCCATGCTAGGAAATAGCGTCTGCAGATGTCTACGCGCCGAGGCAATAGAGTTCTAATGCTTCTTAAAACGAGATGTCGTATTTCATTTCTATGTTTCGTAATGAGATATAATATTCATTGCGAAGTGTTATGTATACCTCGTATTCACTTCAAAACGATGTAAGTGCGTCACTTCCTTGCTAGGAAATATTGTTTGTAGATGTCTACGTATCGTAGCAATGGAGTTCTAGTGCTTCTTAAATCACGATATCGAATCTCATTTCTATGTTTCGTGATAAGGTATAATATTCATTGCGAAGTGTCATGTATACCACGTATTCACTTCAAAAGAATGTAGATGCGACACTTCCTTGCTAGGAAATATTGTTTGCAGATGTCTAGCTTTCGTAGCAAGAGTGTTCTAATGCTTCTTAGAACGCGATATCGCATCTCACTTCTACGTTTCATGATAAAATATAATATTTATTGCGAAGTGTCATGTATACCTCGTATTCTCTTCAGAGGAATGTAAATGCGACACTTCCATGCTAGGAAATAACATTTGCAGATGTCAACGTATCGTAGCAACAGAGTTCTAATGCTTCTTAAAACGCGATATCGCATCTCACTTCTATGTTTCATGATAAGATATAATTTTCATTGCGAAGTGTCTTGTATACCTCGATTTAACTTCACAAGAATGTAAATGCGACACTTCCTTGCTAGGAAATATTGTTTGCAGATGTCTACGTATCACAGCAATAGAGTACTAATGCTTCTTAAAACGAGATGTCGTATTTCATTTCTATGTTTCGTAATAAGATATAATATTCATTGCGAAGTGTCATGTATACCTCGTATTCATTTCAAATGAATGTAAGTGCGACACATCCTTGCTAGGAAATAGCGTTTGCAGATGTCAACGTATATTAGCAATAGAGATCTAATGCTTTTCAAAACGCGACATCGCGCCGCATTCCTATGTTTCATGATAATATATAATACTCATTGCGAGGTGTCATGTATATCTCGTATTCACTTCAAAAGAATGTAAATGCGATACTTCCATGCTAGGAAATAGCGTTTGCAGATGTCTAAGTATCGCAGCAATAGAGTTCTAGTGCTTCTTAAAACGAGATGTCGCATTTCATTTCTATGTTTCGTGATAAGATAAAATATTCATTGCGAAGAGTCATGTCTACCTCGTATTCACTTCTAAAGAATGTAAATGAGACACATCCTTGCTAGGAAATAGCGTTTGCAGATTTCTACGTATCGTAGCAACAGAGTTCTAATGCTTCACAAAACGCGATATCGCTACTCATTACCATGTTTCATGATAATATATAATATACATTATGGAGTGTAATGTATACCTCGTATTCACTTCAGAGGAATGTAAATGCGACACTTCTTTGCTAGGAAATAGCGTTTGCAGATGTCTCCGTATCGAAGCAATAGATTTCTAAAGCTTGCTAATTCACGATATCGCATCCCATATCTATGTGTCATGATAATATATAATATTCATTGCGAAGTGTCATGTATACCTCGCATACACTTCAAATGAATGTGAATGCGACAGTTCCTTGCTAGGAAATAGTGTTTGCAGATATCTACGTATCGCGGCAATAGTCCTCTAAAACTTGTTAAATCGCGATATCGCATCTCATTTCTATGTTTCATGGTAAGATATAATATTCATTGCGAAGTGTCATGTGTTCCTAGTATTCACTTCAAAAGAATGTAAATGCGACACTTCCTTGCTAGGAAGTAGCGTTTGCAGATGTCTACGTATCGAAGCAATAGGGATCTAATGCTTCTTAAATCGCGATATCGCTTCTCATTTCTATGTTTCATGATAATATATAATATTCATTGTGGAGTGTTACGTATACCTCGAATTCACTTCAAAAGAATGTAAATGCGACACTTCCTTGCTAGGAAATAGCGTTTGCACATGTCTACGTATCGTGGCATTAGAGTTCTAATACTTCTCTAAACGCGATATCGTTTCTCAATTCTATGTTTCATGATAATATATAATATTCACTGTGGAGTGTTATGTATACCTCGTATTCACCTCAAAGGAATGTAAATGCGACACTTCCTTGCTAGGAAATAGCGTTTGCAGATGTCTACGTATCGTGGCATTAGAGTTCTAATGCTTCATAAATCGCCATATCGCATCTCATTTCTATGTTTCATGATCAGATATAATATTCATTGTGCAGTGTTATGTATACCTCGTATTCACCTCAAAGGAATGTAACTGCGACACTTCCTTGCTAGGAAATAGCGTTTGCAGATGTCTACGTATCGAAGCAATAGAGTTCTAGTTCTTCTTAAATCGCCATATCGCTTTTCACTTCTATGTTTCATGATAAGATATAATATTCATAGTGCAGTGTTAAGTGTATCTCGTCTATACTTCAAATGAATGTAAATGCGACACTTCCTTGATAGGAAATAGCATTTGCAGATGTCTACGTATCGTGGCATTATAGTTCTAATGCTTCTCAAAACGCGATATCGCTACTCATTTCTATGTTTCATGATAATATATCATATTCATTGCGATATGTCATGTATACCGCGCATACACTTAAAATGAATGTAAATGCGACACTTCCTTGCTAGGAGGTAGCGTTTGCAGATCTCTACGTACCGAAGCAATAGCGTTGTAATGCTTCTTAAATCGTCATATCGCACCTCATATCTACGTTTCATGATAAGATATAATATTCATTGCGAAGTGTCATGTATACCTCGTATTCCTTTCAAGAGAATGTAAATGCGACAATTCCTTGCTAGGAAGTAGCGTTTGGAGATGTCGACGTATCGAAGCAATAGTTATCTGATGCTTCTTAAATCGCCATATCGCTTCACATTTCTATGTTTCATGATAATATATAATATTCACTGCGAAGTGTCATGTATACCTCGCATACACTTCAAATGAATGTAAATGCGACACTTCCTTGCTAGGAGGTAGCGTTTGCAGATCTCTACGTACCGAAGCAATAGCGTTGTAATGCTTCTTAAATCGTCATATCGCACCTCATATCTACGTTTCATGATAAGATATAATATTCATTGCGAAGTGTCATGTATACCTCGTATTCCTTTCAAGAGAATGTAAATGCGACAATTCCTTGCTAGGAAGTAGCGTTTGGAGATGTCGACGTATCGAAGCAATAGTTATCTGATGCTTCTTAAATCGCCAAATCGCTTCACATTTCTATGTTTCATGATAATATATAATATTCACTGCGAAGTGTCATGTATACCTCGCATACACTTCAAATGAATGTAAATGCGACACGTCCTTGCTAGGAAATAGCGTTTGCAGATGTCTACGTATCGAAGCGATAGAGTTCTAATGCTTCTTAAATCGTCATGTCGCTTCTCATATCTACGTTTCCTGATAAGATATAATATCCATTGCGAAGTGTCATGTATACCTCGTATTCACCTCATAGGAATGTAAATGCGACACTTCCTTGCTAGGAAATAGCGTTTGCAGATGTCTACGTATCGTGGCATTAGAGTTCTAATGCTTCATAAATCGCCATATCGCATCTCATTTCCATGTTTCATGATCAGATATAATATTCATTGTGCAGTATTATGTATACCTCGTATTCACCTCAAAGGAATGTAACTGCGACACTTCCTTGCTAGGAAATAGCGTTTGCAGATGTCTACGTATCGTAGCATTAGTGCTCTAATGCTTCTCAAAACGCGACATCGTTTCTCATTTCTATGTTTCATGATAGTATATCATATTCATTGCGTAGTGTCATGTATCGCATACACTTCAAATGAATGTAGACGCGACACTTCCTTGCTAGGAAATAGCGTTTGCAGGTGTCTCCGTATCGAAGCAGTAGAGTTCCAATGCTTCATAAATCGCCATGGCGCATCTCATTTCTATGTTTCATGATCAGATACAATATTCATTGTGCAGTGTTATGTATACCTCGTATTCACCTCAAAGGAATGTAAATGCGACACTTCCTTGCTAGGAAATAGCGTTTGCAGATGTCTACGTATCGAAGCGATAGAGTTCTAATGCTTCTTAAATCGTCATGTCGCATCTCACATCTACGTTTCCTGATAAGATATAATATCCATTGCGAAGTGTCATGTATACCTCGTATTCCTTTCAAAAGAATGTAAATGCGACACTTCCTTGACAGGAAGTAGCGTTTGCAGATGTCTACGTATCGAAGCAATAGGGATCTAATGCTTCTTAAATCGCGATATCGCTTCTCATTTCTATGTTTCATGATAATATATAATATTCATTGCGAAGTGTCATGTATACCTCGTATTCACATCAAAAGAATGAAAATGCCACACTTCTTTGCTAGCAAATAGCGTTGGCAGATGTCTAAGTATCTATGCAACAGAGCTCTCATGCATCCTAAGTCGCGATATCGCATCTCATTCCTATGTATCATGATAAGATATAACTTTCATTGCGAAGTGTCATGTATACCGCGCATACACTTAAAATGAATGTAAATGCGACACTTCCTTGCTAGGAGGTAGCGTTTGCAGATCTCTACGTACCGAAGCAATAGAGTTGTAATGCTTCTTAAATCGTCATATCGCATCTCATATCTACGTTTCATGATAAGATATAATATTCATTGCGAAGTGTCATGTATACCTCGTATTCCTTTCAAGAGAATGTAAATGCGACACTTCCTTGCTAGGAGGTAGCGTTTGCAGATCTCTACGTACCGAAGCAATAGCGTTGTAATGCTTCTTAAATCGTCATATCGCACCTCATATCTACGTTTCATGATAAGATATAATATTCATTGCGAAGTGTCATGTATACCTCGTATTCCTTTCAAGAGAATGTAAATGCGACAATTCCTTGCTAGGAAGTAGCGTTTGGAGATGTCGACGTATCGAAGCAATAGTTATCTGATGCTTCTTAAATCGCCAAATCGCTTCACATTTCTATGTTTCATGATAATATATAATATTCACTGCGAAGTGTCATGTATACCTCGCATACACTTCAAATGAATGTAAATGCGACACGTCCTTGCTAGGAAATAGCGTTTGCAGATGTCTACGTATCGAAGCGATAGAGTTCTAATGCTTCTTAAATCGTCATGTCGCTTCTCATATCTACGTTTCCTGATAAGATATAATATCCATTGCGAAGTGTCATGTATACCTCGTATTCACCTCATAGGAATGTAAATGCGACACTTCCTTGCTAGGAAATAGCGTTTGCAGATGTCTACGTATCGTGGCATTAGAGTTCTAATGCTTCATAAATCGCCATATCGCATCTCATTTCCATGTTTCATGATCAGATATAATATTCATTGTGCAGTATTATGTATACCTCGTATTCACCTCAAAGGAATGTAACTGCGACACTTCCTTGCTAGGAAATAGCGTTTGCAGATGTCTCCGTATCGTAGCATTAGTGCTCTAATGCTTCTCAAAACGCGACATCGTTTCTCATTTCTATGTTTCATGATAGTATATGATATTCATTGCGTAGTGTCATGTATCGCATACACTTCAAATGAATGTAGACGCGACACTTCCTTGCTAGGAAATAGCGTTTGCAGGTGTCTCCGTATCGAAGCAGTAGAGTTCCAATGCTTCATAAATCGCCATGGCGCATCTCATTTCTATGTTTCATGATCAGATACAATATTCATTGTGCAGTGTTATGTATACCTCGTATTCACCTCAAAGGAATGTAAATGCGACACTTCCTTGCTAGGAAATAGCGTTTGCAGATGTCTACGTATCGTGGCATTAGAGTTCTGATGCTTCATAAATCGCCATATCGCATCTCATTTCTATGTTTCATGGTCAGATATAATATTCATTGTGCAGTGTTATGTATACTTCGTATTCACCTCAAAGGAATGTAGCTGCGACACTTCCTTGCTAGGAAATAGCGTTTGCAGATGTCTACGTATCGAAGCGATAGAGTTCTAATGCTTCTTAAATCGTCATGTCGCATCTCACATCTACGTTTCCTGATAAGATATAATATCCATTGCGAAGTGTCATGTATACCTCGTATTCCTTTCAAAAGAATGTAAATGCGACACTTCCTTGACAGGAAGTAGCGTTTGCAGATGTCTACGTATCGAAGCAATAGGGATCTAATGCTTCTTAAATCGCGATATCGCTTCTCATTTCTATGTTTCATGATAATATATAATATTCATTGTGGAGTGTTACGTATACCTCGAACTCACTTCAAAAGAATGTAAATGCGACACTTCCTTGCTAGGAAATAGCGTTTGCACATGTCTACGTATCGTGGCATTAGAGTTCTAATACTTCTCAAAACGCGATATCGTTTCTCAATTCTATGTTTCATGAAAATATATAGTATTCACTGTGGAGTGTTATGTATACCTCGTATTCACTTCAAAAGAATGTAAACGCGACACTTCCTTGCCAGGAAATAGCGTTTGCAGATGTCTACGTATCGAAGCAATAGAGTTCTAATGTTTCTTAAATCGCCATATTTCATCTCATTTCTATGTTTCATGATAAGATATAATATTCATTGTGGAGTGTTATGTATACCTCGTATTCACTTCAAAAGAATGTAAATGCGACACTTCCTTGCTTGGAAATAGCTTTTGCAGATGTCTCCGTATCTAATCAATGGGGTTCTAATGCTTCCTAAATCGCGATATCGCTACTCATTGCTATGTTACATGATAATATATAATATTCATTGTGGAGTGTTATGTATACCCCGTATTCACTTCAAAAGTATGTAAATGCGACACTTCCTTGCTAGAAAAAGCTTTCGCAGATGCTCACGTATCATAGCAATAGCGCTCTAATGCTACTTAAAACGCGATATCGCTCATCATTTCTATGTTTCATGATAAGATATAATATACATTGCGAAGTTTCATGTATACCTCGCATACACTTCAAGTGTGTGTGAATATGACACTTATTTGCTAGCAAATGGCGTTTGCAGATGTCTACGTATCGAAGCAATAGAGTTCTAATGCTTCTTAAAACGCGATATCGCATCTCATTTCTATGTCTCATGATAAGATATAATATTCACTGTGCAGTGTTATGTATACCTCGTGTTCGCTTCAAAAGAATTTAAATGCGACACTTCCTTGCTGGGAAATAGCGTTTGCAGATGTCTGCGTATCCAAGCATTGGAGTTCTAATGCTTCCTAAAACTCGATATCGCATCTCATTTCTGTGTTTCGTGATAAAATATAAAATTCATTGTGGAGTGTTATGTATACCTCGTATTCATTTCAGAAGAATGTAAATGCGACACTTCCTTGCGGGGAAGTAGCGCTTGCTCATGTCTACGTATCGAAGCAATAGAGTACTAATGCATCTTAAATCACGATATCACATCTCATTTGTATGTTTCGTGATAAGATATAATATTCATTGCGAAGTGTCATGTATACCTTGCATACACTTCAAATGAAAGTAAATGCGACACTTCCTTGCCAGGAAATGGCGTTGGAAGATGCCTACGTGTCGAAGCAATAGTGTTCTAATGCTTCTTAAGACGAGATATCGCAACACATTTCTATGTTTCCTAATATGATATAATATTCATTGCGAAGTGTTGTGTACACCTCGCATACACTTCAAATGAATGTAAATGCTACACTTCCTTGCTAGGAAATAGCATTTGCAGATGTCTACGTATCGATGCAATAGATTTCTAATGCTTCTTCAAACGCGATATCGCATCTCATTTCTATGTTTTATGATAAGATATAATATTCATTGCGGAGTGTTATGTATACCGCGTAATCTCTTCAAACGAATGTAAATGCGACACTTCCTTGCTAGGAAGTAGCCTTTGCAGATGTCTACGTATCGAAGCAATAGAGTTCTAGTTCTTCTTAAATCGCCATATCGCTTTTCACTTCTATGTTTCATGATAAGATATAATATTCATAGTGCAGTGTTAAGTGTATCTCGTCCATACTTCAAATGAATGTAAATGCGACACTTCCTTGCTAGGAAATAGCATTTGCAGATGTCTACGTATCGTGGCATTATAGTTCTAATACTTCTCAAAACGCGATATCGCTACTCATTTCTATGTTTCATGATAATATATCATATTCATTGCGAAATGTCATGTATACCGCGCATACACTTAAAATGAATGTAAATGCGACACTTCCTTGCTAGGAGGTAGCGTTTGCAGATCTCTACGTACCGAAGCAATAGCGTTGTTGTGCTTCTTAAATCGTCATATCGCATCTCATATCTACGTTTCATGATAAGATATAATATTCATTGCGAAGTGTCATGTATACCTCGTATTCCTTTCAGGAGAATGTAAATGCGACAATTCCTTGCTAGGAAGTAGCGTTTGGAGATGTCGACGTATCGAAGCAATAGTTATCTGATGCTTCTTAAATCGCCATATCGCTTCACATTTCTATGTTTCATGATAATATATAATATTCACTGCGAAGTGTCATGTATTCCTCGCATACACTTCAAATGAATGTAAATGCGACACGTCCTTGCTAGGAAATAGCGTTTGCAGATGTCTACGTATCGAAGCGATAGAGTTCTAATGCTTCTTAAATCGTCATGTCGCATCTCATATCTACGTTTCCTGATAAGATATAATATCCATTGCGAAGTGTCATGTATACCTCGTATTCACCTCAAAGGAATGTAAATGCGACACTTCCTTGCTAGGAAATAGCGTTTGCAGATGTCTACGTATCCAAGCTTTGGAGTTCTAATGCTTCTTAAAACTCGATATCGCATCTCATTTCTGTGTTTCGTGATAAAATATAAAATTCATTGTGGAGTGTTATGTATACCTCGTATTCATTTCAGAAGAATGTAAATGCGACACTTCCTTGCGGGGAAGTAGCGCTTGCTCATGTCTACGTATCGAAGCAATAGAGTTCTAGTTCTTCTTAAATCGCCATATCGCATTTCACTTCTATGTTTCATGATAAGATATAATATTCATAGTGCAGTGTTAAGTATACCTCGTGTTCGCTTCAAAAGAATGTAAATGCGACACTTCCTTGCTGGGAAATAGCGTTTGCAGATGTCTGCGTATCCAAGCATTGGAGTTCTAATGCTACTTAAAACTCGAAATCGCATCTCATTTCTGTGTTTCGTGATAAAAAATAAAATTCATTGTGGAGTGTTATGTATACCTCGTATTCATTTCAGAAGAATGTAAATGCGACACTTCCTTGCGGGGAAGTAGCGCCTGCTCATGTCTACGAATCGAAGCAATAGAGTACTAATGCATCTTAAATCGCGATATCACATCTCATTTGTATGTTTCGTGATAAGATATAATGTTCATTGCGAAGTGTCATGTATACCTTGCATACACTTCAAATGAAAGTAAATGCGACACTTCCTTGCCAGGAAATGGCGTTGGAAGATGTCTATGTGTCGAAGCAATAGTGTTCTAATGCTTCTTAGGACGAGATATCGCATCTCAATTCTACGTCTCATGATAAGATATAATATTCATTGCGATGTGTTATGTGTTCCTCGTCTACACTTCAAATGAATGTAATTGCGACACTTCCTAGCTAGGATATAGCGTTGGCAGATCTCAACGTATCGAAGCAATAGAGTTCTAGTGCTTCTTAAAACGAGATATCGTATCCCGTTTCTATGTTTCATGATAAGACGTAATATTCATTGCGAAGTGTCACGTATACCTCGTACTCACTTCCAAGGAATGTAAATGCGACATTTTATTGCTAGGAAGTAGTGTTTGCAGATGTCTACGTATCGAAGCAGCAGTGTTCTAATGCTTCTTAAATCGGGATATCGCATCTCATTTATATGTTTCATGACAAGATATAATATTCATTGCGAAGTGTCATGTATACCTCGTATTCACTTCAAAAGAATGTAAATGCGACATTTTATTGCTAGGAAGTAGTGTTTGCAGATGTCTACGTACCGAAGCAGTAGAGTTCTAATGCTTCTTAAAGCGAGATATTGCATCTCATTTCTATGTATCATGATGAAATACAATGTTCATTGCGAAGTGTCATGTATACCTCGTATTCACATCAAAAGAATGAAAATGCCACACTTCTTTGCTAGCAAATAGCGTTGGCAGATGTCTAAGTATCTATGCAACAGAGCTCTCATGCATCCTAAGTCGCGATATCGCATCTCATTCCTATGTTTCATGATAATATATAATATTCACTGCGAAGTGTCATGTATACCTCGCATACACTTCAAATGAATATAAATACGACACGTCCTTGCTAGGAAATAGCGTTTGCAGATGTCTACGTATCGAAGCAATAGAGTTCTAATGCTTCTTAAATCGCCATATCGCATCTCATTTCTATGTTTCATGATAAGATATAATATTCATTGCGAATTGTCATGCTTACCTCGTATTCATTTCAAAAGAATGTAAATGCGACACTTCCTTGCTAGGAAATAGCGTCTGCAGATGTCTACGTATCGTAGCATTAGTGCTCTAATGCTTCTCAAAACGCGACATCGTTTCTCATTTCTATGTTTCATGACAGTATATAATATTCATTGCGTAGTGTCATGTATCGCATACACTTCAAATGAATGTAGACGCGACACTTCCTTGCTAGGAAATAGCGTTTGCAGGTGTCTACGTATCGAAGCAGTAGAGTTCTAATGCTTCATAAATCGCCATATTGCATCTCATTCCTATGTATCATGATAAGATATAACTTTCATTGCGAAGTGTCATGTATACCTCGTATTCACTTCAAAGGAATGTAAATGCGACTCTTCCTTGCTAGGAAATAACGTTTGCAGATGTCTAAGAAGCGAAGCAGTTGATCTCTAATGCTTCTTAAAACGCGATATCGCATCTCATTTCTAATCTTCATGATGAGATATAATATTCATTGCGAAGTGTTACGTATATCCCGTCTACACTTAAAAAGAATATAAATGCGACACTTCCTTGCTATGAAATGTCGTTTTCAGATGTCTACGTATCGTGGTTGTAGTGTTCAAATGCTTCTTAAGTCACGATATCGCATCTAATTTCTATGTTTCATGATAATATATAATATTCAATGTTTTGTATTATGTTTACCTCGTAATCACTTCAAAAGCATGTAAACGCGACACTTCCTTGCTAGGAAATAGCATTTGCAGATGTCTACGTATCGATGAAATAGAGTTATAATGCTCCTTATAACGAGATGTCGCATCGTGTTTCTACGTTTTATGATAAGATATAATATTCATTGCGAAGCGTCATGTATACCTCGTATTCCTTTAAAAGGAATGTAAATGCGATACTTGCTTGCTAGAAAATAGCGTTTGCAGATGTCTACGTAGCGAAGCAATAGATTTCTAATGCTTCTTAAGAAGTAATATCGCATCTCATTTCTATGTTTCATGATAAGATATAATATTCATTGCGAAGTAGCATGTATACCTCGCATACACTTCAAATCAATGTAAATGCGACACTTCCTTGCTAGGAAATAGCGTTTGCAGATGTCTACGTATCGATGAAATAGAGTTATAATGCTCCTTATAACGAGATGTCGCATCGTATTTCTACGTTTTATGATTAGATATAATATTCATTGCGAAGCGTCATGTATACCTCGTATTCCTTTAAAAGGAATGTAAATGCGACACTTGCTTGCTAGGAAATAGCGTTTGCAGATGTCTACGTATCGAAGCAATAGATTTCTAATTCTTCTTAAATCGCGATATCGCATCTCGTTTCTATGTTTCATGATAAGATATAATATTCATTGCAACGTGTCATGTATACATCGTATTCACTTCAAAGGAATGTAAATGCGACACTTCCTTACTAGGAAATAGCGACTGCGGATATCTGCGTACCGTAGCAATATATTTCTTATGCTTCTTAAAACGGGATATCGCTTCTCATTTCTCTGTTTCATGATAAGATATAATACTCATTGCGACGTGTCATGTATAGCTCGTACTCACTTCGAAAGAATGTAAATGCGACACTTCCTTGCTAGGAAATAGCGTTTGCAGATGTCTACGTATCGTTGCAAAAGAGTTCTAATGCTTCTTAAAACGGAAAATCGCATCTCATTTCTATGTTTCATGGTAAGATATAACATTCATTGCGAAGTGTCATGTATACATCGTATTCACTTCAAATGAATGTAAATGCGACACTTCCTTGCTAGGAAATAGCGTTTGCAGATGTCTACGTATCGTGGCAATGGAGATCTAACGATTCTTAAAACGCGATATCGCATTTCATATCGATGATTCATGATAAGATATAATATTCATTGCAACGTGTCATGTATACATCGTATTCACTTCAAAGGAATGTAAATGCGACACTTCCTTACTAGGAAATAGCAACTGCGGATATCTGCGTACCGTAGCAATATATTTCTTATGCTTCTTAAAACGGGATATCGCTTCTCATTTCTCTGTTTCATGATAAGATATAATACTCATTGCGACGTGTCATGTATAGCTCGTACTCACTTCGAAAGAATGTAAATGCGACACTTCCTTGCTAGGAAATAGCGTTTGCAGATGTCTACGTATCGTTGCAAAAGAGTTCTAATGCTTCTTAAAACGGAAAATCGCATCTCATTTCTATGTTTCATGGTAAGATATAACATTCATTGCGAAGTGTCATGTATACATCGTATTCACTTCAAATGAATGTAAATGCGACACTTCCTTGCTAGGAAATAGCGTTTGCAGATGTCTACGTATCGTAGCAATAGAGTTCTAATGCTTCTTAAATCGCTATATTGCATCTCATTCCTATGTTTCGTGATAAGGTATAATATTCATTGCAAAGTGTCATGCATGCCTCTTGTTCACTTCAAAAGATTGTAAATGCGGCACTTCCTTGCTAGGAAATAGCGTTTCCAGATATCTACGTACCGTAGCAATATATTTCTTATGCATCCTAAAACGGGATATCGCATATCATTTCTATGTTTCATGACATGATATAATATTCATTGCGAAGTGTCATGTGTTCCTCGTACCCACTTCAGAAGAATGTAAATGCGACACTTCCTTCCTAGGAAATAGCGTCTGCAGATGTCTACGTATCGTAGCAATAGATTTCTAATGCTTCTTAAAATGCGATATCGCATCTCATTTCTATGTTTCATGATAAGATATAATCTTCATTGCGAAGTGTCATGTATACCTCGTCTACATTTCAGAAGAATGTAAATGCCACACTTCCTGGCTAAGAAATTGCGTTTCCGGATGTCTACCTATCGAAGCAATAAAGCTCTAGTGCTTCTTAAAACGCGATATCGCATCTCATTTCTATGTTTCATGATAAGATATAATCTTCATTGCGAAGTGTCATGTACACCTCGTCTACACTTCAAAAGAATGTAAATGCCACACATCCTGGCTATGAAATAGCGTTTCCGGATGTCTACCTATCGAAGCAATAAAGTTCTAGTGCTTCTTAAAACGCGATATCGTATCCCATTTCTATGTTGCATGATGAGATGTAATGTTCATTGCGAAGTGTTATTCATACCTCATCTACGGTACAAAAGAATGTAAGTACAACACTTCCTTGCTAGGGAATAGCGTTTCCAGATGTCTACGTATCGAAGCAATAGAGTTCTAATAGGGAGGGGTAGAGGTCCTTCTCACAACCGAGAACCATCCTGTTTGTCTCCATGGACTATGGCAGCCGTCTTATCGTTGCAGAGCTCTGGATCCTATCCTTCGGGCTTCAGGGTCTCTTCTTGCTTACTTCCCGACTCCTCCTCCGTCGAGCCCGTCACGCTACGTATTACCAGCGCATTACCAGCACGTTCTAGACAAGCGAATCGCGCAGCACCAGCACCATGGTGACACGCGTATCATCGCTCCATTCATGAATCTCCTCAGCAACGACGCAGGATCACATTTGGCAATGGGGAACCTGTGCTTTCATACAAATTAGAACCGTTAGATGTCAGTAGATGTTCAGCATATGAGTATTGATAGACATTTTGATGGTCGTTTTCCTATATTTATAGTTATTGAGCGAGTCGTATATATTTCTTTCAATCCATCATAGACTAAAAATATTATTTATAAAACAAATATTACTTATAAAATAAAAATTCATGCTGTTGCGTCCCTAACTTCGCCTTGTGTAATTTTTGAAATAACATGCTGTCATCGTATTTAATGTAACCCTCAATTGCATGAATTTGTAACAATAAATTGAAGAAAATATACATAAAATAAGTGTATATATTTTTATGACAAAGTAATTATCGACTTTATGGAAAAAATCGCCCTATCGAGCTAGTTTATAGAAAATAATAAAATCGAGTTCTTATACCTTTGTTTTGTGCCGGTGTATTTATTTTGGAATCAAAACAAATAAATTGCATAGTTTAGTCATTTTTCATATTTGCTTATAATTTTTATGGAGACAGCTTCCCCATTAGTAAATGTCAGCCTACGCCACAACCACGCGTGTAGCTATGGTGAGCTGATAGTGTCATTGTCACGGCCGTGTAGCCCGTGTGCTGTATCTCGGTGCTTTAATAGTGCCGTGATACGAATGCCGCCCTAGTACTAACAGTATGCCATTTCGAAAGCTGAGTAGGAGCACTTTGTTAGCACAGATCTGTCACGGAATTCGTTCCTTCCGTTGTCATTGGCGTCCCAATCGCTGGCTGTTTGGGATATTGTAGTGCATGGGGCAGACTTGTTCCTTATCATCGTCAAGGAGATGGATTTTCACTCCCCCCTTTTGGAATTTTTTAAATTATTGTTTGGAATTTCTGCCGTTTCTGTATCTCTATGACCGCATTGTGGATTCAACTTATGTACGATCTTTTTGGTCTTCATCTTTTGTTACATGTAATATTATATATGTGATGCACGTTTGTTATGTAATGCTCCGATTTGTATGCCTCAGATACTTTTATTCTTTGGTAATGCAACTTATTCGATTAATATATATTTATTAAATATAGATATAAACAATTAGAAAAATGTTATTAAAACGCTATTAAATATGTTGTTGCAATTATATATTTAAGGTCTGAAGATGTAGATGCAATTAATGTCCGATATTTTACGTGATCCAATCGACGTATCGAGTGAGGCTATGAAATATAAAAATCTTTTACTATTCTTCGACCCCTTTACATGTTAAATGAATGATTAGTTCTGCAAAACAAGAAGCCTGAATTAGTGAGATATCTAGGATCATAAGTAATTTGTAAGTAACACATCTTTTCTCTTTGAAATATTTGCCTTTTCATAGAATAGAACGTATAGATATAATTGCCTGTTTTGTACCCATTTCGGTCCAATTCTATTATAGCCTTTGAGCAGAAGTAATATTGATTATACTTGATTTTTGCAATAGTGCTTTGATTAACAGATTTTATTAACCTAGAATCACCATTTGACGGATGTATCAATCTACTTTGTAGCTCCATAAGTTTCTTTTTCTGCTCGCTACATTCCATTTTCAGTTCCGTATACTTATCCTTTATCACCATCATATATGTTGCGTAAAATTACAATAACTTTTTATCGTCAAATTTTGCGGATATTTCAATTAAATTTCCTTTGAATAAATAAACGGAAATTAAAAAACAGTGGCACGTACCATTTCTTGGAAACGTTGTATCGTAATTTGCATCTGACTGTTTTGAAAGGCACGCACTTTACTTAACGTTTGCAATGATTCGGTTAGCGAAGTAAAGAAATATTCTACTTTCGAAATTGTTGGCTCTTGTAATTCTAAGGCAAATATATTCATCTGTCGACATCGTGAACATTGTTTTTTGGCTAAATTCCAGAAAAACAAATATACTATAAGTAAAGTAATAAACATCATAATATTAAATTTAACTCTGTTCATCATTGCCTTGTTGGACACATCCATAACAATATACAGGGTGGGGCAGTAATAAGTAGCACCTCAGATATCCACGAAACCATAAGTTTCATAGAAGTTTTTGCTAATATAAAATTGCATAGTACAAAGGGCCCATCCGTTGATGAAAATAGTTTTTTTGTAAGTGGAGTTATGTTGGACATATGAAGGTTACTTTCATTTTTTAAAATGAATTGGTATGCCCATTCTTCCGTAATACGATAGAGCATTTTAAAGCAAGTTTAACGATCTGTAACATGAAGGCAGTGAATAACAAATAACTGCATAAATTCCAGGCTTAAAAACTTATGGATTAAATCCTATGCAGACTCGTTTATGAGCGAGTTACTAAACAATAATCCACACTAAGTAATCATTTTAAAACTTAAACGATTACATCCCGCGAACTTTCAATGATATCAGAAGCGTGAAAAGTATGTGGTTTATCAAAAACTCTTCTAAAAGAACGGACGAAGCCAATAGAAATCTTTGTTGAAGTAAGCAGGTTCTAAAGTTCTAAGCAACGCGATGGCCCTTATCTGCCTATGTTTCATAGCAAGTAAGTTCTGAATTTCTATGAAATCCGATGGAATTTCCCACTACTAACGTTTCAAAGTAAGTTCTCAAATTCTCAGTTCTACGTTTAAAACTATGTGTGTTCTATATATATATGTAAATTGATGGTTCCTATTAGTTGTGACGGAAACCTATATATAGTAAGTCAGGGAAGCTCGAAGGGGTTAATTATCCAAATGCTTTAAGGTGTAAAACGTACTTTAATCTAAAGCGATCTATCGTTCCAAGGTATCCGCTCACGTACAACTTTTCTTGGGCGCCAGCTGCTCAAAAAGTAGCAAAGGGATAGACTACACGACCCCGGGAACCCTGGGGCGGAACAACCCTTGAAACTTCGAAATGCTCCTCCTCTCGACTACGCCTAGCCAAGTACACACACTTAGGTCGCGAGATACTGAAGTCACGGCATGTTTATTTATGGTCTCGACGTGGGTTTAACTAACAAGGGCTACGGGAAACTACGCAACACGCCGCAAATTACCGGGTATCATAACTCGCTTCACGATATAAGATACAATATACAATATGCGACACAAGAAATGGGACGCTTAAGCGAATAAGCTCTCACCTTCTCTTCTTCAGGTTCCTTGAATTCGCTGGTGGTCCTCGGGTCTCCTGCATCCTCCTCGGGGCTCCTTGGTGGAGTGGGCTATGGGCTTCGATATTGTTCGAGTCCATCGATCAGTGGATTTCGGCGATTTCCTCTTCTCGCCCCCTTGGGTGTCCCTGAGGGGATCCTCTTGATCACTTAAATTGCGTAGCGCATCGCGCGCCACGCGCGCCGCGATCCCATGGCCCACCTGCAGGGCCGCTGGACTTTTGACTTCTCTTTAGGGGGTTAAGGATGGTTGAGGACCTTCTCACATCCCAAAGCATTATAAAGCACAAAAGCAGATAAGCATAATGCGATGCATAGAGCTTTACAACCTTCTAACTTACTTTGAACTGTTTATATGAAATGCAATATTGAGGTGCATGAAGCATGACAAATTAAATGCTTCGGCACCTGGGCATCTAGAAACGCTATCCCCGGGCAAGAAAGTATAGGTTTCACACTCAATTCATATGCAGAAGCAGATAAACATAACGCCATGCTATGAATATTACATCTTATCATGAAATATAGAAGTGAGATGCGCAGCCGCGTTTTACGAAGCATTAGAACTCTATTGCTTCTAAACCTTCAGATATAGAAACGATATTCCGTAGCAAGGAAGTGATCCATTTACATTCATTTGAAGTGTAGAGGAGATATACATAACGCGTTGCATTGAAATTACATCTTATCATGTGACTTAGAATTGATACGCGATATCGCGTTTTATAAAGAGTTAGAAATCTATTGCTTCGATGCGTAGACAACTAGAAACGCAATTTCCTAGCCAAGAAGTGTGGCATTTGCATTCTTTTGAAGTGTAGACGAGGTATACATAACACATCGCAATGAATATTATATCTTATCATGAAACATACATGAGATGCGATATCGCGTTCTAGGAAGCATTAGAACTCTATTGCTTCGATACGTAGGCATCTGGAAATGCTATTTCCTAGCAACAAAGCGTGGCATTTGCGTCTTTTCAAGTGTCGACGAGGTATGCATAGCACTTCGTAATGAATGTTATATCATTTAATTGAACATAGAAATGAGATGCGATATCGCGTTTTAAGAAGCATTAGTACTATACTGCTTCGATACGTAGACATCTGGAAACGCATTTCCTAGGAAGGAAGTGTGGCATTTACATACTTTTGAAATGTAGACGAGGTCTACATAACACTTCGCAATGAATATTATATCTTATCATATTTCATCGAAATGAGGTGCGATATCGCGTTTTAAGAACCATTAGAACTCCATTGATTCGATACGTAGACATCTGGAAACGAATTTCCTAGCAAGGATGTGTGGCATTTACATTCTTTTATAGTGTAGACAAGGTATACATAACACTTCGCATTGAATATTATATCTTATCATGAAACATAGAATTGAGATGCGATATCGCGTTTAAAGAAGCATTAGAAATCTATTGCTACGATACGTACACATCTGGAAACGCTATTTCCTAGCAAGAACATATGACATTAACATTCATTTGAAGTGTAGACGGGTATACATAACAGTTCGCGATGAATATTATATCTCATCATGAAACATAGAAATGAGGTGCGTTATCGCGTCTTAAGAAGCAATAGAACTTTTTTGCACCAATACGTAGATATCTGGAAACGCTTTACCTAGCAAGAATGTGTGACATTTACAATCTTTTGAAGTGTAGATGAGGTATACATAACACGTCGCAATGAAAATCATATCTTATCATGAAATATAGAACTGAGGTGCGATGTCGCGTTCTAAGAAGCAACAGAACTCTATTGCTTCAATACGTAGACATCTAGAAGAACTATTTCCTAGGAAGAATGTGTGGCATATACATTAATTTGAAGTGTCGACGAGGTATACATAACACTTCGCAATGAATATTATTTCCTATCATGAAACATAGAATTGAGATGCTATATCGAGTTTAAAGAAGCATTACAACTTTATTGCTTTGATACGTAGACATGTGGAAACGCTATTTCTTAGCAAGGAAGTGTGGAATTTACATTCTTTTGAAGTGTAGACGAGTTATACGTAACATTTCGCAAAGAATATTATATCTTATGGTGAAACATAGACATAAGATGCGATGTCGTGCGTCAAGAAGAATTAGAACTCTATTGCTTCGATACGTAGACATCTGGAAACGCTTTTCCTAGCTAGGATCTGTGGCATTTACATTCATTTGAAGTGCAGACGAGGCATACATAACACTTCGCAATGAACATTATATCTCAAAATGAAACATAGAGCTGTGATGCAATATTGCGTTTTAAGATGCATTAGAACTCTATTGCTTCGATACGTAGGCATCTGGAAATGCTATTTCCTAGCAACAAAGCGTCGCATTTGCGTCTTTTCAAGTGTAGACGAGGTATGCATAGCACTTCGTGATGAATGTTATTTCATTTAATGGAACATAGAAATGAGATGCGATATCGCGTTCTAAGAAGCATTAGAATTATACCGCTTCGATACGAAGACATCTGGAAATGCATTTCCTAGCAAGGAAGTGTGGCGTTTACGCTCTTCTGGCGCGTAGACAAGGTATACACAACTCTTCCCAATGAATATTATATCTTATCATGAGACATAGAAATGTGATGCGATATCGCGTTTAAGAAGCATTACAACTCTATTGCTTCGGTACCTAGACATCTGCAAACGCTATTTCCTAGCAAGGAAGTGTGGCATTTACATTCTTTTGAAGTGCAACGAGGTATAGATGGCACTTCGTATTAATATTGTATCTTATCATGAAACATAGAACTGCGATGCGATATCGCGGTTTAAGGAGCATTACAACTCTATTGCTTCGATACGTAGACATGTGGAAACGCTATTTCCTAGCAGGGAAGTGTGGCACTTACTTTCTCTTGAAGTGTAGACGAGGTATACATAACACTTCGCAATGAATATTATATCTTATCATGAAACATAGAACTGAGATGCGATATCGCGTTTTTAGAAGCATTACATCTCTATTTCTCCGTTACGTAGGCATCTGGAAATGCTATTTCCTACCAAGGAAGTTTGGCATGTACATTTTATTGAAGATTAGACTAGTTGTAAATAACACTTCGCAATGAATATTATATCTTATCATGAAACATAGAAATGAGATGCGATATCGCGTCTTACGAAGAATTAGAACCCTATTGCTTCGACACGTGGACATCTGGAAACGCCTTTTCTAGCAAGGCAGTGTTGCAGTTACATTCTTTTGAAGTGCACACGTGGTATACACAGCACTTCGCAATGAATATTATGCCTTATCGTGAAACATGGAAGTGTGATGCGTTATCGTGATTTAAGGAGCATTAGAACTTCATCGCTTCGATACGTGGACATCTGGAAGCGCTATTTCCTAGCATGGAAGGTTCGTGTTTACATTCTCTTGAAGTGAATGCGAGGTATACATAACATTCCACAATGAATATTATATCTTATTACGAAACATAGAAATGAAATACAACATCTCGTTTTAAGAAGCATTAGAACTCTATTGCTAATATACGTAGACATCTGCGAACTCTATTTCCTAGCAAGGAAATGCCGCATTTACATTCTTCTGAAGTTAATACGAGGTATACATGACACTTCGCAATGAACATTATACCTTATCACGAAACGTAGAAATGAGATTCAATATCGTGATTTAAGAAGCACAAGAAATCTATTGCTACGATACGTAGACATCTGCAAACAATATTTCCTAGCAAGGAAGTGTCGCACTTACATCCTTTTGAAGTGAATACGAGGTATACAAAACACTCCACAATGAATATTATATCTTATTACGAAACATGGAAATGAAATGCGACATCTCGTTTCAAGAAGCATTAGAACTCTACTGCTACGATTCCTTGACATCTGCAAACGTTATTTCCTAGCATGGAAATGCCGCATTTACATTCTTTTGAAGTTAATACGAGGTATACATGACACTTCGCAATGAATATTATATCTTATCTCGAAACATAGAAGTGAGATGCGATATCGCGATTTAAGAAGCACTAGAACTCTATTGCTACGATGCGTACACATCTGCAAATGTTATTTCCTAGCAAGGAAGTGTCGCATTTACATTCTATTGAAGTGAATACGAGGTATACATAACACTCCACAATGAATATTATATCTTATCACGAAACATAGAAATGAAATGCGACATCACATTTTAAGAAGCATTAGAACTCTATTGCTACGATACGTAGACATCTGCAAACGCTATTTCCTAGTAAGGAAGTGTCGCATTTACATTCTTTTGAAGTGAATACGAGGTATAAATGACACATCGCAATGAATATTATATCTTTTCATGAAACATAGAAGTGAGATGCGATATCGCGTTCTAAGAAGCATTAGAACTCTATTGCTACGATACGTAGACATCTGGAAACGCTATTTCCTAGCAAGGAAGTGTCGCATTTACATTCTTTTGAAATGAATACGAGATACACATGACACTTCGCAATGAATATTATATCTTATCATGAAACATAGGAATGAGGTGCTATATCGCGTTTTGAGAAGCATTAGAATTCTATTGCTAATATACGTAGACATCTGCAAACTCTATTTCCTAGCAAGGAAATGTTGCACCAAACATTCCATTGAAGTGAATACGAGGTTTGCATAACATTACACAATGAATATTATATCTTATTACGAAACATAGAAATGAAATACGACATCTCGTTTTAAGAAGCATTAGTACTCTATTGCTGTGATCCGTAAACTTCTGCAAACAATATTTCCTAGCAAGGAATTGTCGCATGTACATTCTTGTGAAGTGAAATCGAGGTATACATGACACTTCGCAATGAATATCATATCTGATCATGAAACATAGAAATGAGATGCGACATCGCGTATTGAGAAGCATTGGAACTCTATTGCTACGATACGTAGACACCTGCAAACGCTATTTCCTAGCATGGAAGTGTCTAATTTACATTCTTTTGAAGTGAATACGAGGTATACATAACACTCTACAATGAATATTATATCTTATCAAGTAACACATAAATAAAATGCGACATCTCGTTTTAAGAAGCATTAGAACTCTATTGCTACGATACGTAGACATCTGCAAACGCTATTTCCTAGCATGGAAATGCCGCATTTACATTCTTTTGAAGTTAATACGAGGTATACATGACACTTCGCAATGAATATTATATCTTATCACGAAACATAGAGTTGAAATGCGACATCTCGTTTTAGGAAGCATTAGAACTCTATTGCTATTATACGTAGATATCTGCAAACGCTATTTCTTAGCATGGAAGTGTCGCATTTTCATTCTTTTAAAGTGAATACGAGGTATACATGACACTTCGCAATGAATATTATATCTTATTACGAAACATAGAAATCAAATGTGACATCGCGTTTTAAGAAGCATTAGAACTCTATTGCTACGATACGTAGACATCTGCAAACGCTATTTCCCAGCATGGAAGTTTCGCATTTACATTCATTTGAAGTGAATACGAGGTATACATGACACTTCGCAATGAATATTATATCTGATCATGAAACATAGGAATGAAATACGACATCTCGTTTTAAGAAGCATTAGTACTCTCTTGCTGTGATCCGTAGACACCTGCAAACGCTATTTCCTAGCACGGAAGTGTCGCACTTACATCCTTTTGAAGTGAATACGAGGTGTACATAACACTCCACAATGAATACTATATCTTATTACGAAACATAGAAATGAAATGCGACATCGCGTTTTAAGAAGCATTAGAACTCTATTGCTACGATACGTAGACATCTGGACACGCTATTTCCTAGCAAGGAAGTGTCACATTTACATTCTTTTGAAGTGAATACGAGGCATGCATGACACTTCGCAATGAATATTATATCTTATCATGAAACATAGAAGTGAGATGCGATATCGCGTTCTAAGAAGCATTAGAACTCTATTGCTACGATACGTAGACATCTGCATACGCCATTTCCTAGCATGGGAATGCCGCATTTACATTCTTTTGAAGTTAATACGAGGTATACATGACACTTCGCAATGAATATTATATCTTATCACGAAACATAGAGTTGAAATGCGACATCTCGTTTTAAGAAGCATTAGAACTCTATTGCTAATATACGTAGACATCTGCAAACGATATTTGCTAGCATGGAAGTGTCGCATTTACATTGCTTTGAAGTGAATACGAGGTATACATGACAGTTCGGAATGAATACTATATCTTATCATGAAACATAGAAATGAGATGCGACATCTCGTTTTTGGAAGTATTAGAACACTATTCATTCGATACGTGGTCATCTGGAAGCGCTATTTCCTAGCATGGAAGTGTCTAATTTACATTCTTTTGAAGTGAATACGAGGTATACATAACACTCTACAATGAATATTATATCTTATCAAGAAACATATAAATAAAATGCGACATCTCGTTTTAAGAAGCACCAGAACTCTATTGCTACGATACGTAGACATCTGCAAACAATATTTCCTAGCATGAAAGTGTCGCATTTACATTCTTTTGAAGTGAATACGAGATATACATGACACTTCGCAATAAATATTATATCTTATCATGAAACATGGGAATGAGGTGCTATATCGCGTTTTGAGAAGCATTAGAACTCTATTGCTAATATACGTGGACAACAGGAAACTCTATTTTTTAGCAAGGAAATGTCGCACTAAACATTCCATTGAAGTGAATACGAGGTTTGCATAACATTACACAATGAATATTATATCTTATTACGAAACATAGGAATGAAATACGACATCTCGTTTTAAGAAGCACAAGAACTCTATTGCTACGATACGTAGACATCTGCAAACAATATTTCCTAGCATGGAAGTGTCGCATTTACATTCTTTTGAAGTGAACACGAGATACATATGACACTCCACAATGAATATTATATCTTATCACGAAACATAAAAATGAAATGCGACATCTCGTTTTAAGAAGCATTAGAACGATCTTGCTACGATACGCAGACATCTGCAAACGCTATTTCCTAGCAAGCAATAGTCGCATTTACATTCTTTTGAAGTGAATATGAGGTATACATGACACTTCGCAATGAATATTATATCTTATCATGAAACATAGAAGTGAGATGCGATATCGCGTTTTAAGAAGCATTAGAACTCTATTGCTACGATACGTAGACATCTGCAAACGCTATTTCCTAGCATGGAAGTGCCGCATTTACATTCTTTTGAAGATAATACGAGGTATACATAACACTTCGCAATGAATATTATATCTCATCTCGAAACATAGAAGTGAGATGCGATATCGCTGTTTAAGAAGCACTAGAACTCTATTGCTACGATGCGTAGACATCTGCAAACCCTATTTCCTAGCATGGAAGTGCCGCATTTACATTCTTTTGAAGTAAATATGAGGTATACATAACACTCCACAATGAATATTATACCTTATCACGCAACATAGAAATGAAATGCGACATCTCGTTTTAAGTAGCATTAGATCTCTATTGCTACGATACCTAGACATCTGCAAAGGCTATTTCCTAGCGTGGAAGGGTCGCATTTACATCCTTTTGAAGTGAATACGAGGTATGCATAACACTCCATGATGAATATTATATCTTATCATGAAACATTGCAGTGAGATACGATATCGCGTTTTAAGAAGCATTAGAACTCTATTGCTACGATACGTAGACATCTGCAAACGCTATTTCCTAGAATGGAAATGCCGCATTTATATTTTTTTGAAGTTAACACGAGGTATACATGTCACTTCGTAATGAATATTATATCTTATCTCGAAACATAGAAGTGAGATGCGATATCGCGATTTAAGAAGCATTAGAACTCCATTGCTACGATACGTAGACATCTGCAAACGCTATTTCCTAGCATGCAAGTGTCGTATTTACATTCTTTTGAAGTGAATACGAGGTATACATGACACTTTGCAATGAATATTATATCTCATCATGAAGCATAGGAATGCGGTGCTATATCGCGTTTTGAGAAGCATTAGAACTCACTTGCTACGTTACGTAGACATCTGCAAACAATATTTCCTAGTAAGGAAGTGTCGCATTTACATTCTTTTGAAGTGAATACGAGGTATACATAACACTCCACAATGAATATTATATCTTATCACGAAACATAAAAATGAAATGCGACATCTCGTTTTAAGTAGCATTAGATCTCTATTGCTACGATACCTAGACATCTGCAAAGGCTATTTCCTAGCGTGGAAGGGTCGCATTTACATTCTTTTGAAGTGAATACGAGGTATGCATAACACTCCATGATGAATATTATATCTTATCATGAAACATTGCAGTGAGATACGATATCGCGTTTTATGAAGCATTAGAACTCTATTGCTACGATACGTAGACATCTGCAAACGCTATTTCCTAGAATGGAAATGCCGCATTTATATTTTTTTGAAGTTAACACGAGGTATACATGTCACTTCGTAATGAATATTATATCTTATCTCGAAACATAGAAGTGAGATGCGATATCGCGATTTAAGAAGCATTAGAACTCCATTGCTACGATACGTAGACATCTGCAAACGCTATTTCCTAGCATGCAAGTGTCGTATTTACATTCTTTTGAAGTGAATACGAGGTATACATGACACTTTGCAATGAATATTATATCTTATCATGAAGCATAGGAATGCGGTGCTATATCGCGTTTTGAGAAGCATTAGAACTCACTTGCTACGTTACGTAGACATCTGCAAACAATACCTCCTAGTAAGGATGTGTCGCATTTACATTCTTTTGAAGTGAATACGTGGTATACATAACACTTCGCAATGAATATTATATCTTATCTCGAAACATAGAAGTGAGATGCGATATCGCTGTTTAAGAAGCAACAGAACTCTATTGCTACGATGCGTAGACATCTCCAAATATTATTTCCTAGCAAGGATGTGTCGCATTTACATCCTTTGAAGTGAATACGAGGTATACATAACATTTCACAATGAATATTATATCTTATCATGAATCATTGAAGTGAGATGCGATATCTCGTTTTAAGAAGTATTAGAACTTCATTCTTACGATACGTGGTCATCTGGAAACGCTACTTCCTAGCAAGGAAGTGTCGCATTTACATTTTATTGCAGTGAATACAAGGTATAAATGACACTTCGCAATAAATATTATATCTTATCTCGAAACATAGAAGTGAGATGCGATATCGCGTTCTAAGAAGCATTAGAACTCTATTGCTAATATACGTAGACATCTGCAAACTCTATTTCCTAGCAAGGAAATGTCGCACTTATATTCCATTGGAGTTAATACGAGGTATACACGACACTTCGCAATGAATATTATATCTTATCATGAAGCATAGGGATGAGGTGCTATATCGCGTTTTGAGAAGCATTAGAACTCAACTGCTAATATACGTAGACATCTGCAAACTCTATTTCCTAGAAAGGAAATGTCGCATTTACATTCCATTGAAGTGAATACGAGGTATACATGGCACTTCGCAATGGATATTGTACCTTATCATGAAACATAGAAGTGAGATGCGATATCGCGTTTTAAGAAGCATTAGAACTCCATTGCTACGATACGTAGATATCTGCAAACGCTATTTCCTAGCATGGAAATGCCGCGTTTATATTCTTTTGAAGTTAAGACGAGGTATACATGACACTTCGCAATGAATATTATATCTTATCTCGAAACATAGAAGTGAGATGCTATATCGCGATTTAAGAAGCATTAGAACTCTATTTCTACGATACGTAGACATCTGCAAACGATATTATCTAGCATGCAAGTGTCGCATTTACATTCCATTGAAGTGAATACGAGGTATACATGACACTTCGCAATGAATATTATATCTTATCATGAAACGTAGAAGTGAGATGCGATATCGCGTTTTATGAAGCATTAGAGATATATTGCTACGATACGTAGACATCTGCAAAGGCTATTTCCTAGCGTGGAAGGGTCGCATTTACATTCTTTTGAAGTGAATACGAGGTATACATAACACTCCATAATGAATATTATATCTTATCATGAAACATTGCAGTGAGATACGATATCGCGTTTTAAGAAGCATTAGAACTCTATTGCTACGATACGTAGACATCTGCAAACGCTATTTCCTAGAATGGAAATGCCGCATTTATATTTTTTTGAAGTTAACACGAGGTATACATGTCACTTCGTAATGAATATTATATCTTATCTCGAAACATAGAAGAGAGATGCGATATCGCGATGTAAGAAGCATTAGAACTCCATTGCTACGATACGTAGACATCTGCAAACGCTATTTCCTAGCATGCAAGTGTCGTATTTACATTCTTTTGAAGTGAATACGAGGTATACATGACACTTTGCAATGAATATTATATCTTATCATGAAGCATAGGAATGCGGTGCTATATCGCGTTTTGAGAAGCATTAGAACTCACTTGCTACGTTACGTAGACATCTGCAAACGCTATTTCCTAGCATGGAAGTGTCGCATTTACATTTTTTTGAAGTGAATACGAGGTATACATGACACTTCGCAATGAATATTATATCTTATCATGAAACATAGAAGTGAGATGCGATATTGCGTTTTAGGAAGCATTAGAACTATATTGCTACGATACGTAGATATCTGCAAACGCTATTTCCTAGCATGGAAATGCCGCATTTACATTATTTTGAAGTTAATACGAAGTATACATGACACTTCGCAATGAATATTATATCTTATTTCGATACATAGATGTGAGATGCGACATCGCGATTTAAGAAGCGCTAGAACTCTATAGCTACGATACGTAGACATCTGCAAACGCTATTTCCTAGCATGGAAGTGTCGCATTTACATTCTTTGAAGTGAGTACGAGATATACATGACACTTCGCAATGAATATTATATCTTATCACGAAACATAGAAATGAAATGCAACATCTCGTTTTAAGAAGCATTAGAACTCTCTTGCTACGATACGTAGACATCTGCAAACCCTAATTCATAGCATGGCAGTATCGCATTTACATTCCATTGAAGTGAATACGAGGTATGTATGACACTTCGCAATGGATATTATATCTTATCATGAAACATAGGAATGAGGTGCTATAGTGCGTTTTGAGAAGCATTAGAACTCTATTGCTAATATACGTAGATATCTGCAAACTCTATTTCCTACCTTGGAAATGTCGCACTTACATTCCATTGAAGTGAATACGAGGTATACATAACATTACACAGTGAATATTGTATCTTATTACGAAACATAGAAATGAAATACGACATCTCATTTTAAGAAGCATTAGAACTCTATTGCTACGATACGTAGACATCTGCAAATGCTATTTCCTAGCATGGAAATGCCGCATTTACATTATTTTGAAGTTAATGCGAGGTATACATGACACTTCGCAATGAATATTATATCTTATTTCGAGACATAGAAGTGAGATGCGACATCGCGCTTTAAGAAGCGCTAGAACTCTATTGCTACGATGCGTAGACATCTGGAAATGTTATTTCCTAGCAAGGAAGTGTCGCATTTACATTCTTTTGAAGTGAATACGAGGTATACATGACACTTCGCAATGAATATATCTTATCATGAAACATGTGAAGTGAGATGCGATATCGCGTTTTAAGAAGCATTAGAAATCTATTGCCTCGATGCGTAGACATCTGCAAACGCTATTTCCTAGCAAGCAATAATCGCATTTACATTCTTTTGGAGTGAATACGTGGTATACATGACACTTCGCAATATATATTATATCTTATCACGAAACATAGAAGAGAGTTGCGATATCGCGATCTAAGAAGCATTAGAACTCTATTGCTACGATACGTAGACATCTGCAAACGCTATTCCCTAGCAAGCAATAGTCGCATTTACATTCTTTTGGAGTGAATACGAGGTATACATAACACTTCGCAATGAATACTATATCTTATCACGAAACATATAAATGAGATGTGATATCGCGATTTAAGTAGTATTAGAACGCTATTGCTACGATACGTAGACATCTGCAGACGCTATTTCCTACAATGGAAGTGTCGCATTTATATTCTTTTGTAGTGAGTGCGAGGTGTACATGACAATTCTCAATGAATATTTATATCTTATCACGAAACATAGAAATGAGATGCGATATCGCGTTTTAAGAAGCATTAGAGCTCTATTGCTACGATACGAAGACATCTGCAAACGCAATTTGCTAGCATGGAAGATTCGCATTTACATTCTTTTGAAGTGAATACGGGGTATACATGACACTTCGCTATGAACATTATATCTTATCATGTAACATAAAAGTGAGATGCGATACCGCGTCATAAGAATCATTAGAACCCAATTGCCTCGATGCAGAGATATCTGCAAACGCTATTTCCTAGCATGGCAGTGTCGCATTTACATTCTTTTGAACTGAATTAGAGGTATACATGACTCTTCGGAATGAATATTATAACTTAACACGTAACATAGAAATGAGATGCGATATCGCGATCTAAGAAGCATTAGAACCCTATTGCTACGATACGTAGGCATCTGCAAACGATATTTCCAAGCAAGGAATAGTCGCATTTACATTATTTTGAAGTGAATACGAGGTATACATGACACTTCGCAGTGAATATTGTATCTTATCATGAAACATAGAAGTGAGATGCGATATCGCGTTTTAAGAAGCATTCGAACACTATTGCCTCGACGCGTAGACATCTGCAGACGCTATTTCCTAGCAAGGAAGCGTCGCATTTACATTCTTTTGAAGTGAATACGAGGTATACATGACACTTCGGAATGAATACTATAACTTATCACGAAACATGGAAATGAGATGCGATATCGCGATTTAAGAATCATTAGAACTCTATTGCTACGATACCTAGGCATTTGCAAGCGCTATTTCCTAGCACGGAATAGTCGCATTTACATTCTTTTGAAGTGAATACGAGGAATACATGACACTTCACAACGAACATTATATCTTATCATGAAACATAGAAGTGAGATGCGACCTCGCGTTTTAAGACGCATTAGAACTCTATTGCCTCGACGTGTAGACATCTGCAGACGCTATTTCCTAGAATGGAAATGTCTCACTTACATTCTTTTGATGTGAATACGAGGTATACATGGCACTTCGCAATGAATATTATATCCTATCATGAAACATAGAAGTGAGATGCGATATCGCGTTTTAAGAAGCATTAGAACTCTATTGCCTCGACGCGTAGACATCGGCAGACGCTATTTCCTAGCATGGAAGTGTCGCATTTACATTCTTTTGAAGTGAATACGAGGTGTACATGACACTTCGCAATGAATATTATATCTTATCATGAAGCATAGAAATGAGATGCGATATCGCGTTTTGAGAAGCATTAGAACTCTATTGCTACGATACGTAGACATCTGCAAACGATATTTTCTAGCAAGGAATAGTCGCATTTACATTCGTTTGAAGTGAATACGAAGTATACATGACACTTCGCAATGAATATTATATCTTATCATGAAACATAGAAATGAAATGCGATATCGCGATTTAAGTAGCATTAGAACTCTATTTCCTTAATACGTAGACATCTGCAAACGCTATTTGCTAGCATGGAAGTGTCGCATTTACATTGATTTGATGTGAATACGAGGCATACATGACACTTCGCAATGAATATTATATCTAATCACGATACATTGAAATGGGATGCGATATCGCGATTTAAGAAGCGTTAGAACTCAAATGCTACGATACGTAGACATCTGCAAACGCTATATCCTAGCAAGGAAGTGTCGCATTTACATACATTTGAAGTGAATACGAGGTATACATAACACTGCACAATGAATATTATAACTTATCACGATACATAGAGATGAGTTGCGATATCGCGATTTAAGCAGCATAAGAACACTATTGCTACGATACGTAGACTTCTGCAAACGCTATTTCCTAGCAAGGAAGAGTCGCATTTACATTCTTTTGAAGTGAATACGAGGTATACATGACACTTCGCAATGAACATTATATCTTATCACGTAACATAGAAGTGAGATGCGATATCGCGTTTTAAGATGCGTTAGAACTCTATTGCCTCGATGCGGAGGTATCAGCAAACGCTATTTCCTAGCATGGAAGTGTCGCATTTAAATTCTTTTGAAGTGAATTCGAGGTATACATGACACTTCGGAATGAATATTATTACTTATCACGAAACATGGGAATGAGATGCGATATCGCGATTTAAGAATCATTAGAACTCTATTACTACGATACCTAGGCATTTGCAAACGCTATTTCCTAGCAAGCAATAGTCGCATTTTCATTCTTTTGAAGTGATTTCCAGGTTTACATGACACTTCGGAATGAATATTATAACTTATCACGAAACATAGAAATGAGATGCGATATCGCGTTTTGAGAAGCATTAGAACTCTATTGCTTCGATACGTAGACATCTGCAAACGCTATTTCCTAGCAAGGAATAGTCGCATTTTCATTCTTTTGAAGTGTTTTCGAGGTTTACATGACACTTAGGAATGAATATTATAACCTATCACGAAACATAGAAATGAGATACGATATCGCGATCTAAGAAGCATTAGAACGCTATTGCTACGATACGTAGACATCTGCAAAAGCTATTTCCTAGCAAGCAATAGTCGCATTTACATTCTTTTGAAGTGAATACTAGGTATACATGACCCTTCGCAATGAATATTATATCTTATCATGAAGCATAGAAATGAGATGCGATATCGCGTTTTGAGAAGCATTAGAACTCTACTGCTACGATACGTAGACATCTGCAAACGCTATTTCCTAGCATGGAAGTGTCGCACTTACATTCTTTTGAAGTGAATACGAGGTATACATGACACTTCGCAATGAATATTACATCTTATCATGAAACATAGAAGAGAGATGCGATATCGCGTTTTAAGAAGCATTAGAACTCTATGGCCTCGATCCGGAGACATCCACAAACGCTATTTCCTAGGAAGGAATAGTCGCATTTACATTCTTTTGAAGTGTATACGAGGTATACATGAAAATTCGCAATGAATATTATATCTTATCACGAAACATAGAAATGAGATGCTATATCGCGATTTACGTAGCATAAGAACTCTATTGCTACGATACGTTGACATCTGAATACGCTATTTCCTAGCAAGGAAGTGTCGCATTTACATTCGTTTGGAGTGAATACGAGGCATACATGACACTTCGCAATGAATATTACATCTTATTATGAAACATAGGAGTGAGATGCGATATCGCGTTTTAAGAAGCATTAGAACTATATTGCCTCGTCGTGTAGACATCTGCAGACGCTGTTTCCTAGCATGGAAGTGTCGCATTTACATTCTTTTGACGTGAATACGAGGTATACATGACACTTCGCAATGAATATTATATCTCATCAGGAAACATAGGAATGAGATGCGATATCGCGTTCTGAGAAGCATTAGAACACTATTGCTACGATACGTAGACATCTGCAAACGCTATTTCCTAGCAAGCAATAGTCGCATTTTCATTCTTTTGAAGTGATTTCCAGGTTTACATGACACTTCGGAATGAATATTATAACTTATCACGAAACATAGAAATGAGATGCGATATCGCGATTTAAGAAGCATTAGAACTCTATTGCTACGATACGTAGACATCTGCAAACGCTATTTCCTAGCAAGCAATAGTCGCATTTACATTCTTTTGAAGTGAATACTAGGTATACATGACACTTTGTAATGAATATTATATCTTATCACGAAACATAGGAATGAGATGCGATATCGCGTTTTAAGAAACATTAGAACTCTATTGCTTCGATACCTATACATTTGCAAACGCTATTTCCTCGCAAAGAAGTGTCGCATTTAAATTCAATTGAAGTGCAGAAGAGGGATACATAACACTCCGCAATCAATATTATATCTTATAATGAGACATAGAAATGAGATGCGATATCGCGATAATGAAGCATTATAACACTATTGCTTCGATACGTAGACATCTGCAAACGTTATTTCCTAGCAAGGAAGTGTCGCATTTCCATTCCTTTGAAGTGTAGACGAGAATACATAACACTGCACAATGAATATTATATCTTATCATGAGACATAGAAATGAGATGCGATATCGCGTTTTGAGAAGCATTAGAACTCTATTGCTTCGATACGTAGACATCTGCAAACGCTATTTCCTAGCAAGCAATAGTCGCATTTTCATTCTTTTGAAGTGATTTCCAGGTTTACATGACACTTCGGAATGAATATTATAACTTATCACGAAACATAGAAATGAGATGCGATATCGCGTTCTAAGAAGCATTAGAACTCTATTGCTACGATACGTAGACATCTGCAAACGCTATTTCCTAGCAAGCAATAGTCGCGTTTACATTCTTTTGAAGTGAATACTAGGTATACATGACACTTCGCAATGAATATTATATCTTATCTTGAAGCATAGAAATGGGATGCGGTCTCCCGTTTTAAGAAGTAATAGAACTCTATTGCTTCGGTACGGAGACATCTGCAAACGCTATTTCCTAGCAAGGAAGAGTCGCATTTACATTCCATTGAAGTGAATACGAGGTATACTTAACAATTCGCACTTAATATTTTATCTTATCATGAAACATAGAAGCGAGATGCTATATCGCGTTTTAAGAAGCATTAGAACTCTGTTGCTACGATACGTAGACATCTGCAAACGCTATTTCCAAGCATGGAAGTGTCGCACTTACATTCTTTTGAAGTGAATACGAGGTATACATGACACTTCGCAATGAATATTATATCTTATCATGAAACATAGAAGAGGGATGCGATATCGCGTTTTAAGAAGCATTAGAACTCTATGGCCTCGATGCGGAGACATCCGCAAACGCTATTTCCTAGCTTGGGGGTGTCGCACTTACATTCTTTTGAAGTGAATACGAGGTGTACACGACACTTCGCAATGAATATTATATCTTATCACGTAACATAGAAGTGAGATGCGATATCGCGTTTTAAGATGCATTAGAACCCTATTGCCTCGATGCGGAGATATCAGCAAACGCTATTTCGTAGCATGGAAGTGTCGCATTTACATTCTTTTGAAGTGAATACGAGGTATACATGACACTTCACAACGAAAATTATATCTTATCATGAAACATAGAAGTGAGATGCGACCTCGCGTTTTAAGACGCATTAGAACTCTATTGCCTCGACGTGTAGACATCTGCAGACGCTATTTCCTAGCATGGAAGTGTCGCACTTACATTCTTTTGAAGTGAATACGAGGTATACATGACACTTCGCAATGAATATTATAACTTATCACGAAACATAGAAATGAGATGCGATATCGCGATCTAAGGAGCATTAGAACTCTATTGCTACGATACGTAGACATCTGCAAACGCTATTTGCTAGCAAGCAATAGTCGCATTTACATTCTTTTGAAGTGAATACGATGGATACATGACACTTCGCAATGCATATTATATCTTATCACGAAACATAGAAATGAGATGCGTAATCATGATTTGAGTAGCATCAGAACTCTATTGCCTCGACACGTAGACATCTGCAGACTCTATTTCCAAGCATGGAAGTGTCGCATTTATATTCTTTTGAAGTGAATACGAGGAATACATGACACTTCGCAATGAGTATTATATCTTGACATGAAACATAGAAATGAGATGCGATATCCCGTTTGAAGAAGCATCAGAACTAATGCTACGATACGTAGAACTCTGCAAACCCTATTTCCTAGCTAGGAAGTTTCGCATCTACATTCTTTTGAAGTGAATAGGAGTTATACATGACACTTCGCAATGAATATTATACCTTATCATGAAACATAGAAGTGAGATGCGATATCGCGTTTTAAGCAGTATTAGAACTCTATTGCCTCGACACGTAGACATCTGCAGACTCTATTTCCTAGCATGGAAGTGTCGCATTTACATTCTTTTGAAGTGAATACGAGGTACACATGACACTTCGCAATGAATATTACATCTTATCGCGATACATAGAAATGAGATGCGATATCGCGATATAAGTAGCATTAGAATTCTATTGCTACGATATGTAGGCATTTGCCAACGCTATTTCCTAGCATGAAAGTGTGGCATTTACATTCTTTTGAAATGAATACGAGGTATACATGACCCTTCGCAATGAATATTATATCTTATCATGGAACATAGAAGTGAGATGCGATATCGCGTTTTAAGAAGCATTAGAACACTATTGCCTCGACACGTAGACATCTGCAGACTCTATTTCCTAGCATGGAAGTGTCGCATTTACATTCTTTTGAAGTGAATTCGAGGTATACATGACACTTCGGAATGAATATTATAAATTATCACGAAACGTGGAAATGAGATGCGATATCGCGATCTAAGAAGCATTATAACTCTATTGCTACGATACGTAGGCATCTGCAAACGCTATTTCCTAGCAAGGAATAGTCGCATTTACATTCTTCTGAAGTGAATACGATGGATACATGACACTTCGCAATGAATATTATATCTTATCATGAAACGTAGAAGTGAGATGCGATATCGCGTTTTAAGAAGCATTAGAACCCCATTGATTCGATAAGTAGATATCTGCAAACGCTATTTCCTAGTAAGGAAGTGTCGCATTTACATTCATTTGAAGTGAATACGAGGTGTACATGACACTTCGCAACGGATATTATATCTTATCATGGAACATAGAAAAGAGATGCGATTTGGCGCTTTAAGAAGCATTATAACACTATTACTACGATACGTAGATATCTGGAAACGCTATTTCCTAGCAAGGAAGTGTCGCATTTACATTCTTTCGAAGTGAGTACGAGGCATACATGACACTCCACAATGAATATTATATCTTATCATAAAACATAGAAATGAGATGCGATATCGCGTTTTAAGATGCATTAGAACACTATTACTACGATACGTAGATATCTGCAAACGCCATTTCCTAGCAAAGGAAGTGTCGCATTTACATTCATTTGAAGTGTATGCGAGGTGTAAGTGACATTTGGCAATGAATATTATATCTTATCATGGAACACAGAAATGGGAAGCGATATCGCGTTTTAAGATGAATTAGAACTCTATTGCTACAATACGTAGATATCTGGAAACGCTATTTCCCAGCAAGAAAGAGTCGCATTTACATTCTTTTGAAGCGAATACGAGGTATACATGACACTTCGCAATGAATATTATATCTTATCACGAAACATAGAAACGGGATGCGAAATCGCGTTTAAAGAAGCGTTAGATCTCTATTGCTACGATACGTAGACATCTGGAAACGCTATTTCTTAGGCAGGAAGTGTCGCACTTACATTCATTTGATGTGAATACGAGGTATTCGTGACACTTCGCAATGAATATTATATCTTATCAGGAAACGTAGAAGTGAGATGCGATATCGCGTTTTAAGAAGCATTAGAACCCCATTGATTCGATACGTAGATATCTGCAAACGCTATTTCCTAGTAAGGAAGTGTCGCATTTACATTCACTTGAAGTGAATACGAGGTATACATGACACTTCGCAACGGATATTATATCTTATCATGGAACATAGAAATGAGATGCGATTTCGCGTTTTAAGAAGCATTATAACACTATTACTACGATACGTAGATATCTGGAAACGCTATTTCCTAGTAAGGAAGAGTCGCATTTACATTCTATCGAAGTGAGTACGAGGCATACATGACACTCCACAATGAATATTACATCTTATCGTGAAACATAGAAATGGGATGCGATATCGCGTTTTGAGAAGCATTAGAACTCTATTGCTACGATACGTAGACATCTGCAAACGATATTTTCTAGCAAGGAATAGTCGCATTTACATTCGTTTGAAGTGAATACGAAGTATACATGACACTTAGGAATGAATATTATATCTTATCATGAAACATAGAAATGAAATGCGATATCGCGATTTAAGTAGCATTAGAACCCCATTGATTCGATACGTAGATATCTGCAAACGCTATTTCCTAGTAAGGAAGTGTCGCATTTACATTCACTTGAAGTGAATACGAGGTATACATGACACTTCGCAACGGATATTATATCTAATCACGATACATTGAAATGGGATGCGATATCGCGATTTAAGAAGCGTTAGAACTCAAATGCTACGATACGTAGACATCTGCAAACGCTATATCCTAGCAAGGAAGTGTCGCATTTACATACATTTGAAGTGAATACGAGGTATACATAACACTGCACAATGAATATTATAACTTATCACGATACATAGAGATGAGTTGCGATATCGCGATTTAAGCAGCATAAGAACACTATTGCTACGATACGTAGACTTCTGCAAACGCTATTTCCTAGCAAGGAAGAGTCGCATTTACATTCTTTTGAAGTGAATACGAGGTATACATGACACTTCGCAATGAACATTATATCTTATCACGTAACATAGAAGTGAGATGCGATATCGCGTTTTAAGATGCGTTAGAACTCTATTGCCTCGATGCGGAGGTATCAGCAAACGCTATTTCCTAGCATGGAAGTGTCGCATTTACATTCTTTTGAAGTGAATTCGAGGTATACATGACACTTCGGAATGAATATTATTACTTATCACGAAACATGGGAATGAGATGCGATATCGCGATTTAAGAATCATTAGAACTCTATTACTACGATACCTAGGCATTTGCAAACGCTATTTCCTAGCAAGCAATAGTCGCATTTTCATTCTTTTGAAGTGATTTCCAGGTTTACATGACACTTCGGAATGAATATTATAACTTATCACGAAACATAGAAATGAGATGCGATATCGCGATTTAAGAAGCATTAGAACTCTATTGCTACGATACGTAGACATCTGCAAACGCTATTTCCTAGCAAGCAATAGTCGCATTTACATTCTTTTGAAGTGAATACTAGGTATACATGACACTTTGTAATGAATATTATATCTTATCACGAAACATAGGAATGAGATGCGATATCGCGTTTTAAGAAACATTAGAACTCTATTGCTTCGATACCTATACATTTGCAAACGCTATTTCCTCGCAAAGAAGTGTCGCATTTAAATTCAATTGAAGTGCAGAAGAGGGATACATAACACTTCGCAATCAATATTATATCTTATAATGAGACATAGAAATGAGATGCGATATCGCGATAATGAAGCATTATAACACTATTGCTTCGATACGTAGACATCTGCAAACGTTATTTCCTAGCAAGGAAGTGTCGCATTTCCATTCCTTTGAAGTGTAGACGAGAATACATAACACTGCACAATGAATATTATATCTTATCATGAGACATAGAAATGAGATGCGATATCGCGTTTTGAGAAGCATTAGAACTCTATTGCTTCGATACGTAGACATCTGCAAACGCTATTTCCTAGCAAGGAATAGTCGCATTTTCATTCTTTTGAAGTGTTTTCGAGGTTTACATGACACTTAGGAATGAATATTATAACCTATCACGAAACATAGAAATGAGATACGATATCGCGATCTAAGAAGCATTAGAACGCTATTGCTACGATACGTAGACATCTGCAAAAGCTATTTCCTAGCAAGCAATAGTCGCATTTACATTCTTTTGAAGTGAATACTAGGTATACATGACCCTTCGCAATGAATATTATATCTTATCATGAAGCATAGAAATGAGATGCGATATCGCGTTTTGAGAAGCATTAGAACTCTACTGCTACGATACGTAGACATCTGCAAACGCTATTTCCTAGCATGGAAGTGTCGCACTTACATTCTTTTGAAGTGAATACGAGGTATACATGACACTTCGCAATGAATATTACATCTTATCATGAAACATAGAAGAGAGATGCGATATCGCGTTTTAAGAAGCATTAGAACTCTATGGCCTCGATGCGGAGACATCCACAAACGCTATTTCCTAGGAAGGAATAGTCGCATTTACATTCTTTTGAAGTGTATACGAGGTATACATGAAAATTCGCAATGAATATTATATCTTATCACGAAACATAGAAATGAGATGCTATATCGCGATTTACGTAGCATAAGAACTCTATTGCTACGATACGTTGACATCTGAATACGCTATTTCCTAGCAAGGAAGTGTCGCATTTACATTCGTTTGGAGTGAATACGAGGCATACATGACACTTCGCAATGAATATTACATCTTATTATGAAACATAGGAGTGAGATGCGATATCGCGTTTTAAGAAGCATTAGAACTATATTGCCTCGTCGTGTAGACATCTGCAGACGCTGTTTCCTAGCATGGAAGTGTCGCATTTACATTCTTTTGACGTGAATACGAGGTATACATGACACTTCGCAATGAATATTATATCTCATCAGGAAACATAGGAATGAGATGCGATATCGCGTTCTGAGAAGCATTAGAACACTATTGCTACGATACGTAGACATCTGCAAACGCTATTTCCTAGCAAGCAATAGTCGCATTTTCATTCTTTTGAAGTGATTTCCAGGTTTACATGACACTTCGGAATGAATATTATAACTTATCACGAAACATAGAAATGAGATGCGATATCGCGATTTAAGAAGCATTAGAACTCTATTGCTACGATACGTAGACATCTGCAAACGCTATTTCCTAGCAAGCAATAGTCGCATTTACATTCTTTTGAAGTGAATACTAGGTATACATGACACTTTGTAATGAATATTATATCTTATCACGAAACATAGGAATGAGATGCGATATCGCGTTTTAAGAAACATTAGAACTCTATTGCTTCGATACCTATACATTTGCAAACGCTATTTCCTCGCAAAGAAGTGTCGCATTTAAATTCAATTGAAGTGCAGAAGAGGGATACATAACACTTCGCAATCAATATTATATCTTATAATGAGACATAGAAATGAGATGCGATATCGCGATAATGAAGCATTATAACACTATTGCTTCGATACGTAGACATCTGCAAACGTTATTTCCTAGCAAGGAAGTGTCGCATTTCCATTCCTTTGAAGTGTAGACGAGAATACATAACACTGCACAATGAATATTATATCTTATCATGAGACATAGAAATGAGATGCGATATCGCGTTTTGAGAAGCATTAGAACTCTATTGCTTCGATACGTAGACATCTGCAAACGCTATTTCCTAGCAAGGAATAGTCGCATTTTCATTCTTTTGAAGTGTTTTCGAGGTTTACATGACACTTAGGAATGAATATTATAACATATCACGAAACATAGAAATGAGATACGATATCGCGATCTAAGAAGCATTAGAACGCTATTGCTACGATACGTAGACATCTGCAAAAGCTATTTCCTAGCAAGCAATAGTCGCATTTACATTCTTTTGAAGTGAATACTAGGTATACATGACCCTTCGCAATGAATATTATATCTTATCATGAAGCATAGAAATGAGATGCGATATCGCGTTTTGAGAAGCATTAGAACTCTACTGCTACGATACGTAGACATCTGCAAACGCTATTTCCTAGCATGGAAGTGTCGCACTTACATTCTTTTGAAGTGAATACGAGGTATACATGACACTTCGCAATGAATATTACATCTTATCATGAAACATAGAAGAGAGATGCGATATCGCGTTTTAAGAAGCATTAGAACTCTATGGCCTCGATGCGGAGACATCCACAAACGCTATTTCCTAGGAAGGAATAGTCGCATTTACATTCTTTTGAAGTGTATACGAGGTATACATGAAAATTCGCAATGAATATTATATCTTATCACGAAACATAGAAATGAGATGCTATATCGCGATTTACGTAGCATAAGAACTCTATTGCTACGATACGTAGACATCTGAATACGCTATTTCCTAGCAAGGAAGTGTCGCATTTACATTCGTTTGGAGTGAATACGAGGCATACATGACACTTCGCAATGAATATTACATCTTATTATGAAACATAGAAGTGAGATGCGATATCGCGTTTTAAGAAGCATTAGAACTATATTGCCTCGTCGTGTAGACATCTGCAGACGCTGTTTCCTAGCATGGAAGTGTCGCATTTACATTCTTTTGACGTGAATACGAGGTATACATGACACTTCGCAATGAATATTATATCTCATCAGGAAACATAGGAATGAGATGCGATATCGCGTTCTGAGAAGCATTAGAACACTATTGCTACGATACGTAGACATCTGCAAACGCTATTTCCTAGCAAGCAATAGTCGCATTTTCATTCTTTTGAAGTGATTTCCAGGTTTACATGACACTTCGGAATGAATATTATAACTTATCACGAAACATAGAAATGAGATGCGATATCGCGTTCTAAGAAGCATTAGAACTCTATTGCTACGATACGTAGACATCTGCAAACGCTATTTCCTAGCAAGCAATAGTCGCGTTTACATTCTTTTGAAGTGAATACTAGGTATACATGACACTTCGCAATGAATATTATATCTTATCTTGAAGCATAGAAATGGGATGCGGTCTCCCGTTTTAAGAAGTAATAGAACTCTATTGCTTCGGTACGGAGACATCTGCAAACGCTATTTCCTAGCAAGGAAGAGTCGCATTTACATTCCATTGAAGTGAATACGAGGTATACTTAACAATTCGCACTTAATATTTTATCTTATCATGAAACATAGAAGCGAGATGCTATATCGCGTTTTAAGAAGCATTAGAACTCTGTTGCTACGATACGTAGACATCTGCAAACGCAATTTCCTAGCAAGGAATAGTCGCATTTTACATTCTTATGAAGTGAATACGAGGTACACATGACACTGAACAATGAATATTATATCTTATCATGAAACATAGAAGAGAGATACGATATCGCGTTTTAAGAAGCATTAGAACTCTATGGCCTCGATGCGGAAACATCTGCTCTTCCTAGCATGGAAGTGTCGCATTTACATTCATTGGAAGTGTAGACGAGGAGTACATAGCACTTCGCAACGAATATTATATCTTATCATGAAACGTAGAAAAGAGATGCAATATCTCGTTTTAAGAAGCATTAGAACGCTACTGCATCGATACGTAGACATCTGCAAACACTATTTCCTAGCAAGGAATTTTCACATTTACATTCATTTGAATTGAATACGAGGAATACATAGCACTCCACAATGAATATTATATCTTGTCATTAAAAGTAGAAATGAGATGCGATATCGCGATATGAGAAGCATCAGAACACTATTGCTTCGATACGTAGATATCTGCAAACGCTATTTCTTATCCAGGATGTGTGGCATTTACATTCTTTTGAAGTGTAGACGAGGTATACATGACACTTCGCAATGAAGATTATATCTTATCATGAAACATAGAAATGAGATGCGATATCGGGTTTTAACAAGCATTAGAACGCCAACTGCTACGATAGGTAGTCACCAGCAAACGCAATTTCCTAGCAAGGAAGTGTCGCCATTACATTCTTTTGAAGTGTAGACGAGAATACATGACAAACTGCAATGAATATTATATCTTGTCATGAGACAACGAAATGAGATGCGATATCGCGATTTGAGAAGCATTAGAACTCTATTGCTACGATACGTAGCCATCTGCAAGCGCTACTTGCTAGCAAGGAAGTGTCGCATTTTCATTCTTTTGAAGTGTTGACGAGGTATACATAACACTTCGCAATGAATATTATATCCTATCATGAAACATAGATATCAGATGCGATATCGCGTTTTAAGAAGCATTAGAACTCTATTACCGCGACGCGCAGAAATCTGCAGACGCTATTTCCTAGCATGGAAGTGTCGCATTTACATTCTTTTGAAGTGAATACGAGGTATACAATACACTTCGCAGTGAATATTATATCTTATCACGAAACATAGAATTGAGATGCGATATCCCGATTTACGTAGCATTAGAACTCTATTGCTACGATACGTAGACATCTGAATACGCTATTTCCTAGCAAGGAAGTGTCGCATTTACATTCGTTTGGGATGTATACGAGGTATACATGACACTTCGCAATGAATATTATATCTTATCATGAAGCATAGAAATGAGATGCGATATCGCATTTTGAGAAGCATTAGAACTCTATTGCTACGATACGTAGAAACCTGCAAACGCAATTTCCTAGCAAGGAATAGTCGCATTTACATTCTTTTGAAGTGAATACGAGGTACACATGACACTGCGCAATGAATATTATATCTTATCATGAAACATAGAAGAGAGATACGATATCGCGTTTTAAGAAGCATTAGAACTCTATGGCCTCGATGCGGAAACATCTGCAAACGCTATTTCCTAGCATGGAAGTGTCGCATTTACATTCTTTTGAAGTGAATACAAGGTGTACACGACACTTCGCAATGAATATTATATCTTATCACGTAACATAGAAGTGAGATGCGATATCGCGTTTTAAGATGCATTAGAACCCTATTGCCTCGATGCGGAGATATCAGCAAACGCTATTTCGTAGCATGGAAGTGTCGCATTTACATTCTTTTGAAGTGAATACGAGGTATACATGACACTTCACAACGAAAATTATATCTTATCATGAAACATAGAAGTGAGATGCGACCTCGCGTTTTAAGACGCATTAGAACTCTATTGCCTCGACGTGTAGACATCTGCAGACGCTATTTCCTAGCATGGAAGTGTCGCACTTACATTCTTTTGAAGTGAATACGAGGTATACATGACACTTCGCAATGAATATTATAACTTATCACGAAACATAGAAATGAGATGCGATATCGCGATCTAAGGAGCATTAGAACTCTATTGCTACGATACGTAGACATCTGCAAACGCTATTTGCTAGCAAGCAATAGTCGCATTTACATTCTTTTGAAGTGAATACTAGGTATACATGACACTTCGCAATGAATATTATATCTTATCAGGAACTTAGAAATGAGATGCGATATCGCGTTTTGAGAAGCATTAGAACTCTATTGCTACGATACGTAGACATCTGCAAACGCTATTTCCTAGCAAGCAGTAGTCGCATTTACATTCGTTTGGAGTGAATACGAGGTATACATGACACTTCGCAATGAATATTATATCTTGTCATGAAGCATAGAAATGAGATGCTATATCGCGTTTTGAGAAGCGTTAGAACTCTATTGCTACGATACGTAGACATCTGGAAACGCTATATTCCAGGAAGGAAGATTTGCATTTACATACTTTAGATGTGAATACGAGGTATACATGACACTTCGCAATGAATATTATATCCTGTCATGAAACATAGAAATGAGATGCGATATCGCGTTTTAAGGAGCATTAGAACTCTATGGCCTCGAAGCGGAGACATCTGCAAACGCTATTTCCTAGCATGGAAGTGTCGCATTTACATTCATTTGAAGCGAATACGAGGTATACAGAACATTTCGCACTGTAGATTATATCTTATTATATCTTATCATGTTATCATCTTATCATGTCATAGAAGTGAGATGCGATATCGCGTTTTAAGAAGCACTAGAACCCAATTGCCTCGATGCCAATATATCTGCAAACGCTATTTCCTAGCATGGAAGTGTGGCACTTACATTCTTTTGAAGTGAATACGAGGTATACATGACCCTTCGTAATGAATATTATATCTTATCATGAAACATAGAAGTGAGATGCGATATCGCGTTTTAAGAAGCATTAGAACTCTATTGCCTCGACACGTAGACATCTGCAGACTCTATTTCCTAGCATGGAAGTGTCGCATTTACATTCTTTTGAAGTGAATTCGTGGTATACATGACACTTCGGAATGAATATTATAGCTTATCACGAAACATAGAAATGAGATGCGATATCGCGATCTAAGAAGCAATAGAACTCTATTGCAACGATACGTACGCATCTGCAAACGCTATTTCCTAGCAAGGAATAGTCGCATTTACATTCTTTTGAAGTGAATACGAGGTATACATGACACTTCGCAATGAATATTATATCTTATCACGAAACATAGAAATGAAATGCGACATCTCGTCTTAAGAAGCTTTAGGACTCTATTGCTGCGATACGTAGACATCTGCGAACGCTATTTCCTAGAATGGAAACGTCGCATTTACATTCTTTTGAAGAGAATACGAGGTATACATGACACTTCGCAATGAGCATTATATCTTATCATGTAACATAATAGTGAGATGCGATATCGCGTTTTAAGAAGCATTAGAACCCTATTGCCTCGATGCGGAGATATCTGCAAAGGCTATTTCCTAGCATGGAAATGTCGCATTTAGATTCTTTTGAAGTGAATTCGAGGTATACATGACACTTCGGAATGAATATTATAACTTATCACGAAACGTGGAAATGAGGTGCGATATCGCGATCTAAGAAGCATTATAACTCTATTGCTACGATACGTAGGCATCTGCAAACGCTATTTCCTAGCAAGGAATAGTCGCATTTACATTCTTTTGAAGTGAATACGATGGATACATGACACTTCGCAATGCATATTATATCTTATCACGAAACATAGAAATGAGATGCGTAATCATGATTTGAGTAGCATCAGAACTCTATTGCTACGATACGTAGACATCTGCAAACGGTATTTCGTAGCAAGGAATAGTCGCATTTACATTCTTATGAAGTGAATGCGAGGCATACATGACACTTCGCAATGAATATTATATCTTATCATGAAACATAGAAGTGAGATGCGATATTGCGTTTTAAGAAGCATTAGAACTCTATTGCCTCGACACGTAGACATCTGCAGACTCTATTTCCAAGCATGGAAGTGTCGCATTTATATTCTTTTGAAGTGAATACGAGGAATACATGACACTTCGCAATGAGTATTATATCTTGACATGAAACATAGAAATGAGATGCGATATCCCGTTTGAAGAAGCATTAGAACTAATGCTACGATACGTAGAACTCTGCAAACCCCATTTCCTAGCTAGGAAGTTTCGCATCTACATTCTTTTGAAGTGAATAGGAGTTATACATGACACTTCGCAATGAATATTATACCTTATCATGAAACATAGAAGTGAGATGCGATATCGCGTTTTAAGCAGTATTAGAACTCTATTGCCTCGACACGTAGACATCTGCAGACTCTATTTCCTAGCATGGAAGTGTCGCATTTACATTCTTTTGAAGTGAATACGAGGTACACATGACACTTCGCAATGAATATTACATCTTATCGCGATACATAGAAATGAGATGCGATATCGCGATATAAGTAGCATTAGAATTCTATTGCTACGATATGTAGGCATTTGCCAACGCTATTTCCTAGCATGAAAGTGTGGCATTTACATTCTTTTGAAATGAATACGAGGTATACATGACCCTTCGCAATGAATATTATATCTTATCATGGAACATAGAAGTGAGATGCGATATCGCGTTTTAAGAAGCATTTGAACACTATTACCTCGACACGTAGACATCTGCAGACTCTATTTCCTAGCATGGAAGTGTCGCATTTACATTCTTTTGAAGTGAATTCGAGGTATACATGACACTTCGGAATGAATATTATAAATTATCACGAAACGTGGAAATGGGATGCGATATCGCGATCTAAGAAGCATTATAACTCTATTGCTACGATACGTAGGCATCTGCAAACGCTATTTCCTAGCAAGGAATAGTCGCATTTACATTCTTCTGAAGTGAATACGATGGATACATGACACTTCGCAATGAATATTATATCTTATCATGAAACGTAGAAGTGAGATGCGATATCGCGTTTTAAGAAGCATTAGAACCCCATTGATTCGATACGTAGATATCTGCAAACGCTATTTCCTAGTAAGGAAGTGTCGCATTTACATTCATTTGAAGTGAATACGAGGTGTACATGACACTTCGCAACGGATATTATATCTTATCATGGAACATAGAAAAGAGATGCGATTTGGCGCTTTAAGAAGCATTATAACACTATTACTACGATACGTAGATATCTGGAAACGCTATTTCCTAGCAAGGAAGTGTCGCATTTACATTCTTTCGAAGTGAGTACGAGGCATACATGACACTCCACAATGAATATTATATCTTATCATAAAACATAGAAATGAGATGCGATATCGCGTTTTAAGATGCATTAGAACACTATTACTACGATACGTAGATATCTGCAAACGCTATTTCCTAGCAAAGGAAGTGTCGCATTTACATTCATTTGAAGTGTATGCGAGGTGTAAGTGACATTTGGCAATGAATATTATATCTTATCATGGAACACAGAAATGGGAAGCGATATCGCGTTTTAAGATGAATTAGAACTCTATTGCTACAATACGTAGATATCTGGAAACGCTATTTCCCAGCAAGAAAGAGTCGCATTTACATTCTTTTGAAGCGAATACGAGGTATACATGACACTTCGCAATGAATATTATATCTTATCACGAAACATAGAAACGGGATGCGAAATCGCGTCTAAAGAAGCGTTAGATCTCTATTGCTACGATACGTAGACATCTGGAAACGCTATTTCTTAGGCAGGAAGTGTCGCACTTACATTCATTTGATGTGAATACGAGGTATTCGTGACACTTCGCAATGAATATTATATCTTATCAGGAAACGTAGAAGTGAGATGCGATATCGCGTTTTAAGAAGCATTAGAACCCCATTGATTCGATACGTAGATATCTGCAAACGCTATTTCCTAGTAAGGAAGTGTCGCATTTACATTCACTTGAAGTGAATACGAGGTATACATGACACTTCGCAACGGATATTATATCTTATCATGGAACATAGAAATGAGATGCGATTTCGCGTTTTAAGAAGCATTATAACACTATTAATACGATACGTAGATATCTGGAAACGCTATTTCCTAGTAAGGAAGAGTCGCATTTACATTCTATCGAAGTGAGTACGAGGCATACATGACACTCCACAATGAATATTACATCTTATCATGAAACATAGAAATGGGATGCGATATCGCCATTTAAAAAGGATTAGAAATCTATTGCTACGATACGTAGACATCTGCAAACCCTATTAAACAGCAAGGAAGCGTGGCACTTACATTCTTTTGAAATGAATGCAAGGTATACATAACACTTCACAATGAATATTATATCTTATCATGAAACATAGAAATGAGATGCGATATCGCTATTTAAGTAGCATTAGAACTCTTTTGCTACGATACGTAGACATCTGAATACGCTATTTCCTAGCAAGGAAGTGTTGCATTTACATTCGTTTGGAGAGTATACGAAGTATACATGACACTTCGAAATGAATATTATATCATATCATGAAACATAGAAGAGAGATGCGATATCGCGTTTTAAGAAGCGTTAGGTATCTATTGCTACGATACGTAGACATCTGCAAACGCTATTTTCTAGAAAGGAATAGTCGAATTTACATTCTTTTGATGTGAATGCGAGGTATACATGACACTTCGCAATGAAAATTATATCTTATCACAAAACATAGAAATGAGATGCGATATCGCGATTTAAGTAGCATTAGAACTCTATTGCTACGATACGGAGACATCTGCAAACGCCATTTCCTAGCCAGGAAGTGGCGTGTTTACATTCTTTTGAAGGGAATACGATGTATACATGACACTTCGCAATGAATATTATAACTTATCATGAAACATAGAAATGAGGTGCGATATCGCGATTTAAGAAGCATTAGAACTCCATTGCTACGATACGTTGAAATCTGCAAACGCTATTTCCTAGCAAGAAAGTGTCGCATTTACATTCATTTGAATTGAATACGAGGCATACATGACACTTCGCAATGAATATTATATCTTATCACGAAACATAGGAATGAGATGCGACATCTCGTTTTAAGAAGCATTAGGACCCAACTGTTACGATACGTAGACATCTGCAAACGCTATTTCCTAGCAACCAATAGTCGCATTTACATTCTTTTGAAGTGAATTCGAGGTATACATGACACTTCGCAATGAATACCATATGTTATCACGAAACATAGAAATGAAATGCGATATCGCATTTTAAGAAGCGTTAGAACTCTATTGCTATCATACGTAGACATCTGCAAACATTATTTCCTAGCAAGGAACAGTCGCAGTTACATTGTTTTGAAGTGAATTCGAGATATACATGTCACTTCGCAATGAATATTATATCTTATCATGAGACATAGAAATGAGATGCGAGATCGCGTTATAAGAAGCATTAGAACTCTATAGCATCGTTACGTAGACATCTGCAAACGCCATTTCCTAGCCAAGAAGTGGCGTATTTACATTCTTTTGAAGGGAATACGAGGTATACATGACACTTCGCAATGAATATTATATCTTATCATGAGACATAGAAATGAGATGCGAAATCGCGTTATAAGAAACTTTAGGACTCTATAGCTTCTATGCGTAGACATCTGCAAACGCTATTTCCTAGCATGGCAGTGTCGCATTTACAATCTTTTGTAGTGAATACGAGGTGTACATGACACTTCGCAATGAATATTATATCTTATCACGAAACATAGAAATGAGATGCGATATCGCGATTTAAGTAGCATTAGAACTCTATTGCTACGATTCGTAGACATCTGAATAAGCTATTTCCTAGGAAGGAAGTGTTGCATTTACATTCGTTTGGAGAGAATACTAGGTATACATGACACATCGCAATGAATATTATATCTTATCATGAAACATAGAAGAGAGATGCGATATCGCGATTTGAGAAGCATAAGAACTCTATGGCCTCGATGCGCAGACATCTGCAAACGCTATTTCCTAGCATGGAAGTGTCGCACATACATTCTTTTGAAGTGAATACGAGGTATACATGAGACTTCGCAATGAATAATTATATCTCATCACGAAACATATAAATGTGATGCGATATCGCGATTTAAGTAGCATTAGAGCTCTACTGCTACGATACGTAGCCATCTGCAAACGCTATTTCCCAGCAAGCAATAGTCGCATTTACATTCTTTTGAATTGAATACGAGGTATACATGACACTTCGCAATGAATATTATATCTTATCATGAAACATCGAAGAGAGATGCGATATCGCGTTGTAAAAAGCATTAGAACTCTATGGCCTCGATGCGGAGACATCTGCAAACGCTATTTCCTAGGATGGAAACGTCGCATTTACATTCTTTTGAAGTGAATACGAGGTATACACGACACTTCGCAATGAATATTATATCTTATCATGAAACATAGAAATGTGATGCGATACCGCGATATTAAAAGCGTTAGAACCCTATTGCTGCTGTACGTAGACATCTGCAAACGCAATTCAATAGAAAGGACGTGTCGCATTTATATTCCTTTGGAGTGTAGACGAGGAATACATAACTCTTCGCAATGAATATTATATCTTATCGTGAGACATAGAAATGAGAAACAGTATCCCGTTTTAAGAAGCATTTGAACTCTATTGCTTCGATACGTAAACATCTGCAAGCTCTAATTCCTAGCAAGGAAGTGTCGCATTTACATTCATTTGAAGTGTATGCGAGGTATACATGCCACTCCGCAATGAATATTATAGCTTATCATGAAGCATAGGAATGAGATGCGATATCTCGTTTAAGAGAATGAATATTACATATCATTACACATCTTCGCAATGAATATTACATCTTATCATGAATCATATAAATGAGATGCGATATCGCGTTTTAAGATGCATTAGATCTCCATTGCTATGATACGTAGAAATCTGCAAACATTATTTCCTAGCAAGGAAGTGGCGCATTTACATTCTTTTGAAGTCAATACGAGGTATACATGACACTTCGCAATGAATAGTATATCTTATCACGAAACATAGAAATGAGATGCAAAATCGCGATTTAAGAAGCATTAGATCTATATTGCTACGATACGTAGACATCTGCAGACGCTATTTCCTAGAACGGAAGTGTCGCATTTACATTCATTTGAAGTATAGACGAGGAATACATAACACTTCGCAATGAATATTATATCTTAACATGAGACATAGAAATGAGATGCGATATCACGTTACAAGAAGAATTGGAACTCCACTGCTTCGATACGTAGACATCTGCAAACTCTACTTCCTAGCAAGGCAGTGTCGCATTTACGTACTTTTGAAGTGAATACGATGTATACATGACACTTCGCAATGAATATTATATCTTCTCATGATACATAGAAATGAGATGCGGTATCGCGTTTTAAGAAGCATGAGAACTCTATTGCTTCGATACGTAGACATCTGTAAACGCTATTTCCTAGAAAGGAAGTGTGGCATTTACATACATTTCAAGTTTAGGCGAGGAATACATAACACTTCGCAGTGAATATTATATGTTATCATGAATCATAGAAATGAGATGCGATATCGCGTTCAAAGAAGCTTTAGAACACTCTTTCTACGATACATAGACGATACATCTACAGACGCTATTTCCTAGCAAGGAAGTGTCGCATTTACATTCATTTGAAGTGAATGCGAGGTATAGATAACACTCAACAATGAATATTATATCTTATCACGAAACATAGAAATGAGTTGCGATATGGCGTTCTAAGGGGCATTAGTACTCTATAGCTTCGATACAGAGATATCTGGGAACGTAATTTCCTAGAAAGGAACCTCCTCGCACCCCCCAGCTTCAACCCCTGGACGCATGCAACCAGCCAAACTCGCCTGCAGAACCAGCAACTGGAAGTGCTGGTTCCACACCGAGTTCCGCTGCCTCACTCGCACTGCCGAGTATACCTGTCTCGCTCGTACCGGGCACCAGTGTCTCACTCGCACCACCGAGTATACCTGTCTCGCCCGCACCAAGGACGGGCAGCCCTATCACCCACGCACTGAGGATTCCGTCCTGCAGGAAGACGCAGCCCATCACCTGAATGGGGTCTTTTCCAATTCCGGGAACAGGATCTGCTAGAACCTATATATTACTTCTAAGCTAGGACATACATACCATATCATGACGCATATATAAGAATTCCTAGATCTACGTTACACTAAGTAAGATGCGTCCGGCCAGCGGCATGCGCCGCTAGCCCCACCACGAGCCGCGAGTCCCCACTCGCTGGACGGCGCGCTCTCCGCCTCGAGACGCGAGTCGCCCACTCGCGGGACCGCGAGCCTCCGCGACCGTAGCGCCCCGCGAACCGAGGAGGTCAGAGACGCGTCTCCAGAGCACACACTCTGACTCGAGATCTCCTACCGCGGAGTCGAAACCTCTAGTTCTAGATCGTTAGCCACCTCATTGTGGGGTTCAGGCATCGTGCTTCTATTTCCATTTTAACTTAGTCTTAGTCTTACAATAATTCCAGTTCTTGTATACTTTAAACCTGGAATATATTTTATTTTTACTTTTACTATATCCAAGTACAAGTTCTTTTACCAAGTCTACTATTTCCACATCCATTAATTTTATCAAGTGTTTACAATACTAGTTCTACTTTTAACAATACATTTAACTACGAATTCTTCCACGGGTACTTCCATACAACTGGCGTTGCTCTTCATCAAATTGAAGGAGTATAGAAATCGGCTTTGTGACGTTGTGACCGCCGCCAATCCTTCAGATCTTAGTCGAAAGTACAGAAAAACCTGGTGAATGAATCGTGCTTCCGGTTTGCGAAGAACGCGACGTGCGAGTAGGAAGAATTTCATGCGATCACTTGTGCATGAATATTTGGACGGCGTTCCGAGAGTCCTCGTATACCAGCGACCTGCCTTCGCACCAGACCAGACGCCGCTTTCCGAAGCGACCGTCGACGCTTCCGATCCAGACACCACGACGCATCACGCCGATTCTGCCACATTCAGCATCATCGCTGAATTCCGACCGCCGTCCTCCTGTTCGCTGGCGACTGATCGAGATTTCCGTGGCAGCCAACAGAACGAAATCCGCTACGATCCCAGCGAAAGATCCTCCAAGCCGTTTCTACGTACAAATCGAGAGAGAAGTCATCGAAAGGTAGGGTCATTCCCTTATTATCACGAGTGTTTTCGCTAGTGTCGCGTCAGCCGAAATTGTCGGACCCGGTCTTAACGCGTTCCCGCGGACCGAATTACCGAAAAATAGGCTCGTGTCGTAAAGCATCCGGAGCAACGGAAAATAGTTTCACCGGACGTGATACCTCGTATTCACCTCAGAAGAATGTAAATGCGACACTTCCTTGCTAGGAAATAAGGTTTGCAGATATCTACGTATCGAAGAAATAGAGCTCTAATGCTTCTTGAAACACCATATCGCATCTCATTTTTATATTTCATCATAAGATATAATATTCATTGCGAAGTGTCAAGTATACATCGTATTCCTCTCAAGAGAATGTAAATGCGACACTTCCTTTCTAGGAAATTACGTTTCCAGATGTCAACGTATCGAAGCAATAGAGTTCTAATGTTTCTTAAAACGCGATTTCGCATCTCATTTCTATGTTTCATGATAAGATATAAATTTCATTGAGCAGTGTTATGTATATTTCACCTACACTTCAAATGAATGTAAATGCGACACTTCCATGCTAGGAAATAGCGTTGGTATATGTCTAAGTATCAAAGCAATAGAGTTCTAATGCTTCTTAAATCGCGATATCGCATCTCATTCCTATGTTTCATGATGAGATATAATATTCATTGCGAAGTGTCATGTATACCTCGTATTCACTTCAAGAGAATTCAAATGTAACACTTCCATGCTATTAAATAGCGTTTGCAGATGTCTACGTGTCGTAGCAATAGAGTTCTAACGCTTTTTAAAACGCGATATCGCATCACATTTCTATGTTTCATGGTAACATATAATATTCATTGCGAAGTCTTATGTATTCCTCGTGTGCACATCATATGAATGTAAATGCGACACTTCCTTGCTAGGAAATAACGTTTGCACATGTCTACGTATCCAAGCAATAGAGTTCTAATGCTTCTTAAAACGCCATATCGCATCTCACTTCTATGTTTCATGATAAGATATAATATTCATTGCAAAGTGTCATGTATACCTCGATTTCACTTCAAAAGAATGTAAATGCGACACTTCCACGCTAGGAAATAGCGTCTGCAGATGTCTACGCGTCGAGGCAATAGAGTTCGAATGCTTCTTAAAACGCGATATCGCATCTCACTTCTATGTTTCATGATAAGATACAATATTCACTGCGAAGTGTCATGTATACCTCGTATTCACTTCAAAAGAATGTAAATGCGACATTCCCTTGCTAGGAATTAGAGTTTGCAGATGTCTACGTATCGCAGCAATAGAGTTCTAATGCTTCTTAAAACGCGATATCGCATCCCACTTCTATGTTTCATGATAAGATATAATATTCATTACGAAGTGTCATGTATACCTCGTATTCACTTCAAAAGAATGTAAATGCGACACTTCCTTGCTAGGAAGTAGCGTTTCCAGATGACCACGTATCGAAAGAATAGAGTTCTAATACTTCTTAAAACGAGATGTCGCTTCTCATTCCTATGTTTCATGCTAAGATATAATAGCCATTGCGAAGTGTCATGCATACCTCGTATTCACTTCAATGGAATGTAAATGCGACACTTCCATGCTAGGAAATAGCCTTTGCAGATGTCCACGTATCGTAGCAATAGAGTTCTAATGCTACTTAAAACGAGATGTCGCATTTCATTTCTATGTTTCGTGATAAGACATAATATTCATTGTGGAGTGTTACGTGTACCTCGTATTCACTTCAAAAGAATGTAAATGCGACACCTCCATGCTAGGAAATAGCATTTCTAGATGTCTACGTATCGTAGCAATAAAGTTCTAATGCTACTTAAAACGAGATGTCGCATTTCATTTCTAAGTTTCGTGATAAGATATAATATTCATTGCGAAGTGTCATGTATACCTCGTACTCACTTCAGAAGAATGTAAATGCGACACTTCCACGATAGGAAATAGCCTTTGCAGATGTCTGCGTATCGTAGCAATAGAGTTCTAATGCTACTTAAAACGAGATGTCGCATTTCATTTCTATGTTTCGTGATAAGATATAATATTCATTATGGAGTGTTATGTATACCTCGTACTCACTTCAAAAGAATGTAAATGCGGCACTTCCATGCTAGGAAACAGCGTTTCCAGATGACCACGTATCGAAAGAATAAAGTTCTAATACTTCTTAAAACGAGATGTCGCATCTCATTTCTATGTTTCATGATAAGATATAATATCCATGGCGAAGTGTCATGCATACCTCGTATTCACTTCAATGGAATGTAAATGCGACACTTCCATGCTAGGAAATAGCGTTTGCAGATGTCTACGTGTCGTAGCAATAGAGTTTTAACGCTTTTTAAAACGCGATATCGCATCACATTTCTATGTTTCATGGTAACATATAATATTCATTGCGAAGTCTTATGTATTCCTCGTGTGCACATCATATGAATGTAAATGCGACACTTCCTTGCTAGGAAATAACGTTTGCACATGTCTACGTATCCAAGCAATAGAGTTCTAATGCTTCTTAAAACGCCATATCGCATCTCACTTCTATGTTTCATGATAAGATATAATATTCATTGCAAAGTGTCATGTATACCTCGATTTCACTTCAAAAGAATGTAAATGCGACACTTCCACGCTAGGAAATAGCGTCTGCAGATGTCTACGCGTCGAGGCAATAGAGTTCGAATGCTTCTTAAAACGCGATATCGCATCTCACTTCTATGTTTCATGATAAGATACAATATTCACTGCGAAGTGTCATGTATACCTCGTATTCACTTCAAAAGAATGTAAATGCGACATTCCCTTGCTAGGAATTAGAGTTTGCAGATGTCTACGTATCGCAGCAATAGAGTTCTAATGCTTCTTAGAACGCGATATCGCATCCCACTTCTATGTTTCATGATAAGATATAATATTCATTACGAAGTGTCATGTATACCTCGTATTCACTTCAAAAGAATGTAAATGCGACACTTCCTTGCTAGAAAGTAGCGTTTCCAGATGACCACGTATCGAAAGAATAGAGTTCTAATACTACTTAAAACGAGATGTCGCTTCTCATTTCTATGTTTCATGATAAGATATAATAGCCATTGCGAAGTGTCATGCATACCTCGTATTCACTTCAATGGAATGTAAATGCGACACTTCCATGCTAGGAAATAGCCTTTGCAGATGTCCACGTATCGTAGCAATAGAGTTCTAATGCTACTTAAAACGAGATGTCGCATTTCATTTCTATGTTTCGTGATAAGACATAATATTCATTGTGGAGTGTTACGTGTACCTCGTATTCACTTCAAAAGAATGTAAATGCGACACTTCCATGCTAGGAAATAGCATTTCCAGATGTCTACGTATCGTAGCAATAAAGTTCTAATGCTACTTAAAACGAGATGTCGCATTTCATTTCTAAGTTTCGTGATAAGATATAATATTCATTGCGAAGTGTCATGTATACCTCGTACTCACTTCAGAAGAATGTAAATGCGACACTTCCACGATAGGAAATAACCTTTGCAGATGTCTGCGTATCGTAGCAATAGAGTTCTAATGCTACTTAAAACGAGATGTCGCATTTCATTTCTATGTTTCGTGATAAGATATAATATTCATTATGGAGTGTTATGTATACCTCGTACTCACTTCAAAAGAATGTAAATGCGGCACTTCCATGCTAGGAAACAGCGTTTCCAGATGACCACGTATCGAAAGAATAAAGTTCTAATACTTCTTAAAACGAGATGTCGCATCTCATTTCTATGTTTCATGATAAGATATAATATCCATGGCGAAGTGTCATGCATACCTCGTATTCACTTCAATGGAATGTAAATGCGACACTTCCATGCTAGGAAATAGCGTTCGCAGGTGTCTACGTATCGTAGCGATAGAGTTCTAATGCTTCTCAGAACGCGATATCTCATCTTACTTCTATGTTTCGTGATAAGATATAATATTCATTTTGGTGTGTTATGTATACCTCGTAGTCACTTCAAGAGAATGTAAATGCGACACTTCCTTGCTAGGAAATAACATTTGCAGATGGCTACGCATCGTAGCAATATAGTTCTAGTGCTTCTCATATCGCGATATCGCATCTCACTTCTATGTTTCGAGATAAGATATAATATTCATTGCGAAGTGTCATGTATACCTCGTACTCACTTCAAAAGAATGTAAATGCGACACTTCCTTGCTAGGAAATAGCGTTTCCAGAAGACCACGTATTGAAAGAATAGAGTTCTAATACTTCTCAAATCGAGATTTCGCATCTCATTCCTATGTCTCATGATAAGATATAATATCCATTCCGAAGTGTCATACATACCTCGTATTCATTCAATGAAATGTAAATGCGACACTTGCATGCTAGGAAATAGCGATCGCAGATGTCTACGTATCGTAGCAATAGAGTTCTAATGCTTCTTAGAACGCGATATCGCATCTCACTTCTATGATTCTTGATAAGATATAATATTCATTGCGAAGTGTCATGTATACCTCGTATTCACTTCAATGGGATGTAAATACGACATTCCCTTGCTAAGAAATAGAGTTTGCAGATGTCTACGTGTATTAGCAAGTAAGTTCTAATGCTTCTCAAAACGCGATATAGCTCCTCATTCCTATGTTTCATGATAAGATATAATATTCATTGCGAAGTTTCATGTATATCTCGTATTCACTTCAAAAGAATGTAAATGCGACACTTGCATGCTAGGAAATAGCGTTTCCAGATGTCTACGTATCGTAGCAATAGAGTTCTAATGCTTCTTAAAACGCGATATCGCATCTCACTTCTATGTTTCATGATAAGATAAAATATTCATTGCGAAGTGTCATGTATACCTCGTATTCACTTCAAAAGAATGTAAATGCGACACTTGCATGCTGGGAAATAGCGTTTGCAGATGTCTACGTATCGAAAGAATAAAGTTCTAATACTTCTTAAAACGAGATGTCGCTTCTCATTTCTATGTTTCATGATAAGATATAATATCCATTGCGAAGTGTCATGTATACCTCGTATTCACTTCAATGGAATGTAAAGGCGACATTCCCTTGCTAGGAAATAGAGTTTGCAGATGTCTACGTATATTAGCAAGCGAGTTCTAATGCTTCTCAAAACGCGATATAGCACCTCATTTCTATGTTTCATGATAAGATACAATATTCATTGCGAAGTGTCATGTATATCTCGTATTCACTTCAAAAAAATGTAAATGCGACACTTCCATGCTAGGAAATAGCGTTTGCAGATGTCTACGTATCGTAGCAATAGGGTTCTAATGCTTCTTAAAACGCGATATCGCATCTCACTTCTATGTTTCATGATAAGATATAATATTCACTGCGAAGTGTCATGTATACCTCGTATTCACTTCAACTGAATGTAAATGCGACACTTCCATGCTAGGAAATAGCGTTTGCAGATGTCTACGTATCGTAGCAATAGTGTTCTAATGCTTCTTAAAACGAGATGTCGCATGTCATTTCTATGTTTCGTGATAAGACATAATATTCATTGTGTAGTGTTATGTATACCTCGTATTCACTTCAAAAGAATGTAAATGCGACACTTCCATGCTAGGAAATAGCCTTTGCAGATGTCTACGTATCCTAGCAATAGAGTTCTAATGCTTCTTGGGACGCGATATCGCATCTCACTGCTATGTTTCATGATAAGATATAATATTCATTATGGAGTGTTATGTATACTTCGTACTCACTTCAAAAGAATTTAAATGCGACACTTCCACGATAGGAAATAGCCTTTGCAGATGTCTGCGTATCGTAAGAATAGAGTTCTAATACTTCTTAAAATGAGATGTCGCAGCTCATTTCTATGTTTCATGATAAGATACAATATCCATTGCGAAGTGTCATGCATACCTCGTATTCACTTCAATGGAATGTAAATGCGACCCTTCCATGCTAGGAAATTGCCTTAGCAGATGTCTACGTATCGTAGAAATAGAGTTCTAAAGCTTCGTAGAACGTGATATCGCATCTCACTTCTATGTTTCATGATAAGATATAATATTCACTACGAAGTGTCATGTATACCTCGTATTCACTTCAAATGAATGTAAATGCGACTCTTCCATGCTAGGAAATAGCGTTTGCAGATGTCTACGTATCGTAGCAATAAAGTTCTAATGCTTCTTAAAACGCGATACCGCATCTCACATCTGTGTTTCATGATAAGATATAATATCCATTGCGAAGTGTCATGTATACCTCGTATTCACTTCAAATGAATGTAAATGCGGCACTACCATGCTAGGAAATAGCGTTTGCAGATGTCTACGTATCGTAGCAATAGTGTTCTAATGCTTCTTAAAACGAGATGTCGCATGTCATTTCTATGTTTCTTGATAAGACATAATATTCATTGTGGAGTGTTATGTATACCTCGTATTCACTTCAAAGGAATGTAAATGCGACACTTCCATGCTAGGAAATAGCCTTTGCAGATGTCTACGTATCGTAGCAATAGAGTTCTAATGCTTCCTGGGACGCGATATCGCATCTCACTTCTATGCTTCATGATAAGATATAATATTCATTGCGAAGTGTCATGTATAGCTCGTCCTCACTTCAAAAGAATGTAAATGCGACACTTCCATGCTAGGAAATAGCCTTTGCAGATGTCTACGTATCGAAAGAATAGAGTTCTAATACTTCTTAAAACGAGATGTCGCTTCTCATTTCAATGTTTCATGATAAGATATAATATCCATTGCGAAGTGTCATGTATACCTCGTATTCACTTCAATGGAATGTAAAGGCGACATTCCCTTGCTAGGAAATAGAGTTTGCAGATGTCTACGTATATTAGCAAGAGAGTTCTAATGCTTCTCAAACGCGATATAGCACCTCATTTCTATGTTTCATGATAGGATATAATATTCATTGCGAAGTGTCATGTATATCTCGTATTCACTTCAAAAAAATGTAAATGCGACACTTTCATGCTAGGAAATAGCGTTTGCAGATGTCTACGTGTCGTAGCAATAGATTTCTAATGCTTCTTAAAACGCGATATCGCATCTCACTTCTATGTTTCATGATAAGATATAATATTCATTGCGAAGTGTCATGTATACCTCGTATTCACTTCAAAAGAATGTAAACGCGACACTTGCATGCTAGGAAATAGCGTTTGCAGATGTCTACGTATCGTAGCAATAGAGTTCTAATGCTTCTTAAAACGCGATATCGCATCTCACTTCTATGCTTCATGATAAGATATAATATTCATTGCGAAGTGTCATGTATAGATCGTCCTCACTTCAAAAGAATGTAAATGCGACACTTCCATGCTAGGAAATAGCCTTTGCAGATGTCTACGTATCGTAAGAATAGAGTTCTAATACTTCTTAAAACGAGATGTCGCATCTCACTTCTATGTTTCGTGATAAGACATAATATTCATTGTGGAGTGTTATGTATACCTCGTATTCACTTCAAAAGAATGTAAATGCGACACTTCCATGCTAGGAAATAGCCTTTGCAGATGTCTACGTATCCTAGCAATAGAGTTCTAATGCTTCTTGGGACGCGATATCGCATCTCACTTCTGTGTTTCATGATAAGATATAATATTCAATGCGAAGTGTCATGTATACCTCGTATTCACTTCAAAAGAATGTAAACGGGACACTTCCTTGCTCGGAAATAGCGTTTCCAGATGACCACGTATCGAAAGAATAGAGTTCTAATACTTCTTAAAACGAGATGTCGCATCTCATTTCTATGTTTCATGATAAGATATAATATCCATTGCGAAGTGCCATGTATTCCTCGTATTCACTTCAATGGAATGTAAATGCGACATTTCCTTGCTAGGAAATAGAGTTTGCAGATGTCTACGTATATTAGCAATAGAGTTCTAATGCTTCTCAAAACGCGATATAGCACCTCATTCCTATGTTTCATGATAAGATATAATATTCATTGCGAAGTGTCATGTATATCTGGTATTCACTTCAAAAGAATGTAAATGCGACACTTCCATGCTAGGAAATAGCGTTTCCAGATGTCTACGTGTCGTAGCAATAGATTTCTAATGCTTCTTAAAACGCGATATCGTATCTCACTTCTATGTTTCATGATAAGATATAATATTCATTGCGAAGTGTCATGTATACCTCGTATTCACTTCAAAAGAATGTAAACGCGACACTTGCATGCTGGGAAATAGCGTTTGCAGATGTCTACGTATCGTAGCAATAGAGTTCTAATGCTTCTTAAAACCCGATATCGCATCTCACTCCTATGTTTCATGATAAGATATAATATTCACTGCGAAGTGTCATGTATACCTCGTATTCACTTCAAATGAATGTAAACGCGACACTTGCATGCTGGGAAATAGCGTTTGCAGATGTCTACGTATCGTAGCAATAGAGTTCTAATGCTTCTTAAAACCCGATATCGCATCTCACTCCTATGTTTCATGATAAGATATAATATTCACTGCGAAGTGTCATGTATACCTCGTATTCACTTCAAATGAATGTAAATGCGACTCTTCCATGCTAGGAAATAGCGTTTGCAGATGTCTACGTATCGTAGCAATAGTGTTCTAATGCTTCTTAAAACGAGATGTCGCATGTCATTTCTATGTTTCTTGATAAGACATAATATTCATTGTGGAGTGTTATGTATACCTCGTATTCACTTCAAAGGAATGTAAATGCGACACTTCCATGCTAGGAAATAGCCTTTGCAGATGTCTACGTATCGTAGCAATAGAGTTCTAATGCTACTTAAAACGAGATGTCGCATTTCATTTCTATGTTTCGTGATAAGACATAATATTCATTGTGAGTGTTACGTGTACCTCGTATTCATTTCAAAAGAATGAAAATGCGACACTTCCATGCTAGGAGATAGCCTTTGCAGATGTCTACGTATCGTAAGAATAGAGTTCTGATACTTCTTAAAATGAGATGTCGCAGCTCATTTCTATGTTTCATGATAAGATACAATATCCATTGCGAAGTGTCATGCATACCTCGTATTCACTTCAATGGAATGTAAATGCGACCCTTCCATGCTAGGAAATTGCCTTAGCAGATGTCTACGTATCGTAGAAATAGAGTTCTAAAGCTTCGTAGAACGCGATATCGCATCTCACTTCTATGTTTCATGATAAGATATAATATTCACTACGAAGTGTCATGTATACCTCGTATTCACTTCAAATGAATGTAAATGCGACTCTTCCATGCTAGGAAATAGCGTTTGCAGATGTCTACGTATCGTAGCAATAAAGTTCTAATGCTTCTTAAAACGCGATACCGCATCTCACATCTGTGTTTCATGATAAGATATAATATCCATTGCGAAGTGTCATGTATACCTCGTATTCACTTCAAATGAATGTAAATGCGGCACTTCCATGCTAGGAAATAGCGTTTGCAGATGTCTACGTATCGTAGCAATAGTGTTCTAATGCTTCTTAAAACGAGATGTCGCATGTCATTTCTATGTTTCGTGATAAGACATAATATTCATTGTGGAGTGTTATGTATACCTCGTATTCACTTCAAAGGAATGTAAATGCGACACTTCCATGCTAGGAAATAGCCTTTGCAGATGTCTACGTATCGTAGCAATAGAGTTCTAATGCTTCCTGGGACGCGATATCGCATCTCACTTCTATGCTTCATGATAAGATATAATATTCATTGCGAAGTGTCATGTATAGCTCGTCCTCACTTCAAAAGAATGTAAATGCGACACTTCCATGCTAGGAAATAGCCTTTGCAGATGTCTACGTAACGAAAGAATAGAGTTCTAATACTTCTTAAAACGAGATGTCGCTTCTCATTTCAATGTTTCATGATAAGATATAATATCCATTGCGAAGTGTCATGTATACCTCGTATTCACTTCATTGGAATGTAAAGGCGACATTCCCTTTCTAGGAAATAGAGTTTGCAGATGTCTACGTATATTAGCAAGAGAGTTCTAATGCTTCTCAAACGCGATATAGCACCTCATTTCTATGTTTCATGATAAGATATAATATTCATTGCGAAGTGTCATGTATATCTCGTATTCACTTCAAAAAAATGTAAATGCGACACTTCCATGCTAGGAAATAGCGTTTGCAGATGTCTACGTGTCGTAGCAATAGATTTCTAATGCTTCTTAAAACGCGATATCGCATCTCACTTCTATGTTTCATGATAAGATATAATATTCATTGCGAAGTGTCATGCATACCTCGTATTCACTTCAAAAGAATGTAAACGCGACACTTGCATGCTAGGAAATAGCGTTTGCAGATGTCTACGTATCGTAGCAATAGAGTTCTAATGCTTCTTAAAACGCGATATCGCATCTCACTTCTATGCTTCATGATAAGATATAATATTCATTGCGAAGTGTCATGTATAGATCGTCCTCACTTCAAAAGAATGTAAATGCGACACTTCCATGCTAGGAAATAGCCTTTGCAGATGTCTACGTATCGTAAGAATAGAGTTCTAATACTTCTTAAAACGAGATGTCGCATCTCACTTCTATGTTTCATAATAAGATATAATATTCATTATGGAGTGTTATGTATACCTCGTATTCACTTCAAAAGAATGTAAATGCGACACTTCCATGCTAAGAAATAGCCTTTGCAGATGTCTACGTATCGTAAGAATAGAGTTCTAATACTTCTTAAAACGGGATGTTGCATCTCATTTCTATGTTTCAAGATAAGATATAATATCCATTGCGAAGTGTCATGCATACCTCGTATTCACTTCAATGGAATGTAAATGCGACCCTTCCATGCTAGGAAATAGCCTTTGCAGATGTCTACGTATCGTGGAAATAGAGTTCTAAAGCTTCGTAGAACGCGATATCGCATCTCACTTCTATGTTTCATGATAAGATATAATATTCACTACGAAGTGTCATGTATACCTCGTATTCACTTCAAATGAATGTAAATGCGACTCTTCCATGCTAGGAAATAGCGTTTGCAGATGTCTACGTATCGTAGCAATAAGGTTCTAATGCTTCTTAAAACGAGATGTCGCATCTCACTTCTATGTTTCGTGATAAGACATAATATTCATTGTGGAGTGTTATGTATACCTCGTATTCACTTCAAAAGAATGTAACTGCGACACTTCCATGCTAGGAAATAGCCTTTGCAGATGTCTACGTATCCTAGCAATAGAGTTCTAATGCTTCTTGGGACGCGATATCGCATCTCACTTCTGTGTTTCATGATAAGATATAATATTCAATGCGAAGTGTCATGTATACCTCGTATTCACTTCAAAAGAATGTAAACGGGACACTTCCTTGCTCGGAAATAGCGTTTCCAGATGACCACGTATCGAAAGAATAGAGTTCTAATACTTCTTAAAACGAGATGTCGCATCTCATTTCTATGTTTCATGATAAGATATAATATCCATTGCGAAGTGCCATGTATTCCTCGTATTCACTTCAATGGAATGTAAATGCGACATTTCCTTGCTAGGAAATAGAGTTTGCAGATGTCTACGTATATTAGCAATAGAGTTCTAATGCTTCTCAAAACGCGATATAGCACCTCATTCCTATGTTTCATGATAAGATATAATATTCATTGCGAAGTGTCATGTATATCTGGTATTCACTTCAAAAGAATGTAAATGCGACACTTCCATGCTAGGAAATAGCGTTTCCAGATGTCTACGTGTCGTAGCAATAGATTTCTAATGCTTCTTAAAACGCGATATCGTATCTCACTTCTATGTTTCATGATAAGATATAATATTCATTGCGAAGTGTCATGTACACCTCGTATTCACTTCAAAAGAATGTAAACGCGACACTTGCATGCTGGGAAATAGCGTTTGCAGATGTCTACGTATCGTAGCAATAGAGTTCTAATGCTTCTTAAAACCCGATATCGCATCTCACTCCTATGTTTCATGATAAGATATAATATTCACTGCGAAGTGTCATGTATACCTCGTATTCACTTCAAATGAATGTAAATGCGACTCTTCCATGCTAGGAAATAGCGTTTGCAGATGTCTACGTATCGTAGCAATAGTGTTCTAATGCTTCTTAAAACGAGATGTCGCATGTCATTTCTATGTTTCTTGATAAGACATAATATTCATTGTGGAGTGTTATGTATACCTCGTATTCACTTCAAAGGAATGTAAATGCGACACTTCCATGCTAGGAAATAGCCTTTGCAGATGTCTACGTATCGTAGCAATAGAGTTCTATTGCTTCTTAAAACGCGATATCGCATCTCACTGCTATGTTTCATGATAAGATATAATATTCATTATGGAGTGTTATGTATACTTCGTACTCACTTCAAAAGAATTTAAATGCGACACTTCCACGATAGGAAATAGCCTTTGCAGATGTCTGCGTATCGTAGCAATAGAGTTCTAATGCTACTTAAAACGAGATGTCGCATTTCATTTCTATGTTTCGTGATAAGACATAATATTCATTGTGGAGTGTTACGTGTACCTCGTATTCATTTCAAAAGAATGAAAATGCGACACTTCCATGCTAGGAGATAGCCTTTGCAGATGTCTACGTATCGTAAGAATAGAGTTCTAATACTTCTTAAAATGAGATGTCGCAGCTCATTTCTATGTTTCATGATAAGATACAATATCCATTGCGAAGTGTCATGCATACCTCGTATTCACTTCAATGGAATGTAAATGCGACCCTTCCATGCTAGGAAATTGCCTTAACAGATGTCTACGTATCGTAGAAATAGAGTTCTAAAGCTTCGTAGAACGCGATATCGCATCTCACTTCTATGTTTCATGATAAGATATAATATTCACTACGAAGTGTCATGTATACCTCGTATTCACTTCAAATGAATGTAAATACGACTCTTCCATGCTAGGAAATAGCGTTTGCAGATGTCTACGTATCGTAGCAATAAAGTTCTAATGCTTCTTAAAACGCGATACCGCATCTCACATCTGTGTTTCATGATAAGATATAATATCCATTGCGAAGTGTCATGTATACCTCGTATTCACTTCAAATGAATGTAAATGCGGCACTTCCATGCTAGGAAATAGCGTTTGCAGATGTCTACGTATCGTAGCAATAGTGTTCTAATGCTTCTTAAAACGAGATGTCGCATGTCATTTCTATGTTTCGTGATAAGACATAATATTCATTGTGGAGTGTTATGTATACCTCGTATTCACTTCAAAGGAATGTAAATGCGACACTTCCATGCTAGGAAATAGCCTTTGCAGATGTCTACGTATCGTAGCAATAGAGTTCTAATGCTTCCTGGGACGCGATATCGCATCTCACTTCTATGCTTCATGATAAGATATAATATTCATTGCGAAGTGTCATGTATAGCTCGTCCTCACTTCAAAAGAATGTAAATGCGACACTTCCATGCTAGGAAATAGCCTTTGCAGATGTCTACGTATCGAAAGAATAGAGTTCTAATACTTCTTAAAACGAGATGTCGCTTCTCATTTCAATGTTTCATGATAAGATATAATATCCATTGCGAAGTGTCATGTATACCTCGTATTCACTTCAATGGAATGTAAAGGCGACATTCCCTTGCTAGGAAATAGAGTTTGCAGATGTCTACGTATATTAGCAAGAGAGTTCTAATGCTTCTCAAACGCGATATAGCACCTCATTTCTATGTTTCATGATAAGATATAATATTCATTGCGAAGTGTCATGTATATCTCGTATTCACTTCAAAAAAATGTAAATGTGACACTTCCATGCTAGGAAATAGCGTTTGCAGATGTCTACGTGTCGTAGCAATAGATTTCTAATGCTTCTTAAAACGCGATATCGCATCTCACTTCTATGTTTCATGATAAGATATAATATTCACTGCGAAGTGTCATGTATACCTCGTATTCACTTCAAATGAATGTAAATGCGACTCTTCCATGCTAGGAAATAGCGTTTGCAGATGTCTACGTATCGTAGCAATAGAGTTCTAATGCTTCTTGGGACGCGATATCGCATCTCACTTCTGTGTTTCATGATAAGATATAATATTCAATGCGAAGTGTCATGTATACCTCGTATTCACTTCAAAAGAATGTAAACGGGACACTTCCTTGCTCGGAAATAGCGTTTCCAGATGACCACGTATCGAAAGAATGGAGTTCTAATACTTCTTAAAACGAGATGTCGCATCTCATTTCTATGTTTCATGATAAGATATAATATCCATTGCGAAGTGCCATGTATTCCTCGTATTCACTTGAATGGAATGTAAATGCGACATTTCCTTGCTAGGAAATAGAGTTTGCAGATGTCTACGTATATTAGCAATAGAGTTCTAATGCTTCTCAAAACGCGATATAGCACCTCATTCCTATGTTTCATGATAAGATATCATATTCATTGCGAAGTGTCATGTACATCTCGTATTCACTTCAAAAGAATGTAAATGCGACACTTCCATGCTAGGAAATAGCGTTTCCAGATGTCTACGTGTCGTAGCAATAGAGTTCTAATGCTTCTTAAAACGCGATATCGCATCTCACTTCTATGTTTCATGATAAGATATAATATTCACTGCGAAGTGTCATGTATACCTCGTATTCACTTGAAATGAATGTAAATGCGACTCTTCCATGCTAGGAAATAGCGTTTGCAAATGTCTACGTATCGTAGCAATAGTGTTCTAATGCTTCTTAAAACGAGATGTCGCATGTCATTTCTATGTTTCGTGATAAGACATAATATTCATTGTGGAGTGTTATATATACCTCGTATTCACTTCAAAGGAATGTAAATGCGACACTTCCATGCTAGGAAATAGCCTTTGCAGATGTCTACGTATCGTAGCAATAGAGTTCTATTGCTTCTTAAAACGCGATATCGCATCTCACTGCTATGTTTCATGATAAGATATAATATTCATTATGGAGTGTTATGTATACTTCGTAATCACTTCAAAAGAATGTAAATGCGACACTTCCACGATAGGAAATAGCCTCTGCAGATGTCTGCGTATCGTAGCAATAGAGTTCTAATGCTACTTAAAACGAGATGTCGCATTTCATTTCTATGTTTCGTGATAAGACATAATATTCATTGTGGAGTGTTACGTGTGCCTCGTATTCATTTCAAAAGAATGAAAATGCGACACTTCCATGCTAGGAGATAGCCTTTGCAGATGTCTACGTATCGTAAGAATAGTGTTCTAATACTTCTTAAAATGAGATGTCGCAGCTCATTTCTATGTTTCATGATAAGATACAATATCCATTGCGAAGTGTCATGCATACCTCGTATTCACTTCAATGGAATGTAAATGCGACCCTTCCATGCTAGGAAATAGCCTTAGCAGATGTCTACGTATCGTAGAAATAGAGTTCTAAAGCTTCGTAGAACGCGATATCGCATCTCACTTCTATGTTTCATGATAAGATATAATATTCACTACGAAGTGTCATGTATACCTCGTATTCACTTCAAATGAATGTAAATGCGACTCTTCCGTGCTAGGAAATAGCGTTTGCAGATGTCTACGTATCACAGCAATAGGGTACTAATGCTTCACAAAACGAGATGTCGTGTTTCATTACTATGTTTCGTAATAAGATACTATTCATTGTGTAATGTTATGTACACCTCGTACTCACTTCAATGGAATGTAAGTGCGACATTTCCATGCTAGAAAATAGAGATTGCAGATGTCTACGTATATTAGCAAGAGAGTTCTAATGCTTCTCAAAACGCGATATAGCACCTCATTCCTATGTTTCATGATAAGATATAATATTCATTGCGAAGTGTCATGTATATCTCGTATTCACTTCAAAAGAATGTAAATGCGACACATCCATGCTAGGAAATAGCGTTTGCAGATGTCTACGTATCGTAGCAATAGTGTTCTAATACTTCCTAAAACGAGATGTCGCATGTCATTTCTATGTTTCGTGATAAGACATAATATTCATTGTGGAGTGTTATATATACCTCGTATTCACTTCAAAGGAATGTAAATGCGACACTTCAATTCTAGGAAATAGCCTTTGCAGATGTCTACGTATCGTAGCAATAGAGCTCTATTGCTTCTTAAAACGCGATATCGCTTCTCACTGCTATGTTTCATGATAAGATATAATATTCATTATGGAGTGTTATGTATACTTCGTACTGACTTCAAAAGAATGTAAATGCGACACTTCCACGATAGGAAATAGCCTTTGCAGATGTCTGCGTATCGTAGCAATAGAGTTCTGATGCTACTTAAAACGAGATGTCGCATTTCATTTCTATGTTTCGTGATAAGACATAATATTCATTGTGGAGTGTTACGTGTACCTCGTATTCATTTCAAAAGAATGAAAATGCGACACTTCCATGCTAGGAGATAGCCTTTGCAGATGTCTACGTATCGTAAGAATAGAGTTCTAATACTTCTTAAAATGAGATGTCGCAGCTCATTTCTATGTTTCATGATAAGATACAATATCCATTGCGAAGTGTCATGCATATCTCGTATTCACTTCAATGGAATGTAAATGCGACCCTTCCATGCTAGGAAATAGCCTTAGCAGATGTCTACGTATCGTAGAAATAGAGTTCTAAAGCTTCGTAGAACGCGATATCGCATCTCACTTCTATGTTTCATGATAAGATATAATATTCACTACGAAGTGTCATGTATAGCTCGTATTCACTTCAAATGAATGTAAATGCGACTCTTCCATGCTAGGAAATAGCGTTTGCAGATGTCTACGTATCGTAGCAATAAAGTTCTAATGCTTCTTAAAACGCGATACCGCATCTCACATCTGTGTTTCATGATAAGATATAATATCCATTGCGAAGTGTCATGTATACCTCGTATTCACTTCAAATGAATGTAAATGCGGCACTTCCATGCTAGGAAATAGCGTTTGCAGATGTCTACGTATCGTAGCAATAGTGTTCTAATGCTTCTTAAAACGAGATGTCGCATGTCATTTCTATGTTTCGTGATAAGACATAATATTCATTGTGGAGTGTTATGTATACCTCGTATTCACTTCAAAGGAATGTAAATGCGACACTTCCATGCTAGGAAATAGCCTTTGCAGATGTCTACGTATCGTAGCAATAGAGTTCTAATGCTTCCTGGGACGCGATATCGCATCTCACTTCTATGCTTCATGATAAGATATAATATTCATTGCGAAGTGTCATGTATAGCTCGTCCTCACTTCAAAAGAATGTAAATGCGACACTTCCATGCTAGGAAATAGCCTTTGCAGATGTCTACGTATCGAAAGAATAGAGTTCTAATACTTCTTAAAACGAGATGTCGCTTCTCATTTCAATGTTTCATGATAAGATATAATATCCATTGCGAAGTGTCATGTATACTTCGTATTCACTTCAATGGAATGTAAAGGCGACATTCCCTTGCTAGGAAATAGAGTTTGCAGATGTCTACGTATATTAGCAAGAGAGTTCTAATGCTTCTCAAACGCGATATAGCACCTCATTTCTATGTTTCATGATAAGATATAATATTCATTGCGAAGTGTCATGTATATCTCGTATTCACTTCAAAAAAATGTAAATGTGACACTTCCATGCTAGGAAATAGCGTTTGCAGATGTCTACGTGTCGTAGCAATAGATTTCTAATGCTTCTTAAAACGCGATATCGCATCTCACTTCTATGTTTCATGATAAGATATAATATTCATTGCGAAGTGTCATGCATACCTCGTATTCACTTCAAAAGAATGTAAACGCGACACTTGCATGCTAGGAAATAGCGTTTGCAGATGTCTACGTATCGTAGCAATAGAGTTCTAATGCTTCTTAAAACGCGATATCGCATCTCACTTCTATGCTTCATGATAAGATATAATATTCATTGCGAAGTGTCATGTATAGATCGTCCTCACTTCAAGAGAATGTAAATGCGACACTTCCATGCTAGGAAATAGCCTTTGCAGATGTCTACGTATCGTAAGAATAGAGTTCTAATACTTCTTAAAACGAGATGTCGCATCTCACTTCTATGTTTCATAATAAGATATAATATTCATTATGGAGTGTTATGTATACCTCGTATTCACTTCAAAAGAATGTAAATGCGACGCTTCCATGCTAAGAAATAGCCTTTGCAGATGTCTACGTATCGTAAGAATAGAGTTCTAATACTTCTTAAAACGGGATGTTGCATCTCATTTCTATGTTTCAAGATAAGATATAATATCCATTGCGAAGTGTCATGCATACCTCGTATTCACTTCAATGGAATGTAAATGCGACCCATCCATGCTAGGAAATAGCCTTTGCAGATGTCTACGTATCGTGGAAATAGAGTTCTAAAGCTTCTTAGAACGCGATATCGCATCTCACTTCTATGTTTCATGATAAGATATAATATTCACTGCGAAGTGTCATGTATACCTCGTATTCACTTCAAATGAATGTAAATGCGACTCTTCCATGCTAGGAAATAGCGTTTGCAGATGTCTACGTATCGTAAGAATAGTGTTCTAATACTTCTTAAAATGAGATGTCGCAGCTCATTTCTATGTTTCATGATAAGATACAATATCCATTGCGAAGTGTCATGCATACCTCGTATTCACTTCAATGGAATGTAAATGCGACCCTTCCATGCTAGGAAATAGCCTTAGCAGATGTCTACGTATCGTAGAAATAGAGTTCTAAAGCTTCGTAGAACGCGATATCGCATCTCACTTCTATGTTTCATGATAAGATATAATATTCACTACGAAGTGTCATGTATACCTCGTATTCACTTCAAATGAATGTAAATGCGACTCTTCCGTGCTAGGAAATAGCGTTTGCAGATGTCTACGTATCACAGCAATAGGGTACTAATGCTTCACAAAACGAGATGTCGTGTTTCATTACTATGTTTCGTAATAAGATATACTATTCATTGTGTAATGTTATGTACACCTCGTACTCACTTCAATGGAATGTAAGTGCGACATTTCCATGCTAGAAAATAGAGATTGCAGATGTCTACGTATATTAGCAAGAGAGTTCTAATGCTTCTCAAAACGCGATATAGCACCTCATTCCTATGTTTCATGATAAGATATAATATTCATTGCGAAGTGTCATGTATATCTCGTATTCACTTCAAAAGAATGTAAATGCGACACATCCATGCTAGGAAATAGCGTTTGCAGATGTCTACGTATCGTAGCAATAGTGTTCTAATGCTTCTTAAAACGAGATGTCGCATGTCATTTCCATGTTTCGTGATAAGACATAATATTCATTGTGGAGTGTTATATATACCTCGTATTCACTTCAAAGGAATGTAAATGCGACACTTCCATGCTAGGAAATAGCCTTTGCAGATGTCTACGTATCGTAGCAATAGAGTTCTATTGCTTCTTAAAACGCGATATCGCATCTCACTGCTATGTTTCATGATAAGATATAATATTCATTATGGAGTGTTATGTATACTTCGTAATCACTTCAAAAGAATGTAAATGCGACACTTCCACGATAGGAAATAGCCTTTGCAGATGTCTGCGTATCGTAGCAATAGAGTTCTAATGCTACTTAAAACGAGATGTCGCATTTCATTTCTATGTTTCGTGATAAGACATAATATTCATTGTGGAGTGTTACGTGTGCCTCGTATTCATTTCAAAAGAATGAAAATGCGACACTTCCATGCTAGGAGGTAGCCTTTGCAGATGTCTACGTATCGTAAGAATAGTGTTCTAATACTTCTTAAAATGAGATGTCGCAGCTCATTTCTATGTTTCATGATAAGATACAATATCCATTGCGAAGTGTCATGCATACCTCGTATTCACTTCAATGGAATGTAAATGCGACCCTTCCATGCTAGGAAATAGCCTTAGCAGATGTCTACGTATCGTAGAAATAGAGTTCTAAAGCTTCGTAGAACGCGATATCGCATCTCACTTCTATGTTTCATGATAAGATATAATATTCACTACGAAGTGTCATGTATACCTCGTATTCACTTCAAATGAATGTAAATGCGACTCTTCCGTGCTAGGAAATAGCGTTTGCAGATGTCTACGTATCACAGCAATAGGGTACTAATGCTTCACAAAACGAGATGTCGTGTTTCATTACTATGTTTCGTAATAAGATATACTATTCATTGTGTAATGTTATGTACACCTCGTACTCACTTCAATGGAATGTAAGTGCGACATTTCCATGCTAGAAAATAGAGATTGCAGATGTCTACGTATATTAGCAAGAGAGTTCTAATGCTTCTCAAAACGCGATATAGCACCTCATTCCTATGTTTCATGATAAGATATAATATTCATTGCGAAGTGTCATGTATATCTCGTATTCACTTCAAAAGAATGTAAATGCGACACATCCATGCTAGGAAATAGCGTTTGCAGATGTCTACGTATCGTAGCAATAGTGTTCTAATACTTCCTAAAACGAGATGTCGCATGTCATTTCTATGTTTCGTGATAAGACATAATATTCATTGTGGAGTGTTATATATACCTCGTATTCACTTCAAAGGAATGTAAATGCGACACTTCAATTCTAGGAAATAGCCTTTGCAGATGTCTACGTATCGTAGCAATAGAGCTCTATTGCTTCTTAAAACGCGATATCGCTTCTCACTGCTATGTTTCATGATAAGATATAATATTCATTATGGAGTGTTATGTATACTTCGTACTGACTTCAAAAGAATGTAAATGCGACACTTCCACGATAGGAAATAGCCTTTGCAGATGTCTGCGTATCGTAGCAATAGAGTTCTGATGCTACTTAAAACGAGATGTCGCATTTCATTTCTATGTTTCGTGATAAGACATAATATTCATTGTGGAGTGTTACGTGTACCTCGTATTCATTTCAAAAGAATGAAAATGCGACACTTCCATGCTAGGAGATAGCCTTTGCAGATGTCTACGTATCGTAAGAATAGAGTTCTAATACTTCTTAAAATGAGATGTCGCAGCTCATTTCTATGTTTCATGATAAGATACAATATCCATTGCGAAGTGTCATGCATACCTCGTATTCACTTCAATGGAATGTAAATGCGACCCTTCCATGCTAGGAAATAGCCTTAGCAGATGTCTACGTATCGTAGAAATAGAGTTCTAAAGCTTCGTAGAACGCGATATCGCATCTCACTTCTATGTTTCATGATAAGATATAATATTCACTACGAAGTGTCATGTATACCTCGTATTCACTTCAAATGAATGTAAATGCGACTCTTCCGTGCTAGGAAATAGCGTTCGCAGATGTCTACGTATCGTAGCAATAAAGTTCTAATGCTAGGAGATAGCCTTTGCAGATGTCTACGTATCGTAAGAATAGAGTTCTAATACTTCTTAAAATGAGATGTCGCAGCTCATTTCTATGTTTCATGATAAGATACAATATCCATTGCGAAGTGTCATGCATACCTCGTATTCACTTCAATGGAATGTAAATGCGACCCTTCCATGCTAGGAAATAGCCTTAGCAGATGTCTACGTATCGTAGAAATAGAGTTCTAAAGCTTCGTAGAACGCGATATCGCATCTCACTTCTATGTTTCATGATAAGATATAATATTCACTACGAAGTGTCATGTATACCTCGTATTCACTTCAAATGAATGTAAATGCGACTCTTCCGTGCTAGGAAATAGCGTTCGCAGATGTCTACGTATCGTAGCAATAAAGTTCTAATGCTTCTTAAAACGCGATATCGCATCTCACATCTGTGTTTCATGATAAGATATAATATTCATTGCGAAGTGTCATGTATACCTCGTATTCACTTCAAATGAATGTAAATGCGACTCTTCCGTGCTAGGAAATAGCGTTTGCAGATGTCTACGTATCACAGCAATAGGGTACTAATGCTTCACAAAACGAGATGTCGTGTTTCATTACTATGTTTCGTAATAAGATATACTATTCATTGTGTAATGTTATGTACACCTCGTACTCACTTCAATGGAATGTAAGTGCGACATTTCCATGCTAGAAAATAGAGATTGCAGATGTCTACGTATATTAGCAAGAGAGTTCTAATGCTTCTCAAAACGCGATATAGCACCTCATTCCTATGTTTCATGATAAGATATAATATTCATTGCGAAGTGTCATGTATATCTCGTATTCACTTCAAAAGAATGTAAATGCGACACATCCATGCTAGGAAATAGCGTTTGCAGATGTCTACGTATCGTAGCAATAGTGTTCTAATGCTTCCTAAAACGAGATGTCGCATGTCATTTCTATGTTTCGTGATAAGACATAATATTCATTGTGGAGTGTTATATATACCTCGTATTCACTTCAAAGGAATGTAAATGCGACACTTCAATTCTAGGAAATAGCCTTTGCAGATGTCTACGTATCGTAGCAATAGAGCTCTATTGCTTCTTAAAACGCGATATCGCTTCTCACTGCTATGTTTCATGATAAGATATAATATTCATTATGGAGTGTTATGTATACTTCGTACTGACTTCAAAAGAATGTAAATGCGACACTTCCACGATAGGAAATAGCCTTTGCAGATGTCTGCGTATCGTAGCAATAGAGTTCTGATGCTACTTAAAACGAGATGTCGCATTTCATTTCTATGTTTCGTGATAAGACATAATATTCATTGTGGAGTGTTACGTGTACCTCGTATTCATTTCAAAAGAATGAAAATGCGACACTTCCATGCTAGGAGATAGCCTTTGCAGATGTCTACGTATCGTAAGAATAGAGTTCTAATACTTCTTAAAATGAGATGTCGCAGCTCATTTCTATGTTTCATGATAAGATACAATATCCATTGCGAAGTGTCATGCATACCTCGTATTCACTTCAATGGAATGTAAATGCGACCCTTCCATGCTAGGAAATAGCCTTAGCAGATGTCTACGTATCGTAGAAATAGAGTTCTAAAGCTTCGTAGAACGCGATATCGCATCTCACTTCTATGTTTCATGATAAGATATAATATTCACTACGAAGTGTCATGTATACCTCGTATTCACTTCAAATGAATGTAAATGCGACTCTTCCATGCTAGGAAATAGCGTTTGCAGATGTCTACGTATCGTAGCAATAAAGTTCTAATGCTTCATAAAACGCGATTTCGCATCTCACATCTGTGTTTCATGATAAGATATAATATTCATTGCGAAGTGTCATGTATACCTCGTATTCACTTCAAATGAATGTAAATGCGACACTTCCATGCTAGGAAATAGCGTTTGCAGATGTCTACGTATCGTAGCAATAGTGTTCTAATGCTTCTTAAAACGAGATGTAGCATGTCATTTCTATGTTTCGTGATAAGACATAATATTCATTGAGGAGTGTTATGTATACCTCGTATTCACTTCAAAGGAATGTAAATGCGACACTTCCATGCTAGGAAATAGCCTTTGCAGATGTCTACGTATCGTAGAAATAGAGTTCTAAAGCTTCTTAGAACGCGATATCGCATCTCCCTTCTATGTTTCATGATAAGGTACAATATTCATTGCGAAGTGTCATGTATACCTCGATTTCACTTCAGAAGAATGTAACTGCGACACTTCCTTGCTTGGAAATATTCTTTGCAGATGTCTACGTATCACAGCAATAGGGTACTAATGCTTCACAAAACGAGATGTCGTGTTTCATTACAATGTTTCGTAATAAGATATACTATTCATTGTGTAATGTTATGTACACCTCGTACTCACTTCAATGGAATGTAAGTGCGACATTTCCATGCTAGAAAATAGAGATTGCAGGTGTCTACGTATATTAGCAAGAGAGTTCTAATGCTTCTCAAAACGCGATATAGCACCTCATTCCTATGTTTCATGATAAGATATAATATTCATTGCGAAGTGTCATGTATATCTCGTATTCACTTCAAAAGAATGTAAATGCGACACATCCATGCTAGGAAATAGCGTTTGCAGATGTCTACGTATCGTAGCAATAGTGTTCTAATGCTTCTTAAAACGAGATGTCGCATGTCATTTCTATGTTTCGTGATAAGACATAATATTCATTGTGGAGTGTTATATATACCTCGTATTCACTTCAAAGGAATGTAAATGCGACACTTCCATGCTAGGAAATAGCCTTTGCAGATGTCTACGTATTGTAGCAATAGAGTTCTATTGCTTCTTAAAACGCGATATCGCATCTCACTGCTATGTTTCATGATAAGATATAATATTCGTTATGGAGTGTTATGTATACTTCGTACTGACTTCAAAAGAATGTAAATGCGACACTTCCACGATAGGAAATAGCCTTTGCAGATGTCTGCGTATCGTAGCAATAGAGTTCTGATGCTACTTAAAACGAGATGTCGCATTTCGTTTCTATGTTTCGTGATAAGACATAATATTCATTGTGGAGTGTTACGTGTACCTCGTATTCATTTCAAAAGAATGAAAATGCGACACTTCCATGCTAGGAGATAGCCTTTGCAGATGTCTACGTATCGTAAGAATAGAGTTCTAATACTTCTTAAAATGAGATGTCGCAGCTCATTTCTATGTTTCATGATAAGATACAATATCCATTGCGAAGTGTCATGCATATCTCGTATTCACTTCAATGGAATGTAAATGCGACCCTTCCATGCTAGGAAATAGCCTTAGCAGATGTCTACGTATCGTAGAAATAGAGTTCTAAAGCTTCGTAGAACGCGATATCGCATCTCACTTCTATGTTTCATGATAAGATATAATATTCACTACGAAGTGTCATGTATAGCTCGTATTCACTTCAAATGAATGTAAATGCGACTCTTCCATGCTAGGAAATAGCGTTTGCAGATGTCTACGTATCGTAGCAATAAAGTTCTAATGCTTCTTAAAACGCGATACCGCATCTCACATCTGTGTTTCATGATAAGATATAATATCCATTGCGAAGTGTCATGTATACCTCGTATTCACTTCAAATGAATGTAAATGCGGCACTTCCATGCTAGGAAATAGCGTTTGCAGATGTCTACGTATCGTAGCAATAGTGTTCTAATGCTTCTTAAAACGAGATGTCGCATGTCATTTCTATGTTTCGTGATAAGACATAATATTCATTGTGGAGTGTTATGTATACCTCGTATTCACTTCAAAGGAATGTAAATGCGACACTTCCATGCTAGGAAATAGCCTTTGCAGATGTCTACGTATCGTAGCAATAGAGTTCTAATGCTTCCTGGGACGCGATATCGCATCTCACTTCTATGCTTCATGATAAGATATAATATTCATTGCGAAGTGTCATGTATAGCTCGTCCTCACTTCAAAAGAATGTAAATGCGACACTTCCATGCTAGGAAATAGCCTTTGCAGATGTCTACGTATCGAAAGAATAGAGTTCTAATACTTCTTAAAACGAGATGTCGCTTCTCATTTCAATGTTTCATGATAAGATATAATATCCATTGCGAAGTGTCATGTATACTTCGTATTCACTTCAATGGAATGTAAAGGCGACATTCCCTTGCTAGGAAATAGAGTTTGCAGATGTCTACGTATATTAGCAAGAGAGTTCTAATGCTTCTCAAACGCGATATAGCACCTCATTTCTATGTTTCATGATAAGATATAATATTCATTGCGAAGTGTCATGTATATCTCGTATTCACTTCAAAAAAATGTAAATGTGACACTTCCATGCTAGGAAATAGCGTTTGCAGATGTCTACGTGTCGTAGCAATAGATTTCTAATGCTTCTTAAAACGCGATATCGCATCTCACTTCTATGTTTCATGATAAGATATAATATTCATTGCGAAGTGTCATGCATACCTCGTATTCACTTCAAAAGAATGTAAACGCGACACTTGCATGCTAGGAAATAGCGTTTGCAGATGTCTACGTATCGTAGCAATAGAGTTCTAATGCTTCTTAAAACGCGATATCGCATCTCACTTCTATGCTTCATGATAAGATATAATATTCATTGCGAAGTGTCATGTATAGATCGTCCTCACTTCAAGAGAATGTAAATGCGACACTTCCATGCTAGGAAATAGCCTTTGCAGATGTCTACGTATCGTAAGAATAGAGTTCTAATACTTCTTAAAACGAGATGTCGCATCTCACTTCTATGTTTCATAATAAGATATAATATTCATTATGGAGTGTTATGTATACCTCGTATTCACTTCAAAAGAATGTAAATGCGACGCTTCCATGCTAAGAAATAGCCTTTGCAGATGTCTACGTATCGTAAGAATAGAGTTCTAATACTTCTTAAAACGGGATGTTGCATCTCATTTCCATGTTTCAAGATAAGATATAATATCCATTGCGAAGTGTCATGCATACCTCGTATTCACTTCAATGGAATGTAAATGCGACCCATCCATGCTAGGAAATAGCCTTTGCAGATGTCTACGTATCGTGGAAATAGAGTTCTAAAGCTTCTTAGAACGCGATATCGCATCTCACTTCTATGTTTCATGATAAGATATAATATTCACTGCGAAGTGTCATGTATACCTCGTATTCACTTCAAATGAATGTAAATGCGACTCTTCCATGCTAGGAAATAGCGTTTGCAGATGTCTACGTATCGTAAGAATAGTGTTCTAATACTTCTTAAAATGAGATGTCGCAGCTCATTTCTATGTTTCATGATAAGATACAATATCCATTGCGAAGTGTCATGCATACCTCGTATTCACTTCAATGGAATGTAAATGCGACCCTTCCATGCTAGGAAATAGCCTTAGCAGATGTCTACGTATCGTAGAAATAGAGTTCTAAAGCTTCGTAGAACGCGATATCGCATCTCACTTCTATGTTTCATGATAAGATATAATATTCACTACGAAGTGTCATGTATACCTCGTATTCACTTCAAATGAATGTAAATGCGACTCTTCCGTGCTAGGAAATAGCGTTTGCAGATGTCTACGTATCACAGCAATAGGGTACTAATGCTTCACAAAACGAGATGTCGTGTTTCATTACTATGTTTCGTAATAAGATATACTATTCATTGTGTAATGTTATGTACACCTCGTACTCACTTCAATGGAATGTAAGTGCGACATTTCCATGCTAGAAAATAGAGATTGCAGATGTCTACGTATATTAGCAAGAGAGTTCTAATGCTTCTCAAAACGCGATATAGCACCTCATTCCTATGTTTCATGATAAGATATAATATTCATTGCGAAGTGTCATGTATATCTCGTATTCACTTCAAAAGAATGTAAATGCGACACATCCATGCTAGGAAATAGCGTTTGCAGATGTCTACGTATCGTAGCAATAGTGTTCTAATGCTTCTTAAAACGAGATGTCGCATGTCATTTCCATGTTTCGTGATAAGACATAATATTCATTGTGGAGTGTTATATATACCTCGTATTCACTTCAAAGGAATGTAAATGCGACACTTCCATGCTAGGAAATAGCCTTTGCAGATGTCTACGTATCGTAGCAATAGAGTTCTATTGCTTCTTAAAACGCGATATCGCATCTCACTGCTATGTTTCATGATAAGATATAATATTCATTATGGAGTGTTATGTATACTTCGTAATCACTTCAAAAGAATGTAAATGCGACACTTCCACGATAGGAAATAGCCTTTGCAGATGTCTGCGTATCGTAGCAATAGAGTTCTAATGCTACTTAAAACGAGATGTCGCATTTCATTTCTATGTTTCGTGATAAGACATAATATTCATTGTGGAGTGTTACGTGTGCCTCGTATTCATTTCAAAAGAATGAAAATGCGACACTTCCATGCTAGGAGGTAGCCTTTGCAGATGTCTACGTATCGTAAGAATAGTGTTCTAATACTTCTTAAAATGAGATGTCGCAGCTCATTTCTATGTTTCATGATAAGATACAATATCCATTGCGAAGTGTCATGCATACCTCGTATTCACTTCAATGGAATGTAAATGCGACCCTTCCATGCTAGGAAATAGCCTTAGCAGATGTCTACGTATCGTAGAAATAGAGTTCTAAAGCTTCGTAGAACGCGATATCGCATCTCACTTCTATGTTTCATGATAAGATATAATATTCACTACGAAGTGTCATGTATACCTCGTATTCACTTCAAATGAATGTAAATGCGACTCTTCCGTGCTAGGAAATAGCGTTTGCAGATGTCTACGTATCACAGCAATAGGGTACTAATGCTTCACAAAACGAGATGTCGTGTTTCATTACTATGTTTCGTAATAAGATATACTATTCATTGTGTAATGTTATGTACACCTCGTACTCACTTCAATGGAATGTAAGTGCGACATTTCCATGCTAGAAAATAGAGATTGCAGATGTCTACGTATATTAGCAAGAGAGTTCTAATGCTTCTCAAAACGCGATATAGCACCTCATTCCTATGTTTCATGATAAGATATAATATTCATTGCGAAGTGTCATGTATATCTCGTATTCACTTCAAAAGAATGTAAATGCGACACATCCATGCTAGGAAATAGCGTTTGCAGATGTCTACGTATCGTAGCAATAGTGTTCTAATACTTCCTAAAACGAGATGTCGCATGTCATTTCTATGTTTCGTGATAAGACATAATATTCATTGTGGAGTGTTATATATACCTCGTATTCACTTCAAAGGAATGTAAATGCGACACTTCAATTCTAGGAAATAGCCTTTGCAGATGTCTACGTATCGTAGCAATAGAGCTCTATTGCTTCTTAAAACGCGATATCGCTTCTCACTGCTATGTTTCATGATAAGATATAATATTCATTATGGAGTGTTATGTATACTTCGTACTGACTTCAAAAGAATGTAAATGCGACACTTCCACGATAGGAAATAGCCTTTGCAGATGTCTGCGTATCGTAGCAATAGAGTTCTGATGCTACTTAAAACGAGATGTCGCATTTCATTTCTATGTTTCGTGATAAGACATAATATTCATTGTGGAGTGTTACGTGTACCTCGTATTCATTTCAAAAGAATGAAAATGCGACACTTCCATGCTAGGAGATAGCCTTTGCAGATGTCTACGTATCGTAAGAATAGAGTTCTAATACTTCTTAAAATGAGATGTCGCAGCTCATTTCTATGTTTCATGATAAGATACAATATCCATTGCGAAGTGTCATGCATACCTCGTATTCACTTCAATGGAATGTAAATGCGACCCTTCCATGCTAGGAAATAGCCTTAGCAGATGTCTACGTATCGTAGAAATAGAGTTCTAAAGCTTCGTAGAACGCGATATCGCATCTCACTTCTATGTTTCATGATAAGATATAATATTCACTACGAAGTGTCATGTATACCTCGTATTCACTTCAAATGAATGTAAATGCGACTCTTCCGTGCTAGGAAATAGCGTTCGCAGATGTCTACGTATCGTAGCAATAAAGTTCTAATGCTAGGAGATAGCCTTTGCAGATGTCTACGTATCGTAAGAATAGAGTTCTGATACTTCTTAAAATGAGATGTCGCAGCTCATTTCTATGTTTCATGATAAGATACAATATCCATTGCGAAGTGTCATGCATACCTCGTATTCACTTCAATGGAATGTAAATGCGACCCTTCCATGCTAGGAAATAGCCTTAGCAGATGTCTACGTATCGTAGAAATAGAGTTCTAAAGCTTCGTAGAACGCGATATCGCATCTCACTTCTATGTTTCATGATAAGATATAATATTCACTACGAAGTGTCATGTATACCTCGTATTCACTTCAAATGAATGTAAATGCGACTCTTCCGTGCTAGGAAATAGCGTTCGCAGATGTCTACGTATCGTAGCAATAAAGTTCTAATGCTTCTTAAAACGCGATATCGCATCTCACATCTGTGTTTCATGATAAGATATAATATTCATTGCGAAGTGTCATGTATACCTCGTATTCACTTCAAATGAATGTAAATGCGACTCTTCCGTGCTAGGAAATAGCGTTTGCAGATGTCTACGTATCACAGCAATAGGGTACTAATGCTTCACAAAACGAGATGTCGTGTTTCATTACTATGTTTCGTAATAAGATATACTATTCATTGTGTAATGTTATGTACACCTCGTACTCACTTCAATGGAATGTAAGTGCGACATTTCCATGCTAGAAAATAGAGATTGCAGATGTCTACGTATATTAGCAAGAGAGTTCTAATGCTTCTCAAAACGCGATATAGCACCTCATTCCTATGTTTCATGATAAGATATAATATTCATTGCGAAGTGTCATGTATATCTCGTATTCACTTCAAAAGAATGTAAATGCGACACATCCATGCTAGGAAATAGCGTTTGCAGATGTCTACGTATCGTAGCAATAGTGTTCTAATGCTTCCTAAAACGAGATGTCGCATGTCATTTCTATGTTTCGTGATAAGACATAATATTCATTGTGGAGTGTTATATATACCTCGTATTCACTTCAAAGGAATGTAAATGCGACACTTCAATTCTAGGAAATAGCCTTTGCAGATGTCTACGTATCGTAGCAATAGAGCTCTATTGCTTCTTAAAACGCGATATCGCTTCTCACTGCTATGTTTCATGATAAGATATAATATTCATTATGGAGTGTTATGTATACTTCGTACTGACTTCAAAAGAATGTAAATGCGACACTTCCACGATAGGAAATAGCCTTTGCAGATGTCTGCGTATCGTAGCAATAGAGTTCTGATGCTACTTAAAACGAGATGTCGCATTTCATTTCTATGTTTCGTGATAAGACATAATATTCATTGTGGAGTGTTACGTGTACCTCGTATTCATTTCAAAAGAATGAAAATGCGACACTTCCATGCTAGGAGATAGCCTTTGCAGATGTCTACGTATCGTAAGAATAGAGTTCTAATACTTCTTAAAATGAGATGTCGCAGCTCATTTCTATGTTTCATGATAAGATACAATATCCATTGCGAAGTGTCATGCATACCTCGTATTCACTTCAATGGAATGTAAATGCGACCCTTCCATGCTAGGAAATAGCCTTAGCAGATGTCTACGTATCGTAGAAATAGAGTTCTAAAGCTTCGTAGAACGCGATATCGCATCTCACTTCTATGTTTCATGATAAGATATAATATTCACTACGAAGTGTCATGTATACCTCGTATTCACTTCAAATGAATGTAAATGCGACTCTTCCATGCTAGGAAATAGCGTTTGCAGATGTCTACGTATCGTAGCAATAAAGTTCTAATGCTTCATAAAACGCGATTTCGCATCTCACATCTGTGTTTCATGATAAGATATAATATTCATTGCGAAGTGTCATGTATACCTCGTATTCACTTCAAATGAATGTAAATGCGACACTTCCATGCTAGGAAATAGCGTTTGCAGATGTCTACGTATCGTAGCAATAGTGTTCTAATGCTTCTTAAAACGAGATGTAGCATGTCATTTCTATGTTTCGTGATAAGACATAATATTCATTGAGGAGTGTTATGTATACCTCGTATTCACTTCAAAGGAATGTAAATGCGACACTTCCATGCTAGGAAATAGCCTTTGCAGATGTCTACGTATCGTAGAAATAGAGTTCTAAAGCTTCTTAGAACGCGATATCGCATCTCCCTTCTATGTTTCATGATAAGGTACAATATTCATTGCGAAGTGTCATGTATACCTCGATTTCACTTCAGAAGAATGTAACTGCGACACTTCCTTGCTTGGAAATATTCTTTGCAGATGTCTACGTATCACAGCAATAGGGTACTAATGCTTCACAAAACGAGATGTCGTGTTTCATTACAATGTTTCGTAATAAGATATACTATTCATTGTGTAATGTTATGTACACCTCGTACTCACTTCAATGGAATGTAAGTGCGACATTTCCATGCTAGAAAATAGAGATTGCAGGTGTCTACGTATATTAGCAAGAGAGTTCTAATGCTTCTCAAAACGCGATATAGCACCTCATTCCTATGTTTCATGATAAGATATAATATTCATTGCGAAGTGTCATGTATATCTCGTATTCACTTCAAAAGAATGTAAATGCGACACATCCATGCTAGGAAATAGCGTTTGCAGATGTCTACGTATCGTAGCAATAGTGTTCTAATGCTTCTTAAAACGAGATGTCGCATGTCATTTCTATGTTTCGTGATAAGACATAATATTCATTGTGGAGTGTTATATATACCTCGTATTCACTTCAAAGGAATGTAAATGCGACACTTCCATGCTAGGAAATAGCCTTTGCAGATGTCTACGTATTGTAGCAATAGAGTTCTATTGCTTCTTAAAACGCGATATCGCATCTCACTGCTATGTTTCATGATAAGATATAATATTCGTTATGGAGTGTTATGTATACTTCGTACTGACTTCAAAAGAATGTAAATGCGACACTTCCACGATAGGAAATAGCCTTTGCAGATGTCTGCGTATCGTAGCAATAGAGTTCTGATGCTACTTAAAACGAGATGTCGCATTTCGTTTCTATGTTTCGTGATAAGACATAATATTCATTGTGGAGTGTTACGTGTACCTCGTATTCATTTCAAAAGAATGAAAATGCGACACTTCCATGCTAGGAGATAGCCTTTGCAGATGTCTACGTATCGTAAGAATAGAGTTCTAATACTTCTTAAAATGAGATGTCGCAGCTCATTTCTATGTTTCATGATAAGATACAATATCCATTGCGAAGTGTCATGCATACCTCGTATTCACTTCAATGGAATGTAAATGCGACCCTTCCATGCTAGGAAATAGCCTTAGCAGATGTCTACGTATCGTAGAAATAGAGTTCTAAAGCTTCGTAGAACGCGATATCGCATCTCACTTCTATGTTTCATGATAAGATATAATATTCACTACGAAGTGTCATGTATACCTCGTATTCACTTCAAATGAATGTAAATGCGACTCTTCCGTGCTAGGAAATAGCGTTTGCAGATGTCTACGTATCACAGCAATAGGGTACTAATGCTTCACAAAACGAGATGTCGTGTTTCATTACTATGTTTCGTAATAAGATATACTATTCATTGTGTAATGTTATGTACACCTCGTACTCACTTCAATGGAATGTAAGTGCGACATTTCCATGCTAGAAAATAGAGATTGCAGATGTCTACGTATATTAGCAAGAGAGTTCTAATGCTTCTCAAAACGCGATATAGCACCTCATTCCTATGTTTCATGATAAGATATAATATTCATTGCGAAGTGTCATGTATATCTCGTATTCACTTCAAAAGAATGTAAATGCGACACATCCATGCTAGGAAATAGCGTTTGCAGATGTCTACGTATCGTAGCAATAGTGTTCTAATGCTTCTTAAAACGAGATGTCGCATGTCATTTCTATGTTTCGTGATAAGACATAATATTCATTGTGGAGTGTTATATATACCTCGTATTCACTTCAAAGGAATGTAAATGCGACACTTCAATTCTAGGAAATAGCCTTTGCAGATGTCTACGTATCGTAGCAATAGAGCTCTATTGCTTCTTAAAACGCGATATCGCTTCTCACTGCTATGTTTCATGATAAGATATAATATTCATTATGGAGTGTTATGTATACTTCGTACTGACTTCAAAAGAATGTAAATGCGACACTTCCACGATAGGAAATAGCCTTTGCAGATGTCTGCGTATCGTAGCAATAGAGTTCTGATGCTACTTAAAACGAGATGTCGCATTTCATTTCTATGTTTCGTGATAAGACATAATATTCATTGTGGAGTGTTACGTGTACCTCGTATTCATTTCAAAGAATGAAAATGCGACACTTCCATGCTAGGAGATAGCCTTTGCAGATGTCTACGTATCGTAAGAATAGAGTTCTAATACTTCTTAAAATGAGATGTCGCAGCTCATTTCTATGTTTCATGATAAGATACAATATCCATTGCGAAGTGTCATGCATACCTCGTATTCACTTCAATGGAATGTAAATGCGACCCTTCCATGCTAGGAAATAGCCTTAGCAGATGTCTACGTATCGTAGAAATAGAGTTCTAAAGCTTCGTAGAACGCGATATCGCATCTCACTTCTATGTTTCATGATAAGATATAATATTCACTACGAAGTGTCATGTATAGCTCGTATTCACTTCAAATGAATGTAAATGCGACTCTTCCATGCTAGGAAATAGCGTTTGCAGATGTCTACGTATCGTAGCAATAGTGTTCTAATGCTTCTTAAAACGAGATGTCGCATGTCATTTCTATGTTTCGTGATAAGACATAATATTCATTGTGGAGTGTTACGTGTGCCTCGTATTCATTTCAAAAGAATGAAAATGCGACACTTCCATGCTAGGAGATAGCCTTTGCAGATGTCTACGTATCGTAAGAATAGAGTTCTAATACTTCTTAAAATGAGATGTCGCAGCTCATTTCTATGTTTCATGATAAGATACAATATCCATTGCGAAGTGTCATGCATACCTCGTATTCACTTCAATGGAATGTAAATGCGACCCTTCCATGCTAGGAAATAGCCTTAGCAGATGTCTACGTATCGTAGAAATAGAGTTCTAAAGCTTCGTAGAACGCGATATCGCATCTCACTTCTATGTTTCATGATAAGATATAATATTCACTACGAAGTGTCATGTATACCTCGTATTCACTTCAAATGAATGTAAATGCGACTCTTCCGTGCTAGGAAATAGCGTTCGCAGATGTCTACGTATCGTAGCAATAAAGTTCTAATGCTTCTTAAAACGCGATATCGCATCTCACATCTGTGTTTCATGATAAGATATAATATTCATTGCGAAGTGTCATGTATACCTCGTATTCACTTCAAATGAATGTAAATGCGACTCTTCCGTGCTAGGAAATAGCGTTTGCAGATGTCTACGTATCACAGCAATAGGGTACTAATGCTTCACAAAACGAGATGTCGTGTTTCATTACTATGTTTCGTAATAAGATATACTATTCATTGTGTAATGTTATGTACACCTCGTACTCACTTCAATGGAATGTAAGTGCGACATTTCCATGCTAGAAAATAGAGATTGCAGATGTCTACGTATATTAGCAAGAGAGTTCTAATGCTTCTCAAAACGCGATATAGCACCTCATTCCTATGTTTCATGATAAGATATAATATTCATTGCGAAGTGTCATGTATATCTCGTATTCACTTCAAAAGAATGTAAATGCGACACATCCATGCTAGGAAATAGCGTTTGCAGATGTCTACGTATCGTAGCAATAGTGTTCTAATGCTTCCTAAAACGAGATGTCGCATGTCATTTCTATGTTTCGTGATAAGACATAATATTCATTGTGGAGTGTTATATATACCTCGTATTCACTTCAAAGGAATGTAAATGCGACACTTCAATTCTAGGAAATAGCCTTTGCAGATGTCTACGTATCGTAGCAATAGAGCTCTATTGCTTCTTAAAACGCGATATCGCTTCTCACTGCTATGTTTCATGATAAGATATAATATTCATTATGGAGTGTTATGTATACTTCGTACTGACTTCAAAAGAATGTAAATGCGACACTTCCACGATAGGAAATAGCCTTTGCAGATGTCTGCGTATCGTAGAAATAGAGTTCTGATGCTACTTAAAACGAGATGTCGCATTTCATTTCTATGTTTCGTGATAAGACATAATATTCATTGTGGAGTGTTACGTGTACCTCGTATTCATTTCAAAAGAATGAAAATGCGACACTTCCATGCTAGGAGATAGCCTTTGCAGATGTCTACGTATCGTAAGAATAGAGTTCTAATACTTCTTAAAATGAGATGTCGCAGCTCATTTCTATGTTTCATGATAAGATACAATATCCATTGCGAAGTGTCATGCATACCTCGTATTCACTTCAATGGAATGTAAATGCGACCCTTCCATGCTAGGAAATAGCCTTAGCAGATGTCTACGTATCGTAGAAATAGAGTTCTAAAGCTTCGTAGAACGCGATATCGCATCTCACTTCTATGTTTCATGATAAGATATAATATTCACTACGAAGTGTCATGTATAGCTCGTATTCACTTCAAATGAATGTAAATGCGACTCTTCCATGCTAGGAAATAGCGTTTGCAGATGTCTACGTATCGTAGCAATAAAGTTCTAATGCTTCATAAAACGCGATTTCGCATCTCACATCTGTGTTTCATGATAAGATATAATATTCATTGCGAAGTGTCATGTATACCTCGTATTCACTTCAAATGAATGTAAATGCGACACTTCCATGCTAGGAAATAGCGTTTGCAGATGTCTACGTATCGTAGCAATAGTGTTCTAATGCTTCTTAAAACGAGATGTCGCATGTCATTTCTATGTTTCGTGATAAGACATAATATTCATTGTGGAGTGTTATGTATACCTCGTATTCACTTCAAAGGAATGTAAATGCGACACTTCCATGCTAGGAAATAGCCTTTGCAGATGTCTACGTATCGTAGCAATAGAGTTCTATTGCTTCTTAAAACGCGATATCGCATCTCACTGCTATGTTTCATGATAAGATATAATATTCATTATGGAGTGTTATGTATACTTCGTAGTCACTTCAAAAGAATGTAAATGCGACACTTCCACGATAGGAAATAGCCTTTGGAGATGTCTGCGTATCGTAGCAATAGAGTTCTAATGCTACTTAAAACGAAATGTCGCATTTCATTTCTATGTTTCGTGATAAGACATAATATTCATTGTGGAGTGTTACGTGTGCCTCGTATTCATTTCAAAAGAATGAAAATGCGACACTTCCATGCTAGGAGATAGCCTTTGCAGATGTCTACGTATCGTAAGAATAGAGTTCTAATACTTCTTAAAATGAGATGTCGCAGCTCATTTCTATGTTTCATGATAAGATACAATATCCATTGCGAAGTGTCATGCATACCTCGTATTCACTTCAATGGAATGTAAATGCGACCCTTCCATGCTAGGAAATAGCCTTAGCAGATGTCTACGTATCGTAGAAATAGAGTTCTAAAGCTTCGTAGAACGCGATATCGCATCTCACTTCTATGTTTCATGATAAGATATAATATTCACTACGAAGTGTCATGTATACCTCGTATTCACTTCAAATGAATGTAAATGCGACTCTTCCGTGCTAGGAAATAGCGTTCGCAGATGTCTACGTATCGTAGCAATAAAGTTCTAATGCTTCTTAAAACGCGATATCGCATCTCACATCTGTGTTTCATGATAAGATATAATATTCATTGCGAAGTGTCATGTATACCTCGTATTCACTTCAAATGAATGTAAATGCGACACTTCCATGCTAGGAAATAGCGTTTGCAGATGTCTACGTATCGTAGCAATAGTGTTCTAATGCTTCTTAAAACGAGATGTCGCATGTCATTTCTATGTTTCGTGATAAGACATAATATTCATTGAGGAGTGTTATGTATACCTCGTATTCACTTCAAAGGAATGTAAATGCGACACTTCCATGCTAGGAAATAGCCTTTGCAGATGTCTACGTATCGTAGAAATAGAGTTCTAAAGCTTCTTAGAACGCGATATCGCATCTCCCTTCTATGTTTCATGATAAGGTACAATATTCATTGCGAAGTGTCATGTATACCTCGATTTCACTTCAGAAGAATGTAACTGCGACACTTCCTTGCTTGGAAATATTCTTTGCAGATGTCTACGTATCACAGCAATAGGGTACTAATGCTTCACAAAACGAGATGTCGTGTTTCATTACAATGTTTCGTAATAAGATATACTATTCATTGTGTAATGTTATGTACACCTCGTACTCACTTCAATGGAATGTAAGTGCGACATTTCCATGCTAGAAAATAGAGATTGCAGGTGTCTACGTATATTAGCAAGAGAGTTCTAATGCTTCTCAAAACGCGATATAGCACCTCATTCCTATGTTTCATGATAAGATATAATATTCATTGCGAAGTGTCATGTATATCTCGTATTCACTTCAAAAGAATGTAAATGCGACACATCCATGCTAGGAAATAGCGTTTGCAGATGTCTACGTATCGTAGCAATAGTGTTCTAATGCTTCTTAAAACGAGATGTCGCATGTCATTTCTATGTTTCGTGATAAGACATAATATTCATTGTGGAGTGTTATATATACCTCGTATTCACTTCAAAGGAATGTAAATGCGACACTTCCATGCTAGGAAATAGCCTTTGCAGATGTCTACGTATCGTAGCAATAGAGTTCTATTGCTTCTTAAAACGCGATATCGCATCTCACTGCTATGTTTCATGATAAGATATAATATTCGTTATGGAGTGTTATGTATACTTCGTACTGACTTCAAAAGAATGTAAATGCGACACTTCCACGATAGGAAATAGCCTTTGCAGATGTCTGCGTATCGTAGCAATAGAGTTCTGATGCTACTTAAAACGAGATGTCGCATTTCGTTTCTATGTTTCGTGATAAGACATAATATTCATTGTGGAGTGTTACGTGTACCTCGTATTCATTTCAAAAGAATGAAAATGCGACACTTCCATGCTAGGAGATAGCCTTTGCAGATGTCTACGTATCGTAAGAATAGAGTTCTAATACTTCTTAAAATGAGATGTCGCAGCTCATTTCTATGTTTCATGATAAGATACAATATCCATTGCGAAGTGTCATGCATACCTCGTATTCACTTCAATGGAATGTAAATGCGACCCTTCCATGCTAGGAAATAGCCTTAGCAGATGTCTACGTATCGTAGAAATAGAGTTCTAAAGCTTCGTAGAACGCGATATCGCATCTCACTTCTATGTTTCATGATAAGATATAATATTCACTACGAAGTGTCATGTATACCTCGTATTCACTTCAAATGAATGTAAATGCGACTCTTCCGTGCTAGGAAATAGCGTTTGCAGATGTCTACGTATCACAGCAATAGGGTACTAATGCTTCACAAAACGAGATGTCGTGTTTCATTACTATGTTTCGTAATAAGATATACTATTCATTGTGTAATGTTATGTACACCTCGTACTCACTTCAATGGAATGTAAGTGCGACATTTCCATGCTAGAAAATAGAGATTGCAGATGTCTACGTATATTAGCAAGAGAGTTCTAATGCTTCTCAGAACGCGATATAGCACCTCATTCCTATGTTTCATGATAAGATATAATATTCATTGAGGAGTGTTATGTATACCTCTTATTCACTTCAAAGGAATGTAAATGCGACACTTCCATGCTAGGAAATAGCCTTTGCAGATGTCTACGTATCGTAGAAATAGAGTTCTAAAGCTTCTTAGAACGCGATATCGCATCTCCCTTCTATGTTTCATGATAAGGTACAATATTCATTGCGAAGTGTCATGTATACCTCGATTTCACTTCAGAAGAATGTAACTGCGACACTTCCTTGCTTGGAAATATTCTTTGCAGATGTCTACGTATCACAGCAACAGGGTACTAATGCTTCACAAAACGAGATGTCGTGTTTCATTACTATGTTTCGTAATAAGATATACTATTCATTGTGTAATGTTATGTACACCTCGTACTCACTTCAATGGAATGTAAGTGCGACATTTCCATGCTAGAAAATAGAGATTGCAGGTGTCTACGTATATTAGCAAGAGAGTTCTAATGCTTCTCAAAACGCGATATAGCACCTCATTCCTATGCTTCATGATAAGATATAATATTCATTGCGAAGTGTCATGTATATCTCGTATTCACTTCAAAAGAATGTAAATGCGACACATCCATGCTAGGAAATAGCGTTTGCAGATGTCTACGTATCGTAGCAATAGTGTTCTAATGCTTCTTAAAACGAGATGTCGCATGTCATTTCTATGTTTCGTGATAAGACATAATATTCATTGTGGAGTGTTATATATACCTCGTATTCACTTCAAAGGAATGTAAATGCGACACTTCCATGCTAGGAAATAGCCTTTGCAGATGTCTACGTATCGTAGCAATAGAGTTCTATTGCTTCTTAAAACGCGATATCGCATCTCACTGCTATGTTTCATGATAAGATAAAATATTCATTATGGAGTGTTATGTATACTTCGTACTGACTTCAAAAGAATGTAAATGCGACACTTCCACGATAGGAAATAGCCTTTGCAGATGTCTGCGTATCGTAGCAATAGAGTTCTGATGCTACTTAAAACGAGATGTCGCATTTCGTTTCTATGTTTCGTGATAAGACATAATATTCATTGTGGAGTGTTACGTGTACCTCGTATTCATTTCAAAAGAATGAAAATGCGACACTTCCATGCTAGGAGATGGCCTTTGCAGATGTCTACGTATCGTAAGAATAGAGTTCTAATACTTCTTAAAATGAGATGTCGCAGCTCATTTCTATGTTTCATGATAAGATACAATATCCATTGCGAAGTGTCATGCATACCTCGTATTCACTTCAATGGAATGTAAATGCGACCCTTCCATGCTAGGAAATAGCCTTAGCAGATGTCTACGTATCGTAGAAATAGAGTTCTAAAGCTTCGTAGAACGCGATATCGCATCTCACTCCTATGTTTCATGATAAGATATAATATTCACTACGAAGTGTCATGTATACCTCGTATTCACTTCAAATGAATGTAAATGCGACTCTTCCATGCTAGGAAATAGCGTTTGCAGATGTCTACGTATCGTAGCAATAGAGTTCTAATGCTTCTTAAAACGCGATATCGCATCTCACTTCTATGTTTCATGATAAGATATAATATTCACTGCGAAGTGTCATGTATACCTCGTATTCACTTGAAATGAATGTAAATGCGACTCTTCCATGCTAGGAAATAGCGTTTGCAAATGTCTACGTATCGTAGCAATAGTGTTCTAATGCTTCTTAAAACGAGATGTCGCATGTCATTTCTATGTTTCGTGATAAGACAGAATATTCATTGTGGAGTGTTATGTATACCTCGTATTCACTTCAAAGGAATGTAAATGCGACACTTCCATGCTAGGAAATAGCCTTTGCAGATGTCTACGTATCGTAGCAATAGAGTTCTATTGCTTCTTAAAACGCGATATCGCATCTCACTGCTATGTTTCATGATAAGATATAATATTCATTATGGAGTGTTATGTATACTTCGTACTCACTTCAAAAGAATGTAAATGCGACACTTCCACGATAGGAAATAGCCTTTGCAGATGTCTGCGTATCGTAGCAATAGAGTTCTAATGCTACTTAAAATGAGATGTCGCATTTCATTTCTATGTTTCGTGATAAGACATAATATTCATTGTGGAGTGTTACGTGTGCCTCGTATTCATTTCAAAAGAATGAAAATGCGACACTTCCATGCTAGGAGATAGCCTTTGCAGATGTCTACGTATCGTAAGAATAGAGTTCTAATACTTCTTAAAATGAGATGTCGCAGCTCATTTCTATGTTTCATGATAAGATACAATATCCATTGCGAAGTGTCATGCATACCTCGTATTCACTTCAATGGAATGTAAATGCGACCCTTCCATGCTAGGAAATAGCCTTAGCAGATGTCTACGTATCGTAGAAAAAGAGTTCTAAAGCTTCGTAGAACGCGATATCGCATCTCACTTCTATGTTTCATGATAAGATATAATATTCACTACGAAGTGTCGTGTATACCTCGTATTCACTTCAAATGAATGTAAATGCGACTCTTCCATGCTAGCAAATAGCGTTTGCAGATGTCTACGTATCGTAGCAATAGAGTTCTAATGCTTCTTAAAACGCGATATCGCATCTCACTTCTATGTTTCATGATAAGATATAATATTCACTGCGAAGTGTCATGTATACCTCGTATTCACTTGAAATGAATGTAAATGCGACTCTTCCATGCTAGGAAATAGCGTTTGCAAATGTCTACGTATCGTAGCAATAGTGTTCTAGTGCTTCTTAAAACGAGATGTCGCATGTCATTTCTATGTTTCGTGATAAGACATAATATTCATTGTGGAGTGTTATGTATACCTCGTATTCACTTCAAAGGAATGTAAATGCGACACTTCCATGCTAGGAAATAGCCTTTGCAGATGTCTACGTATCGTAGCAATAGAGTTCTATTGCTTCTTAAAACGCGATATCGCATCTCACTGCTATGTTTCATGATAAGATATAATATTCATTATGGAGTGTTATGTATACTTCGTACTCACTTCAAAAGAATGTAAATGCGACACTTCCACGATAGGAAATAGCCTTTGCAGATGTCTGCGTATCGTAGCAATAGAGTTCTAATGCTACTTAAAACGAGATGTCGCATTTCATTTCTATGTTTCGTGATAAGACATAATATTCATTGTGGAGTGTTACGTGTGCCTCGTATTCATTTCAAAAGAATGAAAATGCGACACTTCCATGCTAGGAGATAGCCTTTGCAGATGTCTACGTATCGTAAGAATAGAGTTCTAATACTTCTTAAAATGAGATGTCGCAGCTCATTTCTATGTTTCATGATAAGATACAATATCCATTGCGAAGTGTCATGCATACCTCGTATTCACTTCAATGGAATGTAAATGCGACCCTTCCATGCTAGGAAATAGCCTTAGCAGATGTCTACGTATCGTAGAAATAGAGTTCTAAAGCTTCGTAGAACGCGATATCGTATCTCACTTCTATGTTTCATGATAAGATATAATATTCACTACGAAGTGTCATGTATACCTCGTATTCACTTCAAATGAATGTAAATGCGACTCTTCCGTGCTAGGAAATAGCGTTTGCAGATGTCTACGTATCGTAGCAATAAAGTTCTAATGCTTCTTAAAACGCGATATCGCATCTCACATCTGTGTTTCATGATAAGATATAATATTCATTGCGAAGTGTCATGTATACCTCGTATTCACTTCAAATGAATGTAAATGCGACACTTCCATGCTAGGAAATAGCGTTTGCAGATGTCTACGTATCGTAGCAATAGTGTTCTAATGCTTCTTAAAACGAGATGTCGCATGTCATTTCTATGTTTCGTGATAAGACATAATATTCATTGAGGAGTGTTATGTATACCTCGTATTCACTTCAAAAGAATGTAAATGCGACACTTCCACGATAGGAAATAGCCTTTGCAGATGTCTGCGTATCGTAGCAATAGAGTTCTGATGCTACTTAAAACGAGATGTCGCATTTCATTTCTATGTTTCGTGATAAGACATAATATTCATTGTGGAGTGTTATGTATACCTCGTATTCACTTCAAAAGAATGTAAATGCGACACTTCCATGCTAGGAAATAGCCTTTGCAGATGTCTACGTATCGTAAGAATAGAGTTCTAATACTTCTTAAAACGGGATGTCGCATCTCATTTCTATGTTTCAAGATAAGATATAATATCCATTGCGAAGTGTCATGCATACCTCGTATTCACTTCAATAGAATGTAAATGCGACCCTTCCATGCTAGGAAATAGCCTTTGCAGATGTCTACGTATCGTAGAAATAGAGTTCTAAAGCTTCTTAGAACGCGATATCGCATCTCACTTCTATGCTTCATGATAAGATATAATATTCATTGCGAAGTGTCATGTATACCTCGTATTCACTTCAATTGAATGTAAATGCGACACTTCCATGCTAGGAAATAGCGTTTGCAGATGTCTACGTATCGTAGCAATAGTGTTCTAATGCTTCTTAAAACGAGATGTCGCATGTCATTTCTATGTTTCGTGATAAGACATAATATTCATTGTGGAGTGTTATGTATACCTCGTATTCACTTCAAAGGAATGTAAATGCGACACTTCCATGCTAGGAAATAGCCTTTGCAGATGTCTACGTATCGTAGCAATAGAGTTCTAATGCTTCCTGGGACGCGATATCGCATCTCATTTCTATGTTTCATGATAAGATATAATATTCATTGCGAAGTGTCATGTATACCTCGTATTCACTTCAAAAGAATGTAAACGGGACACTTCCTTGCTCGGAAATAGCGTTTCCAGATGACCACGTATCGAAAGAATAGAGTTCTAATACTTCTTAAAACGAGATGTCGCATCTCATTTCTATGTTTCATGATAAGATATAACAGCCATTGCGAAGTGCCATGTGTACCTCGTATTCAGTTCAATGCAGATGTCTACGTATCGTAGCAATAGTGTTCTAATGCTTCTTAAAACGCGATATCGCACCTCATTCCTATGTTTCATGATAAGATATAATATTCATTGCGAAGTGTCATGTATATCACGAATTCACTTCAAAAGAGTGTAAATGCGACACTTCCATGCTAGGAAATAGCGTTTCCAGATGTCTACGTGTCGTAGCAATAGATTTCTAATGCTTCTTAAAACGCGATATCGCATCTCACTTCTATGTTTCATGATAAGATATAATATTCATTGCGAAGTGTCATGTATACCTCGTATTCACTTCAAAAGAATGTAAACGCGACACTTGCATGCTAGGAAATAGCGTTTGCAGATGTCTACGTATCGTAGCAATAGAGTTCTAATGCTTCTTAAAACGCGATATCGCATCTCACTTCTATGTTTCATGATAAGATGTAATATTCATTGAGGAGTGTTATGTATACCTCGTATTCACTTCAAAAGAATGTAAATGCGACACTTCCACGATAGGAAATAGCCTTTGCAGATGTCTGCGTATCGTAGCAATAGAGTTCCGATGCTACTTAAAACGAGATGTCGCATTTCATTTCTATGTTTCGTGATAAGACATAATATTCATTGTGGAGTGTTATGTATACCTCGTATTCACTTCAAAAGAATGTAAATGCGACACTTCCATGCTAGGAAATAGCCTTTGCAGATGTCTACGTATCGTAAGAATAGAGTTCTAATACTTCTTAAAACGGGATGTCGCATCTCATTTCTATGTTTCAAGATAAGATATAATATCCATTGCGAAGTGTCATGCATACCTCGTATTCACTTCAATGGAATGTAAATGCGACCCTTCCATGCTAGGAAATAGCCTTTGCAGATGTCTACGTATCGTAGAAATAGAGTTCTAAAGCTTCTTAGAACGCGATATCGCATCTCACTTCTATGCTTCATGATAAGATATAATATTCATTGCGAAGTGTCATGTATACCTCGTATTCACTTCAATTGAATGTAAATGCGACACTTCCATGCTAGGAAATAGCGTTTGCAGATGTCTACGTATCGTAGCAATAGTGTTCTAATGCTTCTTAAAACGAGATGTCGCATGTCATTTCTATGTTTCGTGATAAGACATAATATTCATTGTGGAGTGTTATGTATACCTCGTATTCACTTCAAAGGAATGTAAATGCGACACTTCCATGCTAGGAAATAGCCTTTGCAGATGTCTACGTATCGTAGCAATAGAGTTCTAATGCTTCCTGGGACGCGATATCGCATCTCATTTCTATGTTTCATGATAAGATATAATATTCATTGCGAAGTGTCATGTATACCTCGTATTCACTTCAAAAGAATGTAAACGGGACACTTCCTTGCTCGGAAATAGCGTTTCCAGATGACCACGTATCGAAAGAATAGGGTTCTAATACTTCTTAAAACGAGATGTCGCATCTCATTTCTATGTTTCATGATAAGATATAACAGCCATTGCGAAGTGCCATGTGTACCTCGTATTCACTTCAATGGAATGTAAATGTGACACTTCCATCCTAGGAAATAGCGTTTGCAGATGTCTACGTATCGTAGCAATAGTGTTCTAATGCTTCTTAAAACGCGATATCGCACCTCATTCCTATGTTTCATGATAAGATATAATATTCATTGCGAAGTGTCATGTATATCACGAATTCACTTCAAAAGAGTGTAAATGCGACACTTCCATGCTAGGAAATAGCGTTTCCAGATGTCTACGTGTCGTAGCAATAGATTTCTAATGCTTCTTAAAACGCGATATCGCATCTCACTTCTATGTTTCATGATAAGATATAATATTCATTGCGAAGTGTCATGTATACCTCGTATTCACTTCAAAAGAATGTAAACGCGACACTTGCATGCTAGGAAATAGCGTTTGCAGATGTCTACGTATCGTAGCAATAGAGTTCTAATGCTTCTTAAAACGCGATATCGCATCTCACTTCTATGTTTCATGATAAGATGTAATATTCACTACGAAGTGTCATGTATACCTCGTATTCACTTCAAATGAATGTAAATGCGACTCTTCCATGCTAGGAAATAGCGTTTGCAGATGTCTACGTATCGTAGCAATAAAGTTCTAATGCTTCTTAAAACGCGATATCGCATCTCACATCTGTGTTTCATGATAAGATATAATATTCATTGCGAAGTGTCATGTATACCTCGTATTCACTTCAAATGAATGTAAATGCGACACTTCCATGCTAGGAAATAGCGTTTGCAGATGTCTACGTATCGTAGCAATAGTGTTCTAATGCTTCTTAAAACGAGATGCCGCATGTCATTTCTATGTTTCGTGATAAGACATAATATTCATTGTGGAGTGTTATGTATACCTCGTATTCACTTCAAAGGAATGTAAATGCGACACTTCCATGCTAGGAAATAGCCTTTGCAGATGTCTACGTATCGTAGCAATAGAGTTCTAATGCTTCCTGGGACGCGATATCGCATCTCACTTCTATGTTTCATGATAAGATATAATATTCATTGCGAAGTGTCATGTATACCTCGTATTCACTTCAAAAGGATGTAAACGGGACACTTCCTTGCTCGGAAATAGCGTTTCCAGATGACCACGTATCGAAAGAATAGAGTTCTAATACTTCTTAAAACGAGATGTCGCATCTCATTTCTATGTTTCATGATAAGATATAACAGCCATTGCGAAGTGCCATGTGTACCTCGTATTCACTTCAATGGAATGTAAATGTGACACTTCCATCCTAGGAAATAGCGTTTGCAGATGTCTACGTATCGTAGCAATAGTGTTCTAATGCTTCTTAAAACGCGATATCGCACCTCATTCCTATGTTTCATGATAAGATATAATATTCATTTCGAAGTGTCATGTATATCTCGAATTCACTTCAAAAGAGTGTAAATGCGACACTTCCATGCTAGGAAATAGCGTTTCCAGATGTCTACGTGTCGTAGCAATAGATTTCTAATGCTTCTTAAAACGCGATATCGCATCTCACTTCTATGTTTCATGATAAGATATAATATTCATTGCGAAATGTCATGTATACCTCGTATTCACTTCAAAAGAATGTAAACGCGACACTTGCATGCTAGGAAATAGCGTTTGCAGATGTCTACGTATCGTAGCAATAGAGTTCTAATGCTTCTTAAAACGCGATATCGCATCTCACTTCTATGCTTCATGATAAGATATAATATTCATTGCGAAGTGTCATGTATAGCTCGTCCTCACTTCAAAAGAGTGTAAATGCGACACTTCCATGCTAGGAAATAGCCTTTGCAGATGTCTACGTATCGTAAGAATAGAGTTCTAATACTTCTTAAAACGAGATGTCGCATCTCACTTCTATGTTTCATAATAAGATATAATATTCATTATGGAGTGTTATGTATACCTCGTATTCACTTCAAAAGAATGTAAATGCGACACTTCCATGCTAGGAAATAGCCTTTGCAGGTGTCTACGTATCGTAAGAATAGAGTTCTAATACTTCTTAAAACGGGATGTCGCATCTCATTTCTATGTTTCAAGATAAGATATAATATCCATTGCGAAGTGTCATGCATACCTCGTATTCACTTCAATGGAATGTAAATGCGACCCTTCCATGCTAGGAAATAGCCTTTGCAGATGTCTACGTATCGTAGAAATAGAGTTCTAAAGCTTCTTAGAACGCGATATCGCATCTCACTTCTATGCTTCATGATAAGATATAATATTCATTGCGAAGTGTCATGTATACCTCGTATTCACTTCAATTGAATGTAAATGCGACACTTCCATGCTAGGAAATAGCGTTTGCAGATGTCTACGTATCGTAGCAATAGTGTTCTAATGCTTCTTAAAACGAGATGTCGCATGTCATTTCTATGTTTCGTGATAAGACATAATATTCATTGTGGAGTGTTATGTATACCTCGTATTCACTTCAAAGGAATGTAAATGCGACACTTCCATGCTAGGAAATAGCCTTTGCAGATGTCTACGTATCGTAGCAATAGAGTTCTAATTCTTCCTGGGACGCGATATCGCATCTCACTTCTATGTTTCATGATAAGATATAATATTCATTGCGAAGTGTCATGTATACCTCGTATTCACTTCAAAAGGATGTAAACGGGACACTTCCTTGCTCGGAAATAGCGTTTCCAGATGACCACGTATCGAAAGAATAGAGTTCTAATACTTCTTAAAACGAGATGTCGCATCTCATTTCTATGTTTCATGATAAGATATAACAGCCATTGCGAAGTGCCATGTGTACCTCGTATTCACTTCAATGGAATGTAAATGTGACACTTCCATCCTAGCAAATAGCGTTTGCAGATGTCTACGTATCGTAGCAATAGTGTTCTAATGCTTCTTAAGACGCGATATCGCACCTCATTCCTATGTTTCATGATAAGATATAATATTCATTGCGAAGTGTCATGTATATCTCGAATTCACTTCAAAAGAGTGTAAATGCGACACTTCCATGCTAGGAAATAGCGTTTACAGATGTCTACGTGTCGTAGCAATAAATTTCTAATGCTTCTTAAAACGCGATATCGCATCTCACTTCTATGTTTCATGATAAGATATAATATTCATTGCGAAGTGTCATGTATACCTCGTATTCACTTCAAAAGAATGTAAACGCGACACTTGCATGCTAGGAAATAGCGTTTGCAGATGTCTACGTATCGTAGCAATAGAGCTCTAATGCTTCTTAAAACGCGATATCGCATCTCACTTCTATGCTTCATGATAAGATATAATATTCATTGCGAAGTGTCATGTATAGCTCGTCCTCACTTCAAAAGAATGTAAATGCGACACTTCCATGCTAGGAAATAGCCTTTGCAGATGTCTACGTATCGTAAGAATAGAGTTCTAATACTTCATAAAACGAGATGTCGCATCTCACTTCTATGTTTCATAATAAGATATAATATTCATTATGGAGTGTTATGTATACCTCGTATTCACTTCAAAAGAATGTAAATGCGACACTTCCATGCTAGGAAATAGGCTTTGCAGATGTCTACGTATCGTAAGAATAGAGTTCTAATACTTCTTAAAACGGGATGTCGCATCTCATTTCTATGTTTCAAGATAAGATATAATATCCATTGCGAAGTGTCATGCATACCTCGTATTCACTTCAATGGAATGTAAATGCGACCCTTCCATGCTAGGAAATAGCCTTTGCAGATGTCTACGTATCGTAGCAATAGAGTTCTAATGCTTCTTAAAACGCGATATCGCATCTCACTTCTATGCTTCATGATAAGATATAATATTCATTGCGAAGTGTCATGTATAGCTCGTCCTCACTTCAAAAGAGTGTAAATGCGACACTTCCATGCTAGGAAATAGCCTTTGCAGATGTCTACGTATCGTAAGAATAGAGTTCTAATACTTCTTAAAACGAGATGTCGCATCTCACTTCTATGTTTCATAATAAGATATAATATTCATAATGGAGTGTTATGTATACCTCGTATTCACTTCAAAAGAATGTAAATGCGACACTTCCATGCTAGGAAATAGCCTTTGCAGATGTCTACGTATCGTAAGAATAGAGTTCTAATACTTCTTAAAACGGGATGTCGCATCTCATTTCTATGTTTCAAGATAAGATATAATATCCATTGCGAAGTGTCATGCATACCTCGTATTCACTTCAATGGAATGTAAATGCGACCCTTCCATGCTAGGAAATAGCCTTTGCAGATGTCTACGTATCGTAGAAATAGAGTTCTAAAGCTTCTTAGAACGCGATATCGCATCTCACTTCTATGCTTCATGATAAGATATAATATTCATTGCGAAGTGTCATGTATACCTCGTATTCACTTCAATTGAATGTAAATGCGACACTTCCATGCTAGGAAATAGCGTTTGCAGATGTCTACGTATCGTAGCAATAGTGTTCTAATGCTTCTTAAAACGAGATGTCGCATGTCATTTCTATGTTTCGTGATAAGACATAATATTCATTGTGGAGTGTTATGTATACCTCGTATTCACTTCAAAGGAATGTAAATGCGACACTTCCATGCTAGGAAATAGCCTTTGCAGAAGTCTACGTATCGTAGCAATAGAGTTCTAATGCTTCCTGGGACGCGATATCGCATCTCACTTCTATGTTTCATGATAAGATATAATATTCATTGCGAAGTGTCATGTATACCTCGTATTCACTTCAAAAGGATGTAAACGGGACACTTCCTTGCTCGGAAATAGCGTTTCCAGATGACCACGTATCGAAAGAATAGAGTTCTAATACTTCTTAAAACGAGATGTCGCATCTCATTTCTATGTTTCATGATAAGATATAACAGCCATTGCGAAGTGCCATGTGTACCTCGTATTCACTTCAATGGAATGTAAATGTGACACTTCCATCCTAGGAAATAGCGTTTGCAGATGTCTACGTATCGTAGCAATAGTGTTCTAATGCTTCTTAAAACGCGATATCGCACCTCATTCCTATGTTTCATGATAAGATATAATATTCATTGCGAAGTGTCATGTATATCTCGAATTCACTTCAAAAGAGTGTAAATGCGACACTTCCATGCTAGGAAATAGCGTTTCCAGATGTCTACGTGTCGTAGCAATAGATTTCTAATGCTTCTTAAAACGCGATATCGCATCTCACTTCTATGTTTCATGATAAGATATAATATTCATTGCGAAGTGTCATGTATACCTCGTATTCACTTCAAAAGAATGTAAACGCGACACTTGCATGCTAGGAAATAGCGTTTGCAGATGTCTACGTATCGTAGCAATAGAGTTCTAATGCTTCTTAAAACGCGATATCGCATCTCACTTCTATGCTTCATGATAAGATATAATATTCATTGCGAAGTGTCATGTATAGCTCGTCCTCACTTCAAAAGAATGTAAATGCGACACTTCCATGCTAGGAAATAGCCTTTGCAGATGTCTACGTATCGTAAGAATAGAGTTCTAATACTTCTTAAAACGAGATGTCGCATCTCACTTCTATGTTTCATAATAAGATATAATATTCATTATGGAGTGTTATGTATACCTAGTATTCACTTCAAAAGAATGTAAATGCGACACTTCCATGCTAGGAAATAGGCTTTGCAGATGTCTACGTATCGTAAGAATAGAGTTCTAATACTTCTTAAAACGGGATGTCGCATCTCATTTCTATGTTTCAAGATAAGATATAATATCCATTGCGAAGTGTCATGCATACCTCGTATTCACTTCAATGGAATGTAAATGCGACCCTTCCATGCTAGGAAATAGCCTTTGCAGATGTCTACGTATCGTAGAAATAGAGTTCTAAAGCTTCTTAGAACGCGATATCGCATCTCACTTCTATGCTTCATGATAAGATATAATATTCATTGCGAAGTGTCATGTATACCTCGTATTCACTTCAAAAGAATGTAAACGCGACACTTGCATGCTAGGAAATAGCCTTTGCAGATGTCTACGTATCGTAGAAATAGAGTTCTAAAGCTTCTTAGAACGCGATATCGCATCTCACTTCTATGCTTCATGATAAGATATAATATTCATTGCGAAGTGTCATGTATACCTCGTATTCACTTCAATTGAATGTAAATGCGACACTTCCATGCTAGGAAATAGCCTTTGCAGATGTCTACGTATCGTAGCATTAGTGTTCTAATGCTTCTTAAAACGAGATGTCGCATGTCATTTCTATGTTTCGTGATAAGACATAATATTCATTGTGGACTGTTATGTATACATCGTATTCACTTCAAAGGAATGTAAATGCGACACTTCCATGCTAGGAAATAGCCTTTGCAGATGTCTACGTATCGTAGCAATAGAGTTCTAATGCTTCCTGGGACGCGATATCGCATCTCACTTCTATGTTTCATGATAAGATATAATATTCATTGCGAAGTGTCATGTATATCTCGAATTCACTTCAAAAGAGTGTAAATGCGACACTCCCATGCTAGGAAATAGCGTTTCCAGATGTCTACGTGTCGTAGCAATAGATTTCTAATGCTTCTTAAAACGCGATATCGCATCTCACTTCTATGTTTCATGATAAGATATAATATTCATTGCGAAGTGTCATGTATACCTCGTATTCACTTCAAAAGAATGTAAACGCGACACTTGCATGCTAGGAAATAGCGTTTGCAGATGTCTACGAATCGTAGCAATAGAGTTCTAATGCTTCTTAAAACGCGATATCGCATCTCACTTCTATGTTTCATGATAAGATATAATATTCACTACGAAGTGTCATGTATACCTCGTATTCACTTCAAATGAATGTAAATGCGACTCTTCCATGCTAGGAAATAGCGTTTGCAGATGTCTACGTATCGTAGCAATAAAGTTCTAATGCTTCATAAAACGCGATATCGCATCTCACATCTGTGTTTCATGATAAGATATAATATTCATTGCGAAATGTCATGTATACCTCGTGTTCACTTCAAATGAATGTAAATGCGACACTTCCATGCTAGGAAATAGCGTTTGCAGATGTCTACGTATCGTAGCAATAGTGTTCTAATGCTTCTTAAAACGAGATGTCGCATGTCATTTCTATGTTTCGTGATAAGACATAATATTCATTGTGGAGTGTTATGTATACCTCGTATTCACTTCAAAGGAATGTAAATGCGACACTTCCATGCTAGGAAATAGCCTTTGCGGATGTCTACGTATCGTAGCAATAGAGTTCTAGTGCTTCCTGGGACGCGATATCGCATCTCAATTCTATGTTTCATGATAAGATATAATATTCATTGCGAAGTGTCATGTATACCTCGTATTCACTTCAAAAGAATGTAAACGGGACACTTCCTTGCTCGGAAATAGCGTTTCCAGATGACCACGTATGGAAAGAATAGAGTTCTAATACTTCTTAAAACGAGATGTCGCATCTCATTTCTATGTTTCATGATAAGATATAACAGCCATTGCGAAGTGCCATGTGTACCTCGTATTCACTTCAATGGAATGTAAATGTGACACTTCCATCCTAGGAAATAGCGTTTGCAGATGTCTACGTATCGTAGCAATAGTGTTCTAATGCTTCTTAAAACGCGATATCGCACCTCATTCCTATGTTTCATGATAAGATATAATATTCATTTCGAAGTGTCATGTATATCTCGAATTCACTTCAAAAGAGTGTAAATGCGACACTTCCATGCTAGGAAATAGCGTTTCCAGATGTCTACGTGTCGTAGCAATAGATTTCTAATGCTTCTTAAAACGCGATATCGCATCTCACTTCTATGTTTCATGATAAGATATAATATTCATTGCGAAGTGTCATGTATACCTCGTATTCACTTCAAAAGAATGTAAACGCGACACTTGCATGCTAGGAAATAGCGTTTGCAGATGTCTACGTATCGTAGCAATAGAGTTCTAATACTTCATAAAACGGGATGTCGCATCTCATTTCTATGTTTCAAGATAAGATATAATATCCATTGCGAAGTGTCATGTATACCTCGTATTCACTTCAATTGAATGTAAATGCGACACTTCCATGCTAGGAAATAGCGTTTGCAGATGTCTACGTATCGTAGCAATAGTGTTCTAATGCTTCTTAAAACGAGATGTCGCATGTCATTTCTATGTTTCGTGATAAGACATAATATTCATTGTGGAGTGTTATGTATACCTCGTATTCACTTCAAAGGAATGTAAATGCGACACTTCCATGCTAGGAAATAGCCTTTGCAGATGTCTACGTATCGTAGCAATAGAGTTCTAATGCTTCCAGGGACGCGATATCGCATCTCACTTCTATGTTTCATGATAAGATATAATATTCATTGCGAAGTGTCATGTATACCTCGTATTCACTTCAAAAGAATGTAAACGGGACACTTCCTTGCTCGGAAATAGCGTTTCCAGATGACCACGTATCGAAAGAATAGAGTTCTAATACTTCTTAAAACGAGATGTCGCATCTCATTTCTATGTTTCATGATAAGATATAACAGCCATTGCGAAGTGCCATGTGTACCTCGTATTCACTTCAATGGAATGTAAATGTGACACTTCCATCCTAGGAAATAGCGTTTGCAGATGTCTACGTATCGTAGCAATAGTGTTCTAATGCTTCTTAAAACGCGATATCGCACCTCATTCCTATGTTTCATGATAAGATATAATATTCATTGCGAAGTGTCATGTATATCTCGAATTCACTTCAAAAGAGTGTAAATGCGACACTTCCATGCTAGGAAATAGCGTTTCCAGATGTCTACGTGTCGTAGCAATAGATTTCTAATGCTTCTTAAAACGCGATATCGCATCTCACTTCTATGTTTCATGATAAGATATAATATTCATTGCGAAGTGTCATGTATACCTCGTATTCACTTCAAAAGAATGTAAACGCGACACTTGCATGCTAGGAAATAGCGTTTGCAGATGTCTACGTATCGTAGCAATAGAGTTCTAATGCTTCTTAAAACGCGATATCGCATCTCACTTCTATGCTTCATGATAAGATATAATATTCATTGCGAAGTGTCATGTATAGCTCGTCCTCACTTCAAAAGAATGTAAATGCGACACTTCCATGCTAGGAAATAGCCTTTGCAGATGTCTACGTATCGTAAGAATAGAGTTCTAATACTTCTTAAAACGAGATGTCGCATCTCACTTCTATGTTTCATAATAAGATATAATATTCATTATGGAGTGTTATGTATACCTCGTATTCACTTCAAAAGAATATAAATGCGACACTTCCATGCTAGGAAATAGGCTTCGCAGATGTCTACGTATCGTAAGAATAGAGTTCTAATACTTCTTAAAACGGGATGTCGCATCTCATTTCTATGTTTCAAGATAAGATATAATATCCATTGCGAAGTGTCATGCATACCTCGTATTCACTTCAATGGAATGTAAATGCGACCCTTCCATGCTAGGAAATAGCCTTTGCAGATGTCTACGTATCGTAGAAATAGAGTTCTAAAGCTTCTTAGAACGCGATATCGCATCTCACTTCTATGCTTCATGATAAGATATAATATTCATTGCGAAGTGTCATGTATACCTCGTATTCACTTCAAAAGAATGTAAACGCGACACTTGCATGCTAGGAAATAGCGTTTGCAGATGTCTACGTATCGTAGCAATAGCGTTCGAATGCTTCTTAAAACGCGATATCGCATCTCACTCCTATGTTTCATGATAAGATATAATATTCATTGCGAAGTGTCATGTATACCTCGTATTCACTTGAAATGAATGTAAATGCGACTCTTGCATGCTAGGAAATAGCGTTTGCAGATGTCTACGTATCGTAGCAATAGTGTTCTAATGCTTCTTAAAACGAGATGTCGCATGTCATTTCTATGTTTCGTGATAAGACATAATATTCATTGTGGAGTGTTATGTATACCTCGTATTCACTTCAAAGGAATGTAAATGCGACACTTCCATGCTAGGAAATAGCCTTTGCAGATGTCTACGTATCGTAAGAATAGAGTTCTAATACTTCTTAAAATGAGATGTCGCAGCTCATTTCTATGTTTCATGATAAGATACAATATCCATTGCGAAGTGTCATGCATACCTCGTATTCACTTCAATGGAATGTAAATGCGACTCTTCCATGCTAGGAAATAGCCTTAGCAGATGTCTACGTATCGTAGAAATAGAGTTCTAATGCTTCGTAGAACGCGATATCGCACCTCATTCCTATGTTTCATGATAAGATATAATATTCATTGCGAAGTGTCATGTATATCTCGAATTCACTTCAAAAGAGTGTAAATGCGACACTTCCATGCTAGGAAATAGCGTTTCCAGATGTCTACGTGTCGTAGCAATAGATTTCTAATGCTTCTTAAAACGCGATATCGCATCTCACTTCTATGTTTCATGATAAGATATAATATTCATTGCGAAGTGTCATGTATACCTCGTATTCACTTCAAAAGAATGTAAAGGCGACACTTGCATGCTAGGAACTAGCGTTTGCAGATGTCTACGTATCGTAGCAATAGAGTTCTAATGCTTCTTAAAACGCGATATCGCATCTCACTTCTATGCTTCATGATAAGATATAATATTCATTGCGAAGTGTCATGTATAGCTCGTCCTCACTTCAAAAGAGTGTAAATGCGACACTTCCATGCTAGGAAATAGCCTTTGCAGATGTCTACGTATCGTAAGAATAGAGTTCTAATACTTCTTAAAACGAGATGTCGCATCTCACTTCTATGTTTCATAATAAGATATAATATTCATTATGGAGTGTTATGTATACCTCGTATTCACTTCAAAAGAATGTAAATGCGACACTTCCATGCTAGGAAATAGGCTTTGCAGATGTCTACGTATCGTAAGAATAGAGTTCTAATACTTCTTAAAACGGGATGTCGCATCTCATTTCTATGTTTCAAGATAAGATATAATATCCATTGCGAAGTGTCATGCATACCTCGTATTCACTTCAATGGAATGTAAATGCGACCCTTCCATGCTAGGAAATAGCCTTTGCAGATGTCTACGTATCGTAGAAATAGAGTTCTAAAGCTTCTTAGAACGCGATATCGCATCTCACTTCTATGCTTCATGATAAGATATAATATTCATTGCGAAGTGTCACGTATACCTCGTATTCACTTCAATTGAATGTAAATGCGACACTTCCATGCTAGGATATAGCGTTTGCAGATGTCTACGTATCGTAGCAATAGTGTTCTAATGCTTCTTAAAACGAGATGTCGCATGTCATTTCTATGTTTCGTGATAAGACATAATATTCATTGTGGAGTGTTATGTATACCTCGTATTCACTTCAAAGGAATGTAAATGCGACACTTCCATGCTAGGAAATAGCCTTTGCAGATGTCTACGTATCGTAAGAATAGAGTTCTATTGCTTCTTAAAACGCGATATCGCATCTCACTGCTATGTTTCATGATAAGATATAATATTCATTGCGAAGTGTCATGTATACCTCGTATTCACTTGAAATGAATGTAAATGCGACTCTTGCATGCTAGGAAATAGCGTTTGCAGATGTCTACGTATCGTAGCAATAGTGTTCTAATGCTTCTTAAAACGAGATGTCGCATGTCATTTCTATGTTTCGTGATAAGACATAATATTCATTGTGGAGTGTTATGTATACCTCGTATTCACTTCAAAGGAATGTAAATGCGACACTTCCATGCTAGGAAATAGCCTTTGCAGATGTCTACGTATCGTAAGAATAGAGTTCTAATACTTCTTAAAATGAGATGTCGCAGCTCATTTCCATGTTTCATGATAAGATACAATATCCATTGCGAAGTGTCATGCATACCTCGTATTCACTTCAATGGAATGTAAATGCGACTCTTCCATGCTAGGAAATAGCCTTAGCAGATGTCTACGTATCGTAGAAATAGAGTTCTAATGCTTCGTAGAACGCGATATCGCACCTCATTCCTATGTTTCATGATAAGATATAATATTCATTGCGAAGTGTCATGTATATCTCGAATTCACTTCAAAAGAGTGTAAATGCGACACTTCCATGCTAGGAAATAGCGTTTCCAGATGTCTACGTGTCGTAGCAATAGATTTCTAATGCTTCTTAAAACGCGATATCGCATCTCACTTCTATGTTTCATGATAAGATATAATATTCACTACGAAGTGTCATGTATACCTCGTATTCACTTCAAATGAATGTAAATGCGACTCTTCCATGCTAGGAAATAGCGTTTGCAGATGTCTACGTATCGTAGCAATAAAGTTATAATGCTTCATAAAACGCGATATCGCATCTCACATCTGTGTTTCATGATAAGATATAATATTCATTGCGAAATGTCATGTATACCTCGTGTTCACTTCAAATGAATGTAAATGCGACACTTCCATGCTAGGAAATAGCGTTTGCAGATGTCTACGTATCGTAGCAATAGTGTTCTAATGCTTCTTAAAACGAGATGTCGCATGTCATTTCTATGTTTCGTGATAAGACATAATATTCATTGTGGAGTGTTATGTATACCTCGTATTCACTTCAAAGGAATGTAAATGCGACACTTCCATGCTAGGAAATAGCCTTTGCAGATGTCTACGTATCGTAGCAATAGAGTTCTAGTGCTTCCTGGGACGCGATATCGCATCTCACTTCTATGTTTCATGATAAGATATAATATTCATTGCGAAGTGTCATGTATACCTCGTATTCACTTCAAAAGAATGTAAACGGGACACTTCCTTGCTCGGAAATAGCGTTTCCAGATGACCACGTATGGAAAGAATAGAGTTCTAGTACTTCTTAAAACGAGATGTCGCATCTCATTTCAATGTTTCATGATAAGATATAACAGCCATTGCGAAGTGCCATGTGTACCTCGTATTCACTTCAATGGAATGTAAATGTGACACTTCCATCCTAGGAAATAGCGTTTGCAGATGTCTACGTATCGTAGCAATAGTGTTCTAATGCTTCTTAAAACGCGATATCGCACCTCATTCCTATGTTTCATGATAAGATATAATATTCATTTCGAAGTGTCATGTATATCTCGAATTCACTTCAAAAGAGTGTAAATGCGACACTTCCATGCTAGGAAATAGCGTTTCCAGATGTCTACGTGTCGTAGCAATAGATTTCTAATGCTTCTTAAAACGCGATATCGCATCTCACTTCTATGTTTCATGATAAGATATAATATTCATTGCGAAGTGTCATGTATACCTCGTATTCACTTCAAAAGAATGTAAACGCGACACTTGCATGCTAGGAAATAGCGTTTGCAGATGTCTACGTATCGTAGCAATAGAGTTCTAATGCTTCTTAAAACGCGATATCGCATCTCACTTCTATGCTTCATGATAAGATATAATATTCATTGCGAAGTGTCATGTATAGCTCGTCCTCACTTCAAAAGAGTGTAAATGCGACACTTCCATGCTAGGAAATAGCCTTTGCAGATGTCTACGTATCGTAAGAATAGAGTTCTAATACTTCTTAAAACGAGATGTCGCATCTCACTTCTATGTTTCATAATAAGATATAATATTCATTATGGAGTGTTATGTATACCTCGTATTCACTTCAAAAGAATGTAAATGCGACACTTCCATGCTAGGAAATAGCCTTTGCAGATGTCTACGTATCGTAAGAATAGAGTTCTAATACTTCATAAAACGGGATGTCGCATCTCATTTCTATGTTTCAAGATAAGATATAATATCCATTGCGAAGTGTCATGTATACCTCGTATTCACTTCAATTGAATGTAAATGCGACACTTCCATGCTAGGAAATAGCGTTTGCAGATGTCTACGTATCGTAGCAATAGTGTTCTAATGCTTCTTAAAACGAGATGTCGCATGTCATTTCTATGTTTCGTGATAAGACATAATATTCATTGTGGAGTGTTATGTATACCTCGTATTCACTTCAAAGGAATGTAAATGCGACACTTCCATGCTAGGAAATAGCCTTTGCAGATGTCTACGTATCGTAGCAATAGAGTTCTAATGCTTCCAGGGACGCGATATCGCATCTCACTTCTATGTTTCATGATAAGATATAATATTCATTGCGAAGTGTCATGTATACCTCGTATTCACTTCAAAAGAATGTAAACGGGACACTTCCTTGCTCGGAAATAGCGTTTCCAGATGACCACGTATCGAAAGAATAGAGTTCTAATACTTCTTAAAACGAGATGTCGCATCTCATTTCTATGTTTCATGATAAGATATAACAGCCATTGCGAAGTGCCATGTGTACCTCGTATTCACTTCAATGGAATGTAAATGTGACACTTCCATCCTAGGAAATAGCGTTTGCAGATGTCTACGTATCGTAGCAATAGTGTTCTAATGCTTCTTAAAACGCGATATCGCACCTCATTCCAATGTTTCATGATAAGATATAATATTCATTGCGAAGTGTCATGTATATCTCGAATTCACTTCAAAAGAGTGTAAATGCGACACTTCCATGCTAGGAAATAGCGTTTCCAGATGTCTACGTGTCGTAGCAATAGATTTCTAATGCTTCTTAAAACGCGATATCGCATCTCACTTCTATGTTTCATGATAAGATATAATATTCATTGCGAAGTGTCATGTATACCTCGTATTCACTTCAAAAGAATGTAAACGCGACACTTGCATGCTAGGAAATAGCGTTTGCAGATGTCTACGTATCGTAGCAATAGAGTTCTAATGCTTCTTAAAACGCGATATCGCATCTCACTTCTATGCTTCATGATAAGATATAATATTCATTGCGAAGTGTCATGTATAGCTCGTCCTCACTTCAAAAGAATGTAAATGCGACACTTCCATGCTAGGAAATAGCCTTTGCAGATGTCTACGTATCGTAAGAATAGAGTTCTAATACTTCTTAAAACGAGATGTCGCATCTCACTTCTATGTTTCATAATAAGATATAATATTCATTATGGAGTGTTATGTATACCTCGTATTCACTTCAAAAGAATATAAATGCGACACTTCCATGCTAGGAAATAGGCTTCGCAGATGTCTACGTATCGTAAGAATAGAGTTCTAATACTTCTTAAAACGGGATGTCGCATCTCATTTCTATGTTTCAAGATAAGATATAATATCCATTGCGAAGTGTCATGCATACCTCGTATTCACTTCAATGGAATGTAAATGCGACCCTTCCATGCTAGGAAATAGCCTTTGCAGATGTCTACGTATCGTAGCAATAGCGTTCGAATGCTTCTTAAAACGCGATATCGCATCTCACTTCTATGTTTCATGATAAGATATAATATTCATTGCGAAGTGTCATGTATACCTCGTATTCACTTGAAATGAATGTAAATGCGACTCTTGCATGCTAGGAAATAGCGTTTGCAGATGTCTACGTATCGTAGCAATAGTGTTCTAATGCTTCTTAAAACGAGATGTCGCATGTCATTTCTATGTTTCGTGATAAGACATAATATTCATTGTGGAGTGTTATGTATACCTCGTATTCACTTCAAAGGAATGTAAATGCGACACTTCCATGCTAGGAAATAGCCTTTGCAGATGTCTACGTATCGTAAGAATAGAGTTCTTATACTTCTTAAAATGAGATGTCGCAGCTCATTTCTATGTTTCATGATAAGATACAATATCCATTGCGAAGTGTCATGCATACCTCGTATTCACTTCAATGGAATGTAAATGCGACTCTTCCATGCTAGGAAATAGCCTTAGCAGATGTCTACGTATCGTAGAAATAGAGTTCTAATGCTTCGTAGAACGCGATATCGCACCTCATTCCTATGTTTCATGATAAGATATAATATTCATTGCGAAGTGTCATGTATATCTCGAATTCACTTCAAAAGAGTGTAAATGCGACACTTCCATGCTAGGAAATAGCGTTTCCAGATGTCTACGTGTCGTAGCAATAGATTTCTAATGCTTCTTAAAACGCGATATCGCATCTCACTCCTATGTTTCATGATAAGATATAATATTCATTGCGAAGTGTCATGTATACCTCGTATTCACTTCAAAAGAATGTAAAGGCGACACTTGCATGCTAGGAAATAGCGTTTGCAGATGTCTACGTATCGTAGCAATAGAGTTCTAATGCTTCTTAAAACGCGATATCGCATCTCACTTCTATGCTTCATGATAAGATATAATATTCATTGCGAAGTGTCATGTATAGCTCGTCCTCACTTCAAAAGAGTGTAAATGCGACACTTCCATGCTAGGAAATAGCCTTTGCAGATGTCTACGTATCGTAAGAATAGAGTTCTAATACTTCTTAAAACGAGATGTCGCATCTCACTTCTATGTTTCATAATAAGATATAATATTCATTATGGAGTGTTATGTATACCTCGTATTCACTTCAAAAGAATGTAAATGCGACACTTCCATGCTAGGAAATAGGCTTTGCAGATGTCTACGTATCGTAAGAATAGAGTTGTAATACTTCTTAAAACGTGATGTCGCATCTCATTTCTATGTTTCAAGATAAGATATAATATCCATTGCGAAGTGTCATGCATACCTCGTATTCACTTCAATGGAATGTAAATGCGACCCTTCCATGCTAGGAAATAGCCTTTGCAGATGTCTACGTATCGTAGCAATAGTGTTCTAATGCTTCTTAAAACGAGATGTCGCATGTCATTTCTATGTTTCGTGATAAGACATAATATTCATTGTGGAGTATTATGTATACCTCGTATTCACTTCAAAGGAATGTAAATGCGACACTTCCATGCTAGGAAATAGCCTTTGCAGATGTCTACGTATCGTAGCAATAGAGTTCTATTGCTTCTTAAGACGCGATATCGCATCTCACTGCTATGTTTCATGATAAGATATATTATTCATTATGGAGTGCTATGTATCCTTCGTACTCACTTCAAAAGAATGTAAATGCGACACTTCCACGATAGGAAATAGCCTTTGCAGATGTCTGCGTATCGTAGCAATAAAGATCTAATGCTACTTAAAACGAGATGTCGCATTTCATTTCTATGTTTCGTGATAAGACATAATATTCATTGTGGACTGTTACGTGTACCTCGTATTCATTTCAAAAGAATGAAAATGCGACACTTCCATGCTAGGAGATAGCCTTTGCAGATGTCTACGTATCGTAAGAATAGAGTTCTAATACTTCTTAAAATGAGATGTCGCAGCTCATTTCTATGTTTCATGATAAGATACAATATCCATTGCGAAGTGTCATGCATACCTCGTATTCACTTCAATGGAATGTAAATGCGACCCTTCCATGCTAGGAAATAGCCTTTGCAGATGTCTTCGTATCGTAGAAATAGAGTTCTAAAGCTTCTTAGAACTCGATATCGCATCTCACTTCTGTGTTTCATGATAAGATATAATATTCAATGCGAAGTGTCATGTATACCTCGTATTCACTTCAAAAGAATGTAAACGGGACACTTCCTTGCTCGGAAATAGCGTTTCCAGATGACCACGTATCGAAAGAATGGAGTTCTAATACTTCTTAAAACGAGATGTCGCATCTCATTTCTATGTTTCATGATAAGATATAATATCCATTGCGAAGTGCCATGTATTCCTCGTATTCACTTCAATGGAATGTAAATGCGACATTTCCTTGCTAGGAAATAGAGTTTGCAGATGTCTACGTATATTAGCAATAGAGTTCTAATGCTTCTCAAAACGCGATATAGCACCTCATTCCTATGTTTCATGATAAGATATAATATTCATTGCGAAGTGTCATGTATACCTCGTATTCACTTCAAAAGAATGTAAACGCGACACTTGCATGCTAGGAAATAGCGTTTGCAGATGTCTACATATCGTAGCAATAGAGTTCTAATGCTTCTTAAAACGCGATATAGCACCTCATTCCTATGTTTCATGATAAGATATAATATTCATTGCGAAGTGTCATGTATATCTCGTATTCACTTCAAAAGAATGTAAATGCGACACTTCCATGCTAGGAAATAGCGTTTCCAGATGTCTACGTGTCGTAGCAATAGATTTCTAATGCTTCTTAAAACGCGATATCGCATCTCACTTCTATGCTTCATGATAAGATATAATATTCATTGCGAAGTGTCATGTATACCTCGTATTCACTTCAATTTAATGTAAATGCGACACTTCCATGCTAGGAAATAGCGTTTGCAGATGTCTACGTATCGTAGCAATATTGTTCTAATGCTTCTTAAAACGAGATGTCGCATGTAATTTATATGTTTCGTGATAAGACATAGTATTCATTGTGGAGTGTTATGTATACCTCGTATTCACTTCAAAAGAATGTAAATGCGACACTTCCATGCTAGGAAATAGCCTTTGCAGATGTCTACGTATCGTAGCAATAGAGTTCTAATGCTTCTTGGGACGCGATATCGCATCTCACTTCTGTGTTTCATGATAAGATATAATATTGAATGCGAAGTGTCATGTATAGCTCGTCCTCACTTCAAAAGAGTGTAAATGCGACACTTCCATGCTAGGAAATAGCCTTTGCAGATGTCTACGTATCGTAAGAATAGAGTTCTAATACTTCTTAAAACGAGATGTCGCATCTCACTTCTATGTTTCATAATAAGATATAATATTCATTATGGAGTGTTATGTATACCTCGTATTCACTTCAAAAGAATGTAAATGCGACACTTCCATGCTAGGAAATAGCCTTTGCAGATGTCTACGTATCGTAAGAATAGAGTTCTAATACTTCTTAAAACGGGATGTCGCATCTCATTTCTATGTTTCAAGATAAGATATAATATCCATTGCGAAGTGTAATGTATACCTCGTATTCACTTCAATTGAATGTAAATGCGACACTTCCATGCTAGGAAATAGCGTTTGCAGATGTCTACGTATCGTAGCAATAGTGTTCTAATGCTTCTTAAAACGAGATGTCGCATGTCATTTCTATGTTTCGTGATAAGACATAATATTCATTGTGGAGTGTTATGTATACCTCGTATTCACTTCAAAGGAATGTAAATGCGACACTTCCATGCTAGGAAATAGCCTTTGCAGATGTCTACGTATCGTAGCAATAGAGTTCTAATGCTTCCAGGGACGCGATATCGCATCTCACTTCTATGTTTCATGATAAGATATAATATTCATTGCGAAGTGTCATGTATACCTCGTATTCACTTCAAAAGAATGTAAACGGGACACTTCCTTGCTCGGAAATAGCGTTTCCAGATGACCACGTATCGAAAGAATAGAGTTCTAATACTTCTTAAAACGAGATGTCGCATCTCATTTCTATGTTTCATGATAAGATATAACAGCCATTGCGAAGTGCCATGTGTACCTCGTATTCACTTCAATGGAATGTAAATGTGACACTTCCATCCTAGGAAATAGCGTTTGCAGATGTCTACGTATCGTAGCAATAGTGTTCTAATGCTTCTTAAAACGCGATATCGCACCTCATTCCTATGTTTCATGATAAGATATAATATTCATTGCGAAGTGTCATGTATATCTCGAATTCACTTCAAAAGAGTGTAAATGCGACACTTCCATGCTAGGAAATAGCGTTTCCAGATGTCTACGTGTCGTAGCAATAGATTTCTAATGCTTCTTAAAACGCGATATCGCATCTCACTTCTATGTTTCATGATAAGATATAATATTCATTGCGAAGTGTCATGTATACCTCGTATTCACTTCAAAAGAATGTAAACGCGACACTTGCATGCTAGGAAATAGCGTTTGCAGATGTCTACGTATCGTAGCAATTGAGTTCTAATGCTTCTTAAAACGCGATATCGCATCTCACTTCTATGCTTCATGATAAGATATAATATTCATTGCGAAGTGTCATGTATAGCTCGTCCTCACTTCAAAAGAATGTAAATGCGACACTTCCATGCTAGGAAATAGCCTTTGCAGATGTCTACGTATCGTAAGAATAGAGTTCTAATACTTCTTAAAACGAGATGTCGCATCTCACTTCTATGTTTCATAATAAGATATAATATTCATTATGGAGTGTTATGTATACCTCGTATTCACTTCAAAAGAATATAAATGCGACACTTCCATGCTAGGAAATAGGCTTTGCAGATGTCTACGTATCGTAAGAATAGAGTTCTAATACTTCTTAAAACGGGATGTCGCATCTCATTTCTATGTTTCAAGATAAGATATAATATCCATTGCGAAGTGTCATGCATACCTCGTATTCACTTCAATGGAATGTAAATGCGACCCTTCCATGCTAGGAAATAGCCTTTGCAGATGTCTACGTATCGTAGAAATAGAGTTCTAAAGCTTCTTAGAACGCGATATCGCATCTCACTTCTATGCTTCATGATAAGATATAATATTCATTGCGAAGTGTCATGTATACCTCGTATTCACTTCAAAAGAATGTAAACGCGACACTTGCATGCTAGGAAATAGCGTTTGCAGATGTCTACGTATCGTAGCAATAGCGTTCGAATGCTTCTTAAAACGCGATATCGCATCTCACTTCTATGTTTCATGATAAGATATAATATTCATTGCGAAGTGTCATGTATACCTCGTATTCACTTGAAATGAATGTAAATGCGACTCTTGCATGCTAGGAAATAGCGTTTGCAGATGTCTACGTATCGTAGCAATAGTGTTCTAATGCTTCTTAAAACGAGATGTCGCATGTCATTTCTATGTTTCGTGATAAGACATAATATTCATTGTGGAGTGTTATGTATACCTCGTATTCACTTCAAAGGAATGTAAATGCGACACTTCCATGCTAGGAAATAGCCTTTGCAGATGTCTACGTATCGTAGCAATAGAGTTCTATTGCTTCCTAAAACGCGATATCGCATCTCACTGCTATGTTTCATGATAAGATATATTATTCATTATGGAATGCTATGTATCCTTCGTACTCACTTCAAAAGAATGTAAATGCGACACTTCCACGATAGGAAATAGCCTTTGCAGATGTCTGCGTATCGTAGCAATAAAGATCTAATGCTACTTAAAACGAGATGTCGCATTTCATTTCTATGTTTCGTGATAAGACATAATATTCATTGTGGAGTGTTACGTGTACCTCGTATTCATTTCAAAATAATGAAAATGCGACACTTCCATGCTAGGAGATAGCCTTTGCAGATGTCTACGTATCGTAAGAATAGAGTTCTAATACTTCTTAAAATGAGATGTCGCAGCTCATTTCTATGTTTCATGATAAGATACAATATCCATTGCGAAGTGTCATGCATACCTCGTATTCACTTCAATGGAATGTAAATGCGACCCTTCCATGCTAGGAAATAGCCTTTGCAGATGTCTACGTATCGTAGAAATAGAGTTCTAAAGCTTCTTAGAACTCGATATCGCATCTCACTTCTGTGTTTCATAATAAGATATAATATTCAATGCGAAGTGTCATGTATACCTCGTATTCACTTCAAAAGAATGTAAACGGGACACTTCCTTGCTCGGAAATAGCGTTTCCAGATGACCACGTATCGAAAGAATGGAGTTCTAATACTTCTTAAAACGAGATGTCGCATCTCATTTCTATGTTTCATGATAAGATATAATATCCATTGCGAAGTGCCATGTATTCCTCGTATTCACTTCAATGGAATGTAAATGCGACATTTCCTTGCTAGGAAATAGAGTTTGCAGATGTCTACGTATATTAGCAATAGAGTTCTAATGCTTCTCAAAACGCGATATAGCACCTCATTCCTATGTTTCATGATAAGATATAATATTCATTGCGAAGTGTCATGTATACCTCGTATTCACTTCAAAAGAATGTAAACGCGACACTTGCATGCTAGGAAATAGCGTTTGCAGATGTCTACATATCGTAGCAATAGAGTTCTAATGCTTCTTAAAACGCGATATAGCACCTCATTCCTATGTTTCATGATAAGATATAATATTCATTGCGAAGTGTCATGTATATCTCGTATTCACTTCAAAAGAATGTAAATGCGACACTTCCATGCTAGGAAATAGCGTTTCCAGATGTCTACGTGTCGTAGCAATACATTTCTAATGCTTCTTAAAACGCGATATCGCATCTCACTTCTATGCTTCATGATAAGATATAATATTCATTGCGAAGTGTCATGTATACCTCGTATTCACTTCAATTTAATGTAAATGCGACACTTCCATGCTAGGAAATAGCGTTTGCAGATGTCTACGTATCGTAGCAATATTGTTCTAATGCTTCTTAAAACGAGATGTCGCATGTCATTTCTATGTTTCGTGATAAGACATAGTATTCATTGTGGAGTGTTATGTATACCTCGTATTCACTTCAAAAGAATGTAAATGCGACACTTCCATGCTAGGAAATAGCCTTTGCAGATGTCTACGTATCGTAGCAATAGAGTTCTAATGCTTCTTGGGACGCGATATCGCATCTCACTTCTGTGTTTCATGATAAGATATAATATTGAATGCGAAGTGTCATGTATACCTCGTATTCACTTCAAAAGAATGTAAACGGGACACTTCCTTACTCGGAAATAGCGTTTCCAGATGACCACGTATCGAAAGAATGGAGTTCTAATACTTCTTAAAACGAGATGTCGCATCTCATTTCTATGTTTCATGATAAGATATAATATCCATTGCGCAGTGCCATGTATACCTCGTATTCACTTCAGTGGAATGTAAATGCGACATTTCCTTGCTAGGAAATAGAGTTTGCAGATGTCTACGTATATTAGCAATAGAGTTCTAATGCTTCTCAAAACGCGATATAGCACCTCATTCCTATGTTTCATGATAAGATATAATATTCATTGCGAAGTGTCATGTATATCTCGTATTCATTTCAAACGAATGTAAATGCGACCCTTCCATGCTAGGAAATAGCCTTTGCAGATGTCTACGTATCGTAGAAATAGAGTTCTAAAGCTTCTTAGAACGCGATATCGCATCTCACTTCTGTGTTTCATGATAAGATATAATATTCATTGCGAAGTGTCATGTATATCTCGTATTGACTTCAAAAGAATGTAAATGCGACACTTCCATGCTAGGAAATAGCATTTCCAGATGTCTACGTATCGTAGCAATAGGGTTCTAATGCTTCTTAAAACGCGATATCGCATCTCACTTCTATGTTTCGTAATAAGATATAATATTCATTGTGGAGTGTTATGTATACCTCGTATTCACTTCAAAAGAATGTAAATGCTACACTTCCTTGCTAGGAAATAACATTTGCAGATGTCTACGCATCGTAGCAATAGAGTTCAAGTGCTTCTTAAATTGCGATATCGCATCTCACTTCTATGTTTCGAGATAAGATATAATATTCATTGCGAATTGTCATGTATACCTCGTATAAACCTCAAAACAATGTAAATTGCGGCATTTCCATGCTAGGAAATAGCGATTGCAGATGTCTACGTATCGTAGCAATAGAGTTCTACTGCTTCTTAAAGCAAGATGTCGCATTTCATTTCTATGTTTCGTGATAAGATATCATATTCATTGTAGAGTGTTATGTGTTCCTCGTCTACACTTCAAATAAATGTAAATGCGCCACTTCCTTGCTAGGAAATAGCGTTTCCAGATGTCTACGTATCGAAGGAATATAGTTCTAATGCTTCTTAAATGGCGATATTGCATCTCATTTCTATGTTTCATGAAAGGATATAATATTCATTGCGAAGTGTCATGTATACCTCGTACTCACTTCAAACGAATGTAAATGCGACACTTCCGTGCTAGGAAATAGCGTTTGCAGATGTCTACGTATCACAGCAATAGAGTACTAATGCTTCTTAAAACAAGATGTCGCATTTCATTTCTATGTTTCGTGATTAGATATAATATTCATTGTGGAGTGTCATGTATACCTCGTATTCACTTCAGGAGGATGTAAATGCGACACTTCCTTGCTAGGAAATAGCGTTTCCAGATGACTACGTGTCGAAACAATAGAGATCTAATGATTCTTAAAACGCGATATCGCATCTCACTTCTATGTTTCATGGAAGGATATAATATTCATTGCGAAGTGTCATGTATACCTCGTATTCACGTCAAAAGAATATAAATGCGACACTTCCATGCTAGGAAATACTGTTTGCAGATGTCTACGTATCGTAGCAATAGAGTTCTAATGCTTCTTAAAACGCGATATCGCATCTCACTTCTTAGTTTCATGATGATATAGAATATTCATTGCGAAGTGTCATGTATACCTCGTATTCACTTCAAAAGAATGTAAATGCGACACTTCCATGCTAGGAAATAGCGTTTGCAGATGTCTACGTATCGTAGCAATAGAGTTCTAATCCATCTTAAAACGAGATGTCGCATTTCATTTCTATGTTTCATGATAAGATGTAATATTCATTGTGGAGTGTTATGTATACCTCGCATTCACTTCAAAAGAATGTAATTGCGACACTTCGCTGCTAGGAAGTAGAGTTTGCAGATGTCTACGTATCGAAGCAATAGATTTCTAATGCTTCTTAAAACGAGATATCGCATTTCATTTCTATGTTTCGTGATAAGATATAATATTCATTGTGGAGTGTTATGTATACCTCGCATTCACTTCAAAAGAATGTAATCGCGGCACTTCGCTGCTAGGAAGTAGAGTTTGCAGATGTCTACGTATCGAAGCAATAGGTTTCTAATGCTTCTCAAAACGCGATGTCGCATCTCACTTCTTAGTTTCATGGTCAGATATAATATCCATTGCGAAGTGTTATGTATTCCCCGTCTACACTTCAAATAAATGTAAATGCGCCACTTCCTTTCTAGGAAATAGCGTTTCCAGATGTCTACGTATCGAAGGAATATAGTTCTAATGCTTCTTAAATAGCGATATCGCATTCCATTTCTATGTTTCATGATAAGATATAATATTCATTGCGAAGTGTCATGTATACCTCGTATTCACTTCAAATGAATGTAAATGCGACACTTCCGTGCTAGCAAATAGCGTTTGCAGATGTCTACGTATCACAGCAGTAGAGTACTAATGCTTCTTAAAACGAGATGTCGCATTTCATTTCTATGTTTCGTAATAAGATATAATATTCATTGTGGAATGTTATGTATACCTCGCATTCACATCAAAAGTATGTAAATGCGACACTTTCCTTTTCCTTGCTAGGAAATAACATTTGCAGATGTCTAAGCATCGTAGCTATAGAGTCGTAATGCTTCCTAAAACGCGATATCGCATCTCACTTCTATGTTTCATGATAAGATATAATATTCATTGCGAAGTGTCACGTATACCTCGTATTCACTTCAAATGAATGTAAATGCGACACTTCCATGCTAGGAAATAGCGTTTGCAGATGTCTACGTATCGGAGCAATGGAGTTCTAATGCTTCTTAAAACGAGATGTCGCATTTCATTTCTATGTTTCGTGATAAGATATAATATTCATTGTGGATTGTTATGTATACCTCGTATTCACCTCAAAAGAATGTAAATGCGACACTTCGTTGCTAGGAAATACTGTTTGCAGATGTCTACGTATCGAAGCAATGGAGTTCTTGTGCTCCTTAAAACGCGATATCGCATCTCATTTCTATGTTTCATGATGAGATGTTATATTCAAAGCAACACGTTACGTTTATCTTGTCTACACTTCAAATGAATGTAAATCCCACACTTCCTTGCTACAGAATATAGCTTGCAGATGTCTACGTGTCGGGGCAATAGAGTTATAATGCTTCGTTAAACGCGATTTCGCAGATAATTTCTGTGAAAAATGACAAGATGTATTTGTATGTAACGCGTTCCGTATATCTCGACAGCACTTCAAAGGAATGTAAATCTCACACTTCTCTGCTACGAAATAGCGCTTCTAGATGACCAGATATCGAAGCACTAGAGTTCTCATGCTACATAAAGTGCGATATCGCATATCATTTCTATGTCTCATTGAAAATAATGTAAATACTGCACTTGCTTGCTACCGAACAGCGTTTCTAGCTGTGTACGCATCGAAACCATAATGTTCTAATTCTTCAAAGAACGCGATATCGCATCTCATTTCTATGTCACATGATCAGATGTAATCTCAATGCAACGCGTGATGTATATCTCGTCTACACTTCAAATGAAAGTGGATGCATCACTTCCTTGCTACGGAACAGTGTTTCTAGATGTCTACGAATCGAGGCAAAGGAGTTCTAATGTTTCATGGAACGCGATATAGCATTTCACATCAAGAGTTCGAAGTATGTATGTAGATTTTAATGATCTATAAATCAGACTATGCTTATCTGCTTCTACACTGCAAAACAATGTGATGCTACACTTCCTCGCAAGAGAATAGCGTTTCTAGATGTCAAAGTGTAAAAACAACAGGGTTCTGTTTCTTGATTCCGCGCGATGTCGCATATCGTTTGATTGTTCCGCGTTAAGATATAGTATTCAATGCAACGCGCTTTGTGTATCCGCATACAAAAAGAATATAAATCCCACACTTTCTTCCAACGAGATAGCGTTTCTAGGTATCTACGCGTAGAAGCAATAGAGTTCTCTTACTTCATTCAATGCGATGTCGCAATTCATTTCAATGCCGCATGATATGATGTAATATTCATTGTATCGCGTTATGTTTATCGGCTTCTGCAAATCAATTGAATGTGAACCCTACACTCTATTGCAGGGGGATAGCGTTTTTAGATATCTACTTGTCGAAGCAATAAAGTTCTATTATTTTATTCAGATCTATGTCGCATCTCATTTCAATGCCGCATGTTGAGATGTAAATGAAACGCGTTACGTTTATCTGCTTCTACATATCAACAGTATAAAAATCCTACATTATCTTGCCATGCTACTAAGGCAAATATATTCATCTGTCGACATCGTGAACATTGTTTTTTGGCAAAATTGCAGAAAAACAAATATACTATAAGTAAAGTAATAAACATCATTATATTAAATTTAACTCTGTTCATCGTTGCCTTATTGGACACATCCATAACAATATACAGGGTGGGGCAGTAATAAGTAGCACCTCAGATATCCACGAAACTATAAGTTTCATAGAAGTTTTTGCTAATATAAAATTGCATAGTACAAAGGGCCCATCCGTTGATGAAAATAGTTTTTTTGTAAGTGGAATTATGTTGGACATATGAAGGTTACCTTCATTTTTTAAAATGAACTGGTATGTCCATTCTTCCGTAATACGATAGAGCATTTTGAAGCAAGTTCAACGATCTGTAACATGAAGGCACTGAAGGTTACAAAAAGTAAAGAAAGGCGATAATACTCACGGTTTTGATAGTAAATGAAACATACGTATCATAAACAGTGGTGGAAGGCGTAATACTTACCGTTTACTTCACTGTGAATAAACACTTTTCGAAGGGCATTTCAATAGTTTGCAGCATAAGTTAAACATGATAAGATTAGTATTGAAAAATCGGTTCGAATACGTTTGGTTAAGCTTTCTTTGTGTCGTTCATTTTATAAGTACTGAGCTGCGGATTCCTGAGGACAGCTCACAAAATTGTTGAACTATGGAAGATTATCATTGTGAATTTGAATCAAAAGGTAATTAAATTCCATTAGATTGTAAACCGATCTCAATGTTTCATTTTAGATAGTAAGATTAAATACTCTTTACAAAACTACAAGAATGGATACATACCTTTCTGTTACTATTATTTCATAAAGAATTATAATTGCAATTATATAGTTCATTACGATAAAAAATATTTCTCAGTAAATTCTAAATATTAAATAAAAGAATCAAGTAAAACATTTTTAATAATTACGAATATGAAAAATACTTGAACATTCCAATAGAAAGATGTCTAAACAGGAGCTAGAAAAGTCAAACATTCAATTTCAATTCCAGAATTCATCTATAAGAGGTAAAATGTTTCGAAAGCTTTAATTACAGTCTTTAATGCGAGCAGCTGGGCAGTATTTCAATTTTTAAGAAAATTGATGAAAGTCAACCATTTTGAAGAGGTCAGAATCTTTGTTGTTTGAGCAATAAGTGAATCACAAATAACTGCATAAATTCCAGGCTTAAAAACTTATGGATTAAATCCTATGCAGACTCGTTTATGAGCGAGTTACTAAATAATAATCCACACTAAGTAATCATTTTAAAACTTAAACGATTACATCTCGCGAACTTTCAAAGATATCAGAAGCGTGAAAAGTATGTGGTTTATCAAAAACTCTTCTAAAAGAACGGACGAAGTCAATAGAAATCTTTGTTGAAGTAAGCAAGTTCTAAAGTTCTAAGCAACGCGATGGCCCTTATCTGCCTATGTTTCATAGCAAGTAAGTTCTGAATTTCTATGAAATCCGATGGAAGTCCTCACTACTAACGATTCAAAGTAAGTTCTCAAATTCTCAGTTCTACGTTTAAAACTATGTGTGTTCTATATATCTATGTAAAGTGATGGTTCCTATTAGTTGTGACGGAAACCTATATATAGTAAGTCAGGGAAGTTCGAAGGGGTTAATTATCTAAATGCTTTAAGGTGTAAGACGTACTTTAATCTAAAGCGATCTATCGTTCCAAGGCATCCGCTCACGCACAACTTTTCTTGGACGCCAGATGCTCAGAAAGTAGCAAAGGGATAGACTACACGACCCCGGGAATCCTGGGGCGGAACAACCCTTGAAACTTCGAAATGCTCCTCCTCTCGACTACGCCTAGCCAAGTACACACACTCAGGTCGCGAGATACTGAAGTCATGGCATGTTCATTTACGGTCTCGACGTGGGTTTAACTAACAAGGGCTACGGGAAACTACGCAACACGCCGCGAATTACCGGGTATCATAACTCGCTTCACGATATAAGATACAATATACAATATGTGACTCAAGAAATGAAACGCTTTAGCGAATAAGCTCTCACGTTCTCTTCTTCAGGTTCCTTGAATTCGCTGGTGGTCCTCGGGTCTCCTGGATCCTCCTCGGCGCTCCTTGGTGGAGTGGGCTGTAGGCTTCGGTATTGTTCGGGTCCATCGATCAGTGGACTTCGGCGATTTCCTCTTCTCGCCCCCTTGGCTGTCCCTGAGGGGATCCTCCTGATCATTTAAATTGCATAGCGCCTCGCGCGCCGCGCTCCCATGGCACACCTGCAGGGCCGCTGGACTTTTGACTTCTCATTAGGGGGTTGAGGATGGTTGAGGACCTTCTCACATCCCAGAGCATTATAAAGCACAGAAGCAGATAAGCATAATGCGATGCATAGAGCTTTACAACCTTCTAACTTACTTTGAACTGTTTATATGAAATGCGATATTGCGGTGCATGAAGCATGACAAATTAAATGCTTCGGCACCTGGACATCGAGAAACGCTATCCCCGGGCAACAAAGTGGAGGGTTCACACTCAATTCATGTGCAGAAGCAGATAAACATAACGCGATGCCATGAATATTACATCTTATCGTGAAATATAGAAGTAAGACGCGCAGCCGCGTTTTACGAAGCATTAGAACTCTATTGCTTCTAAACCTTCAGATATAGAAACGATATTCCGTAGCAAGGAGGTGATGCATTTACATTCTATTGAAGTGTTTACAACATATACATAACACTTCGAAATGATTATTATATCTTATCATGAAACATAGAAATGAGATGCGTTATCGCGTATTAAGAAGCAATGGAGCCCTACTGATTCCATACGTAGGGATCTAGAAACACTATTCCGTAGCAATGTAGTTGTTTGTCATGATAGGATGTAAATCAATGCAACCCGTAACGTATATCTCGCCAAGACTTCAAGAGAATGTTAATCACACACATACTTGCGACGGAATAGCGTTTCTAGATGTCTAAGTATCGCAGCAATGGAGTTCTAATGCTTCATAAAACGCGTTATAGCATTTCATTTCTATGTCTCATGATTAGATGAAATGTCCAACGCAGTGCGTTATTTATATCTAGTCAATACTTGATGAGACTCTAAACCCCACACTTCCTCCCGACGGAATAGTGTTTCTAGATGTCTACGTATCGAAGCTATAGAGTTGTAACTCTTCATAAAAGGTGACATCGCACCACATTCCTATGTTTCATGATAGGATGCTATACCAATATAATAAAATATACCAAGGCGTAATGTATATCACGTCAACACTTCAAAAGAATGTAAAACCCGCACATCTTTGGAACGGAATAGCGTCCTTCGGTGTCTACTGTGACGTGTTTTCCCGTTACAGGCCACAAGAAAGGGGGTATATAGAACCAATAATAAAGGGGTATGCAGGAGTTTAATCCGGGGTACAAAGTATCCACGCGATGCGACCGTCCGCGGATTCGCCAACGCCAAGTACAGAACAAAGTATTTCCTATCCAGCGAGTATTTCGAAGCTGCGAGGCTGGGACTCTTTGGGCGCCAGCTACTCAAGAAGTAACAAAACTAGTAGACCACGCAGCCCGGGGTAAACCGGTGCAAGATAACCCTCGAAGTTTCGAAATACTCCTTCGCTCGATTACTTCTAGCCGAGTGCGCAAATTAGGGTCGCGGGATACTGAACTCACGGCTTCTTTCTATATTGCCTCGACGCGGGATTACTATATGTTATACGACACGTCGCGAATGATCGGGGATCACCACCCGTTATACGATACAAAATACAATACGCGATATCAGAAATGCGGCAGGAAAAAATGGGACGCTTTAGCGTATAAGGACTCAGGCTCTCGCTTCCAACAATTCTGGATCTCGCTCTGTCCTTCTCTCTCTTTCTCTCTCTCTCTCTCTCTCTCTCTCTCTCTCTCTCTCTCTGCTCCAAATCGCTCCGTACAATCGTTTGCTAGGTTGCTCGCTAAGTCTTCGCTAAGTCTTCGCTAAGTCGTCCCTAAGTAGTCGCTAAGAAATCGCTAAGAAGTAGAGGCTGTCTTCATGCTGGCTAGCTCGTTACATAGGTTTGCTGGGGGTTTTCGCATCCCCTTAGATCCTCCTTAGGGCACCTTGGTTGGGTAGGGCTATATGCTTCGGTATTGTTCGGGGCATCGATCGGTGGATTTCGGTGATCTTCCCTGACCGCCCCCTCTGGTGTGTCTAGAGGGGGTCCTCTGGATTATTTGAACTGCGACGCATGTCGCGCGCCGCGCTTTCCACGGCTCACCTGCAGTTCCGCTGCGCATCTTGCATTTTCCTCTTCATGGGCTCAGGGGAGGGGTGGAGGTTCTTCTCACACCCGGAGTCCATCCTGTTCGACTCCATGGGCTATGGCAACGGTCGTATCGTTGCAGGGAGGAGTATCCCTCGGGCTTCAGGGCTTCTCCTTGCTCACTTCCCGACTCCTCCACCGTCGAGCCCGTCACGCTACCTCGGCGCACAGCCCTTCCGCGAACCTACGGTATTTTAATCCGCCGAAGGGGTGTCTCCTGGGACGCTTCTTCAATCAGCCCGCCAGTCTAATCCGTAGAACGGTGAGAGAGAAAAGAACGGGGGGGGGGGGGGGGGGGGAGGTTCTACCATCGCGTATTTCACGCTCCTCGCAAGTACAGCTATCGCGATTGTCCGTGTCGCGCTTCTCGCATAGGTGGTGATCTGCGAGCTAGTCTAACCGAAGCAGGGGGGGGGGTGAGCAAGCCTTGTGACGTCACCACGTCACACTACATATCGAAGCAATAGTGTTTTAATTCTTCATAAAACGCGATATCGCATCTCATTTCTCTGTCTCGTGATAAGATGTAATATTCAATGCAACCCGTTATGTATATCTCGTCTGCACGTCGAAAGAATGTAAATCCCACTCTTCCTTGCGACGTAATAGAGTTTCTAGATGTCTGCGTATCGATGCAATACAGTTCTAATGCTTCTTTAAACGCGATATCGCATCTCAATTCTATGTTTCATGATAAGATATAATATTCATTGCGAAGTGTAATGTATACCTCGTATTCACTTCAAAAGAATGTAAATGCGACACGTCCTTGCTTGGAAAAAGCGTTTCCGGATGTCTACGTATCGAAAGAATAGAGTTCTAATGCTTCTTAAAACCTGATATCGCAACTCATTTCTATGTTTCATGATAGGATATAATATTCATTGCGAAGTGTCATCTATACCTCGTATTCACTTCAAAAGAATGTAAATACGACACTTCCATGCTAGGATATGGCGTTTGCAGATATCTACGAATCCTAGCAATTGAGTTCTAATGATTGTTAAAACGCGATATCGCATCTCACTTCCATGTTTCATGGTAAGATATAATATTCATTCCGAAGTGTCCCGTATACCTCGCATATACTTCAAATGAGTGTAAATGCGACACTTCCTTGCTAGGAAATAGCGCTTCCAGATGTCTACGTATCGAAAGAATAGAGTTCTAATACTTCTTAAAACGCGATATCGCATCTCACTTCTATGTTTCATGATAAGATATAATATTCAATGCAAGGTGTCACTTATACCTCTTATTTACTTCAAATGAATGTAAATGCGACACTTCCATGCTAGGATATAGCGTTTGCAGATATCTACAAATCGTAGCAATTGAGTTCTAATGCTTGTTAAAACGCGATATCGCATCTCATTTCTATGTCTCATGATAAGATATGATATTCATTGCGAAGTGTCATGTATACCTCGTATTCACTTAAAAAGAATGAAAATGCGGAATTTCCTTGCTAGGAAATAGTGTTTGCAGATGTCTCCGTATCTAATCAATAGTGTTCTAATGCTTCTTAAAACGGGATATCGCATCTCATTTCTATGTTTCATGATAAGGTATAATATTCATTCCGAAGTGTCATGTATACCTCGTATTCACTACAAAAGAATGCAAATGCGAAACTTCCTTGCTACGAAATAGCGTTTGCAGATGTCAATGTATCGTAGCAATAGGATTCTAATGCTTCTCAAAACGCGATATCGCATCTCATTTCTATGCTTCACGATAAGATATAATATTCATTGCGAAGTGTCACGTATACCTCGTATTCACTTCAACAGAATGTAAATGCGACACGTCCTTGCTTGGAAAAAGCGTTTCCTGATGTCTACGTATCGAAAGAATAGAATTTTGAATGCTTCTTAAAACCTGATATCGCAACTCATTTCTATGTTTCATGATAAGATATAATATTCATTGCGAAGTGTCATCTATACCTCGTATTCACTTCAAAAGAATGTAAATACGACACTTCCATGCTAGGAAATAGCGTCTGCAGATGTCTACACATCGAGGCAATAGATTTCTTATGCTTCTTAAAACGCGATATCGCTTCTCACTCCTATGTTTCATGATAAGATATGATATTCATTGCAAAGTGTCATGTTTACCTCGCATTCACTTCAAAACAATGTAAATGCGGCTATTCCTTGCTAGGAAATAGCGTTTACAGATGCCTACGTATCGTAGCAATAGAAGTTCTAATGCTTCTCGAAACGCGATATCGCATCTCGTTTCTATGCTTCATGATAAGATATAATATTCATTGCGAAGTGTCATGTGTACCTCGTATTCACTTCAGGAGAATGTAAATGCGACGTTTCCATCCTAGGAAATAGCGTTTGCAGATGTCTACGTATCATAGCAAAAGAGTCCTAATGCTTCTTAAAACGAGATGTCGCATTTCATTTCTATGTTTCGTGATAAGATATAATATTCATTGCGAAGTGTCATGTATACCTCCTATTCACTCCAAACGAATGTAAATGCGAATCTTCCTTGCTCGGAAATAGCGTTTGCAGATGTCTACGTATCGTAGCAATGGAGTTCTAATGCTTCTCAAAACGCGATATCGCATCTCATTTTTATGCTTCACGATAAGATATAATATTCATTGCGAAGTGTCATGTATACCTCCTATTCACTCCAAACGAATGTAAATGCGAATCTTCCTTGCTCGGAAATAGCGTTTGCAGATGTCTACGTATCGTAGCATTGGAGTTCGAATGCTTCTCAAAACGCGATATCGCATCTCATTTTTATGCTTCATGATAAGATATAATATTCATTGCGAAGTGTCATGTATACCTCGTATTCACTCCAAACGAATGTAAATGCGACACTTCCTTGCTAGGGAATAGCGTACTCAGATGTCTACGTATCGTAGCAATAGAGTTCTCATGCTTCTTAAAACGCGATGTCGCATCCCATTCCTATGTTTCGTGATAAGATATAAAATTCATTGCGAAGTGTCATGCACACCACGTATTCACTTCAAAAGAATGTAAATGCGACACTTCCATGGTAGGAAATAGCGTCTGCAGATGCCAACGTATCGTAGCAATAGAGTTCTAATGATTCTTAGATCACGATATCGCATCTCATTTCTATGATTCGTGATAAGTTAGAATATTCATTCCGAAGTGTCATGAATACCTCGAATTCACTTCAAAAGAACGTAAATGCGACACTTCGATGCTAGGAAATAGCGTTTGCAGATATCTCCGCATCGAGGCATTAGGGTTCTAATGCTTCTTAAAACGCGATATCGCATCTCACTTCTATGTTACATGATAAGATATAATGTTCAATGCGAAGTGTCATGTATACCTCATATTCACTTCAAAAGAATGTAAATGCGAATCTTCCTTGCTAGGAAATAGCGTTTGCAGATGTCTACGTATCGTAGCAATAGAGTTGTAATGCTACTTAAATCGCGATATCGCATCTCACTTATATGTTTGTGATAAGATATAACATTCATTGCGAAGTGTTATGTATACCTCGTATTCACTTCAAAAGAATGTAAATGCAACGTTTCCATCCTTGGAAATAGCGTTTGCTGATGTCTACGTATCGTAGCAAAAGAGTCCTAATGCTTCTTAAAACGAGATGTCGCATTTCATTACTATGTTTCATGATAAGATATAATATTCATTGCGAAGTGTAATGTATACCTCGTATTCACTTCAAAAGAATGTAAATGCGACACGTCCTTGCTTGGAAAAAGCGTTTCCGGATGTCTACGTATCGAAAGAATAGAGTTCTAATGCTTCTTAAAACCTGATATCGCAACTCATTTCTATGTTTCATGATAGGATATAATATTCATTGCGAAGTGTCATCTATACCTCGTATTCACTTCAAAAGAATGTAAATACGACACTTCCATGCTAGGATATAGCGTTTGCAGATATCTACGAATCCTAGCAATTGAGTTCTAATGATTGTTAAAACGCGATATCGCATCTCACTTCCATGTTTCATGGTAAGATATAATATTCATTCCGAAGTGTCCCGTATACCTCGCATATACTTCAAATGAGTGTAAATGCGACACTTCCTTGCTAGGAAATAGCGCTTCCAGATGTCTACGTATCGAAAGAATAGAGTTCTAATACTTCTTAAAACGCGATATCGCATCTCACTTCTATGTTTCATGATAAGATATAATATTCAATGCAAGGTGTCACTTATACCTCTTATTTGCTTCAAATGAATGTAAATGCGACACTTCCATGCTAGGATATAGCGTTTGCAGATATCTACAAATCGTAGCAATTGAGTTCTAATGCTTGTTAAAACGCGATATCGCATCTCATTTCTATGTCTCATGATAAGATATGATATTCATTGCGAAGTGTCATGTATACCTCGTATTCACTTAAAAAGAATGAAAATGCGGAATTTCCTTGCTAGGAAATAGTGTTTGCAGATGTCTCCGTATCTAATCAATAGTGTTCTAATGCTTCTTAAAACGGGATATCGCATCTCATTTCTATGTTTCATGATAAGGTATAATATTCATTCCGAAGTGTCATGTATACCTCGTATTCACTACAAAAGAATGCAAATGCGAAACTTCCTTGCTACGAAATAGCGTTTGCAGATGTCAATGTATCGTAGCAATAGGATTCTAATGCTTCTCAAAACGCGATATCGCATCTCATTTCTATGCTTCACGATAAGATATAATATTCATTGCGAAGTGTCACGTATACCTCGTATTCACTTCAACAGAATGTAAATGCGACACGTCCTTGCTTGGAAAAAGCGTTTCCTGATGTCTACGTATCGAAAGAATAGAATTTTGAATGCTTCTTAAAACCTGATATCGCAACTCATTTCTATGTTTCATGATAAGATATAATATTCATTGCGAAGTGTCATCTATACCTCGTATTCACTTCAAAAGAATGTAAATACGACACTTCCATGCTAGGAAATAGCGTCTGCAGATGTCTACACATCGAGGCAATAGATTTCTTATGCTTCTTAAAACGCGATATCGCTTCTCACTCCTATGTTTCATGATAAGATATGATATTCATTGCAAAGTGTCATGTTTACCTCGCATTCACTTCAAAACAATGTAAATGCGGCTATTCCTTGCTAGGAAATAGCGTTTACAGGTGCCTACGTATCGTAGCAATAGAAGTTCTAATGCTTCTCGAAACGCGATATCGCATCTCGTTTCTATGCTTCATGATAAGATATAATATTCATTGCGAAGTGTCATGTGTACCTCGTATTCACTTCAGGAGAATGTAAATGCGACGTTTCCATCCTAGGAAATAGCGTTTGCAGATGTCTACGTATCATAGCAAAAGAGTCCTAATGCTTCTTAAAACGAGATGTCGCATTTCATTTCTATGTTTCGTGATAAGATATAATATTCATTGCGAAGTGTCATGTATACCTCCTATTCACTCCAAACGAATGTAAATGCGAATCTTCCTTGCTCGGAAATAGCGTTTGCAGATGTCTACGTATCGTAGCAATGGAGTTCTAATGCTTCTCAAAACGCGATATCGCATCTCATTTTTATGCTTCACGATAAGATATAATATTCATTGCGAAGTGTCATGTATACCTCCTATTCACTCCAAACGAATGTAAATGCGAATCTTCCTTGCTCGGAAATAGCGTTTGCAGATGTCTACGTATCGTAGCATTGGAGTTCGAATGCTTCTCAAAACGCGATATCGCATCTCATTTTTATGCTTCATGATAAGATATAATATTCATTGCGAAGTGTCATGTATACCTCGTATTCACTCCAAACGAATGTAAATGCGACACTTCCTTGCTAGGGAATAGCGTACTCAGATGTCTACGTATCGTAGCAATAGAGTTCTCATGCTTCTTAAAACGCGATGTCGCATCCCATTCCTATGTTTCGTGATAAGATATAAAATTCATTGCGAAGTGTCATGCACACCACGTATTCACTTCAAAAGAATGTAAATGCGACACTTCCATGGTAGGAAATAGCGTCTGCAGATGCCAACGTATCGTAGCAATAGAGTTCTAATGATTCTTAGATCACGATATCGCATCTCATTTCTATGATTCGTGATAAGTTAGAATATTCATTCCGAAGTGTCATGAATACCTCGAATTCACTTCAAAAGAACGTAAATGCGACACTTCGATGCTAGGAAATAGCGTTTGCAGATATCTCCGCATCGAGGCATTAGGGTTCTAATGCTTCTTAAAACGCGATATCGCATCTCACTTCTATGTTACATGATAAGATATAATGTTCAATGCGAAGTGTCATGTATACCTCATATTCACTTCAAAAGAATGTAAATGCGAATCTTCCTTGCTAGGAAATAGCGTTTGCAGATGTCTACGTATCGTAGCAATAGAGTTGTAATGCTACTTAAATCGCGATATCGCATCTCACTTATATGTTTGTGATAAGATATAACATTCATTGCGAAGTGTTATGTATACCTCGTATTCACTTCAAAAGAATGTAAATGCAACGTTTCCATCCTTGGAAATAGCGTTTGCTGATGTCTACGTATCGTAGCAAAAGAGTCCTAATGCTTCTTAAAACGAGATGTCGCATTTCATTACTATGTTTGGAGTTAAGATATAATATTCATTGCGAAGTGTAATGTATACCTCGTATTCACTTCGAAAGAATATAAATGCTACACTTCCATGCTAGGAAATAGCGTTCGCAGATGTCTACGTATCGTAGCAATAGAATCGTAATGCTCCTTAAAACGAGATGTTGCATTTCATTTCTATGTTTCGTGATAAGATCTAATTTTCTTTGCGAAGTGTCATTTATACCTCCTATTAACTCCAAACGAATGTAAATGCGAATCTTCCTTGCTCGGATATAGCGTTTGCAGATGTCTACGTATCGGAGCAATGGAGTTCTAATGCTTCTCAAAACGCGATATAGCATCTCATATTTATGCTTCATGATAGGATACAGTATTCATTGCGAAGTGTCATGTACACCTCGTATTCACTCCAAACGACTGTAAATGCGACACTTCCTTGCTAGGAAATAGCGTATTCAGATGTCTACGTATCGTAGCAATAGAGTTCTCATGCTTCTTAAAACGCGATATCGCATCTCATTCCTATGCTTCGTGATAAGATATAATATTCATTGCGAAGTGTCATGTACACCTCGTATTCACTTCAAAAGAATGTAAATGCGACACTTCCATGCTAGGAAATAGCGTCTGCAGATGCCAACGTATCGTAGCAATAGAGTTCTAATGCTACTTAAATCGCGATATCACATCTCATTTCTATGTCTCATGATAAGATATAATATTCATATTGTGAAGTGTCATGTATACCTCGAATTCACTTCAAAAGAATGTAAATGCGACACTTACATGCAAGGAAATAGCGTTTGCAGATGCCTAAGTATCGTAGCAATAGAGTTCTAATGCTTCCTAGATCGCGATATCGCATCTCATTTCTATGTTTCTGGATAAGGTATAATGTTCATTGCGATGTGTCATGTATACCTCGTATACACTTCAAAAGAATGTAATTGCGAATCGCCCTTGCTAGGAAATAGCGTTTGCAGATGCCTACGTATCGTGACAATAGAGTTCTAATGCTTCTTAGACCGCGATATGTCATCTCATTTCTATGTTTCGTGATAAGATATAATGTTCATTGCGAAGTGTCATGTATACCTCTTATTCACTTCAAAAGAATGTAAATGCGAATCTCCCATGCTAGGAAATAGCGTTTGCAGATGTCTACATATCGTAGCAATAGAGTTCTAATGCTACTTAAATCGCGATATCGCATCTCATTTATATGTTTCATGATAAGATATAATATTCATTGTGAAGTGTCATGTATACCTCGTATTCACTTCAAAGGAATGCAAGTGCGACACTTCCTTGCTAGGAAATAGCGTTTGCAGATGTCTACGTATCGTAGCAATAGTGTTCTAATGATTCTTAAAACGCGGTATCGCACCTCATTTCTATGTTTCTAGATAAGATACAATATTCATCGCTAAGTGTCATGTATACCTTGTGCTCACTTGAAAAGAATGTAAATGCGACAGTTCAATGCTAGGAAGTAGCGTTTGCAGATGTCTACTTATCGGAGCAATAGAGTTCTAATTCTTCCTAAATCGCGATATCGCATGTCATTTCTATGCTTCATGATCAGATATAATATTCATTGCGAAGTGATATGTATTCCCCGTCTACACTTCAAATGAATGTAAATGCATCACTTCTTTCTAGGAAGCTACGTTTCCAAATATCTACGTGTCGAAGCAATAGAGTTCTAGTGATTCTTGAAACGCAATATTGCATCTCATTTCTATGTTTCATGATAAGATATAATATTCATTGCGAAGTGTTCTGTATACCTCTTCTACACTTCAGAGTAGTGTAAATCCCACACTTCCTTGGTAGGAGATAGAGTTTCCAGATTGTCTACGTATCGAAGCTTAGGAATTCTAAAGCTTCCTTAAACGTGATATCGCATCTCAATTCTACGTTTTACGTTAAGATACAATAATCATTGCGAATTGTTATGTATACCTCGTCTACACTTCAAATGAATGTAAATGGATCACTTCCTTGCTACGGAATATCGTTTCTATATCTGAAGGTTTAGAAGCAATAGAGTTCTAATGCTTCGTAAAACGCAGCTGCGCATCTTACTTCTATATTTCATGATTAGATGTAATATTCATAGCATCGCGTTATGTTTATCTGCTTCTGCATATGAATTGAGTGTGAACCCTACACTTTCTTGCCCGGGGATAGCGTTTCTAGATGTCCAGGTGCCGAAGCATTTAATTTGTCATTCTTCGTGCACCGCAATATCGCATTTCATATAAACAGTTCAAAGTAAGTTAGAAGGTTATAAAGCTCTATGCATCGCATTATGCTTATCTGCTTCTGTGCTTTATAATGCTCTGGGATGTGAGAAGGTCCTCAACCATCCTTAACCCCCTAAAGAGAAGTCAAAAGTCCAGCGGCCCTGCAGGTGTGCCATGGGAGAGCGGCGCGCGAGGCGCTATGCAATTTAAATGATCAGGAGGATCCCCTCAGGGACAGCCAAGGGGGCGAGAAGAGGAAATCGCCGAAGTCCACTGATCGATGGACCCGAACAATACCGAAGCCTACAGCCCACTCCACCAAGGAGCCCCGAGAATGATCCAGGAGACCCGAGGACCACCAGCGAATTCAAGGAACCTGAAGAAGAGAACGTGAGAGCTTATTCGCTAAAGCGTCCCATTTCTTGAGTCGCATATTGTATATTGTTCTTATATCGTGAAGCGAGTTATGATACCCGGTAATTCGCGGCGTGTTGCGTAGATTCCCGTAGCCCTTGTTAGTTAAACCCACGTCGAGACCATTAATAAACATGCCGTGACTTCAGTATCTCGCGACCTGAGTGTGTGTACTTGGCTAGGCGTAGTCGAGAGGAGGAGCATTTCGAAGTTTCAAGGGTTGTTCCGCCCCAGGATTCCCGGGGTCGTGTAGTCTATCCCTTTGCTACTTTCTGAGCATCTGGCGTCCAAGAAAAGTTGTGCGTGAGCGGATACCTTGGAACGATAGATCGCTTTAGATTAAAGTACGTCTTACACCTTAAAGCATTTAGATAATTAACCCCTTCGAACTTCCCTGACTTACTATATATAGGTTTCCGTCACAACTAATAGGAACCATCACTTTACATAGATATATAGAACACACATAGTTTTAAACGTAGAACTGAGAATTTGAGAACTTACTTTGAATCGTTAGTAGTGAGGACTTCCATCGGATTTCATAGAAATTCAGAACTTACTTGCTATGAAACATAGGCAGATAAGGGCCATCGCGTTGCTTAGAACTTTAGAACTTGCTTACTTCAACAAAGATTTCTATTGACTTCGTCCGTTCTTTTAGAAGAGTTTTTGATAAACCACATACTTTTCACGCTTCTGATATCTTTGAAAGTTCGCGAGATGTAATCGTTTAAGTTTTAAAATGATTACTTAGTGTGGATTATTATTTAGTAACTCGCTCATAAACGAGTCTGCATAGGATTTAATCCATAAGTTTTTAAGCCTGGAATTTATGCAGTTATTTGTGATTCACTTATTGCTCAAACAACAAAGATTCTGACCTCTTCAAAATGGTTGACTTTCATCAATTTTCTTAAAAATTGAAATACTGCCCAACTGCTCGCATTAAAGACTGTAATTAAAGCTTTCGAAACATTTTACCTCTTATAGATGAATTCTGGAATTGAAATTGAATGTTTGACTTTTCTAGCTCCTGTTTAGACATCTTTCTATTGGAATGTTCAAGTATTTTTCATATTCGTAATTATTAAAAATGTTTTACTTGATTCTTTTATTTAATATTTAGAATTTACTGAGAAATATTTTTTATCGTAATGAACTATATAATTGCAATTATAATTCTTTATGAAATAATAGTAACAGAAAGGTATGTATCCATTCTTGTAGTTTTGTAAAGAGTATTTAATCTTACTATCTAAAATGAAACATTGAGATCTGTTTACAATCTAATGGAATTTAATAACCTTTTTATTCAAATTCACAATGATAATCTTCCATAGTTCAACAATTTTGTGAGCTGTCCTCAGGAATCCGCAGCTCAGTACCTATAAAATGAACAACACAAAGAACATCCTAACCAAACGTATTCGAACCGATTTTTCAATACTAATCTTATCATGTTTAACTTATGCTGCAAACTATTGAAATGCCCTTCGAAAAGTGTTTATTCACAGTGAAGTAAACGGTAAGTGTTACGCCTTCCACCACTGTTTACGATACGTATGTTTCATTTACTATCAAAACCGTGAGTATATCGCCTTTCTTTACTTTTTGTAACCTTCAATGCCTTCATGTTACAGATCGTTAAACTTGCTTTAAAATGCTCTATCGTATTACGGAAGAATGGACATACCAATTCATTTTAAAAAATGAAAGTAACCTTCATATGTCCAACATAACTCCACTTACAAAAAAACTATTTTCATCAACGGATGGGCCCTTTGTACTATGCAATTTTATATTAGCAAAAACTTCTATGAAACTTATACTTTCGTGGATGTCTGAGGTGATAATTATTACTGCCCCACCCTGTATATTGTTATGGATGTGTCCAACAAGGCAACGATGAACAGAGTTAAATTTAATATTATGATGTTTATTATATTACTTATAGTATATTAGTTACTTATAGTATCTTGTTTTTCTAATCAATATTACTTCTGCTCAAAGGCTATAATAGAATTGGACCGAAATGGGTACAAAACAGGCAATTATATCTATACGTTCTATTCTATGCAAAGGCAAATATTTCAAAGAGAAAAGATGTGTTACTTACAAATTACTTATGTTCCTAGATATCTCACTAATTCAGGCTTCTTGTCTTGCAGAACTAATCATTCATTTAACATGTAAAGGGGTCGAAGAATAGTAAAAGATTTTTATATTTCATAGCCTCACTCGATACGTCGATTGGATCACGTAAAATATCGGACATTAATTGCATCTACATCTTCAGACCTTAAATATATAATTGCAACATCATATTTAACAGCGTTTTAATAACATTTTTCTAATTGCTTATATCTATGTCTAATAAATATATATTAATCGAATAAGTTGCTTTACCAAAGAATAAAAGTATCTGAGGCATACAAATCGGAGCATTACATAACAAACGTGCATCACATATATAATTTTACACGTAACAAAAGATGAAGACCAAAAAGATCGTACATAAGTTGAATCCACAATGCGGTCATAGAGATACAGAAACGGCAAAAATTCCAAACAATAATTTAAAAAATTCAAAAAGGGGGGAGTGAAAATCCATCTCCTTGACGATGATAAGGAACAAGTCTGCCTCATGCACTACAATATCCCAAACAGCCAGCGATTGGCACGCCAATGACAACGGATGGAACGAATTCCGTGACAGAACTGTGCTAACAAAGTGCTCCTACTCAGCTTTCGAAATGGCATACTGTTAGTACTGGGGCGGCATTCGTATCACGGCACTATTAAAGCACCGAGATCTAGCACACGGGCTACACGGCCGTGACAATGACACTATCAGCTCACCATAGCTACACGCGTGGTTGTGGCGTAGGCTGACATTTACTAATGGGGAAGCTGTTTCCATAAAAATTATAAGCAAATATGAAAAATGACTAAACTGCGCAATTTATTTATTTTGATTCCAAAATAGATACACCGGCACAAAACAAAGATATAAGAACTCGATTTTATTATTTTCTATAAACTAGCTCGATAGGGAGATTTTTTCCATAAAGTCGATAATTACTTTGTCATAAAAATTTATACACTTATTTTATATATATTTTCTTCAATTTATTGTTACAAATTCATGCAATTGAGGGTTACATTAAATACGATGACAGCATGTTATTTCAAAGATTACACAAGGCGAAGTTAGGGACGCAACAGTATGAATTTTTATTTCATAAGTAATATTATTTTTATAAATAATATTTTTAGTCTATGATGGATTGAAAGAAATATATACGACTCGCTCAATAACTATAAATATAGGAAAACGACCATCAAAATGTCTATCAATACTCATATGCTGAACATCTACTGACATCTAACGGTTCTAATTTGTATGAAAGCACAGGTTTCCCATTGCCAAATGTGATCCTGCGCCATTGCTGAGGAGATTCATGAATGGAGCGATGATACGCATGTCACCATGGTACTGGTGCTGCGCGATTCGCTTGTCTAGAACGTGCTGGTAACACGTTCTGGCATTTTAGTTAACGAATCCGGTCACAGATGACTACGAATCAGTTGACACTCCTCGGAAGTGGCAATATAGTGCCGGCATGGTGTCGCTACCATCTTGCCGTTTGTTATCTGGGATGCTTTTTAGTGCATTATTCGGAATTGAATTTGAACACATAGCTACTTAATCGCGAATTTGTATGTACTGTGACGTGGTGACGTCACAAGGCTCGCTCACCCCCCGCCCCCTGCTACGATTAGACTAGCTCGCAGTTCACCACCCATGCGAGAAGCGCGACCCGGACCATAGCGATAGCTGTATTTGCGAGGAGCGTGAAATACACGATGGTAGAACCCCCCCCCCCCCCCCCCCCGTTCTTTTCTCTCTCTCCGTTCTACGGATTAGACTGGCGAGCTGATGGAAGAAGCGACCCACAAGACGCCTCTTCGGCGGATAAGAAGACCGCAGGTTCGCGGAAGGGCTGTGCGCCGAGGTAGCGTGACGGGCTCGACGGTGGAGGAGTCGGGAAGCGAAACAGAAAAGACCCTGAAGCCCGAAGGATAAGATCCAGAGCCCTGCAACGATAAGGCTGCCATTGTCCATGGAGACGATCAGGATGGTTCTCGGGTGTGAGAAGGACCTCTACCCCTCCCCTGAGCCCATGGAGAGGAAAGCTCAAGATGCGCAGCGGAATTGCATGTGAGCCGTGGAAAGCGCGGCGCGCGACACGCGCCGCAGTTCAAATAATCCAGAGGACCACCTCTAGACACACCAGAGGGGGCGATCAGGGAAGATCTCCGAAATCCACCGATCGATGCCCCGAACAATACCGAAGCGTATGGCCCTACCCCACCAAGGAGCCCTAAGGATGATCTAAGGGGATCCGAAGACTCCCAGCAAACATATATAATGAGCTAGCTAGCACGAAGACAGCCTCTTATTCTTCTCAACGACTTAGCGACTACTTAGCGAGCAATCGAGCAAGCGATTATACGTAGCGATTCGGAGGAGAGAGAGAGAGAGAGAGAGAGAAAGAGAGAGAGAGAGAGAGAGAGAGAGAGAGAGAGAGAGAGAGAGAGGTAGACGGACTGAACGAGATCCATACTTGTTGGAAACGAGAACGTGAGTCCTTATACGCTAAAGCGTCCCATTTGTTCCCTGCCGCAATTGTGATTTCGCGTATTGTTATTTGTATTGTATAACGGGTGGTGATCCCCGGTCATTCGCGGCGTGTCATATACCCTTTTGTAATACCGTGTCGAGGCAATCTAGAAAGAAGCCGTGAGTTCAGTATCCCGCGTCCCTAATTTGCGCACTCGGCTAGAAACAGTCGAGCGAAAGAGTATTTCGAAATTTCGAGGGTTATCTTGCACCGGCTTTCCCCGGGTTGCGTGGTTTACTAGTTATTGCTACTTCTTGAGTAGCTGGCGCCCAAAAAGTCCCAGCCTCGTAGCTTCGAAATACTCGCTGGATAGGAAATTTATTGTTCTGTACTTCGCGTTGCCGAATCACGCGGATATTCTGTACCCCGATGTAACCCCGGATTAATCCTCTGGATACCCCGTTATTATTGGTTCTATATACCCTTTTCTTGCGGATTGTAACGGGATAAACCGTCACAGTACATAATTATAAATGGCTGCATAAAAAAGATATCATATACTTTTGTAATCAATGCGATATAAGAATATAACACCTAGAGATCCGGAAACAATATTCCGTTGTAAGTAAGTATAGGATTAACATCCTTCGAGGGTCTAGATGCAGACAAATGTAACATATTGCATAAAGCATTGCAATTTACCATGAATCATTGAAATGACTTGCGACATCGTGTTGAATGAAGCAATAGAACTCTATTGCTCCGATAAGTAAACAACTGGAAACACTATTTCCTAGCAAGGAAGTGTGGCATTTACATCCTTTTGAAGTGTAGACGAGGTATGCATAACACTTCGCAATGAATATTACATCTTATCATGCAACATAGAAATGAGATGCGATATCGCGTTTTAAGAAGCATTAGAACTCTATTGCTCCGATAAGTAAACAACTGGAAACGCTTTTTCCTAGCAAAGAAGTGTGGCATTTACATCCTTTTGGAGTGTAGACGAGGTATACATAACACTTCGCAATGAATATTATATCTTATCATGCAACCAAGAAATGAGATGCGATATCGCGTTTTAAGAAGCATTAGAACTGTATTGCTTCGATACGTAGACATCTGGAAACGCTATTTCCTATCAAGGAAGTGTCGTATTTACATTCTTTTGATGTGAATACGAGGTATACATGACACTGCACAATGAATATTATATCTTATCATGAAACGTAGAAATGAGATGCTATATCGCTATTTAAGATGCATTAGAACACTATTGCTTCGACACGGAGACATCTCCAAACACTATTTCCTAGCAAGGAAGTGTCGCATTTACATTCATTTGAAGTGTATGCGAGGTATAAGTGACACTTCGCTATGAATATTATATCTTATCATGAAACGTAGAAATGAGATGGGACATCTCGTATTAAGAAGCATTAGAACACTATTGTTTCGATACGTAGACATCTGCAAACGCTATTTCCTAGCAAGGATGTGTCGCATTTACATTCTTTTGAAGTGAGTACGAGGTATACATGACACTTCACAATGTATATTATATCTTATCCTGAAACATAGAAATGAGATGCGACATCTCGTTTTAAGAAGCATTAGAAATCTATTGTTCCGATACGTAGACATCTCCAAACGCTATTTCATAGCATGGAAGTGTCGCAATTACATTCTTTTGAAGTGAATACGAGGTATACATGACACTTCGCAATGAATATTATATCTTATCACGAAACATAGAAATGAGGTGCGATATCGCGAGTTAAGAATCATTAGAACTATACTGCTCCGATACGGAGACATCTGCAAAGGCTATTTCGTAGCAAGGAAGTGTCGCATTTACATTATTTTGAAGGGAATACGAGGTATACATGACACCTCGCAATGAATTTTATATCTTATCATGAAACATAGAAATGAAATGCGATATTGCGTTTTAAGAAGCGTTAGAAGCCTATTGCTACGACACGTAGACATCTGCAGACGCTACTTCCTAGCAAGGAAGTGTCGTATTTACATTCTTTTGATGTGAATACGAGGTATACATGACACTGCACAATGAATATTATATCTTATCATGAAACGTAGAAATGAGATGCTATATCGCTATTTAAGATGCATTAGAACACTATTGCTTCGACACGGAGACATCTCCAAACACTATTTCCTAGCAAGGAAGTGTCGCATTTACATTCATTTGAAGTGTATGCGAGGTATAAGTGACACTTCGCAATGAATATTATATCATATCATGAATCATAGAAATGAGATGCAATATCCCGTTTTAGGAAGCATTAGAAATCTATTGCTTCGATACGTAGTCATTTGCAAATGCTATTTCCTAGAAAGGAAGTGTCGCATTTACATTCATTTGAAGTGAATGCGAGGTGTAGGTGACACTTCGCAATGAATATTATATCTTATCATGAAACATAAAAATGAAATGCGATATCGCGTTTTAAGAAGCGGTAGAAATCTATTGCTACTGTCACGTCAGGGCGAACAAATATTAGTATCCCAGGAGGCTGAATGGTATAAGCCTTTTAGTCGAGAATTCGGTCCGGTATAAAACGCGTATGACCGGGTCCGTCGATTCTGGCAAGACGCGGGCACCGTAAACAATCCCGAGCGCTTGTAAGGAGGGATTTTACTTACCTTTCCTTCTTCTGCTTTCAGATGTGGCGATCGTCGAGGGTCGTTCTCGGGGGTGGAGTCGGTGTAACGACTGGCTGGAATCGGCGTTGTCACGGTGAAAGCTGCGATGAATGTCGCCGTCCGTCGGTGAACGAAGAATTCTGGCGTTTTACCAACGTATTCCGCACGAGATAATGGATTAAATTCTTCCTCCCGGCGCGAAGAGTTCGTTTATAAACACTCAAGTTGTTACGAACTTGGAGGAATTTGTATTAAAATATAATTGAATTTAGAAATGGAGTTGGAATGAAATAGAACTTGATGTGGTAAAAAAATAATAAAGTATATTCTAAATCAAAGAGTACAAGAACAATTATTTCTAAGTGTTAAGACTAGGTTAACTATGAATTAGGAACTAGAACAAAGACTTTAGAACTAGGAACCTCATCGAGGCTGCGCGATGGCCCTAAGGCGCGACTTGGAAGAGACTTGGTATTAGAAGTGCCCGAAGGCGAAATTGAACTGCACTGAACTGACTGTACTGACTGACTGTGTCTGACTGTGTCTCCCAAGATGCGTCTGCGACCTCCTCGACTCTTGGAGCGCTTCGGTCGCGTGCGAACGTAGGTGGGAGTATGTGGACGCCCGAGTGGGGTCTCGACGTTGCGTAGTGGGGTTAGCGGCGCGTGCCGCTGAGGCGGTCGCGATCTCGCGCGTCGCGGCTTACTTAATTAGCGCAACTTATGAATATAGAGGTACATGTATGAAATTAGAAATTATGCCTTAAATGTAAAATGTGTGTTGTTTGTGTCGTTATAAAGTAGTGTCGTATAAATTCCATGAGCTAGGAATACAGAGCTTAGAATGTAGGAGTATATATATAATGTTAATTAATAATCTTAGAAATAGTATTTTGGGCATGGCATATCTGGGATGGTGAAACCGTAGAGTCCTTTGTACGGTGAGGGTTCCCGTCGTTGGATCTCGTAGTGGTTGATTGTCCTGGTACGTTCCTGGAGTGAGCGAGAGGGCGAGTTTCCCGGCAGGTAAGAGTGTGACGGTGGATGGCTCCTTGAGTGGGAGCGAGACAGCGCACATGGTCCTTGGTGTGAGCGAGATGGCGCACGAGGTCCTCGGTGCGAGTGAGGCTGAGCGTGTTGCCCTTGGAGCGAGAGAGAAGACGAGCACCTCTGCGGGTGCGAGTGAGACGGAGGGTATGTCCCTTGGAGTGAGAGAGACGGCGAGCACATCTGCGGGCGCGAGTGAGACGGAGGGTATGTCCCTTGGAGTGAGAGAGATGGCGAGCACCCCTGCGGGAGCGAGCGAGTCGATGGTCGCAGCCCTTGGCCTGAGTGAGACGGCGAGTTGCGCATGGGTGTTACCTGTGGTGTAGGCGCGGGAGGGCGGTTGCTGTGGTGCGTTGAGAGGGTGGCAGGCGGCACGCCTGTCGTCACGCTACGATACGTAGACATCTGCAAACGCTATTTCCTAGCAAGGAAATGTTGCATTTACCTTCTTTTGAAGTGAATACGATGCATACATAACACCCCAGAGTGAATATTACATCTAATGATGAAACATAGAAATGAGATGCGATATCGCGATTTAAAAAGCATTAGAACTCTATTGCGTCGATACGGAGACATCTGCAAACGCTATTTAATAGCAAGGAAGTGTCGCATTTACATTCTTTTGAAGTGAATACAAGGTATACATAACACTCCACAATGAATATTATATCTTATTAGGAAACATAGAAATGAAATGCGACATCTCGTTTTAAGAAGCATTAGAACTCTATTGTTACGATACGTAGGCATCTGCAAACGCTATTTCCTAGCATTGAAGTGTCACATTTACATTCTTTTGAAGTGAATACGAGGCATACATGACACTTCGCAATGAGTATTATATCTTATAATGAAACATAGGAATGAGATGCGGTATCGCGTTTTGAGAAGCATTAGAACTCTATCGCTAATACACGTAGACATCTGCAAACGTTATTTCCTAGCAAGGAAGTGTCGCATTCACATTCTTTTGAAGTGAATACGAGGTATATATAACGTTCCAGAATGAATATTATATCTTATTACGAAACATAGAAAAGAAATACGACTTTTCGTTTTAAGAAGCATTAGAACTCTATTGCTACGATACGTGGTTACCTGGAAACGCTATTTCCTAGAAAGGAAGTGTCGCACTTACATTCTTTTGAAGTGAATACGAGGTATACATGACACTTCACAATGAATATTATATCTTATCATGAAACATAGAAGTGAGATGCGATATCGCGATTTAGGAAGCATTTGAACTCTATTGCTACGATCCGTAGACATCTGCAAGCGCTATTCCCTAGCATGGAAGTGTCGCATTTACATTCTTTTGAAGTGAATACGAGGTATACATAACACTCTACAATGAATATTATATCTTATAACGAAACATAGAAATGAAATGCGACATCTCGTTTTAAGAAGCATTAGAAAACTCTTGCTGCGACACGTAGACATCTGCAAACGCTATTTCCTAGCAAGGAATAGTCGCATTTACATTCTATTGAAGTGAATACAAGGTATACATGACACTTCGCAATGTATATTATATCTTATAATGAAACATAGAAGTGAGATGCGATATCGCGTTTTAGGAAGCATTAGAATTCTATTGCTACGATACGTAGACATCTGCAAACGCTATTTCCTAGGATGGAAGTGTCGCATTTACATTCTTTTGAAGTGAATACGAGGTATACATAACACTCCAAAATGAATATTATATCTTATCACGAAACATAGAAATGAAATGCGACATCTCGTTTTAAGAAGCATTAGAACTCTATTGCTACGATACGTAAACATCTGCAACCGCTATTTTCTAGCATGTATGTGTCGCATTTACATTCTTTTGAAGTGAATACGAGGTATACATGACACGTCGCAATGAATATTATATCTTATCATGAAACATAGAAGTGTGATGCGACATCGCGTTTTAAGAAGCATTGGAACTCTATTGCTACGATACGTAGACATCTGCAAACAATATTTCCTAGCAAGGAAGTGTTGCATTTACATTCTTTTGAAGTGAATACGGGGTATACATAACACTCCAAAATGAATATTATATCTCATTACGAAACATAGAAATGAAATGCGACATCTCGTTTTAAGAAGCATTAGCACTTTATTGCTGTGATATGTAGACATCTGCAAACAATATTTCCTAGCAAGGAAGTGTCGCATTTACATTCTTTTGAAGTGAATACGAGATACACATGACACTTCGCAATGTATATTATATCTTATAATGAAACATAGAAATGAAATGCGACATCTCGTTTTAAGAAGCTTCAGAACTCTATTGCTACGATACGTAAACATCTGCAACCACTATTTCCTAGCATGGAAGTATCGCATTTACATTCTTTTGAAGTGAGTACGAGATATACATGACACTTCGCAATAAATATTATATCTTAGCATGAAACATAGAAGTGAGATGCGATATCGCGTTCTAAGAAGCATTAGAATTCTATTGCTACGATACGTAGACATCTGCAAACGCTATTTCCTAGCATGGAAGTGTCGCACTTACATTCTTTTGAAGTGAATACGAGGTGTACATGACACTTCGCAATGAATATTATATCTTATCATGAAACATAGGAATGAGGTGCTATATCGCGTTCTGAGATGCATTAGAACTCTATTGCTAATATACGTACACATCTGCAAACTCTATTTCCTAGCAAGGAAATGTCGCACTTACATTCCATTGAAGTGAATACGAGGTATACATAACATTACACAATGAATACTATATCTTATTACGAAACATAGAAATGAAATGCGACATCTCGTTTTAAGAAGCATTAGAACTCTATTACTACGATACGTAGACATCTACAAACGCTATTTCCTAGCATGGAAGTGTCGCATTTACATACCTTTGAAGTGAATACGAGGTATACATGACACTTCGCAATAAATATTATATCTTATCATGAAACATAGAAGTGAGAAGCGATATCGCGTTTTTGGAAGTATTAGAACTCTAATGCTACGATACGTAGACATCTGCGAATGCTATTTCCTAGCAGGGAAATGTCGCACATACATTCCATTGAAGCGAATACTACGTATGCATAACATTACACAATGAATATTATATCTTATTACGAAACATAGAAATGAAATACGACATCTCGTTTTAAAAAGCATTAGTACTCTATTGCTGTGATACGTAGACATCTGCAAACAATATTTCCTAGCAAGGAAGTGTCGCATTTACATTCTTTTGAAGTGAATACGAGATATACATGTCTCTTCGCAAAGAATATTATATCTTATCATGAATCATAGGAATGAGTTGCGATATCGATAATTAGGATGCATTAGAACTCTATTGCTTCGATACGCAGACATCTGGAATCGCTATTTCCTAGAAAGGAAGTGGCCCATTTACATTTATTTGAAGTGTAGACGAGGAATACATAACACTTCGCAATGAATATTATATCTTATCATGAAACATGGAAATGGGTGTGCGATATCACGTTTTAAGAAGCAATAGATCTCTACTGCTTCGACACATAGACATCTGGAAAAGTAATTTACTAGGAAGGAAGTGTCGATTTACATCCATTTGAAGTATAGACAAGGTATACATTACACATCACAATGAATATTGTAGCTTGTCATGAAACATAGAAATGATGTGCGACATCGCGTTTTAAGAAGCATGAGAATTCTATTGCTTCGATACGTAGACATCTGCAAACGCTATTTCCGAGCATGGAAGTGTCGCATTTACATTCATTTGAAGTGAATACGAGGTATATATGACACTTCGCAATGAATATTATATCTTATCACGAAACATAGAAATGAAATGCGACATCTCGTTTTAAGAAGCATTAGAACTCTATTGCTACGATACGTATACATCTGCAAACGCTATTTCCTAGCATGGAAGTGTCGCATTTTCATTCCATTGAAGTGAATACGAGGTATGCATGACACTTCGCAATGGATATTATATCTTATCACGAAACATAGAAGTGAGATGCGACATCTCGTTTTAAGAAGTATTAGAACTCTATTCCTACGATGCGTGGTCATCTGGAAACGCTATTTCCTAGCAAGGAAGTGTCGCATTTACATTCTTTTGAAGTGAATACGAGGTATACATGACACTTCGCAATGAATATTATATCTTATCATGAAACATAGAAGTGAGATGCGATATCGGGTTCTAAGAAGCACTAGAACTCTATTGCTACGATACGTAGACATCTGCAAACGCTATTTCCTAGCATGGAAGTGCCGCATTTACATTCATTTGAAGTGAACACGAGGTATACATAACACTTCGCATTGAATATTATATCTTATCATGAAACATAGAAGTGAGATGCGATATCGCGTTTTAGGAAGCATTAGAACTCTATTCCTACGATGCGTGGTCATCTGGAAACGCTATTTCCTAGCAAGGAAGTGTCGCATTTACATTCTTTTGAAGTGAATACGAGGTATACATGACACTTCGCAATGAATATTATATCTTATCATGAAACATAGTAGTGAGATGCGATATCGGGTTCTAAGAAGCACTAGAACTCTATTGCTACGATACGTAGACATCTGCAAACGCTATTTCCTAGCATGGAAGTGTCGCATTTACATTCATTTGATGTGAATACGAGGTATACGTGACACTTCGCAATGAATATTATATCTTATCACGAAACATAGAAATGAAATGCGACATCGCGTTTTAAGAAGTATTAGAACACTATCCTTACGATACGTGGTCATCTGTCAACGCTATTTCCTAGCAAGGAAGTGTCGCATTTACATCCATTTGAAGTGAATGCGAGGCATACATGACACTTCGCAACTAATATTACATCTGATCAAGAAACATAGACGCGAGTTGCGATATCGCGATTTAAGATGCATTAGAACTCTATCTTTACGATACGTAGACATATGCAAATAATATTTCCTAGCAAGGAAGTGTCGCATTTACATTCTTTTGAAGTGAATACGAGGTATACATAACACTCCACAATGAATATTATATCTTATCACGAAACATAGAAATGAAATGCGACATCTCGTTTTAAGAAGCATTAGAACTCTCTTGCTGCGATAAGTAGACATCTGCAAACGCTATTTCCTAGCATGGTAGTGTCGCATTTTCATTCCATTGAAGTGAAAACGAGGTATGCATGACACTTCGCAATGGATATTATATCTTATCATGAAACATAGAAATGAGATGCGACATCTCGCTTTAAGAAGTATTGGAACTCTATTCCTACGATGCGTGGTCATCTGGAAACGCTATTTCCTAGCAAGGAAGTGTCGCATTTACATTCTTTTGAAGTGAATACGAGGTATACATGACACTTCGCAATGAATATTATATCTTATCGCGAAACATAGAAATGAAATGCGACATCTCGTTTTAAGAAGCATTAGAACTCTATTGCTACGATACGTATACATCTGCAAACGCTATTTGCTAGCATGGAAGTGTCGCATTTACATCCATTTGAAGTGAATGCGAGGTATACATGACACTTCGCAATGGATATTATATCTTATCATGAAACATAGAAATTAGATGCGACATATCGGTTTAAGAAGTATTAGAACTCTATTGATACGATGCGTGGTCATCTGGAAACGCTACCTCCTAGCAAGGAGGTGTCGCATTTACATTCTTTTGAAGTGAATACGAGGTATACATGACACTTCGCAATGAATATTTTATCTTATCATGAAACATAGAAGTGAGATGCGATATCGGGTTCTAAGAAGCATTAGAACTCTATTGCTACGATACGTAGACATCTGCAAACGCTATTTCCTAGCATGGAAGTGTCGCATTTACATTCATTTGAAGTGAACACGAGGTATACATGACACTTCGCATTGAATATTATATCTCATCACGAAGCATAGAAATGAAATGCGACATCTCGTTTTAAGAAGCATTAGAACTCTATTGCTACGGTACGTATACATCTGCAAACGCTATTTCCTAGCATGGAAGTGTCGCATTTACATTCATTTGATGTGAATACGAGGTATACATGACACTTCGCAATGAATATTATATCTTATCACGTTACATAGAAGTGAGATGCGACATCTCGTTTTAAGAAGTATTAGAACTCTATTCCTACCATACGTGGTCATCTGGAAACGCTATTTCCTAGCAAGGAAGTGTCGCCATTACATTCTTTTGAAGTAAATACGTGCTATATATGACACTTCGTAATGAATATTATATCTTATCATGAAACATAGAAATGAGATGCGATATCGCGTTCTAAAAAGCAATAGAACTCCACTGCTTCGATACGGAGACATCTGCAAACGCTATTTCCTAGAAAGGAAGTATAGCATTTACATTCTTTTGATGTGAATACGAGGTATACATGACACTTCGCAATGGATATTATATATTATCATGAAACATAGAAGTGAGATGCGATATCGCGTTTTAAGAATCAATAAATCCCTATTGCTGCGATACGTAGACATCTGCAAACGCTATTTCCTAGCAGGTAATAGTCGCATTTACATTCTAGTGAAGTCAATACGAGGCATACATGACACTTTGCAATGAATATTATATCTTATCATGAAACATAGAAAAGAGTTGCGATATTGCGTTTTAAGAAGCATTGAAACTCTATTGCTTCGATACGTAGGGATCTACAAACGCTATTTCCTAGGATGGAGGTGTCGCATTTACACTCTTCTGCAGTGAATACGAGGTATACATGGCACTTCGCAATGAATATTATATCTTATCATCAAACGTAGAAATCAGATGCGACATCTCATTTTAAGAAGCATTAGAGCTCCATTGCTTCGATACGTGGACATCTGGAAACGCTATTTCCTAGCAAGGAAGTGTCGCATTTACAATCCTTTGAATTGAGTACGAGGTATACATGACACTTCCAATGAATATTATATCTTATCATGAAACATAGTAGCGAAATGCGATATCGCGATTTAAGAGGCATTAGAAGTCTACTGCTTCGATACGTAGACATCTGCAGACGCTATTTCCTATCAAGGAAGTGTCGCATTTACATTCTTTTGAAGTGAGTACGAGGTATACATGACACTTCGCAATGAATATTATATCTTATCATGAAACGTAGAAACGAGATGTGATATCGCGTTTTAAGAATCATTAGATCTCTATTGTTTCGACACATAGTCATCTGGAAACGCTATTTCCTTGCAAGGAAGTGTCGCATTTACATCCTTTTGAAGTGAATACGAGGTATACATGACACTTCACAATGAATATTATATCTTATCTCGAAACATAGAAGTGAGATGCGATATCGCGATATAAGAAGCACTGGACCTCTATTGCTACGATGCGTAGGCATCTGCAAGTGTTATTTCCTAGCAAGGAAGAGTCGTATTTACATTCTTTTGAAGTGAATACGAGATATACATGACGCTTCGCAAAGAATATTATAGCTTATCATGAAACATAGGAATGAGGTGCGATATCGCGTTTTAGGAAGCAATAGAACTCTATTGCTACGATACGTAGACATCTGCAAACGCTATTTCCTAGCAAGGAAGTGTCGCAATTATATTCTTTTGAAGTGAATACGAGGTATACATGACACTTCGCAATGAGTATTATATCTTATAATGAAACATAGGAATGAGATGCGATATCGCGTTTTGAGAAGCATTAGAAATCTATTGCTAATATACGTAGACATCTGCAAACGCTATTTCCTGCCATGGAAATGCCGCATTTACATTCTTTTGAAGTTAATATGAGGTACACATGACACTTCGCAATGAATATTATATCTTATCTCGAAACATAGAAGTGAGATGCGATATCGCGTTTTAAGAAGTGTTAGAGCTCTATTGCTACGATACGTAGATCTGCAAACGCTATTTCGTAGCAAGGGAGTGTCGCATTTACATTTTGTTTAAGTGAATACGAGGTATACACAACACTCTACAATGAATATTATACCTTCTCACGATACATAGAAATGAGATGCGATATCGCGATTTAAAGAGCATTGGAACTCTATTGTTTCGATACGGAGACATCTGCAAACGCTATTTCCTAGCAAGGAAGTGTCGCATTTACATTCATTTGAAGTGAATGCGAGGTATAGGTGACACTTCGCAATGAATATTATATCTTATCATGAAACATAAAAATGAAATGCGATATCGCGTTTTAAGAAGCGGTAGAAATCTATTGCTACTGTCACGTCCGGGCGAACAAATATTAGTATCCCAGGAGGCTGTATGGTATAAGCCTCTTAGTCGAGAATTCGGTCCGATATAAAGCGCGTATGACCGGGTCCGTCGATTCTGGCAAGACGCGGGCACCGTAAACAATCGCGAGCGCTTGTAAGGAGGGATTTTACTTACCTATCCTTCTTCTGCTTTCAGATGTGGCGTTCGTCGAGGGTCGTTCTCGGGGGTGGAGTCGGTGTAACGGCTGGCTGGAATCGGCGTTGTCACGGTGGAAGCTGCGATGAATGTCGCCGTCCGTCGGTGAACGAAGAATTCTGGCGTTTCACCAACGTATTCCGCACGAGATAATGGATTAAATTCTTCCTCCCGGTGCGAAGAGTTCGTTTATAAACACTCAAGTTGTTACGAACTTGGAGGAATTTGTATTAAAATATAATTGAATTTAGAAATGGATTTGGAATGAACTAGAGCTTGATGTGGTAAAAAAATAATAAAGTATATTCTAAATCAAAGAGTACAGGAACAATTATTTCTAAGTGTTAAGACTAGGTTAACTATGAATTAGGAATTAGAACAAAGACTTTAGAACTAGGAACCTCATCGAGGCTGCGCGATGGCCCTAAGGCGCGACTTGGAAGAGACTTGGTATTAGAAGTGCCCGAAGGCGAAATAGAACTGCACTGAACTGACTGTACTGACTGACTGTGTCTGACTGTGTCTCCCAAGATGCGTCTGCGACCTCCTCGACTCTTGGAGCGCTTCGGTCGCGTGCGAACGTAGGTGGGAGTATGTGGACGCCCGAGTGGGGTCTCGACGTTGCGTAGTGGGGTTAGCGGCGCGTGCCGCTGAGGCGGTCGCGATCTCGCGCGTCGCGGCTTACTTAATTAGCGCAACTTATGAATATAGAGGTACATGTATGAAATTAGAAATTATGCCTTAAATGTAAAATGTGTGTTGTTTGTGTCGTTATGAAGTAGTGTCGTATAAATTCCATGAGCTAGGAATATAGAGCTTTGAATGTAGGAGTATATATATATAATGATAATTAATAATCTTAGAAATAGTATTTTGGGCATGGCATATCTGGGATGGTGAAATCGTAGAGTCCTTTGTACGGTGAGGGTTCCCGTCGTTGGATCTCGTAGTGGTTGATTCTCCTGGTACGTTCCTGGAGTGAGCGAGAGGGCGAGTTTCCCGGCAGGTAAGAGTGTGACGGTGGATGGCTCCTTAAGTGGCAGCGAGACAGCGCACATGGTCCTTGGTGCGAGCGAGATGGCGCACGAGGTCCTCGGTGCGAGTGAGGCTGAGCGTGTTGCCCTTGGAGCGAGAGAGAAGACGAACACCTCTGCGGGTGCGAGTGAGACGGAGGGTATGTCCCTTGGAGTGAGAGAGACGGCGAGCACCTCTGCGGGCGCGAGTGAGACGGAGGGTATGTCCCTTGGAGTGAGAGAGATGGCGAGCACCCCTGCGGGAGCGAGCGAGTCGATGGTCGCAGCCCTTGGCCTGAGTGAGACGGCGAGTTGCGCCTGGGTGTTACCTGTGGTGTAGGCGCGGGAGGGTGGTTGCTGTGGTGCGTTGAGAGGGTGGCAGGCGGCACGCCTGACGTCACGCTACGATACGTAGACATCTGCAAACGCTATTTCCTAGCAAGGAAATGTTGCATTTACCTTCTTTTGAAGTGAATACGATGCATACATAACACTCCAGAGTGAATATTACATCTAATGATGAAACATAGAAATGAGATGCGATATCGCGATTTAAGAAGCATTAGAACTCTATTGCTACGATACGGTGACATCTGCAAACGCTATTTCCCTGCACGGAAGTGTCGCATTTACATTCTTTTGATGTGAACACGAGGTATAAATAACACTCCACAGTGAGTATTATATCTTATCATGAAACATAGAAGTGAGATGCGGCATCTCGTTTTAAGAAGCACTAGAATTCTATTGTTCTGATACGTAGACATTTGGATACGCTATTTCCTAGCAAGGAAGTGCCGCATTTACATACTTTATAAGTCAGTACGAGGTATACATGACACTTCGCAATGGATATTATGTCTTATCATGATACATAGAAATGATATGCTTTATCGCGTTTTAAGAAGCGTTAGAACTCTACCGTTACGATACGTAGACAACTGCAAACGCTATTTCCTAGCATGGAAGTGTCTTCTTTACATTCTTTTGAAGTGAATACGAGGTATACATGTCACTCCGCAATGAATATTATATCTTATCATGAAACATAGGAATGACATGCGTTATCCCGTTTTAAGAAGCATTAGAACACTATTGCTTCGATACGTAAGCATCTGCAAACTCCATAACCTAGCAAGGAAGTGTCGCATTTACATTTATTTGAAGTGTATGCGAGGTATACATATCACTTGGCACTGAATATTATATCCTACCATGAAACTTTGAAATGAGATGCGACATCTCGTTTTAAGAAGCATTAGAACCCTATTGCTTCGATACGTAGACATCTGCTAACTCTATTTCCTAGCAAGGAAGTGTCGTATTTACATTCTTTTGAAGTGAATACGTGGTATAAATAACACTCCACATTGAATATTATATCTTATCATGAAACGAAGAAATGAGATGCGATTTCGCGTTTATAGAAGCATTAGAACACTTTTGCTTCGATACGTAGGCATCTGCAAACGCTGTTTCCTTGCAAAGAAGTGTCGCATTTACATTCATTTTATGTGTATGCGAGGTAAAAGTGACACTTCGCAATTAATATTATATCTTATCATGAAACATAGAAATGAGATGCGATTTCGCGTTTATAGAAGCATTAGAACACTAGTGCTTCGATACGTAGACATCTGCAAGCGCTATTTCCTATCAAGGAAGTGTCGCATTTATATTCATTTGAAGTGTATGCGATGTATACATGACACTTCGCAATGAATATTATATCTTATCATGATGTATAGAAATGAGATGCGATATCGTGTTATAGGAAGCATTAGAACTCTATTGCTACGATACGTAGGTATCTGGAGACGCTATTTCCTAGCAAGGAAGTGTCCCTTTTTCATTCTCTAGATGTGAATACGAGGTATACATGACACTCCGCAATGAAAATTGTATCTTATCATGAAACATTGAAATGGGATGCGATATCGCGCTTCATGAAGCATTAGTACTGTATTGCTTCGATACGTAGACATCTGCAAACGCTATTTCCTAGAAAGGAAGTGTCGCATTTACATTCATTTGAAGTGACTACGAGGAATAAGCGATTCTTTGCAATGAATATTATATCTTATAATGAAACATAGGAGTGAGATGCAATATCGCGTTTTAAGAATCTCTAGAACTCTATCGCTACGATACGTAGACATCTGGAAACGCTATTTCCTAGCATGGAAGTTTCGCATTTACATTCTCTTGAAGTGAATACGTGGAATAAGTGACACTTCGCGATGGATATTATATCTTATCATGATACATAGAAATGAGATGCGATATCGCGTTTTAAGAAGCATTAGAACTCTATTGTTTCCATACGTAGATATCTGGGAACGTAATTTCCTAGAATGGAACCTCCTCATACCCCCCAGTATCAACCCCTGGACGCATGCAACCAGCCAAACTCGCCTGCAGAACCAGCAACTGGAAGTGTTCGCGCGCGCATACGTGCACGCGCTCGCTCACACCGAGTTCCGCTGCCTCACTCGCACCGCCGACTATACCTGTCTCGCTCGTACCGGGCACCAGTGTATCACTCGCACCACCGAGTATGCCTGTCTCGCCCGCACCAAGGACGGGCAGCCCTATCTCCCTCGCTCCGAGGATTCTTTCCTGCAGGAAGACGTAGCCGCCCATCACCTGAATGGGGCCTTTTCCAATTCCGGGAACAGGATCTTCTAGAACCTATATACTACTTCTAAGCTAGGACGTACATACCATATCATGACGCATATATAAGAATTCCTAGATCTAAGTTACACTAAGTAAGATGCGTCCGGCCAGGGGCATACGCCGCTAGCCCCACCACAAGCCGCGAGTCCCCACTCGCCGGACCGCGATCTCCCTACCACGAGCCTCCGTGACCGTAGCGCCCCGCGAACCGAGGAGGTCAGAGACGCGTCTCCAGAGCACACACTCTGACTCGATATCTCCTACCGAGGAGTCGAAACCTCTAGTTCTAAATCGTTAGCCACCTCAATGTGGGGTTCAGGCATCGTATTTCTATTTCCATTTTAACTTAGTCTTAGTCTTAGAATAATTCCAGTTCTTGTATACATTAAACCTAGAATATATTTTATTTTTACTTTTACTATATCCACATACAAGTTCTTTTACCAAGTCTACTATTTCCACATCGATTAATTTTATCAAGTGTTTACAATACTAGTTCTACTTTTAACATTACATTTAACTACGAATTCTTCCACGGGTTCTTCCATACAACTGGGGTTGCTCGTCATCAAATTGAAGGAGTAAAGAAATCGGCTTTGTGACGTTGACCGCCGCCTATCCTTCAGATCTTAGTCGAAAGTACAGAAAAACCTGGTGAATGAATCGTGCTTCCGGTTTGCGAAGATCGCGACGTGCAAGTAGGAAGAATTTCATACGATCACTTGTGCGTGAATATTTGGAGGGCGTTCCGAGAGTCCTCGTATACCAGCGACCTGCCTTCGCACCAGCCCAGACGCCGCTTTCCGAAGCGACCGTCGACGCTTCCGATCCAGACACCTAGACGCATCACGCCGATTCTGTCACATTCAGCATCATCGCTGAACTCCGACCGCCGTTCTCCTCCTAGCTGGCGACTGATCGAGATTTCCGTAGCAGCCAACAGAACGAAATCCGCTACGATCCCAGCGAACGATCCTCCACGCCGTTTCCACGTACAAATCGAGAGACAAGACATCGAAAGGTAGGGTCATTCCCTTATTATCGCGAGTGTTTTCGCTAGTGTCGCGTCAGCCGAAATTGTCGGACCCGGTCATAACGCGTTCCCGCGGACCGAATTACCGAAAAATAGGCTCGTGACGTAAAGCCTCCGGAGCAACGGAAAATAGTTTCGCCGGACGTGACACCTCGTATTCACTTCAAAAGAATGTAAATGCGACACTTCCTTGCTAGGAAATAGCGTTTACAGATGTTTACGTATCGTAGCAATAGAGTTCTAATGCTTCTTAAAATGCCATATCGCATCTCACAACTATGTTTCATGATAAGATATAATATTCATTGCGAAGTGTCATGTATACCTCGCATTCACTTCAAAAGAATGTAAATGCGACACTTACATGCCAGGAAATAGAGTTTGCAGATGTCTACGTATCGTAGCAATAGAGTTCTTATGCTTCTTAAAACGCGATATCGCGTCTCACTTCTATGTTTCATGAAAAGATATAATATTCATTACGAAGTGTCTTGTATATCTCGTATTCACTTCAAAAGAATGTAAATGCGACACTCCCTTGATAGGAAATAGCGTTTGCAGATGTCTACGTATCGTAGCAATAGAGTTCTTATGCTTCTTAAAACGCGATATCGCGTCTCACTTCTATGTTTCATGAAAAGATATAATATTCATTACGAAGTGTCTTGTATATCTCGTATTCACTTCAAAAGAATGTAAATGCGACACTCCCTTGATAGGAAATAGCGTTTGCAGATGTCTACGTATCGAAGCAATAGAGTTCTTGTGCTTCCTAAAACGCGATATCGCATCACACTTCTATGTTTTATGATAAGATATAATATTCATTGCGAAGTGTCATGTATACCTCGTATTCACTTCAAAGAAATGTAAATGCGACACTTCCATGCTAGGAAATAGCGTTTGCAGATGTCTACGTATCGCAGCAATAGTGTTCTAATGCTTCTTAAAACGAGATGTCGCATTTCATTTCTATGTTTCGTGATAAGGTATAATATTCATTGTAGAGTGTTATGTATACCTCGTATTCACTTCAAAAGAATGTAAATGCTATACTTCCATGCTAGGAAATAGCGTTTGCAGATGTCTACGGATCCTAGCAATAGAGTTCTAATGCTTCCTAAAACGCGATATCGCATCTCACATCTATGTTTCATGATAAGATATAATATTCATTGCGAAGGGTCATGTATACCACGTGTTCACTTCAAAAGAATGTAAATGCGACACATACATGCTAGGAAATAGCGTTTGCAGATGTCTACGTATCGTAGCAATAGAGTTCCAATGCATCTTAAAACGAGATGTCGCATTTCATATCTATGTTTCGTGATAAGATATAATACTCATTTTGGAGTGTTATGTATACCTCGTATTCACTTCAACAGAATGTAAATGCGACACTGCCATGCTAGGAAATAGCGTTTGCAGATGTCTACGTATATTAGCAATAGAGTTCTAATGCTTCTCAAAACGCGATATAGCATCTCATTCCTATGTTTCATGATAAGATATAATATTCTTTGCGAAGTGTCATGTATATCTCGTATTCACTTCAAAAGAATGTAAATGCGACACTTCCATGCTAGGAAATAGCGTTTGCAGATGTCTACGTATCGTAGCAATAGAGTCCTAATGCTTCTTAAAACGAGATGTCGCATTTCCTTTCTATGTTTCGTGATAAGATATAATATTCATTTTGGAGTGTTATGTATACCCCGTATTCACTTCAAAGGAATGTAAATGCGACACTCCCTTGCTAGGAAATATTGTTTGCAGATGTCTACATATCACAGCAATAAGGTGCTAATGCTTCTTAAAACGAGATGTCGCATTTCATTTCTATGTTTCGTGATGAGATATAATATTCATTTTGGAGTGTCATGTATACCTCGTATTCACTTCAAAAGAATGTAAATGTGACACTTCCATTCTAGGAAATAGCGTTTGCAGATGTCTACGTATCGTAGCAATAGAGTTCTAATGCTTCTTAAAACGAGATGTCGCATTACATTTCTATGTTTCGTGATAAGGTGTAATATTCATTTTGGAGTGTTATGTATACCTCGTATTCACTTCAAAAGAATGTAAATGCGACACTTCCTTGCTAGGAAATATTGTTTGCAGATGTCTACGTATCGTAGCAATAGAGTTCTAATGCTTCTTAAAACGTGATGTCGCATTTCATTTCTACGTTTCATGATAAAATAAAATATTCTTTGCGAAGTGTCATGTATATCTCGTATTCACTTCAAAAGAATGTAAATGCGACACTTCCTTGCTAGGAAATATTGTTTGCAGATGTCTACATATCACAGCAATAAGGTGCTAATGCTTCTTAAAACGAGATGTCGCATTTCATTTCTATGTTTCGTGATGAGATATAATATTCATTTTGGAGTGTTATGTATACCTCGTATTCACTTCAAAAGAATGTAAATGCGACACTTCCTTGCTAGGAAATATTGTTTGCGGATGTCTACGTATCGTAGGAAGAGAGTTCTAATGCTTCTTAAAACGCGATATCGCATCACACATCTATGTTTCATGATAAGATATAATATTCATTGCGAAGTGTCATGTATACCTCGTATTCACTTCAAAAGAATGTAAATGCGACACATACATGCTAGGAACTAGCGGTTGCAGATGTTTACGTATCGTAGCAATAGAGTTCTTGCATCTTAAAACGAGATGTCGCATTTCATTTCTATGTTTCGTGATAAGATATAATATTCATTTTGGAGTGTTATGTATACCTCGTATTCACTTCAAGAGAATGTAAATGCGACACTTCCATGCTAGGAAATAGCGTTTGCAGATGTCAACGTATCGTAGCAATAGAGTTCTAATGCTTCTCAAAACGCGATATAGCACCTCATTCCTATGTTTCATGATAAGATATAATATTCTTTGCGAAGTGTCATGTATATCTCGTATTCACTTCAAAAGAATGTAAATGCGACACTTCCATGCTAGGAAATAGCGTTTGCAGATGTCTACGGATCGTAGCAATAGAGTTCTAATGCTTCTCAAAACGCGATATAGCACCTCATTCCTATGTTTCATGATAAGATATAATATTCTTTGCGAAGTGTCATGTATATCTCGTATTCACTTCAAAAGAATGTAAATGCAACACTTCCGTGCTAGGATATAGCGTTTGCAGATGTCTACGGATCGTGGCAATAGAATTCTAATGCTTCTTAAAACGCGATATCGCATCACACTTCTATGTTTCATGATAAGATATAATATTCATTGCGAAGTGTAATGTATACCTCATATTCACTTCAAAGAAATGTAAATGCGACACTTCCATGCTAGGAAATAGCGTTTGCAGATGTCTACGTGTCGTAGCAATAGAGTTCCAATGCTTCTTAAAACGAGATGTCGCATTTCATTTCTATGGTTCGTGATAAGATATAATATTCATTTTGGAGTGTTATGTATACCTCGTATTCACTTCAAAAGAATGTAAATGTGACACTTCCGTGCTAGGAAATAGCGTTTGCAGATGTCTACGTATCGTAGCAATAGAGTTCTAATGCTTCTTAAGACGAGATGTCGCATTTCATTTCTATGTTTCGTGATAAGATGTAATATTCATTTTGGAGTGTCATGTATACCTCGTATTCACTTCAAAAGAATGTAAATGCGACACATACATGCTAGGAAATAGCGGTTGCAGATGTTTACGTATCGTAGTAATAGAGTTCTTGCATCTTAAAACGAGATGTCGCATTTCATTTCTATGTTTCGTGATAAGATATAATATTCATTTTGGAGTGTTATGTATACCTCGTATTCACTTCAAGAGAATGTAAATGCGACACAACCATGCTAGGAAATAGCGTTTGCAGATGTCTACGTATCGTAGCAATAGAGTTCTAATGCTTCTCAAAACGCGATATAGCACCTCATTCCTATGTTTCATGATAAGATATAATATTCTTTGCGAAGTGTCATGTATATCTCGTATTCACTTCAAAAGAATGTAAATGCAACACTTCCGTGCTAGGAAATAGCGTTTGCAGATGTCTACGTATCGTAGCAATAGAGTTCTAATGCTTCTTAAGACGAGATGTCGCATTTCATTTCTATGTTTCGTGATAAGATGTAATATTCATTTTGGAGTGTTATGTATACCTCGTATTCACTTCAAAAGAATGTAAATGCGACACTTCCATGCCAGGAAATAGCGTTTGCAGATGTCTACGTATATTAGCAATAGAGTTCTAATGCTTCTCAAAACGCGATATAGCACCTCATTCCTACGTTTCAAGATAAGATATAATATTCTTTGCGAAGTGCCATGTATATCTCGTATTCACTTCAAAAGAATGTAAATGCGACACTTCCATGCTAGGAAATAGCGTTTGCAGATGTCTACGGATCGTAGCAATAGAGATCTAATGCTTCCTAAAACGCGATATCGCTCCTCACTTCTATGTTTCATGATAGGATATAATATTCATTGCGAAGTGCCATGTATATCTCGTATTCACTTCAAAGGAATGTAAACGCGACGCTTCCATGCTAGGAAATAGCGGTTGCAGATGTTTACGTATCGTAGCAATAGAGTTCTAATGCTTCTTAAAACGAGATGTCGCATTTCATTTCTATGTTTCGTGATAAGATATAATATTCATTTTGGAGTGTTATGTATACCTCGTATTCACTTCAAAGGAATGTAAATGCGACACTCCCTTGCTAGGAAATATTGTTTGCAGATGTTTACGTATCGTAGCAATAGAGTTCCAAAGCATCTTAGAACGAGATGTCGCATTTCATTTCTATGTTTCGTGATAAGATATAATATTCACTTTGGAGTGTCATGTATACCTCGTATTCATTTCAAAAGAATGTAAATGTGACACTTCCATTCTAGGAAATAGCGTTTGCAGATGTCTACGTATCGTAGCAATAGAGTTCTAATGCTTCTTAAAACGAGATGTCGCATTTCATTTCTATGTTTCGTGATAAGGTGTAATATTCATTTTGGAGTGTTATGTATACCTCGTATTCACTTCAAAAGAATGTAAATGCGACACTTCCTTGCTAGGAAATATTGTTTGCAGATGTCTACGTATCGTAGCAGTAGAGTTCTAATGCTTCTTAAAACGTGATGTCGCATTTCAATTCTATGTTTCATGAGAAAATATAATATTCTTTGCGAAGTGTCATGTATATCTCGTATTCACTTCAAAAGAATGTAAATGCGACACTTCCTTGCTAGGAAATATTGTTTGCAGATGTCTACATATCACAGCAATAAGGTGCAAATGCTTCTTAAAACGAGATGTCGCATTTCATTCCTATGTTTCGTGATGAGATATAATATTCATTTTGGAGTGTTATGTATACCTCGTATTCACTTCAAAAGAATGTAAATGCGACACTTCCTTGCTAGGAAATATTGTTTGCGGATGTCTACGTATCGTAGGAATAGAGTTCTAATGCTTCTTAAAACGCGATATCGCATCACACTTCTATGTTTCATGATAAGATATAATATGCATTGCGAAGTGTCATGTATACCTCGTATTCACTTCAAAAGAATGTAAATGCGACACATACATGCTAGGAACTAGCGGTTGCAGATGTTTACGTATCGTAGCAATAGAGTTCTTGCATCTTAAAACGAGATGTCGCATTTCATTTCTATGTTTCGTGATAAGATATAATATTCACTTTGGAGTGTCATGTATACCTCGTATTCATTTCAAAAGAATGTAAATGTGACACTTCCATTCTAGGAAATAGCGTTTGCAGATGTCTACGTATCGTAGCAATAGAGTTCTAATGCTTCTTAAAACGAGATGTCGCATTTCATTTCTATGTTTCGTGATAAGGTGTAATATTCATTTTGGAGTGTTATGTATACCTCGTATTCACTTCAAAAGAATGTAAATGCGACACTTCCTTGCTAGGAAATATTGTTTGCAGATGTCTACGTATCGTAGCAGTAGAGTTCTAATGCTTCTTAAAACGTGATGTCGCATTTCAATTCTATGTTTCATGAGAAAATATAATATTCTTTGCGAAGTGTCATGTATATCTCGTATTCACTTCAAAAGAATGTAAATGCGACACTTCCTTGCTAGGAAATATTGTTTGCAGATGTCTACATATCACAGCAATAAGGTGCAAATGCTTCTTAAAACGAGATGTCGCATTTCATTCCTATGTTTCGTGATGAGATATAATATTCATTTTGGAGTGTTATGTATACCTCGTATTCACTTCAAAAGAATGTAAATGCGACACTTCCTTGCTAGGAAATATTGTTTGCGGATGTCTACGTATCGTAGGAATAGAGTTCTAATGCTTCTTAAAACGCGATATCGCATCACACTTCTATGTTTCATGATAAGATATAATATGCATTGCGAAGTGTCATGTATACCTCGTATTCACTTCAAAAGAATGTAAATGCGACACATACATGCTAGGAACTAGCGGTTGCAGATGTTTACGTATCGTAGCAATAGAGTTCTTGCATCTTAAAACGAGATGTCGCATTTCATTTCTATGTTTCGTGATAAGATATAATATTCATTTTGGATTGTTATGTATACCTCGTATTCACTTCAAAAGAATGTAAATGCGACACTTCCTTGCTAGGAAATATTGTTTGCAGATGTCTACGTATCGTAGCAGTAGAGTTCTAATGCTTCTTAAAACGTGATGTCGCATTTCAATTCTATGTTTCATGAGAAAATATAATATTCTTTGCGAAGTGTCATGTATATCTCGTATTCACTTCAAAAGAATGTAAATGCGACACTTCCTTGCTAGGAAATATTGTTTGCAGATGTCTACATATCACAGCAATAAGGTGCAAATGCTTCTTAAAACGAGATGTCGCATTTCATTCCTATGTTTCGTGATGAGATATAATATTCATTTTGGAGTGTTATGTATACCTCGTATTCACTTCAAAAGAATGTAAATGCGACACTTCCTTGCTAGGAAATATTGTTTGCGGATGTCTACGTATCGTAGGAATAGAGTTCTAATGCTTCTTAAAACGCGATATCGCATCACACTTCTATGTTTCATGATAAGATATAATATGCATTGCGAAGTGTCATGTATACCTCGTATTCACTTCAAAAGAATGTAAATGCGACACATACATGCTAGGAACTAGCGGTTGCAGATGTTTACGTATCGTAGCAATAGAGTTCTTGCATCTTAAAACGAGATGTCGCATTTCATTTCTATGTTTCGTGATAAGATATAATATTCATTTTGGATTGTTATGTATACCTCGTATTCACTTCAAGAGAATGTAAATGCGACACTTCCATGCTAGGAAATAGCGTTTGCAGATGTCTACGTATCGTAGCAATAGAGTTCTAATGCTTCTCAAAACGCGATATAGCACCTCATTCCTATGTTTCATGGTAAGATATAATATTCATCGCGAAGTGTCATGTATACCTCGTATTCACTTCAAAAGAATGTAAATGCGACACATACATGCTAGGAAATAGCGGTTGCAGATGTTTACGTATCGTAGCAATAGAGTTCTAATGCATCTTAAAACGACATGTCGCATTTCATTTCTATGTTTCGTGATAAGATATAATATTCATTTTGGAGTGTTATGCATACCTCGTATTCACTTCAACAGAATGTAAATGCGACACTTCCATGCCAGGAAATAGCGTTTGCAGATGTCTACGTATATTAGCAATAGAGTTCTAATGCTTCTTAAAACGCGATATAGCACCTCATTCCTACGTTTCAAGATAAGATATAATATTCTTTGCGAAGTGTCATGTATATCTCGTATTCACTTCAAAAGAATGTAAATGCGACGCTTCCATGCTAGCAAATAGCGTTTGCAGATGTCTACGTATCGTAGCAATAGAGTTCTAATGCTTCTTAAAACGAGATGTCGCATTTCATTTCTATGTTTCTTGATAAGATATAATATTCATTTTGGAGTGTTATGTATACCTCGAATTCACTTCAAAGGAATGTAAATGCGACACTCCCTTGCTAGGAAATATTGTTTGCAGATGTTTACGTATCGTAGCAATAGAGTTCCAAAGCTTCTTAAAACGAGATGTCGCATTTCATTTCTATGTTTCGTGATAAGATATAATATTCACTTTGGAGTGTCATGTATACCTCGTATTCACTTCAAAAGAATGTAAATGTGACACTTCCATTCTAGGAAATAGCGTTTGCAGATGTCTACGTATCGTAGCAATAGAGTTCTAATGCTTCTTAAAACGAGATGTCGCATTTCATTTCTATGTTTCGTGATAAGGTGTAATATTCATTTTGGAGTGTTATGTATACCTCGTATTCACTTCAAAAGAATGTAAATGCGACACTTCCATGCTAGGAAATAGCGTTTGCAGATGTCTACGGATCGTAGCAATAGAGATCTAATGCTTCCTAAAACGCGATATCGCACCTCACTTCTATGTTTCATGATAGGATATAATATTCATTGCGAAGTGTCATGTATATCTCGTATTCACATCAAAGGAATGTAAACGCGACGCTTCCATGCTAGGAAATAGCGGTTGCAGATGTTTACGTATCGTAGCAATAGAGTTCCAATGCTTCTTAAAACGAGATGTCGCATTTCATTTCTATGTTTCGTGATAAGATATAATATTCATTTTGGAGTGTTATGTATACCTCGTATTCACTTCAAAGGAATGTAAATGCGACACTCCCTTGCTAGGAAATATTGTTTGCAGATGTTTACGTATCGTAGCAATAGAGTTCCAAAGCTTCTTAAAACGAGATGTCGCATTTCATTTCTATGTTTCGTGATGAGATATAATATTCATTTTGGAGTGTTATGTATACCTCGTATTCACTTCAAAAGAGTGTAAATGCGACACTTCCTTGCTAGGAAATATTGTTTGCGGATGTCTACGTATCGTAGGAATAGAGTTCTAATGCTTCTTAAAACGCGATATCGCATCACACTTCTATGTTTCATGATAAGATATAATATTCGTTGCGAAGTGTCATGTATACCTCGTATTCACTTCAAAAGAATGTAAATGCGACACATACATGCTAGGAACCAGCGGTTGCAGATGTTTACGTATCGTAGCAATAGAGTTCTTGCATCTTAAAACGAGATGTCGCATTTCATTTCTATGTTTCGTGATAAGATATAATATTCATTTTGGAGTGTTATGTATACCTCGTATTCACTTCAAGAGAATGTAAATGCGACACTTCCATGCTAGGAAATAGCGTTTGCAGATGTCTACGTATCGTAGCAATAGAGTTCTAATGCTTCTCAAAACGCGATATAGCACCTCATTCCTATGTTTCATGGTAAGATATAATATTCTTTGCGAAGTGTCATGTATATCTCGTATTCACTTCAAAAGAATGTAAATGCAACACTTCCGTGCTAGGAAATAGCGTTTGCAGATGTCTACGTATCGTAGCAATAGAGTTCTAATGCTTCTTAAGACGAGATGTCGCACTTCATTTCTATGTTTCGTGATAAGCTGTAATATTCATTTTGGAGTGTTATGTATACCTCGTATTCACTTCAAAAGAATGTAAATGCGACACTTCCATGCTAGGAAATATTGTTTGCGGATGTCTACGTATCGTAGGAATAGTGTTCTAATGCTTCTTAAGACGCGATATCGCATCACACTTCTATGTTTCATGATAAGATATAATATTCATCGCGAAGTGTCATGTATACCTCGTATTCACTTCAAAAGAATGTAAATGCGACACATACATGCTAGGAAATAGCGGTTGCAGATGTTTACGTATCGTAGCAATAGAGTTCTAATGCATCTTAAAACGACATGTCGCATTTCATTTCTATGTTTCGTGATAAGATATAATATTCATTTTGGAGTGTTATGCATACCTCGTATTCACTTCAACAGAATGTAAATGCGACACTTCCATGCCAGGAAATAGCGTTTGCAGATGTCTACGTATATTAGCAATAGAGTTCTAATGCTCCTTAAAACGCGATATAGCACCTCATTCCGACGTTTCAAGATAAGATATAATATTCTTTGCGAAGTGTCATGTATATCTCGTATTCACTTCAAAAGAATGTAAATGCGACACTTCCATGCTAGGAAATGGCGTTTGCAGATGTCTACGTATCGTAGCAATAGAGTTCTAATGCATCTTAAAACGACATGTCGCATTTCATTTCTATGTTTCGTGATAAGATATAATATTCATTTTGGAGTGTTATGCATACCTCGTATTCACTTCAACAGAATGTAAATGCGACACTTCCATGCCAGGAAATAGCGTTTGCAGATGTCTACGTATATTAGCAATAGAGTTCTAATGCTCCTTAAAACGCGATATAGCACCTCATTCCGACGTTTCAAGATAAGATATAATATTCTTTGCGAAGTGTCATGTATATCTCGTATTCACTTCAAAAGAATGTAAATGCGACACTTCCATGCTAGGAAATGGCGTTTGCAGATGTCTACGTATCGTAGCAATAGAGTTCTAATGCATCTTAAAACGACATGTCGCATTTCATTTCTATGTTTCGTGATAAGATATAATATTCATTTTGGAGTGTTATGCATACCTCGTATTCACTTCAACAGAATGTAAATGCGACACTTCCATGCCAGGAAATAGCGTTTGCAGATGTCTACGTATATTAGCAATAGAGTTCTAATGCTTCTTAAAACGCGATATAGCACCTCATTCCTACGTTTCAAGATAAGATATAATATTCTTTGCGAAGTGTCATGTATATCTCGTATTCACTTCAAAAGAATGTAAATGCGACGCTTCCATGCTAGCAAATAGCGTTTGCAGATGTCTACGTATCGTAGCAATTGAGTTCTAATGCTTCTTAAAACGAGATGTCGCATTTCATTTCTATGTTTCGTGATAAGGTGTAATATTCATTTTGGAGTGTTATGTATACCTCGTATTCACTTCAAAAGAATTTAAATGTGACACTTCCATGCTAGGAAATAACGTTTGCAGATGTCGACGTATCGCAGCAATAGTGTTCTAATGCTTCTTAAAACGAGATGTCGCATTTCATTTCTATGTACGTGATAAGGTATAATATTCATTGCAGAATGTTATGTATATCTCGTATTCACTTCACAAGAATGTAAATGCGACACTTCCATGCTAGGATATAGCGTTTGCAGATGTCTACGGATCGTAGCAATAGAGATCTAATGCTTCCTAAAACGCGATATCGCATCTCACTTCTATGTTTCATGATAGGATATAATATTCATTGCGAAGTGTCATGTATATCTCGTATTCACTTCAAAGGAATGTAAACGCGACGCTTCCATGCTAGGAAATAGCGGTTGCAGATGTTTACGTATCGTAGCAATAGAGTTCTAATGCATCTTAAAACGACATGTCGCATTTCATTTCTATGTTTCGTGATAAGATATAATATTCATTTTGGAGTGTTATGCATACCTCGTATTCACTTCAACAGAATGTAAATGCGACACTTCCATGCCAGGAAGTAGCGTTTGCAGATGTCTACGTATATTAGCAATAGAGTTCTAATGCTCCTTAAAACGCGATATAGCACCTCATTCCTACGTTTCAAGATAAGATATAATATTCTTTGCGAAGTGTCATGTATATCTCGTATTCACTTCAAAAGAATGTAAATGCGACACTTCCATGCTAGGAAATGGCGTTTGCAGATGTCTACGTATCGTAGCAATAGAGTTCTAATGCATCTTAAAACGACATGTCGCATTTCATTTCTATGTTTCGTGATAAGATATAATATTCATTTTGGAGTGTTATGCATACCTCGTATTCACTTCAACAGAATGTAAATGCGACACTTCCATGCCAGGAAATAGCGTTTGCAGATGTCTACGTATATTAGCAATAGAGTTCTAATGCTTCTTAAAACGCGATATAGCACCTCATTCCTACGTTTCAAGATAAGATATAATATTCTTTGCGAAGTGTCATGTATACCTCGTATTCACTTTAAAAGAATGTAAGTGCGACACTTCCATGCTAGGATATAGCGTTTGCAGATGTCTACGTATCGTAGCAATAGAGTTCTAATGCTTCTTAAAACGTGATGCCGCATTACATTTGTATGTTTCGTGATAAGATATAATATTCATTTTGGAGTGTTATGTATACCTCGTATTCACTTCAAAAGAATGTAAATGTGACACTTCCATGCTAGGAAATAGCGTTTGCAGATGTCTACGTATCGCAGCAATAGTGTTCTAATGCTTCTTAAAACGAGATGTCGCATTTCATTTCTATGTTTCGTGATAAGATATAATATTCATTTTGGAGTGTTATGTATACCTCGTATTCACTTAAAGAGAATGTAAATGCGACACCTCCATGCTAGGAAATAGCGTTTGCAGATTTCTACCTATATTAGCAATAGAGTTCTAGTGCTTCTCAAAATGCGATATAGCACCTCATTCCTATGTTTCATGATAAGATATAATATTCTTTGCGAAGTGTCATGTATATCTCGTATCCACTTCAAAAGAATGTAAATGCGACAGTTCCATGCTAGGAAATAGCGTTTGCAGATGTCTACGTATCGTAGCAATAGAGTTCTTGCATCTTAAAACGAAATGTCGCATTTCATTTCTATGTGTCGTGATAAGATATAATATTCATTTTGGAGTGTTATGTATACCTCGTATTCACTTCAAGATAATGTAAATGCGACACTTCCATGCTAGGAAATAGCGTTTGCAGATGTCTACGTATCGTAGCAATAGAGTTCTAATGCTTCTCAAAACGAGATGTCGCATTTCATTTCTGTTTCGTGATAAGATATAATATTCATTTTGGAGTGTTATGTGTACCTCGTATTCACTTCAAAAGAATGTAAATGTGACACTTCCATGCTAGGAAATAGCGTTTGCAGATGTCTACGTATCGTAGCAATAGAGTTCTTGCATCTTAAAACGAAATGTCGCATTTCATTTCTATGTGTCGTGATAAGATATAATATTCATTGCGAAGTGTAATGTATACCTCGTATTCACTTCAAAGAAATGTAAATGCGACACTTCCATGCTAGGAAATAGCGTTTGCAGATGTCTACGTGTCGTAGCAATAGAGTTCCAATGCTTCTTAAAACGAGATGTCGCATTTCATTTCTATGTTTCGTGATAAGATATAATATTCATTTTGGAGTGTTATGTATACCTCGTATTCACTTCAAAAGAATGTAAATGTGACACTTCCATGCTAGGAAATAGCGTTTGCAGATGTCTACTTATCGTAGCAATAGAGTTCTAATGCTTCTTAAAACGAGATGTCGCATTTCATTTCTATGTTTCGTGGTAAGGTATAATATTCATTGTAGAATGATATGTATATCTCGTATTCACTTCAAAAGAATGTAAATGCGACACTTCCATGCTAGGAAATATCGTTTGCAGATGTCTACGGATCGTAGCAATAGAGTTCTAATGCTTCCTAAAACGCGATATTGCATCTCACTTCTAGTTTCATGATAGGATATAATATTCATTGCGAAGTGTCATGTATATCTCGTATTCACTTCAATGGAATGTAAACGCGACGCGTCCATGCTAGGAAATAGCGGTTGCAGATGTTTACGTATCGTAGCAATAGAGTTCTAATGCTTCTTAAAACGAGATGTCGCATTTCATTTCTGTGTTTCGTGATAAGATATAATATTCATTTTGGAGTGTTATGTATACCTCGTATTCACTTAAAGAGAATGTAAATGCGACACCTCCATGCTAGGAAATAGCGTTTGCAGATTTCTACCTATATTAGCAATAGAGTTCTAGTGCTTCTCAAAACGCGATATAGCACCTCATTCCTATGTTTCATGATAAGATATAATATTCTTTGCGAAGTGTCATGTATGTCTCGTATTCACTTCAAAAGAATGTAAATGCAACACTTCCATGCTAGGAAATAGCGTTTGCAGATGTCTACGTATCGTAGCAATAGAGTTCTAATGCTTCTTAGAACGAGATGTCGCATTTCTTTTCTATGTTTCGTGATAAGATATAATATTCATTTTGGAGTGTTATGTATACCTCGTATTCACTTCAAAGGAATGTAAATGCGACACTCCCTTGCTAGGAAATATTGTTTTGCAGATGTTTACGTATCGTAGCAGTAGACTTCTAATGCGTCTTAAAACGCGATATCGCATCTGACATCTATGTTTCATGATAAGGTATAATATTCATTGCGAAGTGTCATGAATACCTCGTATTCACTTCAAAAGAATGTAAGTGCGACACCTACATGCTAGGAAATAGCGTTTGCAGATGTCTACGTATCGTAGCAATAGAGTTCTAATGCTTCTTAAGACGAGATGTCGCATTTCATTTCTATGTTTCGTGATAAGATGTAATATTCATTTTGGAGTGTTATGTATACCTCGTATTCACTTCAAAAGAATGTAAATGCGACACTTCCTTGCTAGGAAATATTGTTTGCGGATGTGTACGTATCGTAGGAATAGAGTTCTAATGCTTCTTAAAACGCGATATCGCATCACACTTCTATGTTTCATGATAAGATATAATATTCATCGCGAAGTGTCATGTATACCTCGTATTCACTTCAAAAGAATGTAAATGCGACACATACATTCTAGGAAATAGCGGTTGCAGATGTTTACGTATCGTAGCAATAGAGTTCTAATGCTTCTTAAAACGAGATGTCGCATTTCATTTCTGTTTCGTGATAAGATATAATATTCATTTTGGAGTGTTATGTGTACCTCGTATTCACTTCAAAAGAATGTAAATGTGACACTTCCATGCTAGGAAATAGCGTTTGCAGATGTCTACGTATCGTAGCAATAGAGTTCCAATGCTTTTTAAAACGAGATGTCTCATTTCATTTCTATGTTTCGTTATAAGATATAATATTCATTTTGGAGTGTTATGAATACCTCGTATTCACTTCAAAAGAATGTAAATGTGAAACTTCCATGCTAGGAAATAGCGTTTGCAGATGTCTACGGATTGTGGCAATAGAATTCTAATGCTTCTTAAAACGCGATATCGCATCACACTTCTATGTTTCATGATAAGATATAATATTCATTGCGAAGTGTAATGTATACCTCGTATTCACTTCAAAGAAATGTAAATGCGACACTTCCATGCTAGGAAATAGCGTTTGCAGATGTCTACGTGTCGTAGCAATAGAGTTCTAATGCTTCTTAAAACGAGATGTCGCATTTCATTTCTATGTTTCGTGATAAGATATACTATTCATTTTGGAGTGATATGTATACCTCGTATTCACTTCAAGAGAATGTAAATGCGACACCTCCATGCTTGGAAATAGCGTTTGCAGATTTCTACCTATATTAGCAATAGAGATCTAGTGCTTCTCAAAACGCGATATAGCACCTCATTCCTATGTTTCATGATAAGATATAATATTCTTTGCGAAGTGTCATGTATATCTCGTATTTACTTCAAAAGAATGTAAATACGACAGTTCCATGCTAGGAAATAGCGTTTGCAGATGTCTACGTATCGTAGCAATGGAGTTCTAATACTTCTTAAAACGAGATGTGGCATTTCATTTCTATGTTTAGTGATAAGGTATAATATTCATTTTGGAGTGTTATGTATACCTCGTATTCACTTCAAAAGAATGTAAATGCGACACATACATGCTAGGAGATAGCGTTTGCAGATGTCTACGTATCGCAGCAATAGTGTTCTAATGCTTCTTAAAACGAGATGTCGCATTTCTTTTCTATGTTTCGTGATAAGGTATAATATTCATTGTAGAGTGTTATGTATACCTCGTATTCACTTCAAAAGAATGTAAATGCGACACTCCCTTGCTAGGAAATATTGTTTGCAGATGTTTACGTATCGTAGCAGTAGACTTCTAATGCGTCTTAAAACGCGATATCGCATCTGACATCTATGTTTCGTGATAAGGTATAATATTCATTGCGAAGTGTCATGAATACCTCGTATTCACTTCAAAAGAATGTAAGTGCGACACCTACATGCTAGGAAATAGCGTTTGCAGATGTCTACGTACCGTAGCAATAGAGTTCTAATGCTTCCTAAAACGCGGTATAGCATCTCGTATCTATGTTTCATGATAAGATATAATATTCATTGCGGAGTATCGTGTATACCTCGTAATCACATCAAAAGAATGTAAATGCGACACTTCCATGCTAGGAAATAGCGTTTGCAGATGTCTACGTATCGTAGCAATAGAGTTCTAATGCTTCTTAAAACGAGATGTCGCATTTCATTTCTGTTTCGTGATAAGATATAATATTCATTTTGGAGTGTTATGTGTACCTCGTATTCACTTCAAAAGAATGTAAATGTGACACTTCCATGCTAGGAAATAGCGTTTGCAGATGTCTACGTATCGTAGCAATAGAGTTCCAATGCTTTTTAAAACGAGATGTCTCATTTCATTTCTATGTTTCGTTATAAGATATAATATTCATTTTGGAGTGTTATGAATACCTCGTATTCACTTCAAAAGAATGTAAATGTGAAACTTCCATGCTAGGAAATAGCGTTTGCAGATGTCTACGGATTGTGGCAATAGAATTCTAATGCTTCTTAAAACGCGATATCGCATCACACTTCTATGTTTCATGATAAGATATAATATTCATTGCGAAGTGTAATGTATACCTCGTATTCACTTCAAAGAAATGTAAATGCGACACTTCCATGCTAGGAAATATCGTTTGCAGATGTCTACTTATCGTAGCAAAAGAGTTCTAATGCTTCTTAAAACGAGATGTCGCATTTCATTTCTATGTTTCGTGGTAAGGTATAATATTCATTGTAGAATGATATGTATATCTCGTATTCACTTCAAAAGAATGTAAATGCGACACTTCCATGCTAGGAAATATCGTTTGCAGATGTCTACGGATCGTAGCAATAGAGTTCTAATGCTTCCTAAAACGCGATATCGCATCCCACTTCTATGTTTCATGATAGGATATAATATTCATTGCGAAATGTCATGTATATCTCGTATTCACTTCAATGGAATGTAAACGCGACGCGTCCATGCTAGGAAATAGCGGTTGCAGATGTTTACGTATCGTAGCAATAAAGTTCTAATGCTTCTTAAAACGAGATGTCGCATTTCATTTCTGTGTTTCGTGATAAGATATAATATTCATTTTGGAGTGTTATGTATACCTCGTATTCACTTAAAGAGAATGTAAATGCGACACCTCCATGCTAGGAAATAGCGTTTGCAGATTTCTACCTATATTAGCATTAGAGTTCTAGTGCTTCTCAAAACGCGATATAGCACCTCATTCCTATGTTTCATGATAAGATATAATATTCTTTGCGAAGTGTCATGTATGTCTCGTATTCACTTCAAAAGAATGTAAATGCAACACTTCCATGCTAGGAAATAGCGTTTGCAGATGTCTACGTATCGTAGCAATATAGTTCTAATGCTTCTTAAAACGAGATGTCGCATTTCTTTTCTATGTTTCGTGATAAGATATAATATTCATTTTGGAGTGTTATGTATACCTCGTATTCACTTCTAAGGAATGTAAATGCGACACTCCCTTGCTAGGAAATACTGTTTGCAGATGTTTACGTATCGTAGCAGTAGACTTCTAATGCGTCTTAAAACGCGATATCGCATCTGACATCTATGTTTCATGATAAGGTATAATATTCATTGCGAAGTGTCATGAATACCTCGTATTCACTTCAAAAGAATGTTAGTGCGACACCTACATGCTAGGAAATAGCGTTTGCAGATGTCTACGTACCGTAGCAACAGAGTTCTAATGCTTCCTAAAACGCGGTATAGCATCTCGTATCTATGTTTCATGATAAGATATAATATTCATTGCGGAGTATCGTATATACCTCGTATTCACATCAAAAGAATGTAAATGCGACACTTCCATGCTAGGAAATAGCGTTTGCAGATGTCTACGTATCGTAGCAATAGAGTTCTAATGCTTCTTAAAACGAGATGTCGCATTTCATTTCTGTTTCGTGATAAGATATAATATTCATTTTGGAGTGTTATGTGTACCTCGTATTCACTTCAAAAGAATGTAAATGTGACACTTCCATGCTAGGAAATAGCGTTTGCAGATGTCTACTTATCGTAGCAATAGAGTTCTAATGCTTCTTAAAACGAGATGTCGCATTTCATTTCTATGTTTCGTGGTAAGGTATAATATTCATTGTAGAATGATATGTATATCTCGTATTCACTTCAAAAGAATGTAAATGCGACACTTCCATGCTAGGAAATATCGTTTGCAGATGTCTACGGATCGTAGCAATAGAGTTCTAATGCTTCCTAAAACGCGATATCGCATCTCACTTCTAGTTTCATGATAGGATATAATATTCATTGCGAAGTGTCATGTATATCTCGTATTCACTTCAATGGAATGTAAACGCGACGCGTCCATGCTAGGAAATAGCGGTTGCAGATGTTTACGTATCGTAGCAATAGAGTTCTAATGCTTCTTAAAACGAGATGTCGCATTTCATTTCTGTGTTTCGTGATAAGATATAATATTCATTTTGGAGTGTTATGTATACCTCGTATTCACTTAAAGAGAATGTAAATGCGACACCTCCATGCTAGGAAATAGCGTTTGCAGATTTCTACCTATATTAGCAATAGAGTTCTAGTGCTTCTCAAAACGCGATATAGCACCTCATTCCTATGTTTCATGATAAGATATAATATTCTTTGCGAAGTGTCATGTATGTCTCGTATTCACTTCAAAAGAATGTAAATGCAACACTTCCATGCTAGGAAATAGCGTTTGCAGATGTCTACGTATCGTAGCAATAGAGTTCTAATGCTTCTTAGAACGAGATGTCGCATTTCTTTTCTATGTTTCGTGATAAGATATAATATTCATTTTGGAGTGTTATGTATACCTCGTATTCACTTCAAAGGAATGTAAATGCGACACTCCCTTGCTAGGAAATATTGTTTTGCAGATGTTTACGTATCGTAGCAGTAGACTTCTAATGCGTCTTAAAACGCGATATCGCATCTGACATCTATGTTTCATGATAAGGTATAATATTCATTGCGAAGTGTCATGAATACCTCGTATTCACTTCAAAAGAATGTAAGTGCGACACCTACATGCTAGGAAATAGCGTTTGCAGATGTCTACGTATCGTAGCAATAGAGTTCTAATGCTTCTTAAGACGAGTTGTCGCATTTCATTTCTATGTTTCGTGATAAGATGTAATATTCATTTTGGAGTGTTATGTATACCTCGTATTCACTTCAAAAGAATGTAAATGCGACACTTCCTTGCTAGGAAATATTGTTTGCGGATGTGTACGTATCGTAGGAATAGAGTTCTAATGCTTCTTAAAACGCGATATCGCATCACACTTCTATGTTTCATGATAAGATATAATATTCATCGCGAAGTGTCATGTATACCTCGTATTCACTTCAAAAGAATGTAAATGCGACACATACATTCTAGGAAATAGCGGTTGCAGATGTTTACGTATCGTAGCAATAGAGTTCTAATGCTTCTTAAAACGAGATGTCGCATTTCATTTCTATGTTTCGTGATAAGATATACTATTCATTTTGGAGTGATATGTATACCTCGTATTCACTTCAAGAGAATGTAAATGCGACACCTCCATGCTTGGAAATAGCGTTTGCAGATTTCTACCTATATTAGCAATAGAGTTCTAGTGCTTCTCAAAACGCGATATAGCACCTCATTCCTATGTTTCATGATAAGATATAATATTCTTTGCGAAGTGTCATGTATATCTCGTATTCACTTCAAAAGAATGTAAATACGACAGTTCCATGCTAGGAAATAGCGTTTGCAGATGTCTACGTATCGTAGCAATGGAGTTCTAATACTTCTTAAAACGAGATGTGGCATTTCATTTCTATGTTTAGTGATAAGGTATAATATTCATTTTGGAGTGTTATGTATACCTCGTATTCACTTCAAAAGAATGTAAATGCGACACATACATGCTAGGAAATAGCGTTTGCAGATGTCTACGTATCGCAGCAATAGTGTTCTAATGCTTCTTAAAACGAGATGTCGCATTTCTTTTCTATGTTTCGTGATAAGGTATAATATTCATTGTAGAGTGTTATGTATACCTCGTATTCACTTCAAAAGAATGTAAATGCGGCACTCCCTTGCTAGGAAATATTGTTTGCAGATGTTTACGTATCGTAGCAGTAGACTTCTAATGCGTCTTAAAACGCGATATCGCATCTGACATCTATGTTTCGTGATAAGGTATAATATTCATTGCGAAGTGTCATGAATACCTCGTATTCACTTCAAAAGAATGTAAGTGCGACACCTACATGCTAGGAAATAGCGTTTGCAGATGTCTACGTACCGTAGCAATAGAGTTCTAATGCTTCCTAAAACGCGGTATAGCATCTCGTATCTATGTTTCATGATAAGATATAATATTCATTGCGGAGTATCGTGTATACCTCGTAATCACATCAAAAGAATGTAAATGCGACACTTCCATGCTAGGAAATAGCGTTTGCAGATGTCTACGTATCGTAGCAATAGAGTCATAATGCTTCTTAAAACGAGATGTCGCATTTCATTTCTGTTTCGTGATAAGATATAATATTCATTTTGGAGTGTTATGTGTACCTCGTATTCACTTCAAAAGAATGTAAATGTGACACTTCCATGCTAGGAAATAGCGTTTGCAGATGTCTACGTATCGTAGCAATAGAGTTCCAATGCTTTTTAAAACGAGATGTCTCATTTCATTTCTATGTTTCGTTATAAGATATAATATTCATTTTGGAGTGTTATGAATACCTCGTATTCACTTCAAAAGAATGTAAATGTGAAACTTCCATGCTAGGAAATAGCGTTTGCAGATGTCTACGGATTGTGGCAATAGAATTCTAATGCTTCTTAAAACGCGATATCGCATCACACTTCTATGTTTCATGATAAGATATAATATTCATTGCGAAGTGTAATGTATACCTCGTATTCACTTCAAAGAAATGTAAATGCGACACTTCCATGCCAGGAAATAGCGTTTGCAGATGTCTACGTATATTAGCAATAGAGTTCTAATGCTTCTCAAAACGCGATATAGCACCTCATTCCTACGTTTCAAGATAAGATATAATATTCTTTGCGAAGTGTCATGTATATCTCGTATTCACATCAAAAGAATGTAAATGCGACACTTCAATACTAGGAAATAGCGTTTGCAGATGTCTACGTATCGTAGCAATAGAGTTCTAATGCTTCTTAAAACGAGATGTCGCATTTCTTTTCTATGTTTCGTGATAAGATATAATATTCATTTTGGAGTGTTATGTATACCTCGTATTCACTTCAAAGGAATGTAAATGCGACACTCCCTTGCTAGGAAGTATTGTTTGCAGATGTTTACGTATCGTAGCAATAGAGTTCCAAAGCTTCTCAAAACGAGATGTCGCATTTCGTTTCTATGTTTCGTGATAAGATATAATATTCATTTTGTAGTGTCATGTATACCTCGTATTCACTTCAAAAGAATGTAAATGGGACACTTCCATGCTAGGAAATAGCGTTTGCAGATGTCTACGTATCGTAGCAATAGAGTTCTAATGCTTCTTAAAACGCGATATCGCATCACACTTCTATGTTTCATGATAAGATATAATATTCATTGCGAAGTGTCATGTATACCTCGTATTCACTTCAAAGAAATGTAAATGCGACACTTCCATGCTAGGAAATAGCGTTTGCAGATGTCTACGTATCGTAGCAATAGAGTTCCAATGCTTTTTAAAACGAGATGTCTCATTTCATTTCTATGTTTCGTGATAAGGTATAATATTCATTTTGGAATGTTATGTATACCTCGTATTCACTTCAAAGGAATGTAAATGCGACACTCCCTTGCTAGGAAATATTGTTTGCAGATGTTTACGTATCGTAGCAGTAGACTTCTAATGCGTCTTAAAACGCGATATCGCATCTGACATCTATGTTTCATGATAAGGTATAATATTCATTGCGAGGTGTCACGAATACCTCGTATTCACTTCAAAAGAATGTAAGTGCGACACCTACATGCTAGGAAATAGCGTTTGCAGATGTCTACGTACCGTAGCAATAGAGTTCCAATGCTACCTAAAACGCGGTATAGCATCTCGTATCTACGTTTCATGATAAGATATAATATTCATTGCGGAGTATCGTGTATACCTCGTATTCACATCAAAAGAATGTAAATGCGACACTTCCATGCTAGGAAATGGCGTTTGCATATGTCTACGTATCGTAGCAATAGAGTCCTAATGCTTCTTAAAACGAGATGTCGCATTTCATTTTTGTTTCGTGATAAGATACAAAATTCATTTTGGAGTGTTATGTGTACCTCGTATTCACTTCAAAAGAATGTAGATGTGACACTTCCATGCTAGGAAATAGCGTTTGCAGATGTCTACGTATCGTAGCAATAGAGTTCTAATGCTTCTTAAGACGAGATGTCGCATTTCATTTCTATGTTTCGTGATAAGATGTAATATTCATTGCGAAGTGTCATGTATACCTCGTATTCACCTCAAAAGGATGTAAATGCGACACTTCCTTGCTAGGAAATAGCGTTTGCCGATGTCTGCGTATCGAAGCAATAGTGTTCTAATGCTTCTTAAATCGCCATATCGTATCTTATTTCTATGCTTCATGGTAGATATAATATTCATTGTGCAGTGCTATGTACACCTCGCATACACTTCAAAAGAATGTAAACGCGACAAATCCTTGCCAGGAAATAGCGTTTGCAGATGTCTACGTATCGAAGCAATAGTGTTCTAATGCTTCTCAAAACGCGATAGCGCATCTCATTCCTATGTTTCATGATAAGATATAATATTTAATGTGCAGTGTTATGTACTCCTCGTATTCACTACAAAAGAAAGTGAATGCGACAATACCTTGCCAGGAAATAGCGTTTGCAGATGTCTCCGTATCGAAGAAATAGTGTTCTAATACTTCTTAAATCGCGATATCGCATCTCTTTTCTATGTTTCGTGATAAGATATAATATTCATTGCGAAGTGTCATGCTTACCTCGTATTCATCTCAAAAGAATGTAAATGCGACACTTCCTTGCTAGGAAATAGCGTCAGCAGATGTCTACGTATCGAAGCAATAGAATTCTAATACTTCTTATATTGTCATATCGCATCTCATTTCTATGTCTCATGATAAAATATAATATTCATTGCGAAGTGTCATGTATACCTCGTATTCCTTTCAAAAGAATGTAAATGCGACACTTCCTTGCTAGGGAGTAGCGCTTGCAGATGTCTACCTATCGTAGCATTAGTGTTATAATGCTTCTCAAAACGCGATATCGCTACTCATTTCTATGTTTCATGATAAGATATAATATTCATTGTGCAGTGTTATGTATACCTCGAATTCACTTCAATAGAATGTAAATGCTACAATTCCTTGCTAGGAAATAGCGTTTGCAGATGTCTACGTATCGAAGCAAAAGAGTTCTAATGCTTCTCAAAACGCGATATCGCATCTCGTTTCTATGTTTCGTGACAGGATATAATATTCATTGCGAAATGTCACTTATACCTCGCATACACTTCAAATGAATGTAATTGCGACACATCCTTCCTAGGAAATAGCGTTTGCAGGTGTCTACGTATCATGGCAATAGAGTTCTAACGCTTCTTCAAGCGCGAGATCGCAACTCATTTCTACGTTTCATGATAAGATATAATATTCATTGCGAAGTGTCATGTATACCTCGTATTCACTTCAACTGTATCTAAATGCGACACTTCCTTGTTAGGAATTAGCGTTTGAAGATGTCTCCGTATCGAAGCAATAGTGTTCTAATGCTTCTCAAAACGCGATATCGCTACTCATTCCTATGTTTCATGATAAGATATAGTATTCATTGTGCAGTGTTATGTATACCTCGACTTCACTTCAATAGAATGTAAATGCTACAATTCCTTGCTAGGAAATAGCGTTTGCAGATGTCTACGTATCGAAGCAATAGGTTTCTAAAGCTTGCTAATTCGCGATATCGCATCTCATATCTATGTTTCATGATAATATATAATATTCATTGCGAAGTGTCATATATATTTCCTCTATACTTCAAATGGATGTAAATGCGACACTTCCTTGCTAGGAAATAGCGGTGGCAGATGTCTACCAATCGAAGCAATAGGATTCTAATGCTTCTTAAATCGCCCTATCGCATCTCATTTCAATGTTTCATGATAAGGTATAATATTCTTTGCAAAGTGCCATGTATACCTCGTATTCACTTCAAAAGAATGTAAATGCGACTCTTCCATGCTAGGAAGTAGCGTTTGCAGATGTCTACGTATCGTAGCAATAGGTTTCTAATGCTTCTTAGAACGCGATATCGCATCTCACTTCTATGTTCCATGATAAGATATAATATTCATTGCGAAGTGTCATGTATACCTCGATTTCACTTCACAAGAATGTAAATGCGACACTTCCTTGCTAGGAAATATTGTTTGCAGATGTCTACGTATCACAGCAATAGAGTACTAACGATTCTTAAAACGAGATGTCGTATTTCATTTCTATGTTTCGTAATAAGATATAATATTCATTATGGAGTGTTATGTATACCTCGCACTCACTTCAAAAGAGTGTAAATGCGACCCTTCCATGCTAGGAAATAGCGTTTGCAGATGTCTACGTATCGTAGCAATAGAGTTCTAATGCGTCTTAAAACGAGATGCCCCATTTCATTTCTATGTTTCGTGATAAGATATAATATTCATTGTGGAGTGTTATGTATACCTCGTATTCACTTCAGTGGAATGTAAGTGCGAAATTTCCTTGCTAGGAAATAGCGTTTGCAGATGTCTACGTATCGTAGCAATAGATTTCTTATGCTTCTTAAAACGCGATATCGCATCTCACTGCTATGTTTCATGAAAAGATATAATATTCATTATGGAGTGTTATGTATATCTCGTACTCACTTCAAAAGAGTGTAAATGCGACCCTTCCATGCCAGGAAATAGCGTTTGCAGATGTCTACGTATCGTAGCAATAGAGATCTAATGCTTCTTAGAACGCGATATCGCATCTCACTTCTATGTTTCATGATAAGATATAATATTCATTATGGAGTGATATGTATACCTGGTACTCACTCCAAAAGAATATAAATGCGACCCTTCCATGCTAGGAAATATCCTTTGCAGATGTCTACGTATCATAGCAATAGAGTTCTAATGCTTCTTAGAACGCGATATCGCATCTCACTTCTATGTTCCATGATAAGATATAATATTCATTGCGAAGTGTCATGTATACCTCGATTTCACTTCACAAGAATGTAAATGCGACACTTCCTTGCTAGGAAATATTGTTTGCAGATGTCTACGTATCACAGCAATAGAGTACTAACGATTCTTAAAACGAGATGTCGTATTTCATTTCTATGTTTCGTAATAAGATATAATATTCATTATGGAGTGTTATGTATACCTCGCACTCACTTCAAAAGAATGTAAATGCGACCCTTCCATGCTAGGAAATAGCGTTTGCAGATGTCTACGTATCGTAGCAATAGAGTTCTAATGCGTCTTAAAACGAGATGCCGCATTTCATTTCTATATTTCGTGATAAGATATAATATTCATTGTGGAGTGTTATGTATACCTCGTATTCACTTCAGTGGAATGTAAGTGCGAAATTTCCTTGCTAGGAAATAGCGTTTGCAGATGTCTACGTATCGTAGCAATAGATTTCTTATGCTTCTTAAAACGCGATATCGCATCTCACTGCTATGTTTCATGAAAAGATATAATATTCATTATGGAGTGTTATGTATATCTCGTACTCACTTCAAAGGAGTGTAAATGCGACCCTTCCATGCCAGGAAATAGCGTTTGCAGATGTCTACGTATCGTAGCAATAGAGATCTAATGCTTCTTAGAACGCGATATCGCATCTCACTGCTATGTTTCATGATAAGATATAATATTCATTATGGAGTGTTATGTATACCTCGTACTCACCTCAAAAGAATGTAAATGCGACCCTTCCATGCTAGGAAATAGCGTTTGCAGATGTCTACGTATCGTAGCAATAGAGTTCTAATGCTTCTTAAAGCGCGATATAGCATCTCACTTCTATGTTTCATGATAAGATATAATATTCAATGCGAAGTGTCATGTATACCTCGATTTCACTTCACAAGAATGTAAATGCGACACTTCCTTGCTAGGAAATATTGTTTGCAGATGTCTACGTATCACAGCAATAGAGTACTAATGCTTCTTAAAACGAGATGTCGTATTTCATATCTATGTTTCGTAATAAGATATAATATTCATTGTTTAATGTTATGTATACCTCGTATTCACTTCAGTGGAATGTAAGTGCGACATGTCCATGCTAGGAAATAGAGTTTGCAGATGTCTACGTATATTAGCAATAGTGTTCTAATGCTTCTCAAAACGCGGTATAGCACCTCATTCCTATGTTTCATGATAAGATATAATATTCATTGCGAAGTGTCACGTAATTCTCGTATTCACTTCAATTGATGTAAATGCGACACTTCCAAGCTAGGAAATAGCGTTTGCAGATGTCTCCGTATCGTAGCAATAGAGTTCTAATGCTTCTTAAAACGAGATGTCGCATCTCATTTCCATGTCTCATGATCAGATATAATATTCATTGCGAAGTGTCATGTATACCTCGATTTCACTTCACAAGAATGTAAATGCGACACTTCCTTGCTAGGAAATATTGTTTGCAGATGTCTACGTATCACAGCAATAGAGTACTAATGCTTCTTAAAACGAGATGTCGTATTTCATATCTATGTTTCGTAATAAGATATAATATTCATTGTTTAATGTTATGTATACCTCGTATTCACTTCAGTGGAATGTAAGTGCGACATGTCCATGCTAGGAAATAGAGTTTGCAGATGTCTACGTATATTAGCAATAGTGTTCTAATGCTTCTCAAAACGCGGTATAGCACCTCATTTCTATGTTTCATGATAAGATATAATATTCATTGCGATGTGTCATGTAATTCTCGTATTCACTTCAAAAGAATGTAAATGCGACACTTCCATGCTAGGAAATATCGTTTGCAGATGTCTACGTATCGTAGCAATAGAGTTCTAATGCTTCTTAAAACGAGATGTCGCATCTCATTTCCATGTCTCATGATCAGATATAATATTCATTGCGAAGTGTCATGTATACCTCGTATTCACTTCAAAAGGATGTAAATGCGACACTTCCTTGCTAGGAAATAGCGTTACCAGATGAATACGTATCGTAGCAATTGGGTTCTAATGCTTCTTGAAACGCGATATCGCATCTCACTTCTATGTTTCATGATAAGATATAATATTCATTGCGAAGTGTCATGTATATCTCGTACTCACTTCAAAAGAATGTAAATGCGACCCTTCCATGCTAGGGCATAGCCTTTGCAGATGTCTACGTATCGTAGCAATAGAGTTCTAATGCTACTTACATCTCGATATCGCATCTCATTTATATGTTTCGTGATAAGATATAATATTCATCGCGAAGTGTCATGTACACCTCGTATTCACTTCAAAAAAATGTAAGTGCGACACTTCCATGCTAGGAAATAGCGTTTGCTGATGTCTCCGCATCGATGCCATAGAGTTCTAATGCTTCTTAAAACGCGATATCGCATCTCTCTTCTATGTTTCATGATAAGATACAATATTCATTGCGACGTGTCATGTATACCTAGCAATCACTACAAAAGTATGAAAATGCGACACTTCCATGCTAGGAAATAGCGTCTGCAGATGTCTACGCGTCAAGGCAATAGAGTTCTAGTGCTTCATAGATCGCGATATCGCATCTCATTTCTATGTTTCATTATAAGATATAATATTCATTGCGAAGTGTCATGTGTACCTCGTATTCACATCAAAAGAATGTAAATGCGACTATTCCATGCTAGGAAATAGCGTTTGCAGATGTCTACGTATCGTAGCAATAGAGTTCTCATGCGTCTTAAAACGAGATGCCGCATTTCATTTCTATGTTTCGTGATAAGATATAATATTCAGTGTGGAGTGTTATGTATACCTCGTATTCACTTCAGTGGAATGTAAGTGGAATGTAAGTGTAATGCTAGGAAATAGAGTTTGCAGATGTCTACGCATATTAGCAATAGAGTTCTAACGCTTCTCAAAACGCGATATAGCACCTCATTCCTATGTTTCATGATAAGATATAATATTCATTTCGAAGTGTCATGTATATCTCGTATTCACTTCAAGAGAATGTAAATGCGACACTTCCTTGCTAGGAAATATTGTTTGCAGATGTCTACGTATCACAGCAATAGAGTACTAACGATTCTTAAAACGAGATGTCGTATTTCGTTTCTATGTTTCGTAATAAGATATAATATTCATTATGGAGTGTTATGTATACCTCGCACTCACTTCAAAAGAGTGTAAATGCGACCCTTCCATGCTAGGAACTAGCGTTTGCAGATGTCTACGTATCGTAGCAATAGAGTTCTAATGCGTCTTAAAACGAGATGCCGCATTTCATTTCTATGTTTCGTGATAAGATATAATATTCATTGTGGAGTGTTATGTATACCTCGTATTCACTTCAGTGGAATGTAAGTGCGAAATTTCCTTGCTAGGAAATAGCGTTTGCAGATGTCTACGTATCGTAGCAATAGATTTCTTATGCTTCTTAAAACGCGATATCGCATCTCACTGCTATGTTTCATGAAAAGATATAATATTCATTATGGAGTGCTATGTATATCTCGTACTCACTTCAAAAGAGTGTAAATGCGACCCTTCCATGCCAGGAAATAGCGTTTGCAGATGTCTACGTATCGTAGCAATAGAGATCTAATGCTTCTTAGAACGCGATATCGCATCTCACTTCTATGTTTCATGATAAGATATAATATTCATTATGGAGTGATATGTATACCTGGTACTCACTCCAAAAGAATATAAATGCGACCCTTCCATGCTAGGAAATATCCTTTGCAGATGTCTACGTATCATAGCAATAGAGTTCTAATGCTTCTTAGAACGCGATATCGCATCTCACTTCTATGTCTCACGATAAGATATAATATTCATTGCGAAGTGTCATGTATACCTCGTATTCACTTCAAAAGAATATATATGCGACCCTTCCATGCTAGGAAATAGCCTTTGCAGATGTCTACGTATCATAGCAATAGAGTTCTAATGCTTCTTAAAACGAGATGTCGCATCTCATTTCTATGTCTCATGATCAGATATAATAATCATTGCGAAGTGTCATGCATATCTCGCACTCGCTTCAAAAGGATGTAAATGCGACACTTCCTTCCTAGGAAATAGCGTTTGCAGATGTCTACGTATCGTAGCAATAGAGTTCTAATTCTTCTTAAAACGCGATATCGCATCTCACTGCTATGTTTCATGATAAGATATAATATTCATTATGGAGTGTTATGTATACCTCGTACTCACCTCAAAAGAATGTAAATCCGACCCTTCCATGCTAGGAAATAGCGTTTGCAGATGTCTACGTATCGTAGCAATAGAGTTCTAATGCTTCTTAAAGCGCGATATCGCATCTCACTTCTATGTTTCATGATAAGGTATAATATTCAATGCGAAGTGTCATGTATACCTCGATTTCACTTCACAAGAATGTAAATGCGACACTTCCTTGCTAGGAAATATTGTTTGCAGATGTCTACGTATCACAGCAATAGAGTACTAATGCTTCTTAAAACGAGATGTCGTATTTCATACCTATGTTTCGTAATAAGATATAATATTCATTGTTTAATGTTATGTATACCTCGTATTCACTTCAGTGGAATGTAAGTGCGACATGTCCATGCTAGGAAATAGAGTTTGCAGATGTCTACGTATATTAGCAATAGTGTTCTAATGCTTCTCAAAACGCGGTATAGCACCTCATTCCTATGTTTCATGATAAGATATAATATTCATTGCGAAGTGTCATGTAATTCTCGTATTCACTTCAATTGAATGTAAATGCGACACTTCCAAGCTAGGAAATAGCGTTTGCAGATACCTACGTATCGTAGCAATAGAGTTCTAGTGCTTCTTAAAACGAGATGTTGCATCTCATTTCCATGTCTCATGATCAGATATAATATTCATTGCGAAGTGTCATGTATACCTCGTATTCACTTCAAAAGGATGTAAATGCGACACTTCCTTGCTAGGAAATAGCGTTACCAGATGAATACGTATCGTAGCAATAGGGTTCTAATGCTTCTTAAAACGCGATATCGCATCTCACTTCTATGTTTCATGATAAGATATAATATTCATTGCGAAGTGTCATGTACACCTCGTACTCACTTCAAAAGAATGTAAATGCGACCCTTCCATGCTAGGGAATAGCCTTTGCAGATGTCTACGTATCGTAGCAATAGAGTTCTAATGCTTCTTAGAACGCGATATCGCATCTCACTTTTATGTTTCATGATAAGATATAATATTCATTGCGAAGTGTCATGTATACCTCGTATTCACTTCAAAAGAATGTAAATGCGACACTTCCATGCTAGGAAATAGCGTTTGCAGATGTTTATGTATCGTGGCAATAGGGTTCTAATGCTTCTCAAAACGAGATATAGCACCTCATTCCTATGTTTCATGATAAGATATAATATTCATTGCGAAGTGTCATGTATATCTCGTATTCACTTCAAACGAATGTAAATGCGACACTTCCTTGCTAGGAAATGGCGTATTCAGATGTCTACGTATCGTAGCAATAGAGTTCTAATGCTACTTAAATCTCGATATCGCATCTCATTTATATGTTTCGTGATAAGATATAATATTCATCGCGAAGTGTCATGTACACCTCGTATTCACTTCAAAAAAATGTAAGTGCGACACTTCCGTGCTAGGAAATAGCGTTTGCTGATGTCTCCGCATCGATGCCATAGAGTTCTAATGCTTCTTAAAACGCGATATCGCATCTCTCTCCTATGTTTCATGATAAGATACAATATTCATTGCGAAGTGTCATGTATACCTCGCAATCACTACAAAAGAATGAAAATGCGACACTTCCATGCTAGGAAATAGCGTCTGCAGATGTCTACGCGTCAAGGCAATAGAGTTCTAGTGCTTCATAGATCGCGATATCGCATTTCATTTCTATGTTTCATTATAAGATATAATATTCATTGCGAAGTGTCATGTGTACCTCGTATTCACATCAAAAGAATGTAAATGCGACTATACCTTGCTAGGAAATAGCGTTTGCAGATGTCTACGTATCGTAGCAATAGAGTTCTAATGCTTCTTAAAATGCGATATCGCATCTCACTGCTATGTTTCATGAGAAGATATAATATTCATTATGGAGTGTTATGTATACCTCATACTCACTTCAAAAGAATGTAAATGTGACCCTTCCATGCTAGGAAATAGCGTTTGCAGATGTCTACGTACCGTAGCAATAGAGTTCTAATGCTTCTTCGAACGCGATATCGCATCTCACTTCTATGTTTCATGATAAGATATAATATTCATTGCGAAGTGTCATGTATAACTCGTATTCACTTCAAAAGAATGTAAATGCGACACTTCCATGCTAGGAAACAGCGTTTGCAGATGTCTACGTATCGTAGCAATAGAGTTCTAATGCTTCTTAGAACGCGATATCGCATCTCACTTCTATGTTTCATGATAAGGTATAATATTCATTGCGAAGTGTCATATATACCTCGTATTCACTTCAAAAGAATGTAAATGCGACACTTCCATGCTAGGAAGTAGCGTTTGCAGATGTCTACGTATCGTAGCAATAGAGTTCTAATGCTTCTTAGAACGCGATATCGCATCTCACTTCTATGTTTCGTGATAAGATATAATATTCATTATGGAGTGTTATGTATACCTCGTACTCACTTCAAAAGAATGTAAATGCGACCCTTCCATGCTAGGAAATAGCGTTTGCAGATGTCTACGTATCGTAGCAATAGAGTTCTAATGCTTCTTAGAACGCGATATTGCATCTCACTTCTATGTTTCATGATAAGATATAATGTTCATTGCGAAGTGTCATGTATACCTCGTATTCAATACAAAAGAATGTAAACAAGACACTTCCATGCTAGGAAATAGCGTTTGCAGATGTCTACGTATCGTAGCAATAGAGTTCTAATTCTTCTTACAACGCGATATCGCATCTCACTGCTATGTTTCATGATAAGATATAATATTCATTATGGAGTGTTATGTATACCTCGTACTCACCTCAAAAGAATGTAAATGCGACCCTTCCATGCTAGGAAATAGCGTTTGCAGATGTCTACGTATCGTAGCAATAGGGTTCTAATGCTTCTTAAAACGCGATATCGCATCTCACTTCTATGTTTCATGATAAGATATAATATTCATTATGGAGTGTTATGTATACCTCGTACTCACCTCAAAAGAATGTAAATGCGACCCTTCCATGCTAGGAAATAGCGTTTGCAGATGTCTACGTATCGTAGCAATAGGGTTCTAATGCTTCTTAAAACGCGATATCGCATCTCACTTCTATGTTGCATGATAAGATATAATATTCATTGCGAAGTGTCATGTATACCTCGATTTCACTTCACAAGAATGTAAATGCGACACTTCCTTGCTAGGATATATTGTTTGCAGATGTCTACGTATCACAGCAATAGAGTACTAATGCTTCTTATAACGAGATATCGTACTTCATTTCTATGTTTCGTAATAAGATATAATATTCATTGTGTAATGTTATGTATACCTCGTATTCACTTCAGTGGAATGTAAGTGCGAAATTTCCTTGCTAGGAAATAGAGTTTGCAGATGTCTACGGATATTAGCAATAGAGTTCTAATGCTTCTCAGAACGCGATATAGCACCTCATTCCTATGTTTCATGATAAGATATAATATTCATTGCGAAGTGTCATGTATATCTCGTATTCACATCAAAAGAATGTAAATGCGACACTTCCATGCTAGGAAATAGCGTTTGCAGATGTCTACGTATCGTAGCAATAGATTTCTAATGCTTCTTAAAACGCGATATCGCATCTCACTGCTATGTTTCATGATAAGATATAATATTCATTATGGAGTGTTATGTATACCTCGTACTCACTTCAAAGGAGTGTAATTGCGACCCTTCCATGCTAGGAAATAGCGTTTGCAGATGTCTACGTATCGTAGCAATAGAGTTCTAATACTTCTTAGAACGCGATATCGCATCTCACTTCTATGTTTCATGATAAGATATAATATTTATTGCGAAGTGTCATCTATACCTCTTATTCACTTCAAATGAATGTAAATGCGACACTTCCATGCTAGGAAATAGTGTTTGCAGATGTCTACGTATCGTAGCAATAGGGTTCTAATGCTTCTTAGAACGCGATATCGCATCTCACTTCTATGTTTCATGATAAGATATAATATTCATTGCGAAGTGTCGTGTATATCTCGTATTCACTTCAAAAGAATGTATATGCGACACTTCCATGCTAGGAAATAGCGTTTGCAAATGTCTACGTATCGTAGCAATAGATTTCTAATGCTTCTTAAAACGCGATATCGCATCTCACTGCTATGTTTCATGAAAAGATATAATATTCATTATGGAGTGTTATGTATACCTCGTACTCACTTCAAAGGAGTGTAATTGCGACCCTTCCATGCTAGGAAATAGCCTTTACAGATGTCTACGTATCGTAGTAATAGAGTTCTAATGCTTCTTAGAACGCGATATCGCAACTCACTTCTATGTTTCATGATAAGATATAATATTCATTGCGAAGTGTCATGTATACCTCGTATTCACTTCAAGAGAATGTAAATAAGACACTTCCATGCTAGGGAATAGCGTTTGCAGATGTCTTCGTATCGTAGCAATAGAGTTTTAATGCTTCATAGAACGCGATATCGCATCTCACATCTATGTTTCATGATAAGATATAATGTTCATTGCGAAGTGTCATGTATACCTCGTATTCACTTCAAAAGAATGTAAATATGACACTTCCATGCTAGGAAATAGCCTTTGAAGATGTCTACGTATCGTAGCAATAGAGTTCTAATGCGTCTTAAAACGAGATGCCGCATTTCATTTCTATGTTTCGTGATAAGATATAATATTCATTGTGGAGTGTTATGTATACCTCGAATTCACTTCAGTGGAATGTAAGTGGAATGTAGGTGTAATGCTAGGAAATAGCGTTTGCAGATGTCTACGTATCGCAGCAATAGAGTTCTAATGCTTCCTAAAACGCGATATCGCATCTCTCTTCCATGTTTCATGATAAGGTATAATATTCATTGCGAAGTGTCATGTATACCTCGTATTCACTTCAAATGAATGTAAATGCTACACTTCCATGCTAGGAAATAGCGTTTGCAGATGTCTACGTATCGTAGCAATAGATTTCTAATGCTTCTTAAAACGCGATATCGCATCTCACTGCTATGTTTCATGAAAAGATATAATATTCATTATGGAGTGTTATGTATACCTCGTACTCACTTCAAAGGAGTGTAATTGCGACCCTTCCATGCTAGGAAATAGATCATGATGAATAGAGATGTCGTATTTCACTTCTATGTTTCGTAATAATATATAATATTCATTGTGTAATGCCATGTATACCTCGTATTCACTTCAGTGGAATGTAAGTGCGAAATTTCCTTGCTAGGAAATAGAGTTTGCAGATGTCTACGTATAATAGCAATAGAGATCTAATGCTTCTTAGAACGCGATATCGCATCTCACTTCTATGTTTCATGATAAGATATAATATTCATTGCAAAGTGTCATGTATACCTCGTATTCACTTCAAATGAATGTAAATGCGACACTTCCATGCTAGGAAATAGCGTTTGCAGATGTCTACGTATCGTAGCAATAGAGTTCTAATACTTCTTAGAACGCGATATCGCATCTCACTTCTATGTTTCATGATAAGATATAATATTTATTGCGAAATGTCATCTATACCTCGTATTCACTTCAAATGAATGTAAATGCGACACTTCCATGCTAGGAAATAGAGTTTGCAGATGTCTACGTATCGTAGCAATAGGGTTCTAATGCTTCTTAGAACGCGATATCGCATCTCACTTCTATGTTTCATGATAAGGTATAATATTCATTGCGAAGTGTCGTGTATATCTCGCATTCACTTCAAAAGAATGTATATGCGACACTTCCATGCTAGGAAATAGCGTTTGCAAATGTCTACGTATTGTAGCAATAGATTTCTAATGCTTCTTAAAACGCGATATCGCATCTCACTGCTATGTTTCATGATAAGATATAATATTCATTATGGAGTGTTATGTATACCTCGTACTCACTTCAAAGGAGTGTAATTGCGACCCTTCCATGCTAGGAAATAGCGTTTACAGATGTCTACGTATCGTAGTAATAGAGTTCTAATGCTTCTTAGAACGCGATATCGCATCTCACTTCTATGTTTCATGATTAGATATAATATTCATTGCGAAGTGTCATGTATACCTCGTATTCACTTCAAGAGAATGTAAATAAGACACTTCCATGCTAGGGAATAGCGTTTGCAGATGTCTTCGTATCGTAGCAATAGAGTTCTAATGCTTCTTAGAACGCGATATCGCATCTCACTTCTATGTTTCATGATAAGATATAATATTTATTGCGAAGTGTCATCTATACCTCGTATTCACTTCAAATGAATGTAAATGCGACACTTCCATGCTAGGAAATAGTGTTTGCAGATGTCTACGTATCGTAGCAATAGGGTTCTAATGCTTCTTAGAACGCGATATCGCATCTCACTTCTATGTTTCATGATAAGGTATAATATTCATTGCAAAGTGTCACGTATACCTCGTATTCACTTCAAATGAATGTAAATGCGACACTTCCATGCTAGGAAAAAGCGTTTGCAGACGTCTACGTATCGTAGCAATAGTGTTCTAATACCTCTTAGAACGCGATATCGCATCTCACTTCTATGTTTCATGATAAGATATAATATTTATTGCGAAGTGTCATCTATACCTCGTATTCACTTCAAATGAATGTAAATGCGACACTTCCATGCTAGGAAATAGTGTTTGCAGATGTCTACGTATCGTAGCAATAGGGTTCTAATGCTTCTTAGAACGCGATATCGCATCTCACTTCTATGTTCCATGATAAGATATAATATTCATTGCGAAGTGTCATGTATACCTCGATTTCACTTCACAAGAATGTAAATGCGACACTTCCTTGCTAGGAAATATTGTTTGCAGATGTCTACGTATCACAGCAATAGAGTACTAACGATTCTTAAAACGAGATGTCGTATTTCATTTCTATGTTTCGTAATAAGATATAATATTCATTATGGAGTGTTATGTATACCTCGCACTCACTTCAAAAGAATGTAAATGCGACCCTTCCATGCTAGGAAATAGCGTTTGCAGATGTCTACGTATCGTAGCAATAGAGTTCTAATGCGTCTTAAAACGAGATGCCGCATTTCATTTCTATGTTTCGTGATAAGATATAATATTCATTGTGGAGTGTTATGTATACCTCGTATTCACTTCAGTGGAATGTAAGTGGAATGTAAGTGTAATGCTAGGAAATAGAGTTTGCAGATGTCTACGCATATTAGCAATAGAGTTCTAACGCTTCTCAAAACGCGATATAGCACCTCATTCCTATGTTTCATGATAAGATATAATATTCATTTCGAAGTGTCATGTATATCTCGTATTCACTTCAAAAGAATGTAAATGCGACACTTCCATGCTAGGAAATAGCGTTTGCAGATGTCTACGTATCGTAGCAATAGATTTCTAATGCTTCTTAAAACGCGATATCGCATCTCACTGCTATGTTTCATGAAAAGATATAATATTCATTGCGAAGTGTCATGTATACCTCGTATTCACTTCAAAAGAATGTAAATGCGACACTTCCATGCTAGGAAGTAGCGTTTGCAGATGTCTACGTATCGTAGCAATAGGTTTCTAATGCTTCTTAGAACGCGATATCGCATCTCACTTCTATGTTCCATGATAAGATATAATATTCATTGCGAAGTGTCATGTATACCTCGATTTCACTTCACAAGAATGTAAATGCGACACTTCCTTGCTAGGAAATATTGTTTGCAGATGTCTACGTATCACAGCAATAGAGTACTAACGATTCTTAAAACGAGATGTCGTATTTCATTTCTATGTTTCGTAATAAGATATAATATTCATTATGGAGTGTTATGTATACCTCGCACTCACTTCAAAAGAGTGTAAATGCGACCCTTCCATGCTAGGAAATAGCGTTTGCAGATGTCTACGTATCGTAGCAATAGAGTTCTAATGCGTCTTAAAACGAGATGCCGCATTTCATTTCTATATTTCGTGATAAGATATAATATTCATTGTGGAGTGTTATGTATACCTCGTATTCACTTCAGTGGAATGTAAGTGCGAAATTTCCTTGCTAGGAAATAGCGTTTGCAGATGTCTACGTATCGTAGCAATAGATTTCTTATGCTTCTTAAAACGCGATATCGCATCTCACTGCTATGTTTCATGAAAAGATATAATATTCATTATGGAGTGTTATGTATATCTCGTACTCACTTCAAAGGAGTGTAAATGCGACCCTTCAATGCCAGGAAATAGCGTTTGCAGATGTCTACGTATCGTAGCAATAGAGATCTAATGCTTCTTAGAACGCGATATCGCATCTCACTGCTATGTTTCATGATAAGATATAATATTCATTATGGAGTGTTATGTATACCTCGTACTCACCTCAAAAGAATGTAAATGCGACCCTTCCATGCTAGGAAATAGCGTTTGCAGATGTCTACGTATCGTAGCAATAGAGTTCTAATGCTTCTTAAAGCGCGATATCGCATCTCACTTCTATGTTTCATGATAAGATATAATATTCAATGCGAAGTGTCATGTATACCTCGATTTCACTTCACAAGAATGTAAATGCGACACTTCCTTGCTAGGAAATATTGTTTGCAGATGTCTACGTATCACAGCAATAGAGTACTAATGCTTCTTAAAACGAGATGTCGTATTTCATATCTATGTTTCGTAATAAGATATAATATTCATTGTTTAATGTTATGTATACCTCGTATTCACTTCAGTGGAATGTAAGTGCGACATGTCCATGCTAGGAAATAGAGTTTGCAGATGTCTACGTATATTAGCAATAGTGTTCTAATGCTTCTCAAAACGCGGTATAGCACCTCATTCCTATGTTTCATGATAAGATATAATATTCATTGCGAAGTGTCATGTAATTCTCGTATTCACTTCAATTGAATGTAAATGCGACACTTCCAAGCTAGGAAATAGCGTTTGCAGATGTCTCCGTATCGTAGCAATAGAGTTCTAATGCTTCTTAAAACGAGATGTCGCATCTCATTTCCATGTCTCATGATCAGATATAATATTCATTGCGAAGTGTCATGTATACCTCGTATTCACTTCAAAAGGATGTAAATGCGACACTTCCTTGCTAGGAAATAGCGTTACCAGATGAATACGTATCGTAGCAATAGGGTTCTAATGCTTCTTAAAACGCAATATCGCATCTCACTTCTATGTTTCATGATAAGATATAATATTCATTTCGAAGTGTCATGTATATCTCGTATTCATTTCAAAAGAATGTAAATGCGACACTTCCATGCTAGGAAATAGCGTTTGCAGATGTCTACGTATCGTAGCAATAGATTTCTAGTGCTTCTTAAAACGCGATATCGCATCTCACTGCTATGTTTCATGAAAAGATATAATATTCATTGCGAAGTGTCATGTATACCTCGTATTCACTTCAAAAGAATGTAAATGCGACACTTCCATGCTAGGAAGTAGCGTTTGCAGATGTCTACGTATCGTAGCAATAGGTTTCTAATGCTTCTTAGAACAAGATATCGCATCTCACTTCTATGTTCCATGATAAGATATAATATTCATTGCGAAGTGTCATGTATACCTCGATTTCACTTCACAAGAATGTAAATGCGACACTTCCTTGCTAGGAAATATTGTTTGCAGATGTCTACGTATCACAGCAATAGAGTACTAACGATTCTTAAAACGAGATGTCGTATTTCGTTTCTATGTTTCGTAATAAGATATAATATTCATTATGGAGTGTTATGTATACCTCGCACTCACTTCAAAAGAGTGTAAATGCGACACTTCCATGCTAGGAAATAGCGTTTGCAGATGTCTACGTATCGTAGCAATAGATTTCTAATGCTTCTTAAAACGCGATATCGCATCTCACTGCTATGTTTCATGAAAAGATATAATATTCATTGCGAAGTGTCATGTATACCTCGTATTCACTTCAAAAGAATGTAAATGCGACACTTCCATGCTAGGAAGTAGCGTTTGCAGATGTCTACGTATCGTAGCAATAGGTTTCTAATGCTTCTTAGAACGCGATATCGCATCTCACTCCTATGTTCCATGATAAGATATAATATTCATTGCGAAGTGTCATGTATACCTCGATTTCACTTCACAAGAATGTAAATGCGACACTTCCTTGCTAGGAAATATTGTTTGCAGATGTCTACGTATCACAGCAATAGAGTACTAACGATTCTTAAAACGAGATGTCGTATTTCATTTCTATGTTTCGTAATAAGATATAATATTCATTATGGAGTGTTATGTATACCTCGCACTCACTTCAAAAGAGTGTAAATGCGACCCTTCCATGCTAGGAAATAGCGTTTGCAGATGTCTACGTATCGTAGCAATAGAGTTCTAATGCGTCTTAAAACCAGATGCCGCATTTCATTTCTATGTTTCGTGATAAGATATAATATTCATTGTGGAGTGTTATGTATACCTCGTATTCACTTCAGTGGAATGTAAGTGCGAAATTTCCTTGCTAGGAAATAGCGTTTGCAGATGTCTACGTATCGTAGCAATAGATTTCGTATGCTTCTTAAAACGCGATATCGCATCTCACTGCTATGTTTCATGAAAAGATATAATATTCATTATGGAGTGTTATGTATATCTCGTACTCACTTCAAAAGAGTGTAAATGCGACCCTTCCATGCCAGGAAATAGCGTTTGCAGATGTCTACGTATCGTAGCAAAAGAGATCTAATGCTTCTTAGAACGCGATATCGCATCTCACTTCTATGTTTCATGATAAGATATAATATTCATTATGGAGTGATATGTATACCTGGTACTCACTCCAAAAGAATATAAATGCGACCCTTCCATGCTAGGAAATATCCTTTGCAGATGTCTACGTATCATAGCAATAGAGTTCTAATGCTTCTTAGAACGCGATATCGCATCTCACTTCTATGTTTCACGATAAGATATAATATTCATTGCGAAGTGTCATGTATACCTCGTATTCACTTCAAAAGAATATAAATGTGACCCTTCCATGCTAGGAAATAGCCTTTGCAGATGTCTACGTATCATAGCAATAGAGTTCTAATGCTTCTTAAAACGAGATGTCGCATCTCATTTCTATGTCTCATGATCAGATATAATAATCATTGCGAAGTGTCATGCATATCTCGCACTCACTTCAAAAGGATGTAAATGCGACACTTACTTCCTAGGAAATAGCGTTTGCAGATGTCTACGTATCGTAGCAATAGAGTTCTAATTCTTCTTAAAACGCGATATCGCATCTCACTGCTATGTTTCATGATAAGATATAATATTCATTATGGAGTGTTATGTATACCTCGTACTCACCTCAAAAGAATGTAAATGCGACCCTTCCATGCTAGGAAATAGCGTTTGCAGATGTCTACGTATCGTAGCAATAGAGTTCTAATGCTTCTTAAAGCGCGATATCGCATCTCACTTCTATGTTTCATGATAAGATATAATATTCAATGCGAAGTGTCATGTATGCCTCGATTTCACTTCACAAGAATGTAAATGCGACACTTCCTTGCTAGGAAATATTGTTTGCAGATGTCTACGTATCACAGCAATAGAGTACTAATGCTTCTTAAAACGAGATGTCGTATTTCATATCTATGTTTCGTAATAAGATATAATATTCATTGTTTAATGTTATGTATACCTCGTATTCACTTCAGTGGAATGTAAGTGCGACATGTCCATGCTAGGAAATAGAGTTTGCAGATGTCTACGTATATTAGCAATAGTGTTCTAATGCTTCTCAAAACGCGGTATAGCACCTCATTTCTATGTTTCATGATAAGATATAATATTCATTGCGATGTGTCATGTAATTCTCGTATTCACTTCAAAAGAATGTAAACGCGACACTTCCATGCTAGGAAATATCGTTTGCAGATGTCTACGTATCGTAGCAATAGAGTTCTAATGCTTCTTAAAACGAGATGTCGCATCTCATTTCCATGTCTCATGATCAGATATAATATTCATTGCGAAGTGTCATGTATACCTCGTATTCACTTCAAAAGGATGTAAATGCGACACTTCCTTGCTAGGAAATAGCGTTACCAGATGAATACGTATCGTAGCAATTGGGTTCTAATGCTTCTTGAAACGCGATATCGCATCTCACTTCTATGTTTCATGATAAGATATAATATTCATTGCGAAGTGTCATGTATATCTCGTACTCACTTCAAAAGAATGTAAATGCGACCCTTCCATGCTAGGGCATAGCCTTTGCAGATGTCTACGTATCGTAGCAATAGAGTTCTAATGCTTCTTAGAACGCGATATCGCATCTCACTTTTATGTATCATGATAAGATATAATATTCATTGCGAAGTGTCATGTATACCTCGTATTCACTTCAAAAGAATGTAAATGCGACACTTCCATGCTAGTAAATAGCGTTTGCAGATGTTTATGTATCGTGGCAATAGAGTTCTAATGCTTCTCAAAACGAGATATAGCACCTCATTCCTATGTTTCATGATAAGATATAATATTCATTGCGAAGTGTCATGTATATCTCGTATTCACTTCAAACGAATGTAAATCCGATACTTCCTTGCTAGGAAATGGCGTATTCAGATGTCTACGTATCGTAGCAATAGAGTTCTAATGCTACTTACATCTCGATATCGCATCTCATTTATATGTTTCGTGATAAGATATAATATTCATCGCGAAGTGTCATGTACACCTCGTATTCACTTCAAAAAAATGTAAGTGCGACACTTCCATGCTAGGAAATAGCGTTTGCTGATGTCTCCGCATCGATGCCATAGAGTTCTAATGCTTCTTAAAACGCGATATCGCATCTCTCTTCTATGTTTCATGATAAGATACAATATTCATTGCGACGTGTCATGTATACCTAGCAATCACTACAAAAGTATGAAAATGCGACACTTCCATGCTAGGAAATAGCGTCTGCAGATGTCTACGCGTCAAGGCAATAGAGTTCTAGTGCTTCATAGATCGCGATATCGCATCTCATTTCTATGTTTCATTATAAGATATAATATTCATTGCGAAGTGTCATGTGTACCTCGTATTCACATCAAAAGAATGTAAATGCGACTATTCCGTGCTAGGAAATAGCGTTTGCAGATGTCTACGTATCGTAGCAATAGAGTTCTCATGCGTCTTAAAACGAGATGCCGCATTTCATTTCTATGTTTCGTGATAAGATATAATATTCAGTGTGGAGTGTTATGTATACCTCGTATTCACTTCAGTGGAATGTAAGTGGAATGTAAGTGTAATGCTAGGAAATAGAGTTTGCAGATGTCTACGCATATTAGCAATAGAGTTCTAACGCTTCTCAAAACGCGATATAGCACCTCATTCCTATGTTTCATGATAAGATATAATATTCATTTCGAAGTGTCATGTATATCTCGTATTCACTTCAAGAGAATGTAAATGCGACACTTCCTTGCTAGGAAATATTGTTTGCAGATGTCTACGTATCACAGCAATAGAGTACTAACGATTCTTAAAACGAGATGTCGTATTTCGTTTCTATGTTTCGTAATAAGATATAATATTCATTATGGAGTGTTATGTATACCTCGCACTCACTTCAAAGGAGTGTAAATGCGACCCTTCCATGCTAGGAACTAGCGTTTGCAGATGTCTACGTATCGTAGCAATAGAGTTCTAATGCGTCTTAAAACGAGATGCCGCATTTCATTTCTATGTTTCGTGATAAGATATAATATTCATTGTGGAGTGTTATGTATACCTCGTATTCACTTCAGTGGAATGTAAGTGCGAAATTTCCTTGCTAGGAAATAGCGTTTGCAGATGTCTATGTATCGTAGCAATAGATTTCTTATGCTTCTTAAAACGCGATATCGCATCTCACTGCTATGTTTCATGAAAAGATATAATATTCATTATGGAGTGCTATGTATATCTCGTACTCACTTCAAAAGAGTGTAAATGCGACCCTTCCATGCCAGGAAATAGCGTTTGCAGATGTCTACGTATCGTAGCAATAGAGATCTAATGCTTCTTAGAACGCGATATCGCATCTCACTTCTATGTTTCATGACAAGATATAATATTCATTATGGAGTGATATGTATACCTGGCACTCACTCCAAAAGAATATAAATGCGACCCTTCCATGCTAGGAAATATCCTTTGCAGATGTCTACGTATCATAGCAATAGAGTTCTAATGCTTCTTAGAACGCGATATCGCATCTCACTTCTATGTCTCACGATAAGATATAATATTCATTGCGAAGTGTCATGTATACCTCGTATTCACTTCAAAAGAATATATATGCGACCCTTCCATGCTAGGAAATAGCCTTTGCAGATGTCTACGTATCATAGCAATAGAGTTCTAATGCTTCTTAAAACGAGATGTCGCATCTCATTTCTATGTCTCATGATCAGATATAATAATCATTGCGAAGTGTCATGCATATCTCGCACTCGCTTCAAAAGGATGTAAATGCGACACTTCCTTCCTAGGAAATAGCGTTTGCAGATGTCTACGTATCGTAGCAATAGAGTTCTAATTCTTCTTAAAACGCGATATCGCATCTCACTGCTATGTTTCATGATAAGATATAATATTCATTATGGAGTGTTATGTATACCTCGTACTCACCTCAAAAGAATGTAAATGCGACCCTTCCATGCTAGGAAATAGCGTTTGCAGATGTCTACGTATCGTAGCAATAGAGTTCTAATGCTTCTTAAAGCGCGATATCGCATCTCACTTCTATGTTTCATGATAAGGTATAATATTCAATGCGAAGTGTCATGTATACCTCGATTTCACTTCACAAGAATGTAAATGCTACTATTCCTTGCTAGGAAATAGCGTTTGCAGATGCCTACGTATCGTAGCAATAGAGTTCTAATGCTACTTAAATCGCGATATCACATCTCATCTATATGTTTCGTGATAAGATATAATATTCGTTGCGATGTGTCATGTATACCTCGTATTCACTTCAAAAGAATGTAAATGCGACTATTCCTTGCTAGGAAATAGCGTTTTCAGTTGTCTACGTATCGTAGCAAAAGGGTTCTAATGCTACTTAAATCGCGATATCGCATCTCATTTCTATGTTTCGTGATAAGATATAATATTCATTGCGAAGTGTCATGTACACCTCGTATTGAATTGAAAAGAAAGTAAATGCGACTATTGCTTGCTAGGAAATAGCGTTTGCAGATGTCTACGTATCGTAGCAATAGAGTTCTAATGCTACTTAAATCGCGATATCGCAACTCATTTCTATGTTTCGTGATAAGATATAATATTCATTGCGAATGTTCATGTATACCTTGTATTCACTTCAAAGGGATGTAAATGCGACTATTGCTTGCTAGGAAATAGCGTTTGCAGATGTCTACGTATCGTAGCAGTAGCGTTCAAATGCTACTTAAATCACGATATGACACTACATTTATATGTTTCGTGATAAGATATAATACTCATTGCGAAGTGTCATGTATTCCTCGTATTCACTTCAAAAGAATGTAAGTGCGACACTTCCATGCTAGGAAATAGCGAATGCAGATGTCTCCGCATCGCGGCCATAGAGATCTAAAGCTTCTTAAAACGCGATATCGCATCTCGCTTCAATGTTTCATGATAAGATATAATATTCACTGCGAAGTGTCATGTATACCTCGTATTCTCTCCAAACGGATGTAAATGCAACACTTCCCTCCTAGGAAATAGCTTATTCAGATGTCTACGTATCGTAGCAATAGAGTTCTAATAACTTAAATCGCGATATCGCATCTCATTTCTATGTTTCGTGATAAGATATAATATTCATTGCGAAGTGTCATGTACACCTCGTATTCACTACAAAAGAATGTAAGTGCGACACTGCCATGCTAGGAAATAGCGTTTGCAGATGTCTACGTATCATAGCAATAGAGTTCTAATGCTACTTAAATCGCGATATCGCATCGCATTTCTATGTTTCATGATAAGGTATAATATTCATTGCGAAGTGTCATGCATACCTCGTACTCACTTCAAAAGAATGTAACTGCGACACTTCCTTGCTAGGAAGTAGCGTTTCCAGATGTCTACGTATCGAAGCAGTATGTTTCTAATGCTTCTTCAAACGGGATATCGCATCTCATTTCTATGTTTCATGATTAGATATAATATTCATTGTGGAGTGTTATGTATACCTCGTATTCACATCAAAAGAATGTAAACGCGACACTTCCTTGCTAGGAAGTAGCTTTTTCAGATGTCTACGTATCCAAGCAATAGCGTTCTAATGCTTCTTAGAACGGGATATCGCATCTCATTTCTATGTTTCATGATAAGGTATAATATTCATTGCTAAGTGTCATGTATACCTCGTGTTCACTTCAGAGGAGTGATAATGCGACACTTCCTTGCTAGGAAGTAGCGTGTGCAGATGTCTACGTATCGAAGCAACAGAGATCTGGTGCATCCTTAATCGCGATATCGCTTCTCATTCCTATGTTTCATGATGTGATACAATATTCATTGCCAAGTGTCATGTATAGCTCGCATACACTTCAAATGAATGTAAAAGCGACACTTCTTTGCTTGGAAATAGCGTTTGCAGATGTCTGCGTATCGAAGCAATAGAGTTCTAATTTTTCTTAAAACTAGATATCGCATCTCATTTCTATGTTTAATGATGAGATGTAATGGTCAAAGCAACACGTTACGTATATCTTTTCTACACTTCAAATGAATGTAAATCCCACACTTCCTTGCTACGGAATATAGCTTGCAGATGTCTACGTGTCGGGGCAATAGAGTTGTAATGCTTCGTTAAACGCTATTTCGCAGATGATTTCTGTGAAAAATGACAAGATGTATTTGTATGTAACGCGTTATGTATATCTCGGCAACGCTTCAGAGGAATGTAAATCTCACACTTCCTTGCTACGGAATAGCGTTTCCAGAAGTCTACATATCTATGCAATAGATTTCTAATACTTCATGTAGCGCTATATCGCATCTCATATCTATGTCTCATGTTAAGATGCAACGTCAACGCTAGCGTTATTTATATCTCGTCTGCGCTTGAAAATAATGCAAATACCGCACTTGCTGGCTACGGAACAGTGTTTCTAGATGTCTACGAATCGGGGCGTAGGAGTTCTAATGCTTCAGGGAACGCGATATATCATTTCACATCAAGAGTTCGAAGTATGTATGTAGATTTTAATGCATTGTATATATCATTATGCTCATCTGCTTCTGCGCCCCAAAAGTGTGGTTTCCACACTTCCTGACAAGAGGATAGAGATTCTGGTTGTAAATGTGTCGGAGCAATAGAGTTCTAATACATCATTCATCGCGATCTCGCATCACATTTCAATGTGTAATGTAAGATGTAATATTCAATGCAGCGCTACGTTCTACTCTTCAACACTTCTACCGAATGTGAACCCTACACTCCCTTGCAGGGGAATAGCGTTTTTAGATATCTACTTGTCGAAGCAATAAAATTCTATTACTTTATTCAGATCGATGTCGCATCTCATTTCAATGCCGCGTGTTGAGATTTAATATTCAATGAGACGCGTTACGTTTATCTGCTTCTACACGACAACAGTATAAAAATCCTACAATATCTTGCCAGGAGGTAGCGTTTCTAGATGTGCACGTATTGAAGCAATAGATTTCTAATGCTATATAGAACGCGATATCGCATTTGATATCAACAGTTCGAAGTTTGTAAGTAGATAAAAATACTCTACACATCTCGTTATGCTTGTCTGCATATACACGCCAAAAGACTGTGATTTCTACACTTCCTTGCAAGGGAATTGCGTTCTTAGATGTCTACTTTTCGTAGCAATAGAGTTCTATTGCTTCATTCAACACGATGTCGCAAGTCATTTCAATGATTCATGGTAAATTGCATTGTTCTATGCGATATGTTACATTAGTCTGCATCTAGACCTTAGAAGGATGTGAATCCTATACTTACTTGCAACAGAATATCTTTTCCAGATCTCTACGTGTCCAAGCAAGACATTTATAATACTTCATGCAGCGCGATGTCGCATCTCATTTCATCGTTTCAAAGCAAAGAATCTGTAATCATATATCCATAACATTATGCTTAACTGTTAGAGGTCTTCAATAGAATGTGAACTATATAATTCCATGCAACGGCATGGCGCTCCGTAGTGTCTGTCTGTTAAAGCAATCGAGCTAGAATTCTCCATGCAATGCGCTGGCGCATCCCATTTCATCGTTTTAAAGTAAGAATGCTGTAATCTCTTATGCATAGCTCTATGCTTATCTGCTTTAAAATTTCATAAGAATGTAAATTCTACAGCTCAATGCAACAGGATTGCCCTTCGTAGTGTCTACATGTCGAGACAATAGAGTACTAATGCATTATACAATGCCATGACTCATCTCATTTCAACGTTTCGAATTAAGTAAGCTGTAATCTTCTATGAAAAGCATTATAATTATCTGCTTCTACTCTACAATTGAATGTGAATTCTATAGATCCAAGTAACAGGAGGGCAGGCCCTCCACCATCCTACTGCCTGCCCTGATGCGGGCAAACAATTCCCAGGGCCACTCAATCCGCGACCAACATCTATCTTATACTCTAACCGATTCATCGTTATGCGTTTTCCATTAAGCTTGCCGGGATCAGTGATATTGATTCGCTCAATCTAAATTATTATTTTCTTTTTAAGTTTCTCGATTTTTTTAGTTTCTCTCACGATATCGTCTATTTCGTTGTACCTTACCCTTACAGTATGGTATATAATCTGTTGTTTGATATTTCTAGGATTTCCTCTTAATAAATGCAATGCTTCCACATATTTTCTTTCTCTTTCTCTTTAGTTACATTGTTGTTATTTTATGCTTTTCACCCTCCACATTCCCTCTCTACACCACCTCGGAACAGGCGTTATACGATTACTGCAGGATGACGCCCCGGTCTCGTTATACCGAGGTCGAGTGTTCTCTCTTGCATCCGTTGATTTATATATGTTATATATTGGCGAATATTTCCTCTTATCCTTTGTATTTTTCGAATGAAATTACATTGACAGAAGTACGAGTTAGTTCTGCACGCCTATTTGAAACAACATTAAATTACCTTGTTAAACAATAATATATTAAATGTGACTTGGACTTTTAAATTTGAATTTATAAACATCTAACAGGTAAATATGTTTTTCTTACTATTCACATCGTTATACATTCAGTGATTTATTGTGTGCTGTGATTTGATATATTAACTGCTTGATTATATTTTACAATGAACTTTCCGTACCAAACATTGTTTTTACTCCTGATGGTAGTGGTTAGTTCTTCGTTTTATATTCTTATATCGCACTGATTATAAAAGTATATGATATCCTTTTTATGCAGTCATGTATAATATGTACATACAAATTCGCGATTAAGTAGCTATGTGTTCAAATTAAATTCCGAATAATGCACTAAAAAGCATCCCAGATAACAAACGGCAAGATGGTAGCGACACCATGCCGGCACTACATTGCCACTTCCGAGGAGTGTCAACTGATTCGTAGTCATCTGTGACCGGATTCGTTAACTAAAATGCCAGAACGTGTTACCAGCACGTTCTAGACAAGCGAATCGCGTAGCACCAGCACCATGGTGACACGCGTATCATCGCTCCATTCATGAATCTCCTCAGCAATGACGCAGGATCACATTTGGCAATGGGGAACCTGTGCTTTCATACAAATTAGAACCGTTAGATGTCAGTAGATGTTCAGCATATGGCTATTGATAGATATTTTGATGGTCGTTTTCCTATATTTATAGTTATTGAGCGAGTCGTATATATTTCTTTCAATCCATCATAGACTAAAAATACTATTTATAAAAAAAATATTACTTATAAAACAAAAATTCATGCTGTTGCGTCTCTAACTTCGCCTTGTGTAATTTTTGAAACAACATGCTCTCATCGTATTTAATGTAACCCTCAATTGCATGAATTTGAAACAATAAATTGAAGAAAAAATATATAAAATAAGTGTATATATTTTTATGACAAAGTAATTATTGACTTTATGGAAAAAATCGCCCTATCGAGCTAGTTTATAGAAAATAATAAAATCGAGTTCTTATATCTTTGTTTTGTGCCGGTGTATCTATTTTGGAATCAAAATAAATAAATTGCGCAGTTTAGTCATTTTTCATATTTGCTTATAATTTTTATGGAAACAGCTTCCCCATTAGTAAATGTCAGCCTACGCCACAACCACGCGTGTAGCTATGGTGAGCTGATAGTGTCATTGTCACGGCCGTGTAGCCCGTGTGCTGTATCTCGGTGCTTTAATGTGCCGTGATACGAATGCCGTCCCAGCACTAACAGTATGCCATTTCGAAAGCTGAGTAGGAGCACTTTGTTAGCACAGTTCTGTCACGGAATTCGTTCCATCCATTGTCATTGGCGTGCCAATCGCTGGCTGTTTGGGATATTGTAGTGCATGAGGCAGACTTGTTCCTTATCATCGTCAAGGAGATGGATTTTCACTCTCCACTTTTTGAATTTTTTAAATTATTGTTTGGAATTTTTGTCGTTTCTGTATCTCTATGACCGCATTGTGGATTCAACTTATGTACGATCCTTTTGGTCTTCATCTTTTCTTACATGTAATGTTATATATGTGATGCACGTTTATTATGTAATGCTCCGATTTGTAAGCCTCAGATACTTTTATTCTTTGGTAAAGCAACTTATTCGATTAATATATATTTATTAGACACAGATATAAACAATTAGAAAAATGTTATTAAAACGCTATTAAATATGTTGTTGCAATCATATATTTAAGGTCTGAAGATGTAGATGCAATTAATGTCCGATATTTTGCGTGATCCAATCGACGTATCAAGTGAGGCTATGAAATATAAAAATCTTTTACTATTCTTCGACCCCTTTACATGTTAAATGAATGACTAGTTCTGCAAGACAAGAAGCCTGAATTAGTGAGATGTCTAGGAACATAAGTAATTTGTAAGTAACACATCTTTTCTCTTTGAAATATTTGCCTTTGCATAGAATAGAACGTATAGACATAATTGCCTGTTTTGTACCCATTTCGGTCCAATTCTATTATAGCCTTTGAGCAGAAGTAATATTGATTATACTTGATTTTTGCAATAGTTCTTTAATTAACAGATTTTATTAACCTAGAATCATTATTTGATGGATTTATCAATCTACTTTGTAGCTCCATCAGTTTCTTTTTCTGCTCGCTACTTTCCATTTTCAGTTCGGTATACTTATCCTTTATTACCATCATATATGTTGCGTAAAATTACAATAACTCTTTGTCTTCAAATTTTGGGGATATTTCAATTAAATTTCCTTTGATTAAATAAACGGAAATTAAAAAACAGTGGCACGTACCATTTCTTGGAAACGTTGTATCGTAATTTGCATCTGACTGTTTTGAAAGGCACGCACTTTACTTAACGTTTGCAATGATTCGGTTAGCGAAGTAAAGAAATATTCTACTTTCTTGAGAAAATCTGAGAGAAATTGTTGGCTCTTGTAATTCTAAGGCAAATATATTCATCTGTCGACATCGTGAACATTGTTTTTTGGCAAAATTCCAGAAAAACAAATATACTATAAGTAAAATAATAAACATCATAATATTAAATTTAACTCTGTTCATCGTTGCCTTGTTGGACACATCCATAACAATATACAGGGTGGGGCAGTAATAATTAGCACCTCAGATATCCACGCAACTGTAAGTTTCATAGAAGTTTTTGCTAATATAAAATTGCATAGTACAAAGGGCCCATCCGTTGATGAAAATAGTTTTTTTGTAAGTGGAGTTATGTTGGACATATGAAGGTTACCTTCATTTTTTAAAATGAATTGGTATATCCATTCTTCCGTAATACGATAGAGCATTTTAAAGCAAGTTTAACGATATGTAACATGAAGGCATTGAAGGTTACAGAAAGTATAGAAAGGCGATAATACTCACGGTTTTGATAGGAAGTGAAACATACGTATTGTAAACAGTGGTGGAAGGCGTAACATTTACCGTTTACTTCACTGTGAATAAACACTTTTCGAAGGGCATTTCAATAGTTTGCAGCATAAATTAAACATGATAAGATTAGTATTGAAAAATCGGTTCGAATATGTTTGGTTAGGCTGTTCTTTGTGTCGTTCATTTTATAAGTACTGAGCTGCGGATTCCTGAGGACAGCTCACAAAATTGTTGAACTATGGAAGATTATCATTGTGAATTTGAATCAAAAGGTAATTAAATTCCATTAGATTATAAACAGATCTCAATGTTTCATTTTAGATAGTAAGATTAAATACTCTTGACAAAACTACAAGAATGGATACATACCTTTCTGTTATTATTATTTCATAAAGAATTATAATTGCAATTATATAGTTCATTACGATAAAAAATATTTCTCAGAAATTTCTAAATATTAAATTAAAGAATCAAGTAAAACATTTTTAATAATTACGAATATGAAAAATACTTGAACATTCCAATAGGAAGATGTCTAAACAGGAGTTAGAAAAGAGGTAAGATGTTTTGAAAGCTTTAATTACAGTCTCTAATGCAAGCAGTTGGGCAGTATTTCAATTTTTAAGAAAATTGATGAAAGTCAACCATTTTGAAGTGGTCAGAATCTTTGTCGTTTGAGCAATAAGTGAATAACAAATAACTGCATAAATTCCAGGCTTAAATACTTATGGATTATATCCTATGCAGACTCGTTTATGAGCGAGTTACTAAATAATAATCCACACTAAGTAATCATTTTAAAACTTAAAAGATTACATCTCGTGAACTTTCAAAGATATCAGAAGTGTGAAAAGTATGTGGTTTATCAAAAACTCTTCTAAAAGAACGGACGAAGCCAATAGAAATCTTTGTTGAAGTAAGCAAGTTCTAAAGTTCTAAGCAACGCGATGGCCCTTATCTGCCTATGTTTCATAGCAAGTAAGTTCTGAATTTCTATGAAATCCGATGGAATTTCTCACTACTAACGTTTCAAAGTAAGTTCTCAAATTCTCAGTTCTACGTTTAAAACTATGTGTGTTCTATATATCTATGTAAAGTGATGGTTCCTATTAGTTGTGACGGTAACCTATATATAGTAAGTCAGGGAAGCTCGAAGGGGTTAATTATCTAAATGCTTTTAGGTGTAAAACGTACTTTAATCTAAAGCGATCTATCGTTCCAAGGTATCCGCTCACGTACAACTTTTCTTGGGCGCCAGCTGCTCAGAAAGTAGCAAAGGGATAGACTACACGACCCCGGGAACCCTGGGGCGGAACAACCCTTGAAACTTCGAAATGCTCCTCCTCTCGACTATGACTAGCCAAGTACACACACTCAGATCGCGAGATACTGAAGTCACGGCATGTTTATTTATGGTCTCGACGTGGGTTTAACTAACAAGGGTTACGGGAAACTACACAACACGCCGCGAATTACCGGGTATCATAACTCGCTTCACGATATAAGATACAATATACAATATGCGACACAAGAAATGGGACGCTTTAGCGAATAAGCTCTCACGTTCCCTTCTTCAGGTTCCTTGAATTTGCTGGTGGTCCTCGGGTCTCCTGGATTCTCCTCGGGGCTCCTTGGTGGAGTGGGCTGTAGGCTTCGGTATTGTTCGGGTCCATCGATCAGTGGACTTCGGCGATTTCCTCTTCTCGCCATCTTGGGTGTCCCTGAGGGGAACCTCCTGATCATTTAAATTGCGTAGCGCCTCGCGCGCCGCGCTCCCATGGCCCACCTGCAGGGCCGCTGAACTTTTGACATCCGTTTAGGGGGTTAAGGATGGTTGAGGGCCTTCTCACATCCCAGAGCATTATAAAGCACAGAAGCAGATAAGCATAATGCGATGCATAGAGCTTTACAACCTTCTAACTAACTTTGAACTGTTTATATGAAATGCGGTTTATATGATATTGCGGTGCACGAAGCATGACAAATTAAATGCTTCGGCACCTGGACATCTAGAAACGCTATCCCCGGGCAAGAAATTGTAGGGTTCACACTCAATTCATGTGCAGAAGCAGACAAACATAATGCGATGCCATGAATATTACATCTTATCATGAAATATAGAAGTAAGATGCGCAGCCGCGTTTTACGAAGCATTAGAACTCTATTGCTTCTAAACCTTCAGATATAGAAACGATATTCCGTAGCAAGGAAGTGATGCATTTACATTCATTTGAAGTGTAGGGGAGATATACATAACGCGATGCATTGAAATTACATCTTATCATGTGACACAGAACTGATATGCGATATCGCGTTTTATAAAGAGTTAGAAATCTATTGCTTCGATGCGTAGACATCTAGAAACGCTATTCCGTCGCAAGTAAGTGTGGCATTTACATTCTTTTGAAGTCTAGACAAGGTATACATAACACTTCCTAATGAATATTATATCTTACCATCAAACATGGAAAAGAGCTGCGATATCGCGCTTTAAGAAGCAATACAACCCTATTGCTTCGATACGTAGACATCTGGAAACGCTATTTCCTAGCATGGATGTGTCGCATTTACATTCTTTTGAAGTTAATACGAGGTACACATAACACTCCACAATGAATATTACATCTTATCATGAAACATAGAAATGAGGATTGATATCGCGTTTTAAGAAGCATTAGAACTCTATTGCTATGATATGTAGACAAGGAAGTGTCGCATTTATATTCTTTTGAAATGAATACGAGGTATACATGACACTTCGAATGAATATTATAACTTATCATGAAACATAGAAATGAGATGCGATATCTCGTCTTAGGAATCATTAGAACTCTATTGCTTCGATACGTAGATATCTGTAGCGCTATATCCTAGCAAGGAAGTGTCGCATTTACATTCTTTTGAAAGGAATACGAGGTATACATGACACTTTGCAATGAATATTATATCTTATCATGAAACATAGAAATGAGATGCAATATGACGATTTAAGAAGCATCAGAATTCTATTGCTTCGATACGTAGACATCTGCAAACGCTATTTACTAGCAAGGAAGTGTCGCATTTACATTCATTTGAAGTGTATGCGAGGTGTACATGACACTACGCAATGAATATTATATGTTATCATGAAACATAGAAATGAGATTTGATATCGCGATTTAACAAGCGTTAGAATCCTACTGCTACGATACGTTGACACCTACAAATGCTATTTCCTAGCAAGGCAGTGTCGCATTTACATTCTTGTGATGTGAATACGAGGTATACATAACACTGCACAATGAATATTATATATTATCATGAAACATAGAAATGAGATGCGATATCGCGATTTAAGGAGCATTAGAACACCATTGCTTCAATACGTAGACATCTGGAAACGCTACTTCCTAGCAAGCAAGTGTCGCATTTACATTCTTTTGAAAGGAATACGAGGTATACATGACACTTCGCAATGAAAATTATATCTTATCATGAAACATAGAGATGAGATGCGATATGGCGATTTATGAAGCATTAGATGTCTATTGCTTCGATACGTAAACAACTGCAAACGCTATTTCCTAGCAAGGAAGTGTCGCAATTACATTCATTTGAAGTATAGACGAGATATACGTAACACTGCACAATGAATATTATATCTAATCATTAAACATAGAAATGGGATGCGATATGGCGATTTAAGAAGCATTAGAAATCTATTGGTTCGATAGGTAGACATCTGCAAACGCCACATCCTAGCAAGGAAGTGTCGCATTTACATTGTTTTGAAAGGAATGCGAGGTATACATGACACTTCGCAATGAATATTATATCTTATCATGAAACATAGAAATGAGATGCAATATGACGATTTAAGAAGCATTAGAACATTATTGCTTCGATACGAAGATTTCTGCAAACGCTATTTCCTAGCAAGGAAGTGTCGCATTTACATTCATTTGAAGTGTATGCGAGGCATACATGAAAGTTCGCAATGAATATTATATCTTATCATGAAACATAGAAATGAGTTGCGATCTCGCGTCTGAAGAAGCGTTAGAACTCCATTGCCGTGATACATAGTCACCTGCAAACGCTATTTCCTATGAAGGAAATGTCGCTATTACATTCATTTGAAGTGTGTGCGAGGTATAAGTGACATTTCGCAATGAATATTATATATTATCATGAAACACAGAAATGAGAAGCGATATCGCGTTTTGAGAAGCATTAGAACCCTAATGCCACGACACGTAGACATCTGCAAACGCTATTTCCTAGCAAGGAAGTGTCGCCTTTACATACATTTGAAGTATAGACGAGATATACATAAAACTGCACAATGAATATTATGCCTTATCATGAAACATAGAAATGAGATGCGATATGGCGACATAAGAAGCATTAGAAATCTATTGCATCGATAGGTAGAAATCTGCAAACGCTACTTCCTAGCAAGGAAGTGTCGCATTTACATTCTTTTGAAAGGAATACGAGGTATACATGACACTTCGCAATGAATGTTATATCCTATCATGAAACGTAGATATGAGATGCGATATCACGATTTAAGAAGCACTCGAAAACTATTGCCTCGATACGTAGACATCTGCAAACGCTTTTTCCAAGCAAGGAAGTGTCGCATTTACATTCTTTTGAAGTGTATGCAAGGTATACATGACACTACGAAATGAATATTATATACTATCATGAAACATAGAAATGAGAAACGATGTCGCGATTTAAGAAGCATTAGAACCCTATTGCTTCGATACGTAGATATCTGCAAACGCTATTTCCTAGCAAGGAAGTGTCGCATGTATATTCAATTGAAGTGTATGCGAGGTATACATGGCACTTCGCAATGAATATTATATCTTATCGTGAAACATAGAAATGAGATGCGATATCGCGATTTAAGAAGCTTTGGAACTCTATTGCTTCGATACGTAGATATCTGCAAACACTATTTCCTAGCAAGGAACTGCCGCATTCACATTTATTTGAAGTGTATGCGAGGTATACATGACACTTCGCAATGAATATTATATATTATCATGAAACATATTAATGAGTAGCGATATCGCGTTTTGAGAAGCATTGGAACTCTAATGCTACGATACGTAGACATTTGCAATCGCTATATCCTGGCAAGGAAGTGTCGCGTAAACATTCTTTTGAAGTGAATACGAGGTATACATGGCACTCGACAATGAATATTATATCTTATCATGAAACATAGAAATGAGATGTACTATGGCGATTTAAGAAGCATTAGAATCCTATTGCTTCGATACGCAGACATCTGCAAACGCTACTTCTTAACAAGGAAGTGTCGCATTTACATACTTTTGTAGTGAATACGAGGTATACATAACACTGCACAATGAATATTATATCTTATCATGAAACATAGGAATAAGATGCGATATCGCGATTTAAGAAGCTTTAGAATTCTATTGCTTAGATACGTAGATATCTGCAAACACTATTTCCAAGCAAGGAACTGTCGCATTCACATTCATTTGAATTGTATACGAGGTATACAAAACACTCCACAATGAATATTATATCTTACCATGAAACATAGAAATGAGATGCAATATGGCGATTTAAGGAGCATAAGAAATCTATTGCTTCGATAAGTAGACATCTGCAACCGCTACTTCCTAGGAAGGAAGTGTCGCACTTTCATTTATTTGAAGCCTAGGCGAGGAATACATAACACTTCGCAATGAATATTATACCATATCATGAATCATAGAAATGAGATGCGATATCTCTTTTTAGGAAGCATGAGTACTCTGTTGCTTCGATACGTAGACTGCTGCAAACGCTACTTCCTAGGAAGGATGTGTCGCACTTTCATTTATTTGAAGCCTAGGCGTGGAATACATAGCACTTCGCAACGAATATTATACCATATCATGAATCATAGAAATGAGATGTGACATCTCGTTCTAAGAACCATTAGAACTCTATTGCTTCGATACGTAGACATCTGCAAACGCTGTTTCCTAGCATGGAAGTGTTGCATTTACATACTTTTGAAGTGAATACGAGGTATTCATGACACTTCTCAATTAATATTATATCACATCATGAAACAAAGAAATGAGATGCGATATCCCGTTTTAAGAAGCCTTAGCACTCTATTGCTTCTATACGTAGACATCTGCAAATACTAGTTCCTAGCATGCAAGTGTCGCATTTACATTCTTTTGAAGTGAATACGAGCTATTCATGAAACTTCGCAATTAATATTATATCATATCATGAAACAAAGAAATGAGATGCGATATCTCGTTTTAAGTAGCATTAGAAATCTATTGCTTCGATACGTAGATATCTGCAAACACTATTTCCTAGCGAGGAACTGCCGCATTCACATTTATTTGAAGTGTATGCGAGGTATACATGACACTTCGCAATGAATATTATATATTATCATGAAACATATTAATGAGTAGCGATATCGCGTTTTGAGAAGCATTAGAAATCTAATGCTACGATACGTAGACATCTACAATCGCTATATCCTGGCAAGGAAGTGTCGCGTAAACATTCTTTTGAAGTGAATACGAGGTATACATAGCACTCGACAATGAATATTATATCTTATCATGAAACATAGAAATGAGATGTACTATGGCGATTTAAGAAGCATTAGAATCCTATTGCTTCGATACGCAGACATCTGCAAACGCTACTTCTTAACAAGGAAGTGTCGCATTTACATTCTTTTGAAGTGAATACGAGGTATACATAACACTGCACAATGAATATTATATCTTATCATGAAACATAGGAATAAGATGCGATATCGCGATTTAAGAAGCTTTAGAATTCTATTGCTTAGATACGTAGATATCTGCAAACACTATTTCCAAGCAAGGAACTGTCGCATTCACATTCATTTGAATTGTATACGAGGTATACATAACACTCCACAATGAATATTATATCTTACCATGAAACATAGAAATGAGATGCGATATGGCGATTTAAGAAGCATTAGAACTCTATTGCTTCGATACGTAGACATCTGCAAACGCTACTTCCTAGCAAGGAAGTGTCGCATTTACATTCTTTTGAGGTGAATACGAGGTATACATAACACTGCACAATGAATATTATATCTTATGATGAAACGTAGAAATGAGATGCGATATGGCGATTTATGAAGCATTAGAACTCTATTGCTACGACACGTAGACATCTGCAAACGCTATTTCCTAGCATGTAAGTGTCGCATTTACATTCTTTTGAAGTGAATACGAGGTATACATGACACTTCGCAATGAATATTATATCTTATCATGAAACATAGATGTGAGATGCGATATCGCGTTTTAAGAAGCATCAGAACTCTATTGCTACGATACGTAGACATCTACAAACGCTATTTCCTAGAATGGAAGTGTCGCATTTACATTCTTTTGAAGTGAATACGAGATATACATGACACTTCGCAATGGATACCCATATCTTATCATGAAACATAGAAGTGAGATGCGATATCGCGTTTTAAGAAGCATTAGAACTATATTGCTACGATACGTAGACATCTGCAAACGCTATTTCTTAGCATGGAAATGTCGCATTTACTTTCTTTTGAAGTGAATATGAGGTATACATAATATTCCACAATGAATATTATATCTTATTACGAAACATAGAAATGAAATACGACTTCTCATTTTAAGAAGCATTAGAACTCTATTGCTACGATGCGTAGACATCTGCAAATGTTATTTCCTAGCAAGGAAGTGTCGCATTTACATTCTTTTGAAGTGAATACGAGGTATACATAACATTCCACAATGAATATTATATCTTATTACGAAACATAGAAATGAAACACGACTTCTCATTATAAGAAGCATTAGAACTCTATTCCTACGATACGTAGACATCTGCAAACGCTATTTCCTAGCATGGAAATGTCGCACATACATTCCATTAAAGTGAATACGAGGTATACATAACATTACCCAATAAATATAATATCTTATTACGAAACATAGAAATGAAATACGACATCTCGTTTTAAGAAGCATTAGTACTCTGTTGCTGTGATACGCAGACATCTGCAAACAATATTTCCTAGCAAGGAAGTGTCGCATTTACATTCTTTTTATGTGAATACGAGGTATACATAACATTCCACAATGAATATTATACCTTATCACGAAACATGGAAATGAAATGGGACATCTCGTTTTAAGAAGCATTAGAACTCTATTGCTACGACACGTAGACATCTGCAAACGCTATTTCCTAGCATGTAAGTGTCGCATTTACATTCTTTTGAAGTGAATACGAGGTATACATGACACTTCGCAATGAATATTATATCTTATCATGAAACATAGATGTGAGATGCGATATCGCGTTTTAAGAAGCATCAGAACTCTATTGCTACGATACGTAGACATCTACAAACGCTATTTCCTAGAATGGAGGTGTCGCATTTACATTCTTTTGAAGTGAATACGAGATATACATGACACTTCGCAATGGATACCATATCTTATCATGAAACATAGAAGTGAGATGCGATATCGCGTTTTAAGAAGCATTAGAACTCTTTTGCTACGATACGTAGACATCTGCAAACGCTACTTCCTAGCATGGAAGTGTCCCATTTACATTCTTTTGAAGTGAATACGAGATATACATGACACTTCGCAATGAATATTATATCTTATCATGAAACATAGGAATGAGGTGCTATATCGCGTTTTAAGAAGCATTAGAACACTATTACTACGATACGTAGACATCTGCAAACAATATTTCCTAGCAAGGAAATGTCGCAATTACATTCCATTGAAGTAAATACGAGGTATACATAACATTACACAATGAATATTATATCTTATTACGAAACATAGAAATGAAATACGACATCTCGTTTTAAGAAGCATTAGTACTCTATTGCTGTGAAACGTAGACATCTGCAAACAATATTTCCTAGCATGTGAGTTTCGCATTTACATTCTTTTGAAGAGAATTCGAGGTTTACATGACACTTCGGAATGAATATTATAACTTATCACGAAACATAGGAATGAGATGCGATATCGCGATCTAAGAAGCACTAGAACTCTATTGCTACGATACGTAGGCATCTGCAAACGCTATTTCCTAGCAAGGAATAGTCGCATTTACATTCTTTTGATGTGAATACGAGGTATACATGACACTTCGCAATGAATATTATATCTTGAAATGAAACATAGAAGTGAGATGCGATATCGCGTTCTAAGAAGCATTAGAACTCTATTGCCTCGACGCGTAGACATCTACAGACGCTATTTCCTAGCATGGAAGTGTCGCATTTACATTCTTTCGTAGTGAATGCGAAGTATACATGACACTTCGGAACGAATATTGTATCTTATCATGAAACATAGAAAGAGAGATGCGATATCGCGTTTTAAGAAGCATTAGAACTATATGGCATCGATGCGGAGACATTTGCAAACGCTATTTCCTAGCATGGAAGTGTCGCACTTACATTCTATCGAATTGAATACGAGGTATACATGACACTTCGCAATGAACATTATATCTTATCATGTAACATAAAAGAGAGATGCGATATCGCGTTTCAAGAAGCATTATAATCCTATTGCTACGATACGTAGACATCTGCAAGCACTATTTCCTAGCAAGCAATAGTCGCATTTATATTCTTTTGAAGTGAATACGAGGTATACATGACATTTCGCAATGAATATTATATCTTATCACGAAACATGGAAATGAGATGCGATATCGCGATTTAAGTAGCATTAGGACTCTATTGCTACGATACGTAGACATCTGAATACGCTATCTTCTACTAAGGAAGTGTCGCATTTACATTCGTTTGGAGTGAATACGAGGTATACATGACACTTCGCAATGAATATTATATCTTATCATGAAGCATAGAAATGAGATGCGATATCGCGTTTTGAGAAGCATTAGAAATTTATTGCTACGATACGTGGACATCTGAAAACGCTATTTCCTAGCATGGAAGATTCGCATTTACATTCTTTTGAAGTGAATACGAGGTATACATGACACTTCGCAATGAATATTATATCTGATCATGAAACATATAGATGAGATGCGATATCGCGTTTTATGATGCATTGGAACTCCATTGCTGCGATACTTAGACATCTAGAAACGCTATTCCGTCGCAAGTATGTGTGTGATTAACATTCTCTTGAAGTATTGGCGAGATATACGTTACGGGTTGCATTGATTTACATCCTATCATGACAAACAACTACATTGCTACGGAATAGTGTTTCTAGATCCCTACGTATGGAATCAGTAGGGCTCCAATGCTTCTTAAAACGCGATAAAGCATCTCATTTCTATGCTTCATGATAAGATACACTATTCATTGCGAAGTGTTATGTATACCTCGTCTACACTTCAGAAGAATGTAAATGCCACACTTCCTTGCCAGGAAAGAGCGTTTCCAGATGACCACGTATCGTAAGAATGGAGTTCTAATACTTCTCAAAACGTAATATCGCAGCTCACTTCTATGTTTCATGATAAGATATAATATTCATTGCGAAGTGTCATGTATACCTCGTATTCACATCAAAAGATAGTAAATGCGACACTTCCATGCTAGGAAATAGCCTTTGCAGATGTCTACGTATCGTAGCAATAGAGTACTAATGCTTCTTAAAGTGAGAAGTCGTATTTCATTTCTATGTTCCGCAATAAGATATAATATTCATTGTGAAATGTTATGTATACCACGTATTCACTTCAAAGGATGTAAATGCGACACTTCCTTGCTAGGAAATAACATTTGCAGATGTCTACGTATCGTAGAAATAGAGTTCTAATGCTTCTTAGAACGCGATATCGCATCTCACTTCCATGTTCCATGATAAGATATAATATCCATTGCGAAGTGCCATGTATACCTCGTATTCACTTCAATGGATTGTAAATGCGACATTTCCTTGCTAGGAAATAGAGTTTGCAGATGTCTACGTATATTAGCAATAGATTTCTAATGCTTCTTAAATCGCGATATCGCATCTCATTCCTATGTTTCATGATAAGATATAATATCCATTGTGCAGTGTTACGTATACCTCGTATTCATTTCAAAAGAATGTAAATCCGACACTTGCTTGCTGGGAAGTAGCGTTTGCAGAAGTCTGCGTATCGAAGCAATAGATTTCAAAAGCTTCTTAAATCGCGATATCGCACCTCACTTCTATGTTTCATGATAAGATATAATAATCATTGTGCAGTGTTATGAATATCTCGTATTCACTTCAAAATAATGTAAACGCGACACTTCCTTGCCAGGAAATAGCGCTTGCAGATGTCTACGTATCGTAGCATTAGAGTTCCAATGCTTCTCAAAACGCGTTATCGCTACGTTTACTATGTTTCATGATAATATATATTATTAATTGTGGAGTGTTATGTATACCTCGTATTCACAACAAAAGAATGTAAATGCGACACTTCCTTCCTTGGAAATAGCGTTTGCAGATGTCTACGTATCGAAGCAATAGATTTCTAACGCTTCTTAGATCGCCATATTGCATCTCATTTCTATGTTTTATGGTAAGATATAATATTCATTGTGGAGTGTTATGTATACCTCGTATTCACTTCAAAAGAATGTAAACACGACACTTCCTTGCCAGGGAGTAGCGTTTGCAGATGCCTATGTATCGTTGCAATAGGGACCTAATGCTTCTTAAATCGCCATATCGCTTCTCATTTCTATGTTTCATGATAATATATAATATTCACTGCGAAGTGTCACGTACACCTTGCATACACTTCAAATGAATGTAAATGCGACACTTCCTTGCTAGGAAATAGCGTTTGCTGATGTCTACGTATCGAAGCAATAGAATTCTAATGCTTCTTAAATCGTCATATCGCATCTCATTTCTATGTTTCGTGATAAGATATAATATTCATTGCGAAGTGTCATGTATACCTCGTATTAATTTCAAAAGAATGCAAATGCGACACTTCCATGCTAGGAAATAGCGTTTGCAGATGTCTACGTAACGTAGCAGTAGAGTTCTAATGTTTCTTAAATAGCGATATCGCATCTCATTTCTATGTATCGTGATAAGGTATAATATTCAATGCGAAGTGTCATGTATACCTCGTATTCACTTCAAAAGAATGTAAATGCGACACTTCCTTGCCACGAAATAGCGTTTGCAGATGTCTACGTATCGTAGTATTAGAGTTCCAATGCTTCTCAAAACGCGATATCGCTAATCATTACTATGTTTCATGATAATATATAATATTCATTGTGGAGTATTATGTATACCTCGTATTCCATTCAAAGGAATGTAAATGCGACACTTCCTAGCTAGGAAGTAGCGTTTGCAGATGTCTACGTATCGAACCAATAGATTTCTAATGCTTCTTATATCGCCATATCGCATCCCATTTCTACGTTTCGTGATAAGATATAATATTCATTGTGCAGTGTTATGTATATCTCGCCTATACTTCAAATGAATGTTAATGCGACACTTCCTTGCTAGGAAATAGCGTTTGCAGATGTCTACGTATCGAAGCAATAGATTTCTAAAGCTTTTCAAAACGCGATATCGCTTCTCATTCCTATGTTGCATGATAACATATAATATTCATTGCGAAGTGTCATGAATACCTCGCATACACTTAAAATGGATGTAAATGCGACACTTCGTTGCTAGGAAGTAGCGTTTGCAGATGTCTACGTATCGAAGCAATAGGGATCTAATGGTTCATAAATCGCCATATCGCATCTCATTTCTGTGTTTCAGGATAATATTTAATATTCACTGCAGAGTGTCATGTATACCTCGCATACACTTCAAATGAATGTAAATGCGACACTTCCTTGCTAGGAAATAGCCTTTACAGATGTCTACGTATCGAAGCAATAGTGTTCCAATGCTTCTTAAATAGCGATATCGCATCTCATTTCTATGTTTCATGATAGGATATAATATTCATTGCGAAGTGTCATGTGTACCTTGTGTAGACTTCAAAAGAATGTAAGTGCGACACTTCCTTGCTAGGAATTACCGTTTCCAGATGTCTACTTACCGAAATAATAGAGTTCTAATATTTCTTAAAACGGGATGTCGCACCTCAACTCTATGTTTCATGATAAGATATAATATTCATTGTGTAGTGTTATGTATACCTCGTATTCACTTCAAGAGAATTTAAATGCGATACTTCCTTGCAAGGATATAACGTTTGCAGATATCTGCGTATCGTACCAATAGAGTTCCAGTGCTTCTTATATCGCTATATCGCTTCTCATTTCTATGTTTCATGATAAGATATAGTATTCATTGCGAAGTGTCATGTATACCTCGTATTCACTTAAAGAGAATGTAAATACGACACTTTCTTGCTAGGAAATAGCATTTTCAGATGTCTCCGTATCGAAGCAATAGTCTTCTGATGCTTCTTAAATCGCGATATCGCATCTCATTTCTATGCTTCATGATAAGATATAATATTCATTGCGAAGTGTCATGTATACCTCGCACACACTTCAAGTGAATGTAAATGCGACACTTCCTTTCCAGGAAATTGCGTTTGTAGATGTCTATATGTCGAAGCAATAGTGTTCTAATGCTTGCTAAGAGCGCGAGAATCGCATCTCATTTCTATGTTTCGTGATAAGGTATAATATTCATTGTGGTATGTTATGTATACCCCGTATTCACTTCAAAAGAATGTAATTGCGACACTTCCTTGCTAGGAAACAGCGTTTGCAGATGTCTACGTATGGTAGCAATAGAGTTCTAATGCTTTTTAAATCGCGAAGTCGCATCTCATTTCTATGTTTCATGATAAGATAAATTATTCATTGTGGAGTGTTATGTATTCCTCGTCTACATTTCAAAAGAATGTGAATGCGACACGTCGTTGCTGGGAAATAGTGATTGCAGATATCGCCGTATCGAAGCAATAGAGTTCCAGTGCTTTATAAATCGCGATATCGCATCTCATTTCTATGTTACGTGATAAGGTATAATATAAATTGCGAAGTGTCATGTATACCTCGTATTCACTTCGAAAGAATGTAAATGCGACAATTCCTTGCTAGGAAATAGCTCTTGCAGAAGTCTACGTATCGTACCAGCAGAGTTCTAATGCTTCTTAAAACGCGATATAGCATCTCACTTCTATGTTTCGAGATAAGATATGGTATTCATTGCAAATTGTCATGTATACCTGGCATTAACTTCAAAAGAATGTAAATGCGACACTTCCATGCTAGGAAATCGCGTTTGCAGATGTCTACGTATGGTAGCAATAGAGTTCTAATGCTCCTTAAAGCGAGATGTCGCTTTTCATTTCTATGTTTCATGATAAGATATAATATTCATTGCGAAGTGTCATGTGTACCTTGTGTAGACTTCAAAAGAATGTAAGTGCGACACTTCCTTGCTAGGAATTACCGTTTCCAGATGTCTACTTACCGAAATAATAGAATTCTAATACTTCTTAAAACGGGATGTCGCACCTCAACTCTATGTTTCATGATAAGATATAATATTCATTGTGTAGTGTTATGTATACCTCGTATTCACTTCAAGAGAATTTAAATGCGATACTTCCTTGCAAGGATATAACGTTTGCAGATGTCTCCGTATCGTACCAATAGAGTTCCAGTGCTTCTTATATCGCTATATCGCTTCTCATTTCTATGTTTCATGATAAGATATAGTATTCATTGCGAAGTGCCATGTATACCTCGCATACACTTAAAATGAATGTAAATGGGACACTTCCATGCTCGGATATAGCGTTTGCAGGTGTCTACCTTTCGTAGCAATAGAGTTCTAACGCTTCTTAGAACGCCATATCGCATCTCATTTCTATGTTTCATGATAAGATATAATATTCGTTGTGCAGTGTTATATATATCTCGACTATACTTCAAATGAATGTAAATGCGACACTTCCTTGCTAGGAAGTAGCGTTTGCAGATGATTACGTATCGAACGAATGGATTTCTAGCGCTTCCTAAGACGCGATATCGCATCTCATTCTTATGTTTCACGATAAGATATAATATTCATTGCGAAGTATCATGTATACATCGCATAAATTTCAAATGAATGTAAATGCGACAATTCCTTGCTAGGAAATAGCGCTTGCAGATGTTTGCGAATCGTAGCAATAGAGTTCTAATGCTTCGCAAAACGCGATATCGCATCTCATTTCTATGTCTCATGATAAGATATAGCATTCTTTGTGCAGTGTTATGTGTACCTCGTATTCACTTCAAAAGAATGTAAATGTGACAATACCCTGCTAGGAAATAGCGATTGCAGATGCCTACGTATCGTAGCAATAGAGTTCTGACGCTTCTTAAAACGCCATATCTCATGCAATTTCATGTTTCATGATAAGATATAATATTCATTGTGGAGTGATATGTATACCTCGTATTCACTTCAAAAGAATGAAAATGCGACACTTCCCTGCTAGGGAATATTGTTTTCAGATGTCTACGTATCGAAGCAATAGAGTACTAATGCTCCTTAAAACGAGATATCGCATCTGATTTATACGTCTCATGATAAGATATAATATTCATTGCGAAGTGATATGTACTCCACGTCTACACTTCAAATGAATGTAAATGCGGCACTTCCTTGCTAGGAAATAGCGTTTACAGATGTCTACGTATCGGAGCAATAGTGTTCTAATGCTCCTTAAATCGCGATATCGCATCTCATTTCTATGTTTCATGATAAGATATAATATTCTTTGCGAAGTGTTATGTATTCCTCGTATTCACTTCAAACGAATGTAAATGCGACACTTCCTTGCTAGGAAATAACGTTTGCAGATGTCTACGTATCGTAGCAATCTAGTTCTAGTGCTTCGTAAATCGCGATATCGCATCTCACTACTATGTTTCGAGATAAGATATAATATTCATTGCGAAGTGTCATGTATACCTCGTATTAATTTCAAAAGAATGCAAATGCGACACTTCCATGCTAGGAAATAGCGTTTGCAGATGTCTACGTAACGTAGCAGTAGAGTTCTAATGTTTCTTAAATAGCGATATCGCATCTCATTTCTATGTATCGTGATAAGGTATAATATTCAATGCGAAGTGTCATGTATACCTCGTATTCACTACAAAAGAATGTAAATGCGACACTTCCTTGCCACGAAATAGCGTTTGCAGATGTCTACGTATCGTAGTATTAGAGTTCCAATGCTTCTCAAAACGCGATATCGCTAATCATTACTATGTTTCATGATAATATATAATATTCATTGTGGAGTATTATGTATACCTCGTATTCCTTTCAAAGGAATGTAAATGCGACACTTCCTATCTAGGAAGTAGCGTTTGCAGATGTCTACGTATCGAACCAATAGATTTCTAATGCTTCTTATATCGCCATATCGCATCTCATTTCTATGTTTCGTGATAAGATATAATATTCATTGTGCAGTGTTATGTATATCTCGCCTATACTTCAAATGAATGTTAATGCGACACTTCCTTGCTAGGAAATAGCGTTTGCAGATGTCTACGTATCGAAGCAATAGATTTCTAACGCTTTTCAAAACGCGATATCGCTTCTCATTCCTATGTTGCATGATAACATATAATATTCATTGCGAAGTGTCATGTATAGCTCGCATACACTTAAAATGAATGTAAATGCGACACTTCCTTGCTAGGTAGTAGCACTTGCAGATGTATGCGTATTGAAGGAATTGGGTTCTAGTGCTTCTTATATCGCGATATCGCTCCTAATTTCTATGTTTCATGATAAGATATAATATTCATTGCGAAGTGCCATGTATACCTCGTATTCACTTAAAACAAATGTAAATACGACACTTTCTTGCTAGGAAATAGCATTTGCAGATGTCTCCGTATCGAAGCAATAGTCTTCTGATGCTTCTTAAATCGCGATATCGCATCTCATTTCTATGCTTCATGATAAGATATAATATTCATTGCGAAGTGTCATGTATACCTCGCACACACTTCAAGTGAATGTAAATGCGACACTTCCTTTCCAGGAAATTGCGTTTGTAGATGTCTATATGTCGAAGCAATAGTGTTCTAATGCTTGCTAAGAGCGCGAGAATCGCATCTCATTTCTATGTTTCGTGATAAGGTATAATATTCATTGTGGTATGTTATGTATACCCCGTATTCACTTCAAAAGAATGTAATTGCGACACTTCCTTGCTAGGAAACAGCGTTTGCAGATGTCTACGTATGGTAGCAATAGAGTTCTAATGCTTTTTAAATCGCGAAGTCGCATCTCATTTCTATGTTTCATGATAAGATAAATTATTCATTGTGGAGTGTTATGTATTCCTCGTCTACATTTCAAAAGAATGTAAATGCGACACATCGTTGCTGGGAAATAGTGATTGCAGATATCGCCGTATCGAAGCAATAGAGTTCCAGTGCTTTATAAATCGCGATATCGCATCTCATTTCTATGTTACGTGATAAGGTATAATATAAATTGCGAAGTGTCATGTATACCTCGTATTCACTTCGAAAGAATGTAAATGCGACAATTCCTTGCTAGGAAGTAGCTCTTGCAGATGTATACGTATCGTACCAGCAGAGTTCTAATGCTTCTTAAAACGCGATATCGCATCTCACTTCTATGTTTCGAGATAAGATATGGTATTCATTGCAAATTGTCATGTATACCTGGCATTAACTTCAAAAGAATGTAAATGCGACACTTCCATGCTAGGAAATCGCGTTTGCAGATGTCTACGTATGGTAGCAATAGAGTTCTAATGCTCCTTAAAGCGAGATGTCGCTTTTCATTTCTATGTTTCATGATAAGATATAATATTCATTGCGAAGTGTCATGTGTACCTTGTGTAGACTTCAAAAGAATGTAAGTGCGACACTTCCTTGCTAGGAATTACCGTTTCCAGATGTCTACTTACCGAAATAATAGAGTTCTAATACTTCTTAAAACGGGATGTCGCACCTCAACTCTATGTTTCATGATAAGATATAATATTCATTGTGTAGTGTTATGTATACCTCGTATTCACTTCAAGAGAATTTAAATGCGATACTTCCTTGCAAGGATATAACGTTTGCAGATGTCTCCGTATCGTACCAATAGAGTTCCAGTGCTTCTTATATCGCTATATCGCTTCTCATTTCTATGTTTCATGATAAGATATAGTATTCATTGCGAAGTGCCATGTATACCTCGCATACACTTAAAATGAATGTAAATGCGACACTTCCATGCTCGGATATAGCGTTTGCAGGTGTCTACCTTTCGTAGCAATAGAGTTCTAACGCTTCTTAGAACGCCATATCGCATCTCATTTCTATGTTTCATGATAAGATATAATATTCGTTCTGCAGTGTTATATATATCTCGACTATACTTCAAATGAATGTAAATGCGACACTTCCTTGCTAGGAAGTAGCGTTTGCAGATGATTACGTATCGAACCAATGGATTTCTAGCGCTTCCTAAGACGCGATATCGCATCTCATTCTTATGTTTCACGATAAGATATAATATTCATTGCGAAGTATCATGTATACCTCGCATAAATTTCAAATGAATGTAAATGCGACAATTCCTTGCTAGGAAATAGCGCTTGCAGATGTTTGCGAATCGTAGTAATAGAGTTCTAATGCTTCGCAAAACGCGATATCGCATCTCATTTCTATGTCTCATGATAAGATATAGCATTCTTTGTGCAGTGTTATGTGTACCTCGTATTCACTTCAAAAGAATGTAAATGTGACAATACCCTGCTAGGAAATAGCGATTGCAGATGTCTACGTATCGTAGCAATAGAGTTCTGACGCTTCTTAAAACGCCATATCTCATGCAATTTCATGTTTCATGATAAGATATAATATTCATTGTGGAGTGATATGTATACCTCGTATTCACTTCAAAAGAATGAAAATGCGACACTTCCCTGCTAGGGAATATTGTTTTCAGATGTCTACGTATCGAAGCAATAGAGTACTTATGCTCCTTAAAACGAGATATCGCATCTCATTTATACGTCTCATGATAAGATATAATATTCATTGCGAAGTGATATGTACTCCACGTCTACACTTCAAATGAATGTAAATGCGGCACTTCCTTGCTAGGAAATAGCGTTTGCAGATGTCTTCGTATCGAAGCAATAGTGTTCTAATGCTCCTTAAATCGCGATATCGCATCTCACTTCTATGTTTCATGATAAGATATAATATTCATTGTGCAGTGTTATGTATACCTAGTATTCACTTCAAAAGAATGTAAATGCGACACTTCCTTGCTAGGAAATAGCCTTTGCAGATGTCTACGTATCGAAACAACAGAATTCTAATGCTTCTTAAATCGTCATATCGCATCTCATTTCTATGCTTCATGTTAAGATATAATATTCATTGCAAAGTGTCATGCACACCTCATACTCACTTCAGAAGGATGTAAATGCGACACTTCCTTGCTGGGATGTAGCGTTTGCAGATGCCTACGTATCGAAGCAATAGAGTTCTCATGCTCCTTAAAACGCGATATCGCATCTCATTTCTATGTTGCATGATAAGATATAATATTTATTGCGAAGTGTTATGTATACCTCGTCTACACTTCAAAAGGATGTAAGTGCCACACTTCCTTGCTAGGAAATAGCGTTTCCAGTTGTTTACTTATCGGAGCAATGGAGTTCTATTGCTTTATTCAACACGATGTCGCAAGTCATTTCAATGATTCATGGTAAATTGCATTGTTCTATGCAATATGTTACATTTGTCTGCATCTAGGCCTTAGAAGGTTGTGAATCCTATACTTACTTGCAACAGAATATCTTTTCCAGATCTCTACGTGTCCAAGCAAGACATTTATAATACTTCATGCAGCGAAATGTCGCATCTCATTTCAACGTTTCAAAGCAAAGTATCTACAATCATATCTCCATAACATTATGCTTAACTGTTAGAGGTCTTCAATAGAATGTGAACTATATAATTCCATGCAACGGCATGGCGCTCCGTAGTGTCTGTCTGTTAAAGCAATCGAGCTAGAATTCTCCATGCAATGCGCTGGCGCATCCCATTTCATCGTTTTAAAGTAAGAATGCTGTAATCTCTTATGCATAGCTCTATGCTTATCTGCTTTAAAGCTTCATAAGAATGTGAATTCTACAGCTCCATGCAACAGGATTGCCCTTCGTAGTGTCTACATGTCGAGACAATAGAGTACTAATGCATTATACAATGCCATGACTCATCTCATTTCAACGTTTCGAATTAAGTAAGCTGTAATCTTCTATGTAAAGCATTATAATTATCTGCTTCTACTCTACAATAGAATGTGAATTCTATAGATCCAAGCAACAGGAGGGCAGGCCCTCCACCATCCTACTGCCTGCCCTGATGCGGGCAAAGGATTCCCAGGGCCACTCAAACCGCGACCAACATCTATCTTATACTCTAACCGATTCATCGTTATGCGTTTTCCATTAAGCTTGCCGGGATCAGCGATATTGATTCGCTCAATCTAAATTATTATTTTCTTTTTAAGTTTCTCGATTTTTTTAGTTTCTCTCACGATATCGTCTATTTCGTTGTACCTTACCCTTACAGTATAGTATATAATTTGTTGTTTGATATTTCTAGGATTTCCTCTTAATAAATGCAATGCTTCCACATATTTTCTTTCTCTTTCTCTTTAGTTACATTGTTGTTATTTTATGCTTTTCACCCTCCACATTCCCTCTCTACACCATCTCGGAACAAGCTTTATACGATTACTGCAGGATGACGCCCCGGTCTCTTTACACCGAGATCGAGTGTTCTCTCTTGCATCCGTTGATTTGTATATGTTATATATTGGAGAATATTTCCTCTTATCCTTTGTATTTTCCGAATGAAATTACATTGACAGAAGTACGAGCTAGTTCTGCACGCCTATTTGAAATAACATTAAATCACCTTGTTAAACAATAATATATTAAATGTGACTTGGACTTTTAAATTTGAATTTATAAACATCTAACAGGTAAATATGTTTTTCTTACTATTCATATCATTATACATTCAGTGATTTATTGTGTGCTGTGATTTGATATATTAACTGCTTGATTATATTTTGCAATGAACTTTGCGTACAAAACATTGTTTTTACTCCTGATGGGAGTGGATAGTTCTTCGTTTTATATTCTTATATCGCATTCATTATAAAAGTATATGATATCCTTCTTATGCAGTCATGTATAATTATGTACTGTGACGGTTTTTCTCGTTTCAATCCTCAAGAAAAGGGTATATAGAACCAATAATAACGGGGTATCCAGAAGTTTAATCCGGGGTTATATCGGGGTACAGAATATCCGCGTGATTCGGCAACGCGAAGTACAGAACAATAAATTTCCTATCCAGCGAGCATTTCGAAGCTGCGAGGCTGGGACTTTTTGGGCGCCAGCTACTCAAAAAGTAGCAAAAACTAGTAAACCACGCAACCCGGGGAAACCCGGTTCAAGATAACCCTCGAAATTTCGAAATACTCTTTCGCTCGACTGCTTCTAGACGAGTGCGTAAATTAGGGTCGCGGGATACTGAACTCACGGCTTCTTTCTAGATTGCCTCGACGCGGTATTACAAAAGGGTATACGACACGCTCCGAATGACCGTGGATCACCACCCGTTATACAATACAAATTACAAGTCTGAAGATGTAGATGCAATTAATGTCCGATATTTTACGTGATCGAATTGACGTATCGAGTGAGGCCATGAAATATAAAAATCTTTTACTATTCTTCGATCCCTTTACATGTTAAATGAATGATTAGTTCTGCAAGACAAGAAGCCTGAATTAGTGAGATATCTAGGAACATAAGTAATTTGTAAGTAACACATCTTTTCTCTTCGAAATATTTGCCTTTGCATAGAATAGAACGTATAGATATAATTGCCTGTTTTGTACCCATTTCGGTCCAATTCTATTATAGCCTTTGAGCAGAAGTAATATTGATTATACTTGATTTTTGCAATAGTTCTTTGATTAACAGATTTTATTAACCTAGAATCATCATTTGCCGGATGTATCAATCTAATTTGTAGCTCCATCAGTTTCTTTTTCTGCTCGCTACTTTCCATTTTCAGTTCCGTATACTTATCTTTTATCATCATCATATATGTTGCGTAAAATTACAATAACTTTTTGTCCTCAAATTTTGCGGATATTTCAATTAAATTTCCTTTGATTAAATAAACGGAAATAAAAAAACAGTGGCACGTTCCATTTCTTGGAAACGTTGTATCGTAATTTGCATCTGACTGTTTTGAAAGGCACGCACTTTACTTAACGTTTGCAATGATTCGGTTAGCGAAGTAAAGAAATATTCTACTTTCGATATTGTTGGCTCTTGTAATTCTAAGGCAAATATATTCATCTGTCGACATCGTGAACATTGTTTTTTGACAAAATTTCAGAAAAACAAATATATTATAAGTAAAATAATAAACATCATAATATTAAATTTAACTCTTTTCATCGTTGTCTTGTTGGACACATCTATAACAATATACAGGGTGGGGCAGTAATAATTAGCACCTCAGATATCCACGAAACTATAAGTTTCATGGAAGTTTTTGCTACTATAAAATTGCATAGTGCAAAGGGGCCATCCGTTGATGAAAATAGTTTTTTTGTAAGTGGAGTTATGTTGGACATATGAAGGTTACCTCCATTTTTTGAAATGAATTGGTATGTCCATTCTTCCGTAATACGATAGAGCATTTTAAAGCAAGTTTAACGATCTGTAACATGAAGGCATTGAAGGTTACAAAAAGTAAAGAAAGGCGATAATACTCACGGTTTTGATAGTAATTGAAACATACGTATTGTAAACAGTGGTGGAAGGCGTAATACTTACCGTTTACTTCACTGTGAATAAACACTTTTCGAAGGGCATTTCAATAGTTTGCAGCATAAGTTAAACATGATAAGATTAGTATTGAAAAATCGGTTCGAATACGTTTGGTTAGGCTGTTCTTTGTGTCGTTCATTTTATAAGTACTGAGCTGCGGATTCCTGAGGACAGCTCACAAAATTGTTGATCTATGGAAGATTATCATTGTGAATATGAATCAAAAGGTAATTAAATTCCATTAGATTGTAAACAGATCTCAATGTTTCATTTTAGATATTAAGATTAAATACTCTTTACAAAACTACAAGAATGGATACATACCTTTCTGTTATTATTACTTCATAAAGAATTATAATTGCAATTATATAGCTCATATCGATAAAAAATATTTCTCAGAAAATTCTAAATATTAAATTAAAGAATCAAGTAAAACATTTTTAATAATTACGAGTATGAAAAATACTTGAACATTCCAATAGAAAGATGTCTAAACAGGAGTTAGAAAAGTCAAACATTCAATTTCAATTCCAGAATTCATCTATAAGAGGTAAAATGTTTTGAAAGCTTTAATTACAGTCTCTAATGCAAGCAGTTGGGCAGTATTTCAATTTTCAAGAAAATTGATGAAAGTCAACCATTTTGAAGTGGTCAGAATCTTTGTCGTTTGAGCAATAAGTGAATAACAAATAGCTGCATAAATTCCAGGCTTAAAAACTTATGGATTAAATCCTATGCAGACTCGTTGATGAGCGAGTTACTAAATAATAATCCACACTAAGTAATCATTTTAAAACATAAACGATTACATCTCGCGAACTTTCGAAGATATCAGAAGCGTGAAAAGTATGTGGTTTATCAAAAACTCTTCTAAAAGAACGGACGAAGCCAATAGAAATCTTTGTTGAAGTAAGCAAGTACTAAAGTTCTAAGCAACGCGATGGCCCTTATCTGCCTATGAATCATAGCAAGTAAGTTCTGAATTTCTATGAAATCCGATGGAATTCCTCACTACTAACGTTTCAAAGTAAGTTCTAAAATTCTCAGTTCTACGTTTAAAAATATGTGTGTTCTATATATCTATGTAAAGTGATGCTTCTTATTAGTTGTGACGGAAACCTATATATAGTAAGTCAGGGAAGCTCGAAGGGGTTAATTATCTAAATGCTTTAAAGTGTAAAACGTACTTTAATCTAAAGCGATCTATCGTTCCAAGGTATCCGCTCGCATACAACTTTTCTTGGGCGACAGCTGCTCAGAAAGTAGCAAAGGGATAGACTACACGACCCCGGGAACCCTGGGGCGGAACAAACCTTGAAATTTCGAAATGCTCCTCCTCTCGACTACGCCTAGCCAAGTACACACACTCAGGTTGCGAGATACTGAAGTGACGGCATGTTTATTTATGGTCTCGACGTTGGTTTAACTAACAAGGGCTACGGGAAACTACGCAACACGCCGCGAATTACCGGGTGTCATAACTCGCTTCACGATATAAGATACAATATACAATATGCGACACAAGAAATGGGACGCTTTAGCGAATAAGCTCTCACGTTCCCTTCTTCAGGTTCCTTGAATTCGCAGGTGGTCCTCGGGTCTCCTGCATCCTCCTCGAGGCTCCTTGGTGGAGTGGGCTGTAGGCTTCGGTATTGTTCGGGTCCATCGATCAGTGGATTTCGGCGATTTCCTCTTTTCGCCCGCTTGGGCGTCCCTGAGGGGATCCTCCTGATCATTTAAATTGCATAGCGCCTCGCGCGCCGTGCTCCCATGGCCCGCCTGCAGGGCCGCTGGACTTTTGACTCCTCTTTAGGGGGTTAAGGATGGTTGAGGACCTTCTCACATCCCAGAGCATTATAAAGCACAAAAGCAGATAAGCATAATGCGATGCATAGAGCTTTACAACCTTCTAACTTACTTTGAACTGTTTACATGAAATGCGATATTGCGGTGCATGAAGCATGACAAATTAACTGCTTCGCCACCATCTAGAAACGCTATCCCCGGGCAAGAAAGTGTAGCGTTCACACTCAATTCATGTGCAGAAGCAGATAAACATAAAGCGATGCTATGAATATTACATCTTATCATGAAATATAGAAGTAACTTGCGCAGCCGCGTTTTACGAAGCATTATAACTTTATTGCTTCTAAACCTTCAGATATAGAAACGATATTCCGTAGGAAGGAAGTGATGCATTTACATTCATTTGAAGTGTAGAGGAGATATAAATAACGCGTTGCATTGAAATTACATCTTATCATGTGACTTAGAACTGACATCCGATATCGTGTTTTAAGAAGCATTAGAACTCTATTGCTACGATACGTAGACATCCGCAAACGCTATTTCCTAGCATGGAAGTGTCGCATTTACACTCTTTTGAAGTGAATACGAGGTATACATGACACTTCGCATTGAATATTATATCTTATGGTGAAACATAGACATGATTTGCGATATCGCGTTTCAAGAGGCATTAGAACTCTATTTCTACGATACGTAAACATCTGCAAACGCTATTTCCAAGCAAGGAAGTGTCGCATTTACATTCTTCTGAAGTGAATACGAGGTATACATGACACTTCGCAATGAATATGATATCTTATCATGAAACATAGAAACGAGATGCGATATCGCGTTTTAAAAAGTATTAGAACTCTATTGCTTGGATACGTAGTTATCCCGCAAGCGCTATTTCCTAGCAAGGAAGTGTCGCATTTACATTCTTTTGAAGTAAATAGGAGGTATACATGACACTTCGCAATGGATATTATATCTTATCACGAAACATAGAAGTGAGATGCGATATCGCGTTTTAAGAAGTATTAAATCTCTATGGCTTGGATACGTAGGTATCTGCAAGCGCTATTTCCTAGCAAGGAAGTGTCGCATTTACAATCTTTTGAAGTGAATACGAGGTATACATGACACTTCGCAATGAATATTATATCTCATTATGAAACATAGAAATGAGATGCGATATCGCGTTTTAAGAAGCATTAGAAATCTATTGCTTCGATACGTAGACATCTGCAAACGCTATTTCCTAGCATGGAAGTGTCGCATTTACATACTTTTGAAGTGAATACGAGGTATACATGACACTTCGCATTGAATATTATATCTTATTGTGAAACATAGATATGATTAGCGATATCGCGTTTCAAGAAGCATTAGAACTCTATTTCTACGATACGTAAACATCTGCAAACGCTATTTCCAAGCAAGGATGTGTCGCATTTACATTCTTTTGAATTGAATACGAGGTATACATGACACTTCGCAATGAATATTATATCTCATTATGAAACATAGAAATGAGATGCGATATCGCGTTTTAAGAAGCATTAGAAATCTATTGCTTCGATACGTAAACATCTGCAAACGCTATTTAATAGCAAGGAAGTGTCGCATTTACATTCTTTTTAAGTGAATACGAGGTATGCATGACACTTCGCGATAAATATTATATCTTATCATGAAACATAGAAATTAGGAGCGATATCGCGATTTAAGAAGCATTAGAATTCTATTGCTACGATACGTAGACATCTGCAAACGACATTTCCTAGCAAGGAAGTGTCGCGTTTACATACTTTTGAAGTGATTACGAGGTATACATGACACTTCGCAATAAATAATATATCTTATCACGAAACATAAAAATGAAATGCGATATCGCGTTTTAAGATGCATTAGAACTCTATTGCTACGATACGTAGACATCTGCAAACGGTATTTCCTAGCAAGGAAGTGTCGCATTTACATTCTTTCGAAGTGAATACGAGGTATACATTGCAATCCATAATGAATATTATATCCTATCATGAAACATAGAAATAGATGCGATATCCCGTTATAAGAAGCATTAGAACTCTATTGCTTCGATACGTAGACATCTGCAAACGACATTTCCTAGCAAGGACGTGTCGCGTTTACATTCTTTTGAAGTGATTACGAGGTATGCGTGACACTTCGCAATGAATACTATATCTTATCATGAAACATAGAAATGAGATGCGATATCTTGTTTTAAGAAGCTTTAGAACTCTATAGCTACGGTACGTTGATATCTGGAAACACTATTACCTAGCAAGGAAGTGTCGCATTTGCATTCATTTGAAGTGAATACGAGATATACATGACACTTCGCAATGAATAATATATCTTATCACGAAACATAAAAATGGAATGCGATATCGCGTTTTAAGATGCATTAGAACTCTACTGCTACGATACGTAGACATCCGCAAACGCTATTTCCTAGCATGGAAGTGTCGCATTTACATTCTTTTGAAGTGAATACGAGGTATACATGACACTTCGCATTGAATATTATATCTTATTGTGAAACATAGATATGATTTGCGATATCGCGTTTCAAGAAGCATTAGAAATCTATTGCTTCGATACGTAGACATCTGCAAACGACATTTCCTAGCAAGGAAGTGTCGCGTTTACATTCTTTTGTAGTGATTACGAGGTACAAGTTACATTTCGCAATGACTATTATGTATTATCATGAAACATAGAATTGAGATGCGATATCGCGTTTTAAGAAGCATTAGAACTCTATTGCTACGATACGTAGACATCCGCAAACGCTATTTCCTAGCATGGAAGTGTCGCATTTACATTCTTTCGAAGAGAATACGAGGTATACATAACAATCCACAATGAATACTATATCTTATCATGACACATAGAAAAGTGTTGCAATATCCCGTTATAAGAAGCATTAGAACTCTATTACTACGATATGTAGACATCCGCAAACGCTATATCCCAGCATGGAAGTGTCGCATTTACATTCCTTTGAGGTGAATACGAGGTATACATGACACTTCGCAATGAATACTATATCTTATCATGAAACATAGAAATGAGATGCGATATCTTATTTTAAGAAGCTTTAGTTCTCTATAGCTACGGTACATTGATATCTGGAAACACTATTTCCTAGCAAGGAAGTGGCGCATTTGCAATCATTTGAAGTGAATACGAGGTATACATGACACTACGCAATGAATAATATGTCTTATCACGAAACATAAGAATGAAATGCGATATCGCGTTTTAAGAGGCATTAGAACTCTATTGCTTCGATACGTAGACATCTGCAAACGCTATTTCCTAGCATGGAAGTGTCGCATTCACATTCTTTTGAAGTTAATGCGAGGTATACATGACACTTTGCAATGAATATTATATCTTATTTCGAAACATAGAAGTAGGATGCGATATCGCGATTTAAGAACCATTAGAACATTATTGCTTCGATACGTAGACATCTGCAAACGCTATATCCTAGCATGGAAGTGTCGCATTTACATTCTTTCGAAGTGAATACGAGGTATACATGACACTTCGCAATGAATATTATATCTTATTGCGAAACATACAAAATGAAATACGACATTTCGTTTTATGAAGCATTAGAACTCCATTTCTACGATACGTAAACATCTGCAAACGCTATTTCCTAGCAAGGAACTGTCGCATTCACATTCATTTGCAGTTTGTGCGAGGTACACATGACACTTCGCAATGAATATTATATATTATCGTGAAACATAGTAATGAGTAGTGATATCGCGTTTTGAGAAGCATTAGAACTCTAAAGCTACGATACGTAGACATCTGCAAACGCTATTTCCTAACAAGGAAGTGTCGCATTTACATTCATTTGAAGTGTATGCGAGGTATAAGTGACACTTCGCAATAAATTCTATATCTTATCATGAAACATAGGAATGAGATGCGATATTGCGATTTAACAAGGATTAGAACTCTATTGCTTCGATACGCAGACATCTGCCAGCGCTATTTCCTAGCAAGGAGGTGTCGCATTTACACTCTTTTGAAGTGAATGCGAGGTATACATATCACTGCACAATGAATAATATATCTTATCATGAAACATAGGAATGAGATGCGATATTGCGATTTAAAATGGATTAGAACTCTATTGCTTCGATACGTAGACATCTGCCAACGCTATCTCCTAGCAAGGAAGTGTTGCATTTACATTCATTTGAAGTGTATGCGAGGTGTACATAGCACTGCACAATGAATATTATATCTTATCATGCAACATAGAGATGAGATGCGATATGGCGATTTAAGAAACTATAGAACTCTATTGCTTCGATACGTAGATATCTGCAAACGCTATTTCCTAGCATGGAACTGTCGCATTCACATTCATTTGTAGTATATGCGAGGTACACATGACACTTCGCAATGAATATTATACCTTATCATGAAACATTGAAACGAGATGCGATATCTTGTTTTGAGAAGCATTAGAACTCTAATTCTTCGATACGTAGTCATATGGAAACGCTCTTTCCTAGTATGGAAGTGTCGCATTTACATTCTTTTGAAGTGAATATGAAGTATAGATGACACATCGCTATGAATATTGTATCTTATCATGAAACATAGGAATGAGATGCGATATCGCGAATTAAGAAGTATTACAACACCCTTGCTTCGATACCTAGACATCTCGAAACGATATTTCCTAGCCAGGAAGTGTCGCATTTACATTCATTTGAAGTGTATGCGTTATATACATGCCACTTAGCAATGAACATCATATCTTACCATGAGACATAGAAAATAGATGCGATATCGCGTTTTGAGAAGCATTAGAAATCTATTGCTACGATACGTAGACATCTGCAAACACTATTTCCTAGGAAGGAAGTGTCGCATTTACATTCCTCTGAAGTGAGTACGAGGTATACATGACACTTCGCAATGAATATTATATCTTGTCTTGTATCACAGAAATGAGATGCGATATCGCGTTTTTTGAAGCATTAGAACTCTATTGCTTCGATACGGAGACTTCTGCAAACGATATTTCCTAGCAAGGAAGTGTCGCATTTACATTAATTTGAAGTGTATGCTTTGTATACATGCCACTTAGCAATGAACATCATATCTTACCATGAAACATAGAAATGAGATGCTATATCGCGTTTTCTGAAGCATTAGAACTCTATTGCTTCGATACGGAGACATCTGCAAACGCTATTTCCTAGGAAGAGGTGTCGCAATATTGTATCGTATCATGAAACATAGAAATGGGATGCGATATCGCGTTTTAAGAAGCTTCAGAACTCTATTTCTAGGATACGTAGACATCTGCAAACGCTATATCCTGGCAAGGACGTGTCGCAATTACCTTCTTTTGAAGTAAATACGAGGTGTACATAACACTCTACAATGAATGTTATATCTCATCATGAAACATAGAAATGTGATGCGATAGCGCGTTTTAAGAAGCATTAGAACTCTATTGCTTCGGTACGTAGATATCTGCAAACGCTATAACCTAGCTAGGAAGTGTCGCATTTACATTCTTTTGAAGTGAATACGAAGTATACAAAACACTCCACAACGAATATTATATCTTATCATGAAACATAGAAATGAGATGCGATATCGCGTTTTAAGAAGCATTAGTACTCTATTGCTTGGATACGTAGACATCTGCAAACGATATTTTTTAGCAAAGAAGTGTCGCATTTACATTCTTTTGAAGTGAATACGAGGTATACATAACAGTCCACAATGAATATGATATCTTATCATGAAACATAGAAACGAGATGCGATATCGCGTTTTAAAAAGTATTAGAACTCTATTGCTTGGATACGTAGTTATCCCGCAAGCGCTATTTCCTAGCAAGGAAGTGTCGCATTTACATTCTTTTGAAGTAAATAGGAGGTATACATGACACTTCGCAATGGATATTATATCTTATCACGAAACATAGAAGTGAGATGCGATATCGCGTTTTAAGAAGTATTAGATCTCTATGGCTTGGATACGTAGGTATCTGCAAGCGCTATTTCCTAGCAAGGAAGTGTCGCATTTACAATCTTTTGAAGTAAATGCGAGGTATACATGACACTTCGCAATGGATATTATATCAAATCATGAAACATAGGAATGGGTTGCGGTATCGCATTTTAAGAAGCATTAGAACTCTATTGCTACGATACGTAGATATCTGGAAAAGCTATTTCCTAGCAAGGAAGTGTCGCATTTACATTCATTTGAAGTGAATACGAGGTATACATAACACTCCACAATGAGTATTATATATTGTGACGGGTTTTCCCGTTACAATCCGCAAGAAAGGGGTATATAGAACTAATACTAACGGGGGTATGCAGTAGTTTAATCCGGGGTACAGAATATCGGTGTACAAAATATGCGCGTGGTATAATTGTAGACGAATTCGCCAACGCCAAATGCAGAACCAAGAATTGCCTATCCAGCGAGTATTTCGTAACTGCGAGGCTGGGAGGTGGGGGTGTTTAAAGGGGTTCACATGTCTACTGGGCAGATGTGGTTCCGAAGCGCTGGGGGAGGGTACCTTCACTGGCCTCCCCCCTCAGGTTTCCCGCTCGGACATGACGGCAACGCGGGCAAGAGTTGACAGTGTGGCCCTGCAATCCACACACACGGCAAAAGGAGCCCAACTCGTGCGGGCATTCCCGGTACACGTGCCCCTGTTCACGACAATTATAACAACGTACGGTTGTCGAACGGACGGCCGGTGGGGGTTTCTTTTTGCGTTCCGTCTTCGGGTTTCTCGGCTATTGGTGTGTCGTCTGGGGGGTGGAGGTGGCGACGGGTCGGGTTTGGGGTACAGAGGAAATCAGGGAATCAGGGGGTGTGGGTTCAACCGTTAACGCGGTCCGTTCTGGCTGCGGAATTAATTGTTCCACCGCGTGAAGTCTTTGGATCTTCGGGTTCCCGGACGGTGGTGTGTACGCGGCCGCGGGGAGGAATGATTGCAAGGGGGACGGCGGGGTTCGGTAATTTCGAGCGCGGGCATTCCGTAGTTCTACTTCCTTGCACCTTGGTTTCAGTTCGGTGAAGTCGGAGAAATCGGTCCTGAATATTTACCGCTCGATATCCGGGCGCAAATTTCGATAGGAAAGGGAGAGTTGGTCTTCTAAAGATAGGGGCGGATCTAAATATGGGAAATACATCCGCATTTTCGTTATGTATTCCGTAGACGACTCGAACTGACCCTGCGTTCGGGACTGTACCTCGTGACGCAACCCTTCCTGTAAATCGTTATGTCCGAATTGCACTCGGAATTGATATATGAACCCGTCGTAATCCGACCACAAATCTTTATCTACTCGATACCATATAAGGGCCGTTCCCTGTAGCGATTCGCCTAACACCTGAAGCGTTTCCTCTTTGGTGTAACCTCGCCGTGAGCAATATTCGTGCAACCGGAGAAGATAGTCCTCCGGATCTTCATCTGGCCGCCCCTCGAATTTTGGCCCGTAACGGCGGAAATGTTCTACTAGGTGTTCTTCGCGGGTAGTCGGGGAGAAAACGGTGGGGTGGGGACCTAGAGCCTTAATGGTGGGGGTCTATCTCCTACCAAATCGGATTCCACGTTGGACGCGAACACAACGGTTGGCCAGGCGCGTACTGGGGGAATTTCCTCGTGCGATATCAGATTATTTCTTTCGCAGGTCGCGCGAAGGTCATTTCGTTGCGGCGGGGATCTTAATTCTAACCGCGAAAGTCGCGCGGTTACTGCCTCATCTTCGCACGGCTCGTCGATCGCCGCGGTCACCGTTAGTGGCATAGCTATCCCCCTTTCGTCTGCCACCGGATCCCAAGGAACCGAAACCTCGGGGTACCGACGACGAACCTCGTGATGCCAGTATCGGTCAGACAATTCTTCCAAGGGTGCCTTGCAAATTTAATTTCGCGTGATCGCACACTATAACTAAATCGCGAACATTCCTCATAGTTAAGATCCGCGACCTAAGACGATTGATCTCGGCCTGTACGTCCGCGGGTATTGGGGGAGTAGGGGGCGCAATTCCGGGCGACGGGGGTGTAGGCCCGCGGGCAATTGTGCCCGATCCCCCGGCCTTGGTAACGGTCGTCGTTACGTTCGTAGCCGTTATCCCGATCAATGTAAAAGGATCCATATTTTCAAATGCGTTTCGCGAATTTATCCTATTCCGTATTTCCGGACTAGAGGGGCAAATTGGGGAAAGAATAGGGATACAGGATGCCTCAGGGATCAAATTACACAAGAAGAAATGGGGGAGAAATATATACCACCGAGCAATAGCAACCAGTAATAAAAGAAGGAAAAGAGAAAGAGTCACTTCCCCAAAGGGGACGCCAAAAACAAACAAAAGTAATATTCTCCTGCCGGATTAACGGGAAGACTAATTTCAACCTTCCAATTCCCGTGAATCCGACCTAGCAACCAGCAGTAAACAATAGCGACCTTGAAACGGTATAAGCCGCAGCGATAACGCGTGTGGTGATCCACGCTCAACAAAGGACAAAAAAAAAACAGTAACGTTCCCAATAGGTCACCACGACCCGTAAACACACTCTCGAACGTTACTGTTCAAATTTTCTATACTGGGTGTGTCCCGTCGAGGCGAGCACTTTATTGTCGAAATTCTCAGGGCCCCATGTTGGGCGCCAAATTTTGCGACGGGTTTTCTCGTTACAATCCGCCAGAAAGGGTTATATAGAATCAATAATAACGGGGTTATACAGAAGTTTAATCCGGGGCTATATCGGGCTACAAAATATCCGCGTGATTCGGCAACGCGAAGTACAGAACAATAAATTTCCTATCCAGCGAGTATTTCGTAACTGCGAGGCTGGGACTTTTTGGGCGCCAGCTACTCAAGAAGTAGCGAAAACTAGTAAACCACGCAACCCGGGGAAACCCGGTGCAAGATAACCCTCGAAATTTCGATATACTCTATCGCTCGACTACTTCTAGCCGAGTGCGCAAATTAGGGTCGCGGGATACTGAACTCACGGCTTCTTTCTAGATTGCCTCGACGCGGTATTACAAAAAGGTATACGACACGCCGCGAATGACCGGGGATCACCACCCGTTATACGATACAAAATACAATACGCAATATCGCAAATGCGGCAGGGAACAAATGGGACGCTTTAGAGTATAAGGACTCACGTTCTCGCTTCCAACAAGTATGGATCTCGTTCAGTCCGTCTACCTCTTTCTCTCTCTCTCTCTCTCTCTCTCCTCTCTCTCTCTCTCTCTCTCTCTCTCTCTCTCTCCGAACCGCTCCGTATAATCGCTTGCTCGGTTGCTCGCTAAATAGTCGCTAAGTCGCTGGGAAGAAGAATAGTAGTAGAGTAGGCCGTCTTCATGTTGGCTAGCTCATTATATGGGTTTGCTGGGGGTCTTCGGATCCCCTTAGATCTTCCTTAGGGCTCCTTGGTGGGGTAGGGCTATACGCTTCGGTATTGTTCGGGGCATCGATCGGTGGATTTCGGCGATCTTCCCTGATCGCCCCCTCTGGTGTGTCCAGCGGGGGTCCTCTAGATTATTTGAACTGCAGCGCGTGTCGTGCACCGCGATTTCCTCGGCTCGCCTGCAGTTCCGCTGCGCATCTAGAGTTTTCCTCTCCATGGGCTCAGGGGAGGGGTGGACGTCCTTCTCACACCCGATGTCCTTCTTGTTTGTCTCCATGGACTATGGCAGCGGTCTTATCGGTGCAAGGCTCTGGATCTTATCCTTCGGGCTTCAGAGTCTCTTCTGGTCCGTTCCCGACTCCTCCACCGTCGAGCCCGTCACGCTACCTCGGCGCACAGCCCGTCCGCGGACCTGCGCTCTTATTATCCGCCGAAGAGGCGTCTTATAGGTCGCTTCTTCCATCAGCTCGCCAGCCTTATCCGTCGAACGGAGAGAGAGAAACGAACGGGGGGGGGGGGGGAAGGTTCTACCATCGCGTATTTCACGCTTCTCGCAAGTACTGCTATCGCGATTTGGGTGATGGCTATCGCGGTGGTGATCTGGGAGCTAGTCCAACCGAAGCAGGGGGGGGGGGGGGTGAACGAGCCTTGTGACGTCACCACGTCACAATATTATCACGAAACATAGAAATGAGATGCGATATCGCGTTTTGAGAAGCATTAGAACACTATTGCTTCGTTACATAGACATATGCAAACGGTACTTCCTAGCAAGGAAGTGTTGCATTTACATTGTTTTGAAAGGAATACGAGACTTACATGACACTTCGCAATGAATATTATATCTTATCATGTAACATTGAAATGAGATGCGATATGACGATTTAAGAAGCATTAGAATTCTATTGCTTCGATACGTAGACATCTGCAAACGCTGCATCCTAGCAAGGAAGTGTCGCATTTACATTCTTTTGAAGTGAGTACGAGGTATACATGACACTTCGCAATGAATATTATATCTTAACATGAAGCATAGAAATGAGATGCGATATGACGATTTAAGAAGCATTGGAATTCTGTTGCTTCGATACGTAGACATCTGCAAACGCTATTTCCTAGCAAGGAAGTGTCGCATTTACATTCTTTTGAAGTGAATACTAGGTGTACATAACACTGCACAATGAATATTATATGTAATCATGAAACACAGAAATGAGATGCGATATCGCGATTTAAGAAGCTTTAGAACGCTATTGCTTCGATACGAAGACATCTGCAAACGCTATTTCCTAGCAAGGAAGTGTCGCATTTACATTATTTTGAAGTGAGTACGAGGTAGACATGACACTTCGCAATGAATATTATATCTTATCAAGAAACATAGAAATGAAATGCGATATCGCGATTTAGGAAGCATTAGAACACTATTTCTTCGATACGGAGACATCTGCAAACGCTGTTTCCTAGGAAGGTGTTGTTGCATTTACTTTCTTTTGTAGTGAATCCGAGGAGTACATAACACTGCACATTGAATATTATATCTTATCATGAAACATAGGAATGAGATGCGATATCGCGTTTTGAGAAGCATTAGAACTCAATTGCTTCGATACGTAGACATCTGCCAACGCTATTTCCTAGCAAGGAAGTGTCGCATTTACATTCTTTTGAAGTGAGTACGAGGTATACATGACACTTCGCAATGAATATTATATCTTAACATGAAGCATAGAAATGAGATGCGACATCGCGTTTTGAGAAGCATTAGAACTCTATTGCTACGATACGTAGATATCTGCAAACGCTATTTCCTAGCAAGGAAGTGTAGCATTTACATTCATTTGAAGTGTATGCGAGGTATACATAACACTTCGCAATGAATATTATATATTATCATGAAACATAGAAATGAGATGCGATATCGCGAATTAGCAAGCTTTAGAACTCTATTGCTTCGATACGTAGACATCTGCGAACGCTATTTCCTAGCAAGGATGTGTCGCATTTACATTCTTTTGAAGTGAATACGAGGTATACATAACACTCCACAATGTATATTATATCTTATCATGAAACATAGAAATGAGATGCGATATCGCTAATTAGCAAGCTTTAGAACTCTATTGCTTCGATACGTAGACATCTGCGAACGCTATTTCCTAGCAAGGATGTGTCGCATTTACATTCTTTTGAAGTGAATACGAGGTATACATAACACTCCACAATGTATATTATATCTTATCATGAAACATAGAAATGTGATGCGATATAGCGATTTAAGAAGCTTTAGAAAAATATTGCTTCGATACGTAGATATCTGCAAACACTATTTCCTAGCAAGGAACTGTCGCATTCACATTCATTTGAAGTGAGTACGAGGTATACATGACACTTCGCAATGAATATTACATCTTAACATGAAGCATAGAAATGAGATGCGACATCGCGTTTTGAGAAGCATTAGAACTCTATTGCTACGATACGTAGATATCTGCAAACGCTATTTCCTAGCAAGGAAGTGTAGCATTTACATTCATTTGAAGTGTGTGCGAGGTATACATAACACTTCGCAATGAATATTATATATTATCATGAAACATAGAAATGAGATGCGATATCGCGAATTAGCAAGCTTTAGAACTCTACTGCTTCGATACGTAGACATCTGCGAACGCTATTTCCTAGCAAGGATGTGTCGCATTTACATTCTTTTGAAGTGAATACGAGGTATACATAACACTCCACAATGTATATTATATCTTATCATGAAACATAGAAATGAGATGCGATATCGTTAATTAGCAAGCTTTAGAACTCTATTGCTTCGATACGTAGACATCTGCGAACGCTATTTCCTAGCAAGGATGTGTCGCATTTACATTCTTTTGAAGTGAATACGAGGTATACATAACACTCCACAATGTATATTATATCTTATCATGAAACATAGAAATGTGATGCGATATAGCGATTTAAGAAGCTTTAGAAAAATATTGCTTCGATACGTAGATATCTGCAAACACTATTTCCTAGCAAGGAACTGTCGCATTCACATTCATTTGAAGTGAGTACGAGGTATACATGACACTTCGCAATGAATATTACATCTTAACATGAAGCATAGAAATGAGATGCGACATCGCGTTTTGAGAAGCATTAGAACTCTATTGCTACGATACGTAGATATCTGCAAACGCTATTTCCTAGCAAGGAAGTGTAGCATTTACATTCATTTGAAGTGTGTGCGAGGTATACATAACACTTCGCAATGAATATTATATATTATCATGAAACATAGAAATGAGATGCGATATCGCGAATTAGCAAGCTTTAGAACTCTACTGCTTCGATACGTAGACATCTGCGAACGCTATTTCCTAGCAAGGATGTGTCGCATTTACATTCTTTTGAAGTGAATACGAGGTATACATAACACTCCACAATGTATATTATATCTTATCATGAAACATAGAAATGAGATGCGATATCGTTAATTAGCAAGCTTTAGAACTCTATTGCTTCGATACGTAGACATCTGCGAACGCTATTTCCTAGCAAGGATGTGTCGCATTTACATTCTTTTGAAGTGAATACGAGGTATACATAACACTCCACAATGTATATTATATCTTATCATGAAACATAGAAATCTGATGCGATATCGCGATTTAAGAAGCTTTAGAAAAATATTGCTTCGATACGTAGATATCTGCAAACACTATTTCCTAGCAAGGAACTGTCGCATTCACATTCATTTGAAGTGTATGCGAGGTATACATGACACTGCGCAATGAATATTATATATTATCACGAAACATAGATATGAGATGCGATAACGCGAATTAGCATGCTTCACAAATCTATTGCTTCGATACGTAGACGTCTGCAAACGCTATTTCCTAGCAAGGACGTGCCGCATTTATATTCATTTGACGTGTATGCGAGGTATACATAACACTTCGCAATGAATATTATATCTTATCATGAAACATAGAAATGACATGCGATATCTCGTTTTAAGAAGCATTAGAAGTCTATTGCTTCGATAGGTAGACATCTGCAAACACTATTTCCTAGCAAGGAAGTGTCGCATTTACATTCATTTGAAGTGTATGCGAGGTATACATAACACTTCAGAATGAATATTATATCTTATCATGAAACATAGAAATGAGATGCGATATCTCGTTCTAAGAAGCATTAGAACTCTATTGCTTCGATACGTAGACATCTCCGAACGCTATTTCCTAGCATGGAAGTGTCGCGTTCACATTGTTCCGAAGAGAATACAAGGTATTCATGACACTTCGCAATTAATATTATGTCTTATCATGGAACATAGATGTGAGATGCGATATCTCGTTTTAAGCAGCATTAGAACTCTATTGCTTCGATACGTAGACATCTGCAAGCGCTATTTCCTAGCATGGAAGTGTCGCACTTACATTCTTTTGAAGTGAATACGAGGCGTACATAACACTCCGCAATGAATATTATATCTTATCATGGAACATAGATATGAGATGCGATATCACGTTTTAAGAAGCATTAGAACACTATTGCTTCGACATGTGGACATCTGCAAACGCTATCTCCTAGCAAGCAAGTGCAGCATATACATTTATTTGAAGTGTATGCGAGGTATTTATAGTACTTCGCAGTGAATATTATATCTTATCATGAAACATAGAAATGTGGTGCGATATCTCGTTTTAAGAAGCATTAGAACTCTATTGCTTCGATACGTAGACATCTGCAATCGCTATTTCCTAGCAAGGAAGTGTCGCACTCACATTCTGTTGAAGTGAGTTCGAGTTATACGTGGCACTTCGCAATGAATATTATACCTTATCATGAAACATAGTAATGGGATGCGATATCGCGTTGCAAGAAGCATTAAAAATCTATTGCTTCGATACGTAGACATCTGAAATCGCTATTTCCTAGCAAGGAAGTGTAGCATTTACATTCTTCTGATGTGAATACGAGGTATACATGACACTGCACAGTGAACATTATATCTTATCATGAAACATAGAAATGAGATGCGATATGGCGATTTAAGAAGCATTAGAACATTATTGCTACGATACGTAGACATTTGCAAACGCTATTTCCTGACAAGTAAGTGTCGCGTTTACATTCTTTTGAAGTGAATACGAGGTATACATAACACTCCACAATGAATATTACATCTTATCATGAAACATAGAAATGAGATGCGAAATCGCGAATTAGCAAGCTTTAGAACTCTATTGCTTCGATACGTAGACATCTGCAAACGCTATTTCCTAGCAAGGAAGTGTCGCATTTATATTCTTTTGAAGTGAATACGAAGTATGCATAACACTGCACAACGAATATTATATCTTATCATGAAACATAGAAATGGGATGCGATATCGCGAATTAGCAAGCTTTAGAAATCTATTGCTTCGATACGTAGACGTCTGCAAACTCTATTTCCTAGCAAGGAAGTGCCGCATTTACATTCATTTTAAGTGTATGCGAGGTATGCATGACACTTCCCAATGAATATTATTTCTTAACATGAAGCATAGAAATGAGATGCGACATCGCGATTGGAGAAGCATCAGAACTCTATTGCTACGATACGTAGATATCTGTAAACGCTATTTCCTAGCAAGGAAGGATCGCATTTACATTCATTTGTGGTGTTTGCGAGATAAACATAACAATTCGCAATGAACATTATGTCTTATCATGAAACGTAGAAATGAGATGCGATATCTCGTTTTAAGAAGTATTAGAACTGTATTGCTTCGATACGTAGATATCTGGAAACGCTATTTCCTAAGAAGGGAGTGTCGCATTTACATTCATTTCAAGTATAGACGAGATATACATAACACTGCACAATGAATAATATATCTTATCATGAAACATAGAAATGAGATGCGATATAGCGATTTAAGGAGCATTAGAAATCTATTGCTCCGATATGTAGACATGTGCAAACCCTTCTTCCTAGCAACGAAATGTCGCATTTACATTCTTTTGAAGTAAATACGAGGTATACATAACAGTCCACGATGAATATGATATCTTATCAGGAAACATAGTAGTGAGATGCGATATCGCGTTTTAAGAAGTATTAGAACTCTATTGCTACGATACGTTGACATCTGCAAACGCTATTTCCTAGCATGGAAGAGTCGCATTTACATTCTTTTGAGGTGAATACGAGGTACCACGTCCGGTGAAACTATTTTCCGTTGCTCCTGAGGCTTTACGACACAGGCCTATTTTTCGGTAATATGGTCCGCGGGAACGCGTTAAGACCGGGTCCGACAATTTCGGCTGACACGACACTATCGAAAACACTCGCGATAGTAAGGGAATGATCCTACCTTTCGATGACTTCTCTCTCGATTTGTACGTAGAAACGGCGTGGAGGATCGTTTGCTGGGATCGTAGCGGATTTCGTTCTGTTGGCTGCTACGGAAATCTCGATCAGTCGCCAGCGAAGAAGAGGACGGCGGTCGGAATTAAGCGATGATGCTGGATGTGGCATAATCGGCGTGATGCGTCGTGGTGTCTGGATCGGATGCGTCGACGGTCGCTTCGGAAAGCGGCGTCTGAGCTGGTGCGAAGGCAGGTCGCTGGTATACGAGGACTCTCGGAACACCCTCCAAATATTCACGCTCAATTGATCGTATGAAATTCTTCCTACTCGCACGTCGCGTTCTTCGCAAACCGGAAGCACGATTCATTCACCAGGTTTTTCTGTACTTTCGACTAAGATCTGAGGGATAAGCGGCGGTCTCAACGTCACAAAGCCGATTTCTATACTCCTTCAATTTGATGAAGATCAACCCCAGTTGTATGGAAGAACCCGTGGAAGAATTCGTAGTTAAATGTAATGTTAAAAGTAGAAATAGTATTATAAACACTTGATAAAATTAATGGATGTGGAAATAGTATACTTGGTAAAAGAACTTGTACTTGGATATAGTAAAAGTAAAAATAAAATATATTCTAGGTTTAAAGTATACAAGAACTGGAATTATTCTAAGACTAAGACTAAGTTAAAATGGAAATAGAAATACGATGCCTGAACCCCACATTGAGGTGGCTAACGATCTAGAACTAGAAGTTTCGACTCCTCGGTAGGAGATCTCGAGTCAGAGTGTGTGCTCTGGAGACGCGTCTCTGACCTCCTCGGTTCGCGGGGCGCTACGGTCGCGGACGCTCGTGGTAGGGAGATCGCGGTCCCGCGATTGGGGGACTCGCGTTTCGAGGCGGAGAGCGCGCGGTCCAGCGAGTGGGGACCCGCGGCTCGTGGTGGGGCTAGCGGCGCATGCCGCTGGCCGGACGCATCTTACTTAGTGTAACTTAGATATAGGAATTCTTATATATGCGTCATGATATGGTATGTATGTCCTAGCTTAGAAGTAATATATAGGTTCTAGCAGAACCTGTTCCCGGAATTGGAAAAGACCCCATTCAGGTGATGGGCTGCGGCTACGTCTTCCTGCAGGACGGAATCCTCGGTGCGAGGGAGATAGGGCTGCCCGTCCTTGGTGCGGGCGAGTCAGGTATACTCGGTGGTGCGAGTGAGACACTGGTGCCCGGTACGAGCGAGACAGGTATACTCGGCGGTGCGAGTGAGGTAGCGGAACTCGGTGTGAGTGAGCGCGTGCAGGTATGCGAGCGCGAACACTTCCAGTTGCTGGTTCAGCAGGCGAGTTTGGCTGGTTGCATGCGTCCAGGGGTTGATGCTGGGGGGCGCGAAGAGGTTGGTGGGTGGCAGGCGGTACGCCTGACGTCACAAAATGCGACACTTCCTTTCTTGGAAATTACGTTCCCAGATATCTCTGTATCGAAGCGATAGATTTCTAATTCTCCTTAAAACGCGATATCGCACCTCATCTCTATGTCTCATGATAAGATATAATATTCATTGCGAGGTGTTATGTATTCCTCGTCTACACTTCAAATGAATGTAAATGCGACACATCCTTGCCAGGAAATGGCGTTTGCAGATGTCTACGAATCGAAGCAGTAGAGTTCTAATGCTTCTTAAATTGGGATATCGCATCTCATTCCTATGTTTCACGACAAGATATAATATTCATTGCGACGTGTCATGTATACATCGTCTTCAATTCAAAAGAATGTAAACGCGACTATTGCCTGTTAGGAAATAGCGTTTGCAGATGTCTACGTATTGCAGCAATAGAGTTCTAATACTTCTTAAATCGCGATAACACATTTCGTTTCTATGTTTCTTGATAAGGTATAATATTCAATGTGGAATGTTATGTATATCCCGAATTCCTTTCATAAGAATGTAAATACGACACTTCCTTGCTATTAAATAGCGCTTGCAGATGTCTACGTATCGAAGCAATAGCGTTCTAATGCTTATTAAGACGGGATACCGCATCTCACTACTATGTTTCGTGATAAGATATAATATTCGTTGCGATGTGCTATGTATTCCTCGTCTACACTTCAAGTGAATGTAAATGCGACACTTCCTTTCTAAAAAATAGCGTTTCCAGATTTCTACGTATCGAAGCATTAGAGTTCTAATGCTTCTTAAAACGCGATATCGCAGCTCATTTCAATGTTTCATGATAGGATATAATATTCATTGTGGAGTGTTATGTATACCTCGCATTCACTTCGTAAGCATGTAAATGCGGCACTTCCTTGCTATTAAATAGCGTTTGCAGATGTCTACGTATCGTAGCAATAGAGTTCTAATGCTTCTTATAACGCGATATCGCATCTCATTCCTATGTTTCATGATAAGACATAATATCCATTGCGAAATGTGATGTATACCTCGTATTCACTTCAAAAGAATGTAAATGCGACACTTCCTTGCTAGGAATTAGCGTTTCCAGATGTCTACCTATCGAAACAATAGAGCTCTAATGCTTCTTAAATCGCTATGTCGCATCTCATTATCATGTTTCATGATAAGATATAATATTCATTGTGCAGTGTTATGTATACCTCTTATTCACTTCAGAAGAATGTAAATACGACACTTCCATGCTAGGAAATAGCTTTTGCAATTGTCTACGTATCGTAGGAATAGAGTTCTCGTGCTCTTAAAACGCGATTTCGCATCTCACTTCTATGTTTCATGATAAGATATAATATGCATTGCGAATTGTCATGTATATCTCCCATTCACTACAAATGAATGTAAATGCGACACTTCCTTGCTAGGAAATAGCGATGGCAGATGTCTACGTATCGAAGCAATAGAATTCTAATACTCATTATAACGGAATGTCGCATCTCAATACTATGTTTTATGATAAGATATAATGTCCATTGCGAAGTGTCATGTATAACTCGTATTCCTTTCAAAAGAATGTAAGTGCGGCACTTCCTTGCTAGGACATAACGCTTGCAGATGTCTACGTATCGAAGCAATAGGGTTCTAATGCTTCTTAAATCGCGATATCGCATCTCATTTCTATGTTTTATGATAAGATATAAAATTCATTGCGAAGTGTCATGTATACCTCGTATTCCTTTCAAAAGAATGTAAATGCTACACTTCCTAGCTAGGAAATAGCGTTTGCAGATGTCTACGTATCGTCGCAATAGAGTTCTAATGCTTCTTAAAACGCGATATCGCATCTCACTGCTATGTTTCATGATAAGATATAATATTCATTGCGAAGTGTCATGTATACCTCGTATTCACTTCAAAAGAATATATATGCGACACATCCATGCTAGGAAATAGCGTTTGCAGATGTCTACGTATCGAAGCAATAGTGTTCTAATGCTTCTCAAAAAGCGATATCGTTTCTCATTTCTATGTTTCATGATAAGATATAATATTCATTGCGAAGTGTCATGTATACCTCGTGTTCTCTTCAAAAGAATGTAAATGCGATACTTCCTTGCTATTACATGGAGTTTGTAGGTGTCTACGTATCGTAGCTATAGAGTTCTAATGCTTTTTAAATCGCGATATCGCAGCTCATTTCTATGTTTCATGATAAGATATAATATTCATTGTGGAGTGTTATGTATACCCCGTATTCACCTCTGAAGATTGTAAACGCGGCACTTCCTTGCCATTTAATAGCGTTTGCAGATGTCTACGCATCGTAGCATGGAATTCTAATGCTTCTTAAAACGAGATGTCGCATTTCATTTCCATGTTTCGTAATAAGATATAATATTCATTGTGGAGTGCTCTGTATACCTCGTACTCACTTCAAAAGTATGTAAGTGCTACACTTCCTTGCTAGGAAATATTGTTTGCAGACGTCTACGTATCGTAGCAATAGAGTTCTAATGCTTCTTAAAACGAGAAGGCGTATTTCGTTTCTACGTTTCGTAATAAGATATAATATTCATTGTGGAATGTTATGTATACCTCGTATTCACTTCAAGAGAATGTAAATGCGACACTTCCATGCTAGGAAATAGCGTTTGCAAATGTCTACGTATCGTAGCAGTAGAGTTCTAATGCTTCTTAAAACGCGATATCGCAACTCATTCCTATGTTTCATGATAAGATATAATATTCATTGCGAAGTGTCATGTACATCTCGCTTTCACTTCAAAAGGATTTAAGTGCGACACTTCCTTGCTAGGAAATATTGTTTGCAGATGTCTACGTATCACAGCAATAGAGTACTAATGCTTCTTAAAAGGAGATGTCGTATTTCATTTCTATGCTTCGCAATAAGATATAATATTCATTGTGGAGTGTTATATATACCTCGCATTCACTTCAAAAGAATGTAAATGCGACACTTCCTTGATAGGAAATAACATTTGCAGATGTCTACGCATCGTAGCAATAGAGTTCTAGTGCTTCTTAAATCGCGATATCACATCTCACTTCTATGATTCGAGATAAGATATAATATGCATTGCGAAGTGTCATGTATACATCGTATTCACTTCAAAAGAATGTAAATGCGACACTTCCATGCTAGGAAATAGCGTTTTTAGATGTCTGCGTGTCGTAGCAATTGATTTCTAGTGCTTCTTAGAACGAGATGTCGCATTTCATTTCTATGTTTCGTAATAAGATATAATATTCATTGTGGTGTGTTATATATACCTCGTATTCACTCCAAAAGGATGTAAATGTGACACTTGCTTGCTAGGAAATAACATTTGCAGATATCTACGCATCGTAGCAATAGAATTCTAGTGCTTCTTAAATCGCGATATCGCATCTCACTTCTATGTTTCGAGATAAGATATAATATTCATTGCGAAGTGTCATGTATACCTCGTATTCATTTCAAAAGAATGTAAATGCGACACTTCCTTCCTAGGATATAGCGTTTGCAGATGTCTACGTATAGAGGCAATAGTGTTCTAATGCTTATTTAAACGCGATATTGCACCTCATTTCTATGTTTCATGATAAGATATAATATTCATTGCGAAGTGACATGTATACCTCGTATTCCCTTCAAAAGAATGTAAATGCGACACTTCCTTGCTAGGGAATAGCGTTTCCAGATGTCTACGTATCGTAGCAATAGAGTTCTAATGCATTTTAAATTGCGATATCGCATCTCATTTCTATGTTTCACGATAAGATATAATATTCATTGTGGAGACGTAGGTATACCTCGTCTTCAATTCAAAGGAATGCAAATGCGACACTTCCTTGCTAGGAAATAGCGTTTGCAGATGTCTCCGTATCGAAGCAAGAGAGCTCTAATGCTTCTTAAATAGCGATATCGCATCTCATTTCTATGTTTCATGATCAGATATAATATTCATTGCGAAGTGTCATGTATACCTCGTATTCACTTCAAACGAATGTAAATGCGACACTTCCTTGCTAGGGAATAGCGTCTCCAGATGTCTACGTATCGTAGCAACCGGGATCTAGTGCTTCTCAAAACGCGATATCGCATCTCAATTCTATGTTTCATGATAAGATATAATATTCATTGTGGAGACTTAGGTATACCTCGGATTCACTTCAAAAGAATGTAAATGCGACACTTCCTTGCTAGGAAATAGCGTATTCAGAAGTCTACGTATCGTAGCAATAGAGTTCTAATGCTACTTAAATCGCGGTATCGCATCCCATTTATATGTTTCGTGATAAGATATAACATTCATCGCGAAGTGTCATGTATACCTCGTATTCACTTCAAAAGAATGCAAATGCGACACTTCCTTGCTAGGAAACAGCGTTTGCAGATGTCTACGTATCGAAGCAATAGAGTTCTAATGCTTCTCAAAACGCGATATCGCTACTCGTTACTAAGTTTCATGATAATATATAAAATTCATTGTGGAGTGTTATGTATACCTCGTATTCACTTCAAAAGAATGTAAATGTGACACTTCCTTGCTAGGAAACAGCGTCTGCAGATGTCTACGTATCGAAGCAATAGGGATCTAATGCTTCTTAAATCGCCATATCGCTTCTCATTCCTATGTTTCATGATAATATATAATATTCACTGCAAAGTGTCATGTATACCTCGCATACACTTCTAATGAATGTAAATGCTACACTTCCTTGCTAGGAAACAGCGTTTGCAGATGTCTACGTATCGAAGAAATAGAGTTCTAGAGCTTGCTAATTCGCGGTATCGCATCTCATTTCTATGTTTCATGATAATATATAATATTCATTGCGAAGTGTCGTGTATACCTCTCATACACTTCAAGTGAATGTGAAAGCGACAGTTCTTTGCTAGGAAATAGCGTTTGCAGATATCTACGTATCGCAGCAATAGAGTTCTAATGCTACTTAAATCGCGATATCGCATCACACTTCTATGTTTCGTGATAAGATATAATATTCATTGCGAATGGTCATGTATCCCTTGTATTCACTTCAAAAGAATGTAAGTGCGACACTTCCATGCTGGGAAATAGCGTTTGCTGATGTGACCGCATCGATGCCATAGAGTTCTAATGCTTCTTAAAACGCGATATCACTTCTCTCTTCTATGTTTCATGATAAGATATAATATTCATTGCGAAGTGTCATGTATACCTCGAATTCACTTCATCAGAATGTAAATGCGACACTTCCATACTAGGAAATAGCGTTTGCAGATATCTCCGCATCGAGGCAATGAGGTTCTAATGCTTCTTAAGACGCGATATCGCATCTCACCCTTATGTTACATGTTAAGATATAATGATCATTGCGAAGTGTCATGTATACCTCGTATTCACTTCAAATGAATGTAAATGCGAATCTTCCTTGCTAGGAAATAGCGTTTACACATATCTACGTATCGAGGCAATAGTGCTCTAATGCTTCTTAAAACGCGATATCGCATCTCATTTCTACGTTTGATGATAAGATATAATATTCATTGGGAAGTGTCATGTATACCTCGCATTCACTTCAAAAGAATGTAAATGCGACACTTCCTTGCTAGGAAATAGCGTCTACAGATATCTACGTATCGAAGCAATAGTGTTCTAATGCTTCTTAAGACTAGATATCCCATCTCATTTCTATGTTTCATGATAAGGTATAATATTCATTGCGAAGTGTCATGTATAACTCCTATTCACTTCAAAAGAATGTAAATGCGACACTTCCTTGCTAGGTAATAACGTTTGCAAATGTCTACAAATCGAAGCAATAGATTTCCAAAGCTTCTTAAAACACGATATCGCATCTCATTTATATGTTTCATGATAAGATCTATTATTCATTGCGAAGTGCCACTTACACCTCGCATACACTTCAAACGAATGTAAATGCGACACTTCCTTGCTTGGAAATAGCGCTTGCAGATGTCTACGTATCGAAGCAATAGGGTTCTAATGCTTCTTAAATAGCCATGTCGCATCACATTTCTATGTTTCATGATAAGATATAATATTCATTGCGCAGTGTTATCTATACCTCGTATTCACTTCAAAAGAATGTAAATGCGACACTTCCTTGCTAGGAAACAGCGTTTGCAGATGTCTACGTATCGAAGCAATAGAATTCTAATGCTTTTTAAATCGTCATATCACATCTCATATATACGTTTCCTGATAAGATATAATATTCATTGCGAAGTGTCATGTATACCTCGTATTCCTTTCAAAAGAATGTAAAAGCGACACTTCCTTGCTAGGAAGCAGCGTTTGCTGATGTCTACGTATCGAAGCAATAGAGTTCTAATGCTTCTCAAAAAGCGATATCGTTTCTCATTTCTATGTTTCATGATAAGATATAATATTCATTGCGAAGTGTCATGTATATTTCGTGTTCTCTTCAAAAGAATGTAAATGCGATACTTCCTTGCTATTACATGGAGTTTGTAGGTGTCTACGTATCGTAGCTATAGAGTTCTAATGCTTTTTAAATCGCGATATCGCAGCTCATTTCTATGTTTCATGATAAGATATAATATTCATTGTGGAGTGTTATGTATACCCCGTATTCTCCTCTAAAGATTGTAAACGCGGCACTTCCTTGCCATTTAATAGCGTTTGCAGATGTCTACGCATCGTAGCATGGAGTTCTAATGCTTCTTAAAACGAGATGTCGCATTTCATTTCCATGTTTCGTAATAAGATATAATATTCATTGTGGAGTGCTCTGTATACCTCGTACTCACTTCAAAAGTATGTAAGTGCTACACTTCCTTGCTAGGAAATATTGTTTGCAGACGTCTACGTATCGTAGCAATAGAGTTCTAATGCTTCTTAAAACGAGAAGGCGTATTTCGTTTCTACGTTTCGTAATAAGATATAATATTCATTGTGGAATGTTATGTATACCTCGTATTCACTTCAAGAGAATGTAAATGCGACACTTCCATGCTAGGAAATAGCGTTTGCAAATGTCTACGTATCGTAGCAGTAGAGTTCTAATGCTTCTTAAAACGCGATATCGCAACTCATTCCTATGTTTCATGATAAGATATAATATTCATTGCGAAGTGTCATGTACATCTCGCTTTCACTTCAAAAGGATTTAAGTGCGACACTTCCTTGCTAGGAAATATTGTTTGCAGATGTCTACGTATCAGTAGAGTTCTAATGCTTCTTAAAACGCGATATCGCAACTCATTCCTATGTTTCATGATAAGATATAATATTCATTGCGAAGTGTCATGTACATCTCGCTTTCACTTCAAAAGGATTTAAGTGCGACACTTCCTTGCTAGGAAATATTGTTTGCAGATATCTACGTATCACAGCAATAGAGTACTAATGCTTCTTAAAAGGAGATGTCGTATTTCATTTCTATGCTTCGCAATAAGATATAATATTCATTGTGGAGTGTTATGTATACCTCGCATTCACTTCAAAAGAATGTAAATGCGACACTTCCTTGATAGGAAATAACATTTGCAGATGTCTACGCATCGTAGCAATAGAATTCTAGTGCTTCTTAAATCGCGATATCGCATCTCACTTCTATGTTTCGAGATAAGATATAATATTCATTGCGAAGTGTCATGTATACCTCGTATTCATTTCAAAAGAATGTAAATGCGACACTTCCTTCCTAGGATATAGCGTTTGCAGATGTCTACGTATAGAGGCAATAGTGTTCTAATGCTTATTTAAACGCGATATTGCACCTCATTTCTATGTTTCATGATAAGATATAATATTCATTGCGAAGTGACATGTATACCTCGTATTCCCTTCAAAAGAATGTAAATGCGACACTTCCTTGCTAGGGAATAGCGTTTCCAGATGTCTACGTATCGTAGCAATAGAGTTCTAATGCATTTTAAATTGCGATATCGCATCTCATTTCTATGTTTCACGATAAAATATAATATTCATTGTGGAGACGTAGGTATACCTCGTCTTCAATTCAAAGGAATGCAAATGCGACACTTCCTTGCTAGGAAATAGCGTTTGCAGATGTCTCCGTATCGAAGCAAGAGAGCTCTAATGCTTCTTAAATAGCGATATCGCATCTCATTTCTATGTTTCATGATCAGATATAATATTCATTGCGAAGTGTCATGTATACCTCGTATTCCTTTCAAAAGAATGTAAATGCGACACTTCCTTGCTAGGAAGCAGCGTTTGCTGATGTCTACGTATCGAAGCAATAGGGATCTAATGCTTCCTAAATCACCATATCGCATCTCATATCTACGTTCGATGATAAGATATAATATTCACTGTGCAGTGTTATGAATACCTTGTATTCACTTCAAAGGAATGTCAATGAGACACTGCCTTGCTGGGAAGTAGCGTTTGCAGATGTCTACGTATCGAAGCAATAGCGTTCCAATGCTTCTTAAATCGTCATATCGCATCTCATTTCTATGTTCCATGATAAGGTATAATATTCATTGCGAAGTGTCATGTATACCTCGTATTCTTTTCAAAAGAATGTAAATGCGACACTTCTTTCTAGGAAGTAGGGTTGGCAGATGTCTATGTATCGAACCAATAGATTTCTAATGCTTCTCAAAACGCGATATCGCTACTCAGTACTATGTTTCATGATAATATATAATATTCACTGTGGAGTGTTATGTATACCTCGTATTCACTCTAAAAGAATGTAAATGCGACATTTCCTTGCTTGGAAATAGCGTTTGCAGATGTCTACATATCGAAGCAATAGAGTTATAGTGCTTCTTAGATCGTCATATCGCATCTCATTTCTATGTTTCATGATAAGATATAATATTCATTGTGCAGTGTTATGTATATCTGGTCTGTACTTCAAATGAATGTAAATGCGACACTTCCTTGCTAGGAAATAGCGCTTGCAGATGTCTAGGTATCGTAGCAATAGAGTTCCAATGCTACTTTAAACGCGGAATCCAATCTCATTTCTATGTCTCATGATAAGATATAATATTCATTGTGCAGTGTTATGTATATCTCGTCTATACTTCAAATGAATTTAAATGCGACACTTTCTTGCTAGGAAATAGCGTTTGCAGATGTCAACGTATCGTGGCATTAGAGATCCAATGCTACTCAAAACGCGATATCGCTTCTCATTTCTATGTTTCATGATAATATATAATATTCATTGCGAAGTGTCATGTGTACCTCGTATTCCTTTCAAAAGAATATAAATGCGACACTTCCTTGCTGGGAAGTAGCGTTTACAGATGTCTACGTATCGAAGCAATAGAGTTCTAAACCTTGTTAATTCGCGACATCGCATTTCATTCCTATGTTTCATGGTAATATATAATACTCATTGCGAAGTGTCATGTATACCTCGCATACACTTCAAATGAATGTAAATGCGGCACTTCCGTGCTAGGAAATAGCGTTGGCAGATGTCTAGGTATCGAAGAAATAGAGTTCTAATACTTCTTAGAACGCGATATCGCATCTCACTTCTATGTCTTATGATAATATATAATATTCATTGCGAAGTGTCATGTATACCACGCATACGCTTCAATTGAGTGTAAATGCGACACTTCCTTGCTAGGAAATAGCGTTTGCAGATGTCTACGTATCGAAGCAAGAGAGCTCTAATGCTTCTTAAATAGCGATATCGCATCTCATTTCTATGTTTCATGATCAGATATAATATTCATTGCGAAGTGTCATGTATACCTCGTATTCCTTTCAAAAGAATGTAAATGCGACACTTCCTTGCTAGGAAGCAGCGTTTGCTGATGTCTACGTATCGAAGCAATAGGGATCTAATGCTTCCTAAATCACCATATCGCATCTCATATCTACGTTCGATGATAAGATATAATATTCACTGTGCAGTGTTATGAATACCTTGTATTCACTTCAAAGGAATGTCAATGAGACACTGCCTTGCTGGGAAGTAGCGTTTGCAGATGTCTACGTATCGAAGCAATAGCGTTCCAATGCTTCTTAAATCGTCATATCGCATCTCATTTCTATGTTTCATGATAAGGTATAATATTCATTGCGAAGTGTCATGTATACCACGCATACGCTTCAATTGAGTGTAAATGCGACACTTCTTTCTAGGAAGTAGGGTTGGCAGATGTCTATGTATCGAACCAATAGATTTCTAATGCTTCTCAAAACGCGATATCGCTACTCAGTACTATGTTTCATGATAATATATAATATTCACTGTGGAGTGTTATGTATACCTCGTATTCACTCTAAAAGAATGTAAATGCGACATTTCCTTGCTTGGAAATAGCGTTTGCAGATGTCTACATATCGAAGCAATAGAGTTATAGTGCTTCTTAGATCGTCATATCGCATCTCATTTCTATGTTTCATGATAAGATATAATATTCATTGTGCAGTGTTATGTATATCTGGTCTGTACTTCAAATGAATGTAAATGCGACACTTCCTTGCTAGGAAGTAGCGTTTGCAGATGTCTACATATCGAAGCAATAGAGTTCTAATGCTTCTTAAAAAGCAAAATCGCTCCTCATTTCTATGTTTCATGATAATATATAATATTCATTGCGAAGTGCCATGTATACCTCGCATACACTTCAAATGAATGTAAATACTACACTTCCTTGCTAGGAAATAGCGTTTGCAGATGTCTACGTATCGAAGCAATAGAGTTCTATAGCTTGTTAATTCGCGATATCGCATCTCATTCCTATGTTTCATGGTAATATATAATATTCATTGCGAAGTTTCATGTATACATCGTATTCTTTTCAAAAAAATGTAAATGCGACAATTCCTTCTAGGAAGTAGCGTTTGCAGATGTCTACGTATCGAACCAATAGAGTTCTAATGCTGCTCAAAAAGCGATATCGCCTCTCATTTCTATGTTTCATGATAATATATAATATTCATTGTGGAGTGTTATGTATATCTCGCATACACTTCAAATGAATGTAAATGCGACAGGTCCTTGCTAGGAAATAGCGCTTGCAGATGTCTAGGTATCGTAGCAATAGAGTTCCAATGCTACTTTAAACGCGATATCGCTTCTCATTTCTATGTTTCATGATAATATATAATATTCATTGCGAAGTGTCATGTGTACCTCGTATTCCTTTCAAAAGAATATAAATGCGACACTTCCTTGCTGGGAAGTAGCGTTTACAGATGTCTACGTATCGAAGCAATAGAGTTCTAAACCTTGTTAATTCGCGACATCGCATTTCATTCCTATGTTTCATGGTAATATATAATACTCATTGCGAAGTGTCATGTATACCTCGCATACACTTCAAATGAATGTAAATGCGGGACTTCCGTGCTAGGAAATAGCGTTTGCAGATGTCTGCGTATCGAAGCAATAGTGTTCTAATGCTTCTCAAAACGCGATGTGGCATCTCATTTCTATGCTTCATGATAAGATACAACATTCATTGCGAAGTGTCATGTATACCTCGTACTCACTTCAAAATAATGTAAATGCGACACTTCCTTGCTAAGAAATAGCGTTTGTAGATGTCTTCGTATCGAAGCAACAGTGTTTTAATGCTTCTAAAATCGCGATATCGCATCTCATTTCTATGTTTCATGACAAGATATAATATTCCTTGTGCAGTGTTATGAACACCTCGTATTCACTTCAAAAGAATGTAAATGCGACACTTCCTTGCTAGGAAGTAGCGTTTGCAGATGTCTATGTATCGGGGCATTAGAGTTCTAATGCTTCTCAAAACGCGATATCGCTTCTCATTTCTATGTTTCATGATAATATATAATTTTGATTGCGAAGTGTTATGTATACCTCGTATTCACATCAAAAGAATGTAAACGCAACACTTCCTTGCCAGGAAATAGCGTTTGCGGATGCCTACGTATCGAAGAAATAGACATCTAATGCTTCATAAATGGCCATATCGCACCTCATTTCTATGTTTCATGATAAGATATAATATTCATTGTGCAGTGTTATGTATACCTCGTATTCACTTCAAAAGTATGTAAATGCGAGACTTCCTTGCTACGAAATAGAGATAGCAGGTATCTACGTATCGGGGTAGTAGATTATTAATGCTTCTCAAAACGCGATATCGCAACTCATTCCTATGTTTCATGATAAGATATAATATCAATTGCGAAGTCTCATGTATACCTCGTATTTACTACAAAAGAATGTAATTGCGACACTTCATTGCTAGGAAATAGGGCTTGCAGATATCTACGTATCCAAGCAATAGAGTTCTAATGCTTCTCAAAACGCGATATCGCATCTCATTTCTATGTTTCATGATATGATATAATATCCCTCGCGAAGTGTCATGTGTAGCTCGTATTCACATCAAATGAGTGTAAATGCGACACTTCCTTGCTAGGAAATAGCGATTGCAGATATCTACGTATCGGGGTAATAGAGTTTTAATGCTTCTTAAATCGCCATATCGCTTCTCATTTCTATGTTTCATGATAAGGTATAATATTTATTGAGCAGTGTTATGTATATCTCGTCTATACTTCAAATGCATGTAAATGCGACACTTCCTTGCTAGGAAATAGCGTTTGCAGCTGTCTATGTATCGGGGCAATAAAGTTCTAAACTTGCAAATTCGCGATATCGCATCTCATTTCTATGTTTCATGATGAGATGTAATATTCATTGCGAAGTGTCATGTATACATCGTCTACACTTCAAATGAATGTAAATGCGACACTTCCTTCCTAGGAAATAGCGTTTGCAGATTTCTGCGTATCGAAGCAATAGATTTCTAATGCTTCTCAAAACGAGATATCGCTCCTCATTTCTGTGTTTCGTGATAAGATATAATATTCATTGTGGAGTGTTATGTATACCTCGTATTCACTTCAAAAGAATGTAAACGCGACACTTTCTTTCCAGGAAATAGCGTTTGCAGATGTCTACGTATCGAAGCAATAGTGTTCTAATGCTTCATAAATCGCGATATTGCATCTCATTTTTATGTTTCGTGACAAGATATAATATTCATTGCGAAATGTCACATATAACTCGAACACACTTCAAATGAATGTAATTGCGACACTTCCTTGCATGGAAATAGCGTTTGCAGGTGTCCATGTATCATGGCAATAGCGTTCTAACGCTTCTTCAAACGCGAGATCGCAACTCATTTCTATGTTTCATGATAAGATATAATATTCATTGCGAAGTGTCATGTATACCTCGTATTCACTTCAAAAGAATGTAAATGCGACACTTCCTTGCTTTGAAATAGCGTTTGCAGATGTCTGCGTATCGAAACAATAGAGTTCTAATGCTTCTTAAATCGCCATATTACATCTCATTTCTATGCTTCATGATAAGATATAATATTCATTGTGCAGTGTTATGTCGACCTCGTATTCACTTCAAAGGAATGTAAATGCTACAATTCCTTGCTATGTAATGGCGTTTGCAGATGTCTACATATCGACGCAATAGACATCTAATGCTTCATATATCGCCATATTGCATCTCATCTCTCTGTTTCATGATAAGATATAATATTCATTGTGAAGTGTCATGTATACCTCGTATTTCTTTCAAAAGAACTCAAATGCGACACTTCCTTCCTAGGAAGTAGCGTCTGCAGATGTCTACGTATCGTAGCAATAGATTTCTAATGCTTCCCAAAACGGGATATCGCATCTCATTTATATGTTTCATGATAAGATATAATATTAATTGCGAAGCGTCATGAATACCTGGTATACACTTCAGAAGAATGTGAATGCGACACTTCCTTGCTAGGAAATAGCGTTTTCAGATGTCTACGTATCGAAGCAATAGAGTTTTAATTCTTCTTAAAACGAGATATCGCATCTCATTACTATGTTTCATGATAAGATATAATACTCATTGCGAAGTGTTATGTATACCTCGCATACACTTCAAATCAATGTAAATGCGACACTTCCTTGCTAGGAAGTAGCGTTTGCAGATGTCTACGTATCGAAGCAAAAGGGATCTAATGCTTCTTAAATCGCGATATCGCATCTCACTTCTATGTTTCATGACAAGATATAATATTCCTTGTGCAGTGTTATGAATACCTCGTATTCACTTCAAAAGAATGTAAATGCGACACTTCCTTGCTAGGAAGTAGCGTTTGCAGATGTCTACGTATCGAAGCAATAGGGATATAATGCTTCTTAACTCGCCATATCGCTTCTCATTTCTATGTTTCATGACAATATATAATATTCACTGCGAAATGTCATGTATACCTCGCATACACTTCAAATGAATGTAAATGCGACACTTCCATGCTCGGAAACAGCGTTTACAGATATCTACGTATCGTAGCAAGAGAGTTCTAATGCTTCACAAAACGCGAGGCCGCATTTCATTTCTGTGTTTGATGATAATATATAATATTCATTGTGGAGTGTCATGTATACCTCGCATACAATTAAAATGAATGTAAATGCGACACTTCCTTGCTCGGAAATGGCGTTTGCATGTGTCTACGTTTCGTAGCAATAGAGTTCTAACGCTTCTCAAAACGCGATATCGCTACTCATTACCATGTTTCATGATAATATATAATATTCATTTTGGAGTGTTATGTATACCTCGCATACACTTGAAATGAATGTAAATGCGACACTTCCTTGCTAGGAAATAGCGTTTGCAGATGTCTACGTATCGAGGAAATAGACATCTAATGCTTCATAAACCGCCATATCGCACCTCATTTCTATGCTTCATGATAAGATATAATAATCATTGTGCAGTGTTATGTATACCTCGTATTCACCTCAAAAAAATGTAACTATGACACATCCTTGCTAAGAAGTAGCGTTTGCAGATGTCTACGTGTGGAAGCAATAGACATCTAATGCTTCTTAAATCGCCATATCGCATATCATTTCTATGTTCCATGATAAGATATAATATTCATTGTGCAGTGTTATGTATATCTCATCTATACTTCAAGTGAATGTAAATGCGACACTTCCTTGCTAGGAAATAGCGTTTGCAGATGTCTACGTTTCGTGGCATTAGAGTTCTAATGCTTCTCAAAACGCGATATCGCATCTCATTACTATGTTTCATGATAAGATATAATACTCATTGCGAAGTGTTATGTATACCTCGCATACACTTCAAATCAATGTAAATGCGACACTTCCTTGCTAGGAAGTGGCGTTTGTAGATGTCTACGTATCGAAGCAATAGAGTTCTAATGCTTCTTAAATCGCGATATCGCATCTCATTTCTATGTTTCATGATAAGATATAATATTCATTGTGCAGTGTCATGAATACCTCGTATTCACTTCAAAAGTATGTAAATGCGACACTTCCTTGCTTGGAAATAGCGTTTGCAGATGTTTACGTATCGAAGCAATAGTTTTCTAATGCTTCTTAAATCGCCATATCGCATCTCATTTCTATGTTTCGTGGTAAGATATAATATTCATTGTGCAGTGTTATGTATATCTCGTCTGTACTTCAAATCAATGAAAATGCGGCACTTCCTTGCTAGGAAATATCGTTTGCAGATGTCTACGTATAGTAGCATTAGTGCTCTAATGCTACTGAAAACGCGACATCGTTTCTCATTACTATGTTTCATGATAGTATATAATATTCATTGCATAGTGTCATGTATACCTCGCATACACTTCAAATGAATGTATATGCGACACTTCCTTGCTTGAAAATTGCGCTTGCAGATGTCTACGTATCGAAGCAGTAGAGTTTTAATGCTTCTTAAAACGAGATATCGCAACTCATTTCTTTGTTTCATGATAAGCATATAATACTCATTGCGAAGTGTTATGTATACCTCGCATACACTTCAAATCAATGTAAATGCGACACTTCCTTGCTAGGAAGTGGCGTTTGTAGATGTCTACGTATCGAAGCAATAGAGTTCTAATGCTTCTTAAATCGCGATATCGCATCACATTCTCATGTTTCATGATAAGATATTATATTCACTGTGCAGTGTTATGTATACCTCGTATTAACTTCAAAAGAATGTAAATTCGACACTTCCTTGCTAGTAAATAACGTTCGCAGATGTCTACGTATAGTAGCAATAGTGTTCTAATGCTTCTTAAGAGGCGATATCTCCCCCCATTTCTATGTTTCATGATAAGATATAATATTCAGTGTGGAGTGTTATGTATACCTTGTATTCACTTCAAAAGTATGTTAGTGCGACCCTTCCTTGCTAGGAATTAGCGTTTGCACATGTCTACGTCTCGTAGCAATAGAGTTCTAATGCTTCTCAGAACGCGATATCGCACCTGATATCTATGTTTCATGAAAAGATATAATATTCATTGCGATGTTTCATGTATACCTCGCATACACTTCAATTGAATTTAAATGCGACACTACCTTGCTAGGAAATAGCGTTTGCAGATGTCTACGAATCGTAGCATTATATTTCTAATGCTTCTCAAAACGCGATATCGCATCTCATTTCTATGTTTCTTGATAAGATATAATATATATTGAGCAGTGTTATGTATACCTCGTATTCACTTCAATTGAATATAAATGCGACACTTCCTTGCTAGGGAATAGCGTTTGCAGATGCGTACATATCGTAGCAATAGAGTTCTACTGCTTCTCAAATCGCGATGTGGCATATCACTTCTATGTATCATGAAAAGATATAATATTCATTGCGAAGTGCCATGTATACCTCGTATTCGCTTCAAAAGAATGTAAATGCGACACTTCCTTGCTAGGAAGTGGCGTTTGCAGATGTCTACGTGTCGAAGCTATAGAGTTCTAATGCTTCGTATATCGCGATATTGCATCTCATTTCTATGTTTCACGATAAGATATAATATTCTTTGCGAAGTGGCATGTATACCTCGCATACACTTCAAATGAATGTAAATGCGACACGTCCTTGCTAGGAAATAGCGTTTGCAGATATCTACGTATCGAAGCAATAGAGATCTAATTCTTCTCAAAACGCGATATCGCATCTCATTTCTATGTTTCATGATGAGATGTAATATTCATTGCGAAGTGTCGTGTATACCTCGTCTACACTTCAAATGAATGTAAATGCGACACATCCTTGCTAGGAAATAGCGTTTGCAGATGTCTACGTATCGTAGCAATAAAGTTCTAATGCTTCTTAAAAAGCGAAATCGCTCCTCATTTCTATGTTTCATGATAAGATATAATATTCATTGCGGAGTGTTATGTATACCTCGTTTTCACTTCAAAAGATTGCAAATGCGACACTTGCTTGCTAGGAAATAGCGTTTGCAGATGTCTACGTATCGTAGCAATAGCGTTCTAAACTTGTAAATTCGCGATATCGCATCTCATTACTTTGTTTCATGATAATATATAATATTCATTGCGAAGTGTCATGTATACCTCGCAATACACTTTAATTGCATGTACATACGACACTTCCTTGCTAGGAAATTTGCAGATGTCTACGTATCGAAGCAATAGAGTTCTAATGCTTCTTCAATCGTCATATCACATCTCATATCTACGTTTCATGATAAGATATAATATTCATTGCGAAGTGTCATGTATACCTCGTATTCCTTTCAAAAGAATGTAAATGCGACACTTCCTTGCTAGGAAATAGCGTTTGCAGATGTCTACGTATCGAAGCAATAGTGTTCTAATGCTTCTTAAATCGCGATATCGCAACTCATTCCTATGATTCATGATAAGATATAATATTCATTGCGCAGCGTTATGTATACCTCGTATTCACATGAAAAGAATGTAAATGCGACACTTCCTTGCTAGGATGTAGCGTTTACAGGTGTCTCCGTATCGAGGCAATAGTGTTCTAATGCTTCTCAAAAAGCGATGTCGCATCTCATTCCTGTGATTCATGATTACATATAATATTCATTGTGCAGTGTTATGTACTCATCGTATTAACTTCAAAGGAAAGTAAATGCGACAATACCTTGCTAGGAAATAGCGTTTGCAGATGTCTCCGTATCGAAGAAATAGTGTTCTAATACTTCTTAAATCGCCATATCGCTTCTCATTTCTGTGTTTCATGATAAAATATAATATTCACTGCGAAGTGTCATGTATACCTCGCATACACTTCAAATTAATGTAAATGCGATCCTTCCTTGCTAGGAAATAGCGTTTACAGATATCTACGTATCGTAGCAATAGAGTTCTAATGCTTCTTAAATCGCCATATCGCTTCTCATTTCTGTGTTTCATGATAAAATATAATATTCATTGCGAAGTGTCATGTATACATCGCATACAATTAAAATGAATGTAAATGGGGCACTTCCTTGCTGGGAAATTGCGTTTGCAGATGTTGCCGTATCGAAGCAGTAGAGATCTAACGCTTCATAAATCGCGTTATCGCATTGCATATCTATGTTTCGTGATAAGGTATAATATTCATTGAGGAGTGTTATGTGTACCGCGTATTCACTTCAAAAGAATGTAAATGCGACACTTCCTTGCTAGGAAATAGCGTTGGCAGATGTCTACGTATCGAAGCAGTAGAGTTCTAATGCTTCTTAGATCGCGATATGGCATCTCATTTCTATGTTTCATGATAAGATGTAATAATCATTGCGGAGTGTCATGTATACCTCGTATTCACTTCAAAGAAATGTAAGTCCGACACTTCCTTGCTAGGAAGCAGCGTTTGCAGATGGCAACGTGTCAAAGCAATAGAGTTCTAATGTTGCTTAAAACGTGTTATCGCATCTCATTTCTATGTTTCGTGATAAGATATAATATACATTATAAAGTGTTATGTGTGTCTCGTATTCACGTCAAAGGAATCCAAATGCAATACTTCCTTGCTAGCAAATGGCGTTTGCAGGTGTCTCCGTATCGAGGCAATAGGGTTCCAATGCTTCTTAAATCGCGATATCGCATTTCATATCTATGTCTCGTTATAAGATGTAATATTCATTGCGCAGTGTTACGTATACCTCGTACTCACTTCAAAGGTATGTGAATGCGACATTTCTTTGCTATTAAATAGAGTTTGCGGATGCCTACGTATCGAAGCAATAGATTCCCAATGCTTCTTAAAACGCGATATCGCTCCACATTTCAATGTTTCATAATAAGATATAATATTCATTGCGAAGTGTCATGTATACCTCGTATTCACCTCAAAACAATGCAAATGCGACACTTCTTTGCTAGGAAATAGCGTTTTCAGATGTATACGAATCGAAACAACAGAGTTCTAATGCTTCTTAAAAGGAGATGTCGCATCTCATTTCTATGTTTCATGATAATATATATTATTCATTGTGCAGTGTTGTGTATATCTCGTCTATACTTGAAATGAATGTAAATGCGACACTTCCTTCTCAGGAAATAGGGTTCCCAGATATCTACGTATCGAAGCAATAGAGTTCTAATGCTTCTTCAAACGAGATGTCGAATCTCATTTCTGTGTTTCATGATAAGATATAATATTCATTTAAGATATAATATTCACCTCGTATTCACTTGAGAAGAATGTAAATGCGACTCTTCCTTGCTAGGAAATAGCGCTTCCAGACATCAACGTATGGGAACAATACTGTTCAAATGCTTCTTAAATCGCGATATCACATCTCATATCTACGTTTCATGATAAGATAAAATATTCTATGCGATGTGTCATGTATACCTCGTATTCCTTACAAAAGAATGTAAATGCGACACTTCCTTGCTAGGAAGTAGCGTTTGCAGATGTCTACGTAACGAAGCAATAGGGATCTAATGCTTCATAAATCGCCATATCGCATCTCATTTCTGTGTTTCATGATAAGGTATAATGTTCATTGTGCAGTGTTATGAATACCTCGTATTCACATCAAAAGAATGTAAATGCGACACTTCCTTGCTAGGAAATAGCGTTTGCAGATGTCTACATATCGTAGCAATAGAGTTCTAATGCTTCTTAAAACGAGATATCGCATCTCATTTCTATGTTTCATGATAGGCTATAATATTCATTGCGAAATGTCACTTATACCCCTCATACACTTCTATCGAACGTAAATGCGACCCTTCCTTGCTAGGAAATAGCGTTTGCAGATGACTACGTATCGAAGCATTCGAGTTCTAATGCTTCTTAGAACGCGATATCGAATCTCATTCCTATGTTTCATGATAGGATATAATATTCATTGCGATGTGTCATGTATACCTCGCATACACTTCAAATGAATGTAAATGCTACACTTCCTTGCTAGGAAATAGCGTTTACAGATATCTACGTATCGTAGCAATAGAGTTCTAATGCTTCTTAAAACGCGATATCGCATCTCAATTCTATGTTTCATGATAATACATAATAGTCATTGCGAAATGTGACTTATACCTCGCATGCACTTCAAATGGATGTAAATGCGACACTTCCTGGCTAGGGAATAGCGTTTGCAGATGTCTACGTATCGAAGCAATAGAGTTCTAATGCTTCTTATAAAGGGATATCGCATCTATTTCTATGTTTCATGATAAGATATAATATTCATTATGGATTGTAATGTATACCTCGTATTCACTTCGAAAGAATGTAAATGCGACACTTCCTTGCCAGGAAATAGCGTTTGCAGATGTATACGTATCGAAGCAATAGATTTCTAATGCTTCCTAAAACGCGATATGGCATCTCATTTCTATGTTTCATAATGAGATATAATATTCAGTGCGAAGCGTCATGTATACCTCGTATTCACTTCAAATGAATGCAAATGCGACACTGCCTTGCTAGGTAATAGTGTTTCCAGATATCAACGTACCGTAGCTATAGAGTTCTAAAGCTTCTTAAAACAAGATATCGCATCTCATTCCTGTGTTTCATGATAAGATATAGTATTCATTGCGAAGTGTCATGCATACCTCGTAATCACTTCAAATGAATGTAAACGCGACACTTCCTTGCTAGGAAATGTCGTTTGCAGATGTCTACGTATCGTAGCAAAAGAGTTCAATGCATCTTAAAACGCGATATCGCATTTCATTTTTATGTTTCGTGATAAGATATATTATTTATTGCGAAGTATGTGTATGCCTCGTATTCACTTCAAATGAATGCAAATGCGACACTTCCTTGCTAGGTAATAGTGTTTCCAGATATCAACGTACCGTAGCTATAGAGTTCTAAAGTTTCTTAAAACAAGATATCGCATCTCATTTCTATGTTTCATGATAAGATATAGTATTCATTGCGAAGTGTCACGTATACCTCGTAATCACTACGAAAGATTGTAAACGCGACACTTCCTTGCTAGGAAATGTCGTTTGCAGATGTCTCCGTATCGTAGCAATAGAATTCTAATGCTCCTAAATTCGCGATATCGCTCCTCATTTCTATGTTTCATGACTAGATATAATATTCATTGCGAAGTGTCATGTATACCCTGTATTCACTTAAAAAGAATGTAAATGCGACACCTCCTTGCTATTAAATAGCGTTTGCAGATGTCTACGTATCGAAGCAATAGATTTCTAATGCTTCTTAAGACGCGATATCGCATCTCATTTCTATGTTTCATAATGAGATATAATATTCATTGCGAAGTGTCATGTGTACCTCGTATTCACTTCAAAAGAATGTAAATGCGACACTTCCATGCTAGGAAATAGCGTTTGCGGATGTCTACGTATCGTAGCAATAGAGTTCTAATGCTTCTTAAAACGCGATATCGCATTTCATTTTTGTGTTTCGTGATAAGATATATTATTCATTGCGAAGTGTCATGTATACCTCGTATTCACTTCAAATGAATGCAAATGCGACACTTCCTTGCCAGGAAATAGTGTTTCCAGATATCAACGTACCGTAGCTATAGAGTTCTAAAGCTTCTTAAAACAAGATATCGCATCTCATTTCTATGTTTCATGATAAGATATAGTATTCATTGAAAAGTGTCATCTATACCTCGTAATCACTACAACAGAATGTAAACGCGACACTTCCTTGCTAGGAAATGTCGTTTGCAGATGTCTACGTATCGTAGCAATAGAATTCTAATGTTTCTAAAATCGCGATATCGCTCCTAATTTCTATGTTTCATGATAAGATATAATATTCATTGCGAAGTGTCATGTATACCTCGTATTCACTTAAAAAGGATGTAAATGCGACACTTCCTTGCTATTAAATAGCGTTTGCAGATGTCTACGTATCGAAGCAATAGATTTCTAATGCTTCTTAAAACGCGATATCGCATCTCGTTTCTATGTTTCATAATGAGATATAATATTCATTGCGAAGTGTCATGTGTACCTCGTATTCACTTCAAATGAATGCAAATGCGACACTGCCTTGCTAGGTAATAGTGTTTCCAGATATCAACGTACCGTAGCTATAGAGTTCTAAAGCTTCTTAAAACAAGATATCGCACCTCATTCCTATGTTTCATGATAAGATATAGTATTCATTGCGAAGTGTCATGCATACCTCGTAATCACTTCAAAAGAATGTAAACGCGACACTTCCTTGCTAGGAAATGTCGTTTGCAGACGTCTACGTATCGTAGCAAAAGAATCCTAATGCTTCATAAAACGCGATATCGCATCCTATTTCTATGTTTCATAGTAAGATATAATATTCATTGCGAAGTGTCATGTATATTTCGTATTCACTTCAAATGAATGTAAATGCTACACTTCCTAGCTATTAGATAGCGTTTGCAGATGTCTACGTATCGAAGCAATAGATTTCTAATGCTTCTTAAATCGCCATATCGCATCTCATTTCTATGCTTCATGATAAGATATAATATTCATTGCGAAGTGTCATGTGTACCTCGTATTCACTTCAAATGAATGTAAATGCGACACTTCCTTGCTAGGAAATAGCGTTTGCAGATGTCTACGTATCGAAGCAATAGAGATCTAATGGTTCTTAAATCGCGATATCGCATCTCATATCTATGTTTCATGGTAAGATATAATATTCATTGTGCAGTGCTATGTATACCTCGTGTTCCTTTCAAAAGAATCTAAATGCGACAGTTCCTTGTTAGGAAGTAGCTTTTGCAGATGTATATGTATCGAAGCAATAGAGTTCCAATGCTTCTTAAATCGTCATATCGCATCTCATTCCTATGCTTCATGATAAGATATAATATTCATTGTGCAGTGTTATGTATACCTCGTAATCACTTCAAGAGAATGTAAATGCGACCGATCCTTGCTAGGAAATAGCGTTTGCAGATGTCTACGTATCGAAGCAATAGGGTTCTACTGCATTTTAAATCGCGATATTGCATATCATTTCTATGTCTCATAATAGGATATAATATTCACTGCGAAGTGTTATGTATTCCTCCTCTATACTGCAGATGAATATAAATGCGACAATTCCTTTCTAGGAAATAGCGTTTCCAGATGGCTATGTATCGAAGCAATATATTTCTAATGGTTCTGAAAACGCGATATCGCATCTCCTTTCTATGTTTCGTGATAAGATATAATATTCATGGTGGAGTGTCATGTCTACTTCGTATTCACCTCAAAAGTCTGTAAATGCGACATTTCCTTGTTAGGAAATAGCGCTTGCAGATATCTACGTATAGTGGCATTAGAGTTTTAATGCTTCTCAAAATGCGATTTAGCATATCATTTCTTTGTCGCATGATAAGATATAATATTCATTGGGAAGTGTCATGTATACCTCGCATTCACTTCAATAGAATGTAAATGGGACATTTTCTTGCTAGGAAATAGCGTTTGCAGATGTCTCCGTATCGAAGCAATAGCGTTCTATTGCTTCTTAAATCGCGATATCGCATTTCATTTTTCTGTTTCGTGATAAGGTATAATATTCATTGTAGAGGGTTATGAATACCTCGTATTCACTTCAAAAAAATGTAAGTGCGACACTACCATGCTAGGAAATTGTGTTTGTAGATGTCTACGTATCGAAGCAGTAGAGTTCTAAAGCTTGTTAATTCGCGATATCGCATCTCATTCCTATGTTTTGTGATAAGATACAATATTCATTGTCTAGTTTTATGTATCCCTCGTATTCACTTCATCAGAATGTAAATGCGACACTTGCGTGCTAGGAAATAGCGTTTGCAGATGTATACGTATCGAAGCAATACACTTCTAATGCTTCATAAATCGCCATATCGCATCTCATTTCTATGTTTTATGATAAGATATAATATTCATTGTGCAGTGTTATGTATATCTCGTCTACTCTTCAAATGAATGTAAATGCGACACTTCCTTGCTAGGAAATATCGTTTGCCGATGGCTTCGTCTCGAAGCAATAGTGTTCTAATGCTTCTTAAATCGCCATATCGCATCTCATTTCTATGTTTTATGATAAGATATAATATTCATTGTGCTGTGTTATGTATATCTCGTCTACTCTTCAAATGAATGTAAATGCGACACTTCCTTGCTAGGAAATAGCGCTTGCAGATGTCTACGTATCGAAGCAATAGATTTCTAAAGCTTGCTAATTCGCGATATCGCATCTCATATCTATGTTTCATGTTAATATATAATATTCATTGCGAAGTTTAATGTACACCTCGCATACAATTCAAACGAATGTGAATGCGACAGTTCCTTATTAGGAAATAGTGTTTGCAGATGTCTACGTATCGAACCAATTGTCTTCTAATGCTTCTTAAATTGCATCATAGCATCTCATTTCTATGTTTCATGATAAGATATAATATTCATTGTGCATTGTTATGCTTACCTCGTATTCACTTCAAAAGAATGGAAATGCGACACTTCCATGCTAGGAAGTAGCGTTTGCAGATGTCTACGTATCGAAGCAATAGGGTTCTAATGCTTCTTAAATCGTCATATCGCATCTCATTTCTATGTTTCATGATAAGATATAATATTCATTGTGCAGTGTTATGTATACCTCGCATTCACTTCAAAAGAATGTAAATGCTACAATTCCTTGCTAGGAAATAGCGTTTGCAGATGCCTATGTATCGTAGCATTAGTGCTCTAATGCTTCTCAAAACGCGATATCGTATCTCAATTCTATGATTCATGATAATATTTAATATTCATTGCTAAGTGTCAGGTATACCTCGCATACACTTCAAATGAATGTAAATGCGACACTCCCTTGCTAGGAAATACCGTTTGCCGATGTCTATGTAACGAAGCAATAGTGTTCTAATGCATCCTAAATCGTCATATCGCATCTCATTTCTATGTTTCATGATAATTTATAATATTCATTGCGAAGTGTCATGTATACCTTGCATACACTTCAAATGAATGTGAGTGTGACAGTTCCGTGCTAGGAAATAGCGTTTGCAGATATCTACGTATCAAAGCAATAGAGTTCCAAAGCTTCTTAAATCGCGATATCGCATCTCATTTCTATGTTTCATGATAAGATATAATATCCACTGCGAAGTGTTATGTATACCTCGCATACACTTCAAATAAATGTAAATGCGAGACTTCCTTGCTAGGAAATAGCGTTTGCAGATGTCTACGTATCGTAGCAATAAATTTCTAACGCTTCTTAAAGCTCGATATCGCATCCCATTTCTATGATTTGTGATAAGATACAATATTCATTGTGAAGTGTTATGTACGCCTCGTATTCACTTCAGGTGAATGTAACTGCGACACTTCCTTGCTTGGAAGTAGCGTTTCCAGATGTCTACGTAACGGAGCAATAGCGTTCTAATGCTTCTTAGAGCGCGATATCGCATCTCATTTCTATATTTCATTATAAGGTATAATATTCATTACGAAGTGTCATGTATACCTTGTGTTCACTTCAAAGGATGTAAATACGACTCTTCCTTCCTATTAAATAGTGTTTGCAGATGTCTACGTATCGCAGCAATTGTGTTCTAACGCTTATTAAAACGCGATATCGCATCACACTCCTATGTTTCATGATAAGATTAAATATTCATTGCGAAGTGTCATGTATACCACGTATTCACTTCAAAAGAATGTAAGTGCGACATTTCCTTGCTAGGAAGTAGCGTTTGCAGATGTCTACGTATCGAAGCAATAGCGTTCTAATGCTTCTTAAAACGCGATATCACATCTCATTTCTATGTTTCATGACAAGATGTAATATTCATTGTGCCGTGTTATGTATACCCCGTATTCACTTTAAGAGAATGTAAATGCGACACTTCCTTTCCAGGAAATTGCGTTTGCATATGTCTTTATAACGAAGCAATAGAGTTCTAATGCTGCTTGAAATGAGATATCGCATATCATTTCTGTGTTTCATGATAAAATATAATATTCATTTCGAAGTGTCATGTATACCTCGTATTCTCTTCAAAAGAATGTAAATGCGACATTTCATTCCTAGGAAGCAGGGTTTGCACATGTCTACGTATCGGAGCAACAGAGTTCTAATGCTTCTTAAATCGCTATATCGCATTTCATTTCTATGTTTCATGAGAAGATATGTTTTTCATTGCGAAGTGTTATGTATTCCTCGTCTTCACTACAAATGAATGTAAATGCGACACTTCCTTGCTAGGAAATAGCGTTTGCAGATGTCTACATATCGTAGCAATAGATTTCTAATGCTTCTTAAAACGAGATATCGCATCTCATTTCTATGTTTCATGATAAGATATATTATTCATTGCGAAGTGTCATGTATACCTCGTATTCCTTTCAAAAGAATGTAAATGCGACACTTCCTTGCTAGGAAATAGCGTTGGCAGATGTCTACGTATCGAAGCAATAGAGCTCTAATGCTTCTTAAATCGCGATATCGCATCTCATTCCTATGTATCATGATAAGATATAATATTCATTGTGCAGTGTTATGTACACCTAGTATTCACTTCAAAAGAATGTAAGTGCGACACTTCCTTGCTAGGAAATAGCGTTTGCAGATGTCTCCGTATCGAAGAAATAGTGTTCTAATACTTCTTAAATCGCGATATCGCATCTCACTTCTATGTTTCGTGATAAGATATAATATTCATTGTGGAGTGTTATGTATACCTCGATTCCACTTCAAAAGAATGTAAATGCGACACTTCCTTCCTAGGAATTAGGGTTTGCAGATATCTACGTATCGAAGCAATAGGGATCTAATGCTTCTTAAATCGCCATATCGCTTCTCTTTTCTATGCTTCGTGATAGTATATAATATTCATTGCGAAGTGTCATGTATACCTCGGATACACTTAAAATGAATAAAATGCGACATTTCCTTGCCAGGAAGTGGCGATTGCAGATGTCTACGTATCGAAGCAATAGAGTGCTAATGCTTCTTAAATCGCGATATCGCAACTCATTTCTATGTTTCATGATAAGATATAATATGCATTGTGCAGTGTTATGTATATCTCGTCTATTCTTCAAATGAATGTAAATGCGACACTTCCTTGCTAGGAAATAGCGTTTGCAGAAGTCTACGTATCGTAGCAATAGAGTTCTAATGCTTCTTAAAAAGCGAAATCGCTCCTCATTTCTATGTTTCTTGATAAGATATAATAGTCATTGCGCAGTGTCATGTATACCTCGCATACACTTCAAATGAATGTAAATGCGACACTTCCTTGCTAGGAACTAGCGTTTGCAGATGTCTACGTATCGAAGCAATAGAGCTCTAATGCTTCTTAAATCGCGATATCGCATCTCATTCCTATGTATCATGATAAGATATAATATTCATTGTGCAGTGTTATGTACACCTAGTATTCACTTCAAAAGAATGTAAGTGCGACACTTCCTTGCTAGGAAATAGCGTTTGCAGATGTCTACGTATCGAAGCAATGGAGTTCCAATGCTTCTCAAAACGCTATATCGCATCTCATTCCTATGTTTCATGATAAGATATAATATTCAATGTGCAGTGTTATGTACTCCTCGTATTCACTTCAAAAGAAAGTAAATGCGACAATACGTTGCTAGGAAATAGCGTCTGCAGATGTCTCCGTATCGAAGAAATAGTGTTCTAATGCTTCTTAAATCGCGATATCGCATCCCATTTCTATGTTTCGTGATAAGATATAATATTCATTGCGAAGTGTCATGCTTACCTCGTATTCATTTGTAAAGAATGTAAATGCGACACTTCCTTGCTAGGAAATAGCGTTTACAGATATCTACGTATCCTAGCAACAGAGTTCTAATGCTTCTCAAAACGCGATGTCGCATCTCATTTCTATGCTTCATGTTAAGATATAATATTCAATGCGAAGTGTCATGTCTACCTCGTACTCACTTCAAAATAATGTAAATGCGACACTTCCTTGCTAGGAAATAGCGTTTGCAGATGTGTTCGTATCGAAGCAATAGAGTTCTAAAGCTTCTTAAATCGCGATATCGCATCTCATTTCTGTGTTTCATGATTACATGTAATATTCATTGTGCAGTTTTATGTATACCTCGTATTCACATCAGAAGAATGTAAATGCGTCACTTCCTTGCTAGGAACTAGCGTTTGCAGATGTCTACGTATCGAAGCAATAGAGCTCTAATGCTTCTTAAATCGCGATATCGCATCTCATTTCTATGTTTCATGATAAGATACAATATTCATTGTGCAGTGTTATGTATACCTGGTATTCACTTCAAAAGAATGTAAATGCGACACTTCCTTGCTAGGAAATAGCGTTTGCAGATGTCTACGTATCGAAGCCACAGAATTCTAATGCTTCTTAAATCGTCATATCGCATCTCATTCCTATGCTTCATGTTAAGATATAATATTCATTGCGAAGTGTCATGTATACCTCGTACTCACTTCAAAAGAATGTAAATGCGACACATCCTTGCTGGGATGTAGCGTTTGCAGATGTCTACGTATCGAAGCTATAGATTTCTTATGCTTCTTAAGTCGCCATATCGCTTCTCATTTCTATGTTTCATGATAATATATAATATTCATTGCGAAGTGTTATGTATACCTCGCATACACTTCAAATGAATGTAAATGCTTCACCTCCTTGCTAGGAAATAGCGTTTACAGATATCTACGTATCGTAGCAATAGAGTTCTAATGCTTCTCAAAACGCGATGTCGCATTTCATTTCTATGCTTCATGTTAAGATATAATATTCATTGCGAAGTGTCATGTATACCTCGTACTCACTTCAAAAGAATGTAAATGCGACACTTCCTTGCTAGGAAATAGCGTTTGTAGGTGCCTACGTATCATAGCAATAGAGTTCTAACGCTTGTTAAAACGCGATATCGCATCTCATTCCTATGTATCATGATAAGATATAATATTCATTGTGCAGTGTTATGTACACCTAGTATTCACTTCAAAAGAATGTAAGTGCGACACTTCCTTGCTAGGAAATAGCGTTTGCAGATGTCTACGTATCGAAGCAATGGAGTTCTAATGCTTCTCAAAACGCTATATCGCATCTCATTCCTATGTTTCATGATAAGATATAATATTCAATGTGCAGTGTTATGTACTCCTCGTATTCACTTCAAAAGAAAGTAAATGCGACAATACGTTGCTAGGAAATAGCGTCTGCAGATGTCTCCGTATCGAAGAAATAGTGTTCTAATGCTTCTTAAATCGCGATATCGCATCCCATTTCTATGTTTCGTGATAAGATATAATACTCATTGCGAAGTGTCATGCTTACCTCGTATTCATTTGTAAAGAATGTAAATGCGACACTTCCTTGCTAGGAAATAGCGTTTACAGATATCTACGTATCCTAGCAACAGAGTTCTAATGCTTCTCAAAACGCGATGTCGCATCTCATTTCTATGCTTCATGTTAAGATATAATATTCATTGCGAAGTGTCATGTCTACCTCGTACTCACTTCAAAATAATGTAAATGCGACACTTCCTTGCTAGGAAATAGCGTTTGCAGATATCTTCGTATCGAAGCAATAGAGTTCTAAAGCTTCTTAAATCGCGATATCGCATCTCATTTCTGTGTTTCATGATTACATGTAATATTCATTGTGCAGTTTTATGTATAACTCGTATTCACATCAGAAGAATGTAAATGCGTCACTTCCTTGCTAGGAAATAGCGTTTGTAGGTGTCTACGTATCATAGAGTTCTAACGCTTGTAATATCGCGATATCGCATCTCATTTCAATGTTTCATGATAAGATATAATATTCAATGTGCAGTGTTATGTATACCTAGTATTCACTTCAAAAGAATGTAAATGCGACACTTCCATGCTAGGAAATAGCCTTTGCAGATGTCTACGTATCGAAGCAACAGAATTCTATTGCTTCCTAAATCGCCATATCGCTTCTCATTTCTATGTTTCATGATAATATATAATATTCACTGCGAAGTGTCATGTATACCTGGCATACACTTCAAATGAATGTAAATGCGACACTTCATTGCTAGGAAATATCGTTTTCAGATGTCTACGTGTCGTAGCAATAGAATTCTAATGCCACCTAAAGCGCGAAATCGCTCCTCATTTCTATGTTTCATGATAAGATATAATATACATTGTGGAGTGTTATGTATACCTCGTATTCACTTCAAAGGAATGTAAATGCGACACTTCTTTGCTAGGAAATAGCGTTCGCAGGTGTCTACGTATCGAAGCAATAGAGTTCTAAAGCTTGCTAATTCGCGATATCGCATCTCATTTCTATGTTTCATGATAATATATAATATTCATTGCGAAGTGTTATGTATACCTCGCATACACTTCAAATGAATGTACATGCTACACTTCCTTGCTAGGAAATAGCGTTTACAGATGTCTACGTATCGTAGCAATAGCGTTCTAATGCTTCTCAAAACGCGATGTCGCATCTCATTTCTATGCTTCATGTTAAGATATAATATTCATTGCGAAGTGTCATGTCTACCTCGTACTCACTTCAAAATAATGTAAATGCGACACTTCCTTGCTAGGAAATAGCGTTTGCAGATGTCTTCGTATCGAAGCAATAGTGTTCTAAAGCTTCTTAAATCGCGATATCGCATCTCATTTCTGTGTTTCATGATTACATGTAATATTCATTGTGCAGTATTATGTATACCTCGTATTCACCTCAAAAGAATGTATATGCCTTGACACTTCCTTGCTAGGAAATAGCGTTTGCAGATGTCTACGTATCGAAGCAATAGAGTTCTAATGCTTCTTAAATCGTCATATCGCATCTCATATCTACGTTTCTTGATAAGATATAATATTCACTGCGAAGTGCTATGTATACCTCGTATTCACTTCAAAAGAATGTAAATGCGACACTTCCTTGCTTGGAAATGGCGTTTGCAGATGTCTACGTATCGAAGCAATAGTTTTCTAATGCTCCTTATATCGCGATATCGCATCTCATATCTAGGTTTCATGATAAGATATAAAATTCATTGTGGAGTGTTATGTATACCTCGTATTCACTTCTAGAGAATGTAAATGCGACAGTTCCTTGCTAGGAAGTAGCGTTTGCAGATGTCTACGTATCGAAGCAATAGAGTTCTAATGCTTCTGAAATAGCCATGTCGAATCTCAATTCTATGTTTCATGATAATATATAATATTCATTGTGGAGTCTTATGTATACATCGTATTCACTTCAAAAGAATGTAAATGCGACACTTCTTTGCTAGGAAACAGCGTTTGTAGATGTCTACGTATGGAAGCAATAGAGTACTAATGCTTCTTAAATCGTCATATCGCATCTCATATATACGTTTTTTGATAAGATATAATATTCATTGCGAAGTGTCAAGTATACCTCGTATTCCTTTCAAAAGAATGTAAATGCGACACATCCTTGCTAGGAAGTAGCGTTTGCAGATGTTTACGTATCGAAGCAATAGAGTTCTAATGCTTCTTAAATAGCCGTATCGCATATCATTTCTATGTTTCATGATAATATATAATATTCATTGTGGTGTGTTATGTATACCTCGTATTCACTTCCAAAGAATGTAAATGCGAAACTTCCTTGCTAGGACACAGCGTTTGCAGACGTCTACGTATCGAAGCAATAGAGTTCTAATGCTTCTCAAAACGCGATATCGTTACTCGTTACTATGTTTCATGATAATATATAATATTCATTGTGGAGTGTTATGTATACCTGGTATTCACATCAATAGAATGTAAATGCCGCACTTCCTTGCTAGGAAACAGCGTTTGCAGTCGTCTACGTATCGAAGCAATAGTTTTCTAATGTTTCCTAAATCGTCATATCGCATCTCATATCTACGTTTCATGATAAGATATAATATTCATTGCGAAGTGTCATGTATACCTCGTATTCCTTTCAAAGGAATGTAAGTGCGACACTTCCTTGCTAGGAAGTAGCTTTTGCAGATGTCCACGTATCGAAGCAATAGGGATCTAATGCTTCTTAAATCGCCATATCGCTTCTCATTTCTATGTTTCATGATAATATATAATATTCACTGCGAAGTGTCATGTTTACGTAGCATACAGTTCAAATGAAAGTAAATGCGACACTTTCTTGCTTGGAAATAGCATTTGCAGATGTCTACGTATCGAAGCAATAGTGTTCTTATGCTTCCTAAATCGCGAAATCGCATCTCAATTCTATGTTTCATGAGAAGATATAATATTCATTGCGAAGTGTCATGTATACCTCGTATTCCTTTCAAAAGAATGTAAATGAAACACTTCCTCGCTAGGAAGTAGCGTTTGCAGATGTCTACGTATCGAACAAATAGACTTCGAATGCTTCTTATATGACCACATCGCATCTCATTTCTATGTTTCATGATAAGATATAATATTCATTGTGCAGTGCTATGTATATCTCGCCTATACTTCAAATGGATGTAATTGCGACACTTCCTTGCTGGGAAGTAGCGCTTGCAGATGTCTACGTATTGCAGCATTAGAGTTCTAATGCTTCTCAAAACGCGATATCGCTACACATTTCTATGTTTCATGATAAGATATAATATTCATTGTGCAGTGTTATGTCTACCTCGTATTCACTTCAAACGAATGCAAACGCTACAATTCCTTGCTAGGAAATTGCATTTGCTTATGTCTACGTATCGAAGCAATAGAGTTCTAAGGCTTCTTAAATCGCGATATCGCATCTCATTTCTATGTTTCATGATAATATGTAACATTCACTGCGAAGTGTCATGTATACGTCGCATACACTTCAAATGAATGTAAATGCGACACTTCCTTGCTTGTAAAAGCGTTTGCGGATGTCTACGTACCGAAGCAATAGTTTTCTAATGCTTCTTAAATCGCCATATTACATCTCATTTCTATGTTTCAAGATTAGATATAGTATTCATTGCGAATTGTCATGTATACCTCGTATTCCCTTCAATGGAATGTAAATGCGACACTTCCTTCCTAGGAAATAGCGTTTGCAGATGTCTACGTATCGAAGCAATAGACATCCAATGCTTCATAAATCGTCATATCGCATCTCATTTCTATGTTTCATGATAAGATATAATATTCATTGTGCAGTGTTATGTATATCTCGCCTATACTTCAAATGGATGTAAATGCGACACTTCCTTGCTAGGAAGTAGCGCTTGCAGATGTCTACGTATTGCAGCATTAGAGTTCTAATGCTTCTCAAAACGCGATATCGCTACTCGTTACTATGTTTCATGATAATGTATATTATTCATTGTGGTGTGTTATGTATACCTCGTATTCACATCAAAAGAACGTAAATGCGACACTTCCTTGCTAGGAAACAGCGTTTGCAGATGTCTACGTATCGAAGCTATAGATTTCTAATGCTTCTTCAATCGCCATATCGCATCTCTTTTCTATGTTTCATGATAAGATATAATATTCATTGTGCAGTGTTATGTATATCTCGTCTAAACTTCAAACGAATGTAAATGCGACACTTCCTTGCTAGGAAATAGCGTTTGCAGATGTCTACGTATCGTGGCATTTGAGTTCTAATGCTTCTCAAAACGCGATATCGCTTCGAATTTCTATGTTTCATGATAATACATAATATTCATTGCGAAGTGTCATGTATACCTCGCATACACTTCAACTGAGTGTACATGCGACACTTCCTTGCTAGGAAATAGCGTTTGCAGATGTCTACGTATCGAAGCAATAGAATTCTAATGCTTCTTAAATCGTCATATCGCATCTCATTTCTATGTTTCATGATTAGATATAATAATCATTGCGAAGTGTCATGTATAACTCGTATTCCTTTCAAAAGAATGTAAATGCGACACTTCCTTGCTAGGAAGTAGCGTTTGCAGATATCTACGTATCGAAGCAATAGAGTTCTAAAACTTCTTAAATCGCGGTATCGCATCTCATTTCTATGTTTCATGATAAGATATAATATTCATTGTGCAGTGCTATGTATACCTCGTATTCCTTTCAAAAGAATGTAAATGCGACACTTCCTTGCTAGGAAATAGCGTTTGCATATGTCTACGTATCGAAGCAATAGATTTCTAAAGCTTGCTAATTTGCGATATCGCATCTCATATCTATGTTTCATGATAATATATAATATCCATTGCGAAGTGTCATGTATACCCCGCATACACTTCAAATGAATGTGAATGCGACAGTTCCCTGCTAGGAAATAGTGTTTGCAGATATCTACGTATCGAAGCAATAGTTTTCTAATGTTTCTTAAATCGTCATATCGCAACTCATATCTACGCGTCATGATAAGATATAATATTCATTGCGAAGTGTCATGTATGCCTCGTATTCCTTTCAAAGGAATGTAAGTGCGACACTTCCTTGCAAGCGAGTAGCGTTTACAGATGTCCACGTATCGAAGCAATAATGATCAAATGCTTCTTAAATCGCTTATCGCTTCTCATTTCTATGTTTCATAATAATATATAATATTCACTGCGAAGTGTCATGTATACCTCGCAAACACTTCAAATGAAAGAAAATGCGACACTTCCTTGCTAGAAAATAGTGTTTGCAGATGTTTACGTATCGAAGCAATAGTGTTCTAATGCTTCTTAAATCGCGATATCGCATCACATTTCATAGCTTCATGATAAGATATAATATTCATTATGCAGTGTTATGTATACCTCGTATTCACTTCAAAAGAATGTAAATGCGACACTTCCTTGCTAGGAAGTAGTTTTGCAGATGTCTACGTGTCGAAGCAATAGAGTTCTAATGCTTCTTAAATCGCCATATTACATCTCATTTCTATGATTCATGATAAGATGTAATATTCATTGCGCAGTGTTATGACTACCTCGTATTCACTTCAAAAGTATGTAAATGCGACACTTCCTTGCTTGGAAATAGCGTTTGCAGATGTCTACTTATCGAAGCAATAGTGTTCTAATGCTTCTTAAATCGTCATATCGCATCTCATATCTACGTTTCATGATAAGATATAATATCCATTGCGAAGTGTCATGTATACCTCGTATTCCTTTCAAAGGAATGTAAATGCGACACTTCCTTGCTAGGAAGTAGCGTTTGCAGATGTCTACGTATCGAAGCAATTCCAATCTAATGCTTCTTCAATCGCCATATCGCTTCTCATTTCTATGTATCATGACAATATATAATATTCACTGCGAAAGGTCATGTATACCTCGCATACACTTCAAATGAATGTAAACGCGACACTTCCTTGCTAGGAAATAGAGTTTGCAGATGTCTACGTATCGAAGCAATAGACATCAAATGCTTCATAAATCGCCATATCGCATCTCATTTCTATGTTTCATGATAAGATATAATATTCATTGCGAAGTGTCATGTATACCTTGTATTCCTTTCAAAAGAATGTAAATGCGACACTTCCTTGCTAGGAAGTAGCGTTTGCAGATGTCTACGTATCGAAGCAATAGTGTTCTAATTCTTCTTAAATCGCGATAGCGCAACTCATCTCTATGTTTCATGATAAGATGTAATATTCATTGTGCAGTGTTATGCATATCTCGTCTATACTTCAAATGGATGTAAATGCGACACTTCCTTGCTAGGAAGTAGCGTTTGCAGATGTCTACGTATCGGAGCAATACCGATCTAATGCTTCTTCAATCGCCATATCGCTTCTCATTTCTATGTATCATGACAATATATAATATTCACTGCGAAGTGTCATGTATACCTCGCATACACTTCAAGTGAATGTAAATGCGACACTTCCTTGCTAGGAAATAGAGTTTGCAGATGTCTACGTATCGAAGCAATAGACATCTAATGCTTCATAAATCGCCATATTACATCTCATTTCTATGTTTCATAATAAGATATAATATTCATTGTGGAGTGTTACGTATACCTCGTATTCACTTCAAAAGAATGTAAACGCGACACTTCCTTGCTAGGAAATAGCTCTTGCAGATGTCTACGTGTCGAAGCAATAGAGTTCTAATGCTTCTTAAATCGCCATATTACATCTCATTTCTATGTTTCATGATAAGATATAATATTCATTGCGAAGTGTCATGTATACATCGTATTCCTTTCAAATGAATGTAAATGTGACACTTCGTTGTTAGGAAGTAGCGTTTGCAGATACCTACGTATCGAAGCAATTGAGTTCTAATGCTCCTTAAATCGCCATATTACATCTCATTTCTATGTTTCATGATAAGATATAATATTCATTGCGAAGTGTCATGTATACCTCGTATTCCCTTCAAAAGAATCTAAATGCGACACTTCCTTGCTAGGAAGTAGCGCTTGCAGATGTCTACGTATCGAAGCAATAGTGTTCTAATTCTTCTTAAATCGCGATAGCGCAACTCATCTCTATGTTTCATGATAAGATGTAATATTCATTGTGCAGTGTTATGCATATCTCGTCTATACTTCAAATGGATGTAAATGCGACACTTCCTTGCTAGGAAGTAGCGTTTGCAGATGTCTACGTATCGAAGCAATACCGATCTAATGCTTCTTCAATCGCCATATCGCTTCTCATTTCTATGTATCATGACAATATATAATATTCACTGCGAAGTGTCATGTATACCTCGCATACACTTCAAATGAATGTAAATGCGACACTTCCTTGCTAGGAAATAGAGTTTGCAGATGTCTACGTATCGAAGCAATAGACATCTAATGCTTCATAAGTCGCCATATTACATCTCATTTCTATGTTTCATAATAAGATATAATATTCATTGTGGAGTGTTACGTATACCTCGTATTCACTTCAAAAGAATGTAAACGCGACACTTCCTTGCTAGGAAATAGCTCTTGCAGATGTCTACGTGTCGAAGCAATAGAGTTCTAATGCTTCTTAAATCGCCATATTACATCTCATTTCTATGTTTCATGATAAGATATAATATTCATTGCGAAGTGTCATGTATACATCGTATTCCTTTCAAATGAATGTAAATGTGACACTTCGTTGTTAGGAAGTAGCGTTTGCAGATATCTACGTATCGAAGCAATTGAGTTCTAATGCTCCTTAAATCGCCATATTACATCTCATTTCTATGTTTCATAATAAGATATAATATTCATTGTGGAGTGTTATGTATACCTCGTATTCACTTCAAAAGAATATAAACGCGACACTTCCTTGCCAGAAAGTAGCGTTTGCAGATGTCTACGTATCGTAGCATTAGTGTTATAATGCTTCTCAAAACGCGATATCGCTACACATTTCTATGTTTTATGATAAGATATAATATTCATTGTGCAGTGTTATGTATACCTCGAATTCACTTCAATAGAATGTAAATGCTACAATTCCTTGCTAGGAAATAGCGTTTGCAGATGTCTACGTATCGAAGCAAAAGAGATCTAATGCTTCTCAAAACGCGATATCGCATCTCGTTTCTATGTTTCGTGACAGGATATAATATTCAATGCGAAATGTCACTTATACCTCGCATACACTTCAAATGAATGTAATTGCGACACTTCCTTCCTAGGAAATAGCGTTTGCAGGTGTCTATGTATCATGGCAATAGAGTTCTAACGCCTCTTCAAGCGCGAGATCGCAACTCATTTCTACGTTTCATGATAAGATATAATACTCATTGCGAAGTGTCATGTATACCTCGTATTCACTTCAACAGAATCTAAATGCGACACTTCCGTGTTAGGAATTAGCGTTTGAAGATGTCTCCGTATCGAAGCAATAGTGTTCTAATGCTTCTCAAAACGCAATGTCGCATCTCATTTCTGTGTTTCATGATTACATATAATATTCATTGTGCAGTGTTATGTATACCTCGTATTCGCATCAGAAGAATGTAAATGTGACACTTCCTTCCTAGGAAATAGCGTTTGTACGTGTCTACGTATCATAGCTATAGAGTTCTAACGCTTGTTAAATCGCGATATCGCATCTCATTTCTATGTTTCATGATAAGATATAATATTCATTGTGCAGTGTTATGTATACCTCGTATTCACATCAAAAGAATGCAAATGCGACACTTCCTTGCTAGGAAATAGCGTCTGCAGATGTCCACGTATCGAAGCAATAGAATTCTAATGCTTCTTAAGTCGTCATATCGCATCTCATTTCTATGTTTCATGATAAGATATAATATTCATTGCGAAGTGTCATGTATACCTCGTATTCCCTTCAAAAGAATCTAAATGCGACACTTCCTTGCTAGGAAGTAGCGCTTGCAGATGTCTACGTATCGAAGCAATAGTGTTCTAATTCTTCTTAAATCGCGATAGCGCAACTCATCTCTATGTTTCATGATAAGATGTAATATTCATTGTGCAGTGTTATGCATATCTCGTCTATACTTCAAATGGATGTAAATGCGACACTTCCTTGCTAGGAAGTAGCGTTTGCAGATGTCTACGTATCGAAGCAATACCGATCTAATGCTTCTTCAATCGCCATATCGCTTCTCATTTCTATGTATCATGACAATATATAATATTCACTGCGAAGTGTCATGTATACCTCGCATACACTTCAAATGAATGTAAATGCGACACTTCCTTGCTAGGAAATAGAGTTTGCAGATGTCTACGTATCGAAGCAATAGACATCTAATGCTTCATAAATCGCCATATTACATCTCATTTCTATGTTTCATAATAAGATATAATATTCATTGTGGAGTGTTACGTATACCTCGTATTCACTTCAAAAGAATGTAAACGCGACACTTCCTTGCTAGGATATAGCTGGTCCAGATGTCTACGTATCGAAGCAGTAGAGTTTTAATGCTTCTTAAAATGCGGCATCGCATCTCATTTCGATGTTTCGTGATGAGATATAATATTCAATGCGCAGTGTTATGTATTCGTCGTCAACACTTCAGAAGAATGTAAATGCGACACTTCCTTGCTAGGAAATAGCTGGTCCAGATGTCGACGTATCGAAACAATAGTGTTCTAATGCTTCATAAGATGAGATATACCGCATCTCATTTCTATGTTTCATGATAAGGTATAAAATTCATCGCGAAGTGAGATGTATACCTCGTACTCACTTCAAAAGAATGTAAATGCGACACTTCGACAAGTAGCGTTTGCAGATGTCTACGTATCGTAGCATTAGTGTTATAATGCTTCTCAAAACGCGATATCGCTACACATTTCTATGTTTCATGATAAGATATAATATTCATTGTGCAGTGTTATGTATACCTCGAATTCACTTCAATAGAATGTAAATGCAACAATTCCTTGCTAGGAAATAGCGTTTGCAGGTGTCTATGTATCATGGCAATAGAGTTCTAACGCTTCTTCAAGCGCGAGATCGCAACTCATTTCTACGTTTCATGATAAGATATAATATTCATTGCGAAGTGTCATGTATACCTCGTATTCACTTCAACAGAATCTAAATGCGACACTTCCTTGTTAGGAATTAGCGTTTGAAGATGTCTCCGTATCGAAGCAATAGTGTTCTGATGCTTCTCAAAACGCAATGTCGCATCTCATTTCAGTGTCTCATGATTACATATAATATTCATTGTGCAGTGTTATGTATACCTCGTATTCGCATCAGAAGAATGTAAATGTGACACTTCCTTCCTAGGAAATAGCGTTTGTACGTGTCTACGTATCATAGCTATAGAGTTCTAACGCTTGTTAAATCGCGATATCGCATCTCATTTCTATGTTTCATGATAAGATATAATATTCATTGTGCAGTGTTATGTATACCTCGTATTCACATCAAAAGAATGTAAATGCGACACTTCCTTGCTAGGAAATAGGGTCTGCAGATGTCTACGTATCGAAGCAATAGAATTCTAATGCTTCTTAAATCGTCATATCGCATCTCATTTCTATGTTTCATGATAAGATATAATATTCATTGCGAAGTGTCATGTATACCTCGTATTCCCTTCAAAAGAATGTAAATGCGACACTTCCTTGCTAGGAAGTAGCGCTTGCAGATGTCTACGTATCGTAGCATTAGTGTTATAATGCTTCTCAAAACGCGATATCGCTACTCATTTCTATGTTTCATGATAAGATATAATATTCATTGCGAAGTGTCATGTATACCTCGTATTCCTTTCAAAAGAATGTAAATGCGACACTTCCTTGCTAGGAAGTAGCGCTTGCAGATGTCTACGTATCGTAGCATTAGTGTTATAATGCATCTCAAAACGCGATATCGCTACTCATTACTATGTTTCACGATAAGATATAGTATTCATTGTGCAGTGTTATGTATACCTCGAATTCACTTCAATAGAATGTAAATGCTACAATTCCTTGCTAGGAAATGGCGTTTGCAGATGTCTACGTATCGAAGCAAAAGAGTTCTAATGCTTCTCAAAACGCGATATCGCATCTCGTTTCACACATACACCTCAAATGAATGTAAATGCGAAGCTTCCTTTCTATAGGAAATAGCGTTTCCAGATATCTTGGAATCGTAGCAATAGAGTTCTAATACTTCTAAATCGCGATATCGCATGTCATTTCTCTGTTTCATGATAACATATAATATTCATTGTGGAGTGTTATGTACACCTCGTATACACACCAAAGGAATGTAAATGCGACACTTCCTTACTAGGAAATAGCGACTGCAGATGTCTACGTATCGTAGCAGTAGAGTTCTAATGCTTCTTAAAACGAGATATCGCATCTCGTTTCTATGTTTCGTGACAGGATATAATATTCATTGCGAAATGTCACTTATACCTCGCATACACTTCAAATGAATCTAATTGCGACACTTCCTTCCTAGGAAATAGCGTTTGCAGGTGTCTATGTATCATGGCAATAGAGTTCTAGCGCCTCTTCAAGCGCGAGATCGCAACTCATTTCTACGTTTCATGATAAGATATAATATTCATTGCGAAGTGTCATGTATACCTCGTATTCACTTCAACAGAATCTAAATGCGACACTTCCGTGTTAGGAATTAGCGTTTGAAGATGTCTCCGTATCGAAGCAATAGTGTTCTAATGCTTCTCAAAACGCAATGTCGCATCTCATTTCTGTGTTTCATGATTACATATAATATTCATTGTGCAGTGTTATGTATACCTCGTATTCGCATCAGAAGAATGTAAATGTGACACTTCCTTCCTAGGAAATAGCATTTGTACGTGTCTACGTATCATAGCTATAGAGTTCTAACGCTTGTTAAATCGCGATATCGCATCTCATTTCTATGTTTCATGATAAGATATAATATTCATTGTGCAGTGTTATGTATACCTCGTATTCACATCAAAAGAATGCAAATGCGACACTTCCTTGCTAGGAAATAGCGTCTGCAGATGTCCACGTATCGAAGCAATAGAATTCTAATGCTTCTTAAGTCGTCATATCGCATCTCATTTCTATGTTTCATGATAAGATATAATATTCATTGCGAAGTGTCATGTATACCTCGTATTCCCTTCAAAAGAATGTAAATGCGACACTTCCTTGCTAGGAAGTAGCGCTTGCAGATGTCTACGTATCGTAGCATTAGTGTTATAATGCTTCTCAAAACGCGATATCGCTACTCATTTCTATGTTTCATGATAAGATATAGTATTCATTGTGCAGTGTTATGTATACCTCGAATTCACTTCAATAGAATGTAAATGCTACAATTCCTTGCTAGGAAATAGCGTTTGCAGATGTCTACGTATCGAAGCAATAGGTTTCTAAAGCTTGCTAATTCGCGACATCGCATCTCATGTCTATGTTTCATGATAATATATAATATTTATTGCTAAGTGTCATGTATATCTCGTCTATACTTCAAATGGATGTAAATGCGACACTTCCTTGCTAGGATATAGCTGGTCCAGATGTCTACGTATCGAAGCAGTAGAGTTCTAATGCTTCTTAAAATGCGGCATCGCATCTCATTTCGATGTTTCGTGATGAGATATAATATTCAATGCGCAGTGTTATGTATTCGTCGTCAACACTTCAGAAGAATGTAAATGCGACACTTCCTTGCTAGGAAATAGCTGGTCCAGATGTCGACGTATCGAAACAATAGTGTTCTAATGCTTCATAAGATGAGATATACCGCATCTCATTTCTATGTTTCATGATAAGGTATAAAATTCATCGCGAAGTGAGATGTATACCTCGTACTCACTTCAAAAGAATGTAAATGCGACACTTCGACAAGTAGCGTTTGCAGATGTCTACGTATCGTAGCATTAGTGTTATAATGCTTCTCAAAACGCGATATCGCAACACATTTCTATGTTTCATGATAAGATATAATATTCATTGTGCAGTGTTATGTATACCTCGAATTCACTTCAATAGAATGTAAATGCAACAATTCCTTGCTAGGAAATAGCGTTTGCAGGTGTCTATGTATCATGGCAATAGAGTTCTAACGCTTCTTCAAGCGCGAGATCGCAACTCATTTCTACGTTTCATGATAAGATATAATATTCATTGCGAAGTGTCATGTATACCTCGTATTCACTTCAACAGAATCTAAATGCGACACTTCCTTGTTAGGAATTAGCGTTTGAAGATGTCTCCGTATCGAAGCAATAGTGTTCTGATGCTTCTCAAAACGCAATGTCGCATCTCATTTCAGTGTCTCATGATTACATATAATATTCATTGTGCAGTGTTATGTATACCTCGTATTCGCATCAGAAGAATGTAAATGTGACACTTCCTTCCTAGGAAATAGCGTTTGTACGTGTCTACGTATCATAGCTATAGAGTTCTAACGCTTGTTAAATCGCGATATCGCATCTCATTTCTATGTTTCATGATAAGATATAATATTCATTGTGCAGTGTTATGTATACCTCGTATTCACATCAAAAGAATGCAAATGCGACACTTCCTTGCTAGGAAATAGCGTCTGCAGATGTCCACGTATCGAAGCAATAGAATTCTAATGCTTCTTAAGTCGTCATATCGCATATCATTTCTATGTTTCATGATAAGATATAATATTCATTGCGAAGTGTCATGTATACCTCGTATTCCCTTCAAAAGAATCTAAATGCGACACTTCCTTGCTAGGAAGTAGCGCTTGCAGATGTCTACGTATCGAAGCAATAGTGTTCTAATTCTTCTTAAATCGCGATAGCGCAACTCATCTCTATGTTTCATGATAAGATGTAATATTCATTGTGCAGTGTTATGCATATCTCGTCTATACTTCAAATGGATGTAAATGCGACACTTCCTTGCTAGGAAGTAGCGTTTGCAGATGTCTACGTATCTAAGCAATACCGATCTAATGCTTCTTCAATCGCCATATCGCTTCTCATTTCTATGTATCATGACAATATATAATATTCACTGCGAAGTGTCATGTATACCTCGCATACACTTCAAATGAATGTAAATGCGACACTTCCTTGCTAGGAAATAGAGTTTGCAGATGTCTACGTATCGAAGCAATAGACATCTAATGCTTCATAAATCGCCATATTACATCTCATTTCTATGTTTCATAATAAGATATAATATTCATTGTGGAGTGTTACGTATACCTCGTATTCACTTCAAAAGAATGTAAACGCGACACTTCCTTGCTAGGATATAGCTGGTCCAGATGTCTACGTATCGAAGCAGTAGAGTTCTAATGCTTCTTAAAATGCGGCATCGCATCTCATTTCGATGTTTCGTGATGAGATATAATATTCAATGCGCAGTGTTATGTATTCGTCGTCAACACTTCAGAAGAATGTAAATGCGACACTTCCTTGCTAGGAAATAGCTGGTCCAGATGTCGACGTATCGAAACAATAGTGTTCTAATGCTTCATAAGATGAGATATACCGCATCTCATTTCTATGTTTCATGATAAGGTATAAAATTCATCGCGAAGTGAGATGTATACCTCGTACTCACTTCAAAAGAATGTAAATGCGACACTTCGACAAGTAGCGTTTGCAGATGTCTACGTATCGTAGCATTAGTGTTATAATGCTTCTCAAAACGCGATATCGCTACACATTTCTATGTTTCATGATAAGATATAATATTCATTGTGCAGTGTTATGTATACCTCGAATTCACTTCAATAGAATGTAAATGCAACAATTCCTTGCTAGGAAATAGCGTTTGCAGGTGTCTATGTATCATGGCAATAGAGTTCTAACGCTTCTTCAAGCGCGAGATCGCAACTCATTTCTACGTTTCATGATAAGATATAATATTCATTGCGAAGTGTCATGTATACCTCGTATTCACTTCAACAGAATCTAAATGCGACACTTCCTTGTTAGGAATTAGCGTTTGAAGATGTCTCCGTATCGAAGCAATAGTGTTCTGATGCTTCTCAAAACGCAATGTCGCATCTCATTTCAGTGTCTCATGATTACATATAATATTCATTGTGCAGTGTTATGTATACCTCGTATTCGCATCAGAAGAATGTAAATGTGACACTTCCTTCCTAGGAAATAGCGTTTGTACGTGTCTACGTATCATAGCTATAGAGTTCTAACGCTTGTTAAATCGCGATATCGCATCTCATTTCTATGTTTCATGATAAGATATAATATTCATTGTGCAGTGTTATGTATACCTCGTATTCACATCAAAAGAATGTAAATGCGACACTTCCTTGCTAGGAAATAGGGTCTGCAGATGTCTACGTATCGAAGCAATAGAATTCTAATGCTTCTTAAATCGTCATATCGCATCTCATTTCTATGTTTCATGATAAGATATAATATTCATTGCGAAGTGTCATGTATACCTCGTATTCCCTTCAAAAGAATGTAAATGCGACACTTCCTTGCTAGGAAGTAGCGCTTGCAGATGTCTACGTATCGTAGCATTAGTGTTATAATGCTTCTCAAAACGCGATATCGCTACTCATTTCTATGTTTCATGATAAGATATAATATTCATTGCGAAGTGTCATGTATACCTCGTATTCCTTTCAAAAGAATGTAAATGCGACACTTCCTTGCTAGGAAGTAGCGCTTGCAGATGTCTACGTATCGTAGCATTAGTGTTATAATGCATCTCAAAACACGATATCGCTACTCATTACTATGTTTCACGATAAGATATAGTATTCATTGTGCAGTGTTATGTATACCTCGAATTCACTTCAATAGAATGTAAATGCTACAATTCCTTGCTAGGAAATGGCGTTTGCAGATGTCTACGTATCGAAGCAAAAGAGTTCTAATGCTTCTCAAAACGCGATATCGCATCTCGTTTCACACATACACCTCAAATGAATGTAAATGCGAAGCTTCCTTTCTATAGGAAATAGCGTTTCCAGATATCTTGGAATCGTAGCAATAGAGTTCTAATACTTCTAAATCGCGATATCGCATATCATTTCTCTGTTTCATGATAACATATAATATTCATTGTGGAGTGTTATGTACACCTCGTATACACACCAAAGGAATGTAAATGCGACACTTCCTTACTAGGAAATAGCGACTGCAGATGTCTACGTATCGTAGCAGTAGAGTTCTAATGCTTCTTAAAACGAGATATCGCTTCTCATTTCTATGTTTCATGATAAGATATAATATTCATTGCGATGTGTCACGTATACCTCGCACACAGTTCAAACGAATGTAAATGCAACAATTCCTTGCTAGGAAATAGCGTTTGCAGATGACTACGTATCGAAGCAATAGATTTCTAATGCTTGTTAAAACGAGATATCGCATCTCATTTGTATGTTTCATGATGAGATATAATATTCATTGCGAAGTGTCATGTATACCTCGTATTCACTTCAAGTGAATGTAAATGCGACACTTCCTTGCTAGGAAATAGCGTTGGCAGATGTCTATGTATCAAAGCAGCGGAGCACTAATGCATCATAAAACGCGATATCGCATCTCACTTCAATGTTTCATGAACAGATACAATTTTCATAGCGAAGTGTTATGTAAATCTCGAATACACTTCAAAAGAATGTAAATGCGACACTTCCTTGCTAGGAAATAGCGTTTGCAGGTGTCTACGTATCGTAGCAATAGAGTTCTAATGCTTCTTATATCGCGATATCGCATCTTATTTCTATGTTTCGTGATAAGATATAATAATCATTGCGAAGTGTCATGTATACTTCGTATTCACTTCAAATGAATGTAAACGCGACGTATCCTTGCTAGGAAATAGCGTTTGCACATGTTTACGTATCGAAGCAATAGAGTTCTAATGCTTCTTAAAACGTGATGTCGCATCTTACTTCTACGTTTCATGATAAGATATAATATCCATTGCGAAGTGTCACGTATACCTCGTATTCACTTCAAAAGAAAGTAAGTGCGACACTTCCATGCTAGGAAATAGCGTTTGCAGATATCTACGTATCGTAGCAATTGAGTTCTAATGCCTCTTAAAACGGGATAACGCATCTCAGTTCTATGTTTCATGATAAGATATAATATCCATTGCGAAGTGTCATGTATACCCCGCTTCACTTCAAAAGAATGTAAATGCGACACTTCCTTGCTAGGAAGTAGCGTCTCCAGATATCTACGTATCGTAGCAATAGAGCTCTAATGCATCTTAAAACGCGATATCGCATCTCATTTCTATGTTTCGTGATAAGATATAATATTCATTGCGAAGTGTCATGTATACACGGTATTCACTTCAAAAGAATGTAGATGCGACACTTCCTTGCTAGGAAGTAGCGTCTCCAGATATCTACGTATCGTAGCAATAGAGCTCTAATGCATCTTAAAACGCGATATCGCATCTCATTTCTATGTTTCGTGATAAGATATAATATTCATTGCGAAGTGTCATGTATACACGGTATTCACTTCAAAAGAATGTAGATGCGACACTTCCTTGCTAGGAAATAGCGTTTGCACATGTCTACGTATCCAAGCAATAGAGTTCTAATGCTTCTTAAGACGTGATATCGCATCTCATTCCTATGTTTCATGACAAGATATAATATCCATTGCGAAGTGTCATGTATACTTCGTATTCACTTCAAAAGAATGTAAATGCGACACTTCCTTGCTAGGAAATAGCGTTTGCAGGTGTCTCCGTATCGAAGCAATTGAGTTCTATTGCTCCTTAAAACGCGATATCGCATCTCATTTCTTTGTTTCATGATAAGATATAATATACATTGTGCAGTGTTATGTATATCTCGTCTATACTTCAAATGAATGTAAATGCGACACTTCCTTGCTAGGAAATAGCAAGTGTCATTCAGCCTCCTGGGATACCAATAATTTTTTCGCCAGGACGTGACAAAATTTCTGGTGGCAGCGGTGGGATATTCGCGTATAACTTATCGGAAATTCTGCTGAATAAGTGTACGAACAGCCATGGCAACGCGCACGCCGACAAAGCGAACGCGGCTTCAGGTACAGAAGGACGCCGCCGCAACCGAATCCAATACTCACCGAACGTTAGATTTTCACGATGCTCTCGCAAACGACGCCGCCGGACCTTCAAACGATAATACGGATAAAGAACAAGCGATCGCTACGTTAAATCGCCAAATAGATTTTATGCGTAGGGAATTGGAATCCTTACGCGCGGCACAATCCGCAAACGCCGACACTATCTCTTTCGGAACTCCGCACCTGCAACCGACACGTAGCTCAGGGTCTGATTCACCAAACTCCCAAACAGATAGGCTTATTTTTCGCGAAGCAATAGATAGCATCCCTATATTTGATGGCAAAAACTTGCCAATATTACAGTACGTGCGGGTCTGTAAACGGGCAAGGGAGTTGATTTCGCCCGAAGGAGAACCCTCGTTCACCAAACTCATTGTCAATCGTTTACGCGGCCGAGCATATCTGGCCGTAGAGGACGAGCAATGCTCTTCGGTCGGACAACTGACCGATATTCTACGAGCCGCATTCGAAAATACAAAGTCAACCGACCATTACAGGGGCGAACTAACTAATACTTTCATGCGCCCAGGAGAACATATCCTCGATTTCATAGGTAGAATTAAAGACCTACGTAACGCAGCAATCGACTGCGAACGATTCGATTCCGCCGAATTAGTAAATTCACGTTCCGGAATAGACGCGCTTACGCTTAGGTGTTTTTGCGACGGGCTTATCCCGGAAATTCGACATTCCATGAACACGCGATTGTACGAAACATACGCGGACGCGTTCGCTCACGCTAAGGAGTTGTACAGGCGACACGAATTAGACAAAGAGAGACTCTTCTCGTCGCGTCCCCGTACGGAAAATTTTCACTTCGAGCGCCGGCAAGAAACGGTTTGCGCTCGTTGTAATAGTCGCGGTCATGTCACTTGCGACTGCAAGTACGCAAGTCATAGACCGTCAGTCACGTACCCACGGGAAGAAACCCCGAGGTATCCTCGACAGGAACGACCGCTTGTAACGGGACCTCCGCGCGGTCAGTACGCACCGCCCGATCGACGGGATATCGTTTGTAGGTACTGCCGAAACCTGGGACATAGCATAGACGAATGTCGAAAGCGACAATTTAATAATATCGGAAATAACGTTTCGCGCCCGAATCCGGGAAACGCGAACGGCCTCCCGACCCGCCGCGAGACGGTACGCGAGGCCGGCTACGATCGCCGAGTTCTCGCCTTAACGAACGACGAGTCAACCTCGATAATAGAAGAGCAGCAGTAAACATAACGGGTAAAACTAGCGTCCCCACGGTTGTCATAAATTCTAACGCGTTAATTGATCCCGTAGTAATGATGATCGACACCGGAGCCGAGATCAACGTGATCAAGGAAAACGCGCTAAAACCTAAAACTCTAATTAACACTGCAGAACGCCTAACTATTACCGGAGTAACTCAGGGTACCGTAGCCACCTTAGGGACGGTTACGTTACCGATATTTTCTCATGATGTTCCGTTTAATGTCGTCAGTTCCGACTTCCCAATTAAAACCGCCGGGATCCTGGGATCCGGGTTTTGTGCAGACGCGGATATATCTTTTAGAAATAAATATATCCTGTGGCACGGGAATAGGATCCTATTTGCACGTCGCGAAGACGTTTTAAATAAAATAATACTTCCTCCGCGGACTAACTCGGGCATACGCGTCGGAATAATTAATTCAGGCGTAGGCGAAGGAATAATCCCCCGAACACAGATCGCGAAGGGAGTATATTTCGGTGATGCTATCGTTAAAGTGCGAAACGGCCATGCGATAGCACGCATAATTAATGCGACCGATACCGAGATCGAGATCGCGGTGCCCAGAATTCATCTGGACCCGCTTCCCGTTCTCGAATCGCTGAAACGAGAACCAGCGTTATATTCGTTATTTACGAATACTTCTAAATCCACTGTTTCTAATACAAATATCAATACTACATCCACTGTTTCTAATACAAAAATGAATACTAAATCCACTGTTTCAAGCATGCCTACTAATTCTACTAATACTAAATCCACTGTTTCCAGCATGCCTACTAATCCAATTAATACTAAATCCACTGTCTCAAGCATGCGTACTAACTCGACTAATTCCAAATCCACTGTATCCACTCTAAAACGAGTATTCCCAAATCCCACTGTATCTTATGCTAACATTGTTTCAAAATCCACTTCAAATTCTACGAATTCCAACGAAAATCTCTTACCATCGTCACGCGATATTCAACACAAAGTTTCCAATCATGATAAATTTTCCAATAACAACCTCAAAATCCACAAAAATTTTTTCAAGTGCCATCGAAGGTACGCAACGTAACTTAAACATCCGCGCGAAAGATACACAAAATAAACCTCTTCTCAAAAGCGATAGCGAACGACACTCCGCGCGCCACTCAAAATGTAACGCGACCTCAAAGCCGATTCGACGAAATAGTCGCGTCACTCCGTCTAGATCATCTAAACAGCGAAGAAAGAAATAATATATACAAACTGATTTCTAACAATCAAGATTTATTCCATCTCCCAGGCGATAAATTAGGATTTACCAATGTAACCGAGCACCGCATTCCAACGATAAACGATCAGCCAATAAACGTGAAACAATACCGCTTCCCGCCGATACACAAGGAAGAAATACAACGTCAAATAGATCAATTATTAGAAAACGAATCGTACGCCGCGTATTTAGATGAACTCAACGATAGAATACGTACTTCACAAGAAATAGCGAAAACAAACTTAGACTGTGCAAAAACACGCCCTAAATTCTATTACGATAAGAAACTTAATGTAAAGGATTTCCAAATCGGACAATGGGTTTATTTGCTCCGCGAACCACTTAGACATAAATTCGATTCTCAATACACAGGCCCATATAAGATCTTGGAGATTCTACCTAACAATAATGTAAAAATGAATGTTAAGGGGAGGCACAATATTGTGCATTCAAATAAATTAAAAAATTGTAAGCGCCTACAAACGATGAATGCACGTATGAGAGTTCGATCGAATGTAGGAGACGGTGAAAAGTGTAAGTAGAAAACAAAAACTGAAAATCTTAATGAACAAAGAGTAAAAGAATCGGTGACAGTGACAAACGAACAAAGTGCACCACAGAAGAAAAGTGCAACCAAACAGAGTGCAGCCGTAGCAGCACAACATACGCAGAGAGCACAGCATCCACGAGACGAGAGCCCACAGCATCCACGAGATGATAGACCACAGCATCCACGAGATGAGAGCAGCATACACGCCAAGGAGGACCAATCTCCTCCACAGCACACGAAACGAGTAGCATCCCACATCGAGGCCACATCAGTCCAGAGATTTCACCATAGGCGAAATTCTTTTTCTAAGGGGGAAGGTGTGCCGCCTGCCACCCTCTCAACGCACCACAGCAACCACCCTCACGCGCCTGCACCACAGGCAACACCCAGGCGCAACTCGCCGTCTCACTCAGGCCAAGGGCTACGACCATCGACTCGCTCGCACCCGCAGAGGTGCTCGCCGTCTCTCTCACTCCAAGGGACCTACCCTCCGTCTCACTCGCACCCGCAGAGGTGTTCGCCACCTCTCTCGCTCCAAGGGCAACACACTCTGTCCCACTCGCACCGAGGACCATGTGCGCTGTCTCGCTCCCACTCAAGGAGTCACCCACCGTCTCACTCTTACCTGCAGGGAAACTCGTCCTCTCGCTCACTCCAGGGACGTACCAGGAGAATCAACCTCTACGAGATCCGACGACGGGAACCCTCACCGTACAAAGGACTCTACGATTTCACCATCCCAGATCTGCCATGCCCAAAATACTATTTCTAAGATTATTAATTAACATTATGTATATACTCCTACATTCTAAGCTCTGTATTCCTAGCTCATAGAATTTACACGACACAACTTTATAACGAAACAAACAACACACATTTTACATTTAAGGCGTAATTTCTAATTTCATACTTGTACCTCTATATTCATAAGTTGCGCTAATTAAGTAAGCCGCGACGCGCGAAATCGCGACCGCCTCAGCGGCACGCGCCGCTAGCCCCACCACGCAACGCCGAGACCCCACTCCGGCGTCCACATACTCCCACCTACGATCGCACGCGACCGAAGCGCTCCGAGAGTCGAAGAGGTCGCAGGCGCATCTTGGGAGACACAGTCAATTACAGACAGTCAATTACAGACAGTCATGACGGACAGTCAGACACAGTCAGTCAGTACCGTCAGTACGGTACAGTTCTATCTCGCCCTCGGGCACTTCTAATTCCAAGTCTCTTCCAAGTCGCGCCTTAGGGCCGTCGCGCAGCCTCGATGAGGTTCCTAGTTCTAAAGTCTTTGTTCTAATTCCTAATTCATAGTTAACCTAGTCTTAATACTTAGAAATAATTGTTCTTGTACTCTTTGATTTAGAATATACTTTATTATTTTTCTACCACATCAAGTTCTAGTTCATTCCAACTCCATTTCTAAATTCAATTTTATTTTAATACAAATTCTTCCAAGTTCGTAACAACTTGAGTGTTTACAAACGAACTATTCGCGCCGGGAGGAAGAATTTAATCCATTATCTCGTGCGGAATACGTTGGTAAAACGCCAGAATTCTTCGTTCATCGACGGACGGCGACATTCATCGCAGCTTCCACCGTCACAACGCCGATTCCAGCCAGCCGTACGCCGACTCCTCCCCCGAGAACGACCTTCGACGATCGCCACATCTGAAAGCAGAAGAGAGAAATCAGCGAAAGGTAAGTAAAATCCCTCATTACACGCGTTCGCGATTGTTTATGGTGCCCGCGTCTTGCCAGAATCGGCGGACCCGGTCATACGCGTTTTATACCGGACCGAATTCGCGACTAAAAGGCTTGTGTCATTCAGCCTCCTGGGATACGAATAATTTGTTCGCCAAGACGTGACAGAAGCAATAGAGTTCTAATGCCTCTTAAATAGAGTTATCGCATCTCTTTTCTATGTTTTATGATAAGATATAATATTCATTGCCAAGTGTCTTGTATACCTCGCATACTCCTCAAATGAATGTAAATGCGACTCTTCCTTGCTAGGAAATAGCGTTTGCAGATGTCTACGTATCGTAGCATCAGAGATCTAACGCTTCTCAAAACGCGATATCGCATCTCATTTCTATTCTCATGATAAGATATAATATTAATTGCGAAGTGTCATGTATACCTCGCATGCGCTTCAAGTGAATGTAAATGCGATACTTCCTTGGTAGGAAATAGCGTTTGCAGATGTCTACGTATCGAAGCAATAGTGTTCTAATGCTTCTTAAATCGCGATATCGAATCTCATTTCTATCTATCCTGATAAGATATAATATTCATTGTGAGTGTTATGTCTACATCGTACTCGCTTCAAAAGAATGCAAATGCGACACATCCTTCCTAGGAAATAGCGTTGGCAGATGTCTACGTACCCAAGCAATTGAGTTCTAATGCTTCTTAAAACGCGATATCGTATCTCATTTTTATGTTTCATGATAAGATATAATATTCATTGCGAAGTGTCATGTATACCTTGCATACACTTCAAATGAATGTAAATGCGACACTTCCTATCTTGGAAATAGCGTTTGCAGATGTCTACGTATTGAAGCAATAGAATTCAAATGCTTCTCAAAACGCGATATCGCATCTGATTTTTATGTTTCATGATAAGATATAATATTCATTGCGAACTGTCATGTATAGCTCTTATTCACTTCTAAAGAATGTAAATGCGACACTTCCTTGCTAGGAAGTAGCGTTTGCAAATGTCTACGTTTCGAAGGAACAGAGTTCTAACGCTTGTTAAATCGAGATATCGCATCTCATTTCTATGATTCATGATAAGATATAATATTCATTGTGGAGTGTTATGTATACCTCGTATTCACTTCAAAGGAATGTGAATGCGACACTTCCTTGCTAGGAAATAGCGTTTCCAGATATCTACGTATCGCAGCAATGGAGTTCTAATGCTTCTTAAATCGCGATATCTCATCTCATTTCAATGTTTCGTAATAAGATGTAATATTCATTGTGTAATGTTATGTATACCTCGTATTCACTTCAAAAGAATGTAAATGCGACATTTCCTTGCTAGGAAATAGCGTCTCCAGATATCTACGTATCGTAGCAATAGAGTACTAATGCTTCTTAAAGCGCGATATCGCGCTCCATTTCAATGTTTCATAATAAGATATAATATCCATTGCGAAGTGTCATGTATACCTCCTATTCACTCCAAACGAATGTAAATGCGACACTTCCTTGCTAGGAAATAGCGTTTGCAGATATCTGCGCATCGAAGCAATAGGGAACTAATGCTTCTTAAAACGCGATATCGCATCTCACTTCTATGTTACATGATAAGATATAATGTTCATTGCGAAGTGTCACGCATACCTGGTATTCACTTCAAAAGAATGTAAATGCGACTATTCCTTGCTAGGAAATAGCGTTTGCAGATGCCTACGTATCGTAACAATAGAGTTCTAATGCTTCTTAGATCGCAATATCGCATCTCATTTATATGTTTCGTGATAAGATGTAATATTCATTGCGAAGTGTCATGTATACCTCGTCTACACTTCAAATGAATGTAAATGCTACACTTCCTTGCTAGGATATAGCGTTTGCAGATGTCTACGTATCGAAGCAATAGAGTTCTAATGCTTCTCAAAACGCGATATCGCATCCCATTTCGATGTTTTATGATAAGATATAACATTCATTGCGAAGTGTCACTTATACCTCGCAAATACTTCAAATGAATGTAAATTCGACACTTCCTTCCTAGGAAATAGCGTTTGCAGATGGCTACGTATCGAAGCAATAGTGTTCTAATGCTCCTTCAAACGGGATATCGCATCTGATTTCTACGTTTCAGGATAATATATAATATACATTGCGATGTGTCGTGTATACTTCGTATTCACATCAAAAGAATGTAAATGCGGTACTTCCTTGCTAGGAAATAGCGATTCCAGATATCTATGTATCGTAGCAGTAAAGTTCTAATGCTTCTTAAAACGCGATATCACATCTCTCTTCTATGTTTCATGATAAAATATAATATTCATTGCGAAGAGTCATGTATACCTCGTCTTCTCTCCAGACGAATGTAAATGCGACACTTCCTTGCTAGGAAATAGCGTATTCAGATGTCTACCTATCGTAGCAAAAGGGTTCTAATGCTACTTAAATCGCGATATCGCATCTCATTTCTATGTTTCGTGATAAGATATAATATTCATTGCGAAGTGTCATGTACACATCGTATTCACTTCAAAAGAATGAAAATGCGACTATTGCTTGCTAGGAAATAGCGTTTGCAGATGTCTACGTATCGTAGCAATAAAGTTCTAATGCTACTTAAATCGCGATATCGCATCTCATCTATATGTTTCGTGATAAGATATAATATTTACTGCGAAGTGTCATGTATACCTCGTATTCACTTCAAAAGAATGTAAGTGCAACACTTCCATGCTAGGAAATAGCGTTTGCAGATGTCTACGTATCGTAGCAATAGTGTTCTAATGCTACTTAAATCGCGATATCGCATCTCATTTATATGTTTCATAATAAGATATAATATTCAATGCGAAGTGTCATGTATACCTCGTATTCACTTCAAAAGAATGTAAATGCGACACTTCCTTGCTAGGAAATAGCGTTTGCAGATGTCTACGTATCGAAGCAATAGATTTCTAATGCTTCTTAAGTCGCGATATCGCATTTCATTTTTACCTTTCGTGATAAGATATATTATTCATTGCGAAGTGTCATGTATACCTCGTATTCACTTCAAATGAATGTAAATGCGACACTTCCTTGCTAGGTAATAGTGTTTCCAGATATGAACGCACCGTAGCTATAGAGTTCTAAAGCTTCTTAAAACAAGATATCGCATCTCATTTCTATGTTTCATGATAGGATATAGTATTCAATGCGAAGTGTCATGTATACCTCGTATTCACTTCAAAAGAATGTAAATGCGACACTTCCATGCTAGGAAATAGCGTTTGTGGATGTCTACGTATCGAAGCAATAGATTTCTAATGCTTCTTAAAACGCGATATCGCATCCCATTTCTATGCTTCATGATAAGATATAATATTCCTTGCGAAGTGTCATGTATACCTCGTATTCTCTTCAGAAGAAAATAAATGCGACACTTCCTTGCTAGGAAATAGCGTTTCAAGATATCTACGTACCGAAACAATAGAGCTCTAATCCTTCTTAAAACGACATGTCGCATCTCATTTCTATGTTTCATAATAAGATATAATATTCAATGCGAACTGTCATGTATACCTGGTACTCACTTCAAAAGAATGTAAATGCGACACTTCGATGCTAGGAAATAGCGTTTGCAGATGTCTACGTATCGTAGCAACGGAGTTCTAGTGCTCTATAAATCGCGATATCGCATCTCATTTCTACATTTCATGATAAGATATATTATTCACTGTGGAGTGTCAGGTAAGCTTTGTATTCACTTCAAAAGATTGTAAATGCGACACCTTCTTGCTAGGAAATATAGTTTGCAGATGTCTACGTATCGATACAATAGAGTTCCAAAGCTTCTTAAAACGGGATGTCGCATCTCATTCCTATGTTTCATGATAAGATATAATATTCATTGCGAAGTGTCATGTATACATAGTATTCACTCCAAATAAATGTAAATGCGACACTTCCGTGCTAGGAAATAGCGTTTGCCGATGTCTACGTATCGAAGCAATAGGGATCTAATGCTTCATAAATCGCCATGTCGCTTCTCATTTCTATGTTTCATGATAATAAATAATATTCATTGCGAAGAGCCATGTATACCTCGTATTCCTTCCAAAAGAATGTAAACACGACTCTTCCTTGCTAGGAAGTAGCGTTTGCAGATGTCTACGTATCGAAGCAATTGAGTTCTAATGCTTCTTAAATCTTCATATCGCATCTCATTTCTATGTTTTATGATAAGATATAATATTCATTGTGGAGTGCTATGTATACCTCGTATTCACTTCAAAAGAATGTAAACGCGACACTCCCTTGCCAGGAAATAGCGTTTGCAGATGTCTACGTATTGTAGCATTAGAGTTCTAATGACTCTTAAATCGCGATATCGCATCTCATTTCTATGTTTCATGATAGGAAATAATATTCATTGCGAAGTGTCATGTATACCTCGTATTCCTTTCAAAAGAATGTAAATGCGACACTTCCTTGCTAGGAAATAGCGTTGGTAGATTTCTACGTATCGAAGCAATAGAGTTCTAAAGCTTGCTAATTCGCGATATCGCATCTCATTTCTATGTTCCATGATAATATATAATATTCATTGCGAAGTGTCATGTATACCTAGCATACACTTCAAATGAAAGTAAATGCGACAGTTCCTTGCTAGGAAATAGCGTTTGCAGATATCTACGTATCATAGCAATAGTGTTCTGATGCTTCTTAAAACGCGATATCGCATCTCATTTCTATGTTTCGTGATAAGATATAATATTCATTGTGTAATGTTACGTATCCCTCGTATTCACTTCAAAAGAATGTAAATGCGACACTTCCTTGCTAGGAAATGTTGTTTGCAGATATCTACGTACCGTGGCATTAGTGTTCTAATGCATCTCAAAACGTGATTTCACATCTCATTTCTTTGTCTCATGATAAGATATAATATTAACTGCGAAGTGTTATGTGTTCCTCGTGTACACTTCAAACGAAAGTAAATGCGACACTTCCTTTCTAGGAAATTTCGTATCCAGATGTCTGCGTATCGAAGCAATAGAGTTCTAATGCTTCTTAAAGCGCGATATCGCATCTCTTTCATATGTTTCATGATAAGATATAATATTCATTGTGCAGTGTTGTGTATACCTCGTATTCACTTCAAAAGAATGTAAATGCTACAATTCCTTGCTAGGAAATAGCGTTTGCATATGTCTACGTATGGAAGCAATAGAGTACTAATGCTTCTTAAATCGTCATATCGCATCTCATATATACGTTTTTTCATAAGATATAATATTCATTGCGAAGTGTCAAGTATACCTCGTATTCCTTTCAAAAGAATGTAAATGCGACACTTCCTTGCTAGGACGTAGCGTTTGCAGATGTCTACGTATCGAAGCAATAGAGTTCTAATGCTTCTTAAATAGCCGTATCGCATATCATTTCTATCTTTTATGATAAGATATAGTATTCATTGTGGAGTGTTATGTATACCTCGTATTGACTTCAAAAGAATGTAAATGCGATACTTCCTTGCTAGGAAATAGCGCTTGCAGATGTCTACGTATCGTGGCATTAGATTTCTAATGCTTCTCAAAACGCGATATCACTACTCATTACTATGTTTCATGATGATATATAATATTCATTGTGGTGTGTTGTGTATACCTCGTATTCACATCACAAGAATGTAAATGCGACACTACCTTGCTAGGAAATAGCGTTTGCAGATGTCTACATATCGAAGCAATAGAGTTCTAATGCTTCTTAAATCGTCATATCGCATCTCATATCAACGTATCCTGATCAGATATAATATTCATTGCGAAGTGTCATGTATATCTCGTATTCACTTCAAAAGAATGTAAATGCGACACTTCCATGCTAGGAAGTAGCGTTTGCAGATGTCTAGGTATAATAGCAATAGAGTTCTAATGCTTCTTAAAACGCGATATCGCATCTCACTCCAATGTTTCATGATAAGATATAATATTCATTGCGAAGTGTCATGTATATCTCGTATTCACTTCAAAAGAATGTAAGTGCGACACTTCCTTGCTAGGAAATAACATTTGCAGATGTCTACGTATCATAGCAATAGAGTTCTAATGCTTCTTAAAATGAGATGTCGCATTTCATTTCTATGTTTCGTGATAAGGTATAATATTCATTGTGGAGTGTTATGTATACCTCGTATTCACTTCAAAAGCATGTAAATGCGACACTTCCATGCTAGGAAATAGCGTTTGCAGATGCCTACGTGTCGTAGCAATAGAGTTCTAATGCTACTAATAAAGGGAGTTGTCGCATTTCATTTCTATGTTTCGTGATAAGATATAATATTCATTGTGGAGTGTCATGTATACCGCGTGTTCACTTCAAAGAATGTAAATGCGACACTTCCTTGCTAGGAAATAACATTTGCGGATGTCTACGCATCGTAGCAATAGAGTTCTAATGCTTCCTAAAACGCGATATCGCATCTCACTTCTATGTTTCATGATAAGATATAATATTCACTGCGAAGTGCCATGTATACCTCGTATTCACTTCAAAAGAATGTAAATGCAACACTTCCTTGCTAAGAAATAACATTTGCAGATGTCTACGTATCGTAGCAATAGAGTTCTAATGCTTCCTAAAACGCGATATCGCATCTCACTTCTATGTTCATGATAAGATATAATATTCATTGCGAAGTGCCATGTAAACCTCGTATTCACTTCGAATGAATGTAAATGCGACACTTCCATGCTAGGAAATAGCGTTTGCAGATGTCTACGTATCGTAGCAACAGAGTACTAATGCTTCTTAAAACGAGATGTCGTATTTCATTTCTATGTTTCGTAATAAGATACAATATTCAATGTGTAATGTTATGTATACCTCGTACTCGCTTTAATGGAATGTAAGTGCGACATTTCCATGCTAGGAAATAGCGTTTGCAGATGTATACGTATCGTTGCAATAGAGTTCTAATGCTACTTAAAACGAGATGTCGCATTTCATTTCTATGTTTCGTGATAAGATGTAATATTCATTGTGGAGTGTTATGTATACCTCGTATTCACTTCAAAATAATGTAAATGCTACACTTCCTTGCTAGGAAATAACATTTGCAGATGTCTACGCATCGTAGCAATAGAGTTCTAATGCTTCCTAAAACGCGATATCGCATCTCACTTCTATGTTTCATGATAAGATATAATATTCATTGCGATGTGCCATGTAAACCTCGTATTCACTACAAATGAATGTAAATGCGACACTTCCATGCTAGGAAATAGTGTTTGCAGATGTCTACGTATCGTAGCAACAGAGTACTAATGCTTCTTAAAACGAGATGTCGTATTTCATTTCTCTGTTTCGTAATAAGATACAATATTCAATGTGTAATGTTATGTATACCTCGTATTCGCTTTAATGGAATGTAAGTGCGACATTTCCATGCTAGGAAATAGCGTTTGCAGATGTATATGTATCGTTGCAATAGAGTTCTAATGCCACTTAAAACGAGATGTCGCATTTCATTTCTATGTTTCATGATAAGATATAATATTCATTGCGAAGTGTCATGTATATCTCGTTTTCACATCAAAAGAATGTAAATGCGACACTTCCATGCTCGGAAGTAGCGTTTGCAGATGTCTACATATCGTAGCAATAGAGTTCTAATGCTTCCTAAAACGCGATATCGCATCTCACTTCTATGTTTCATGATAAGATATAATATTCATTGCGAAGTGTCATGTATATCTCGTATTCACTTCAAAAGAATGTAAATGCGACACTTCCATGCTAGGAAGTAGCGTTTGCAGATGTCTAGGTATAATAGCAATAGAGTTCTAATGCTTCTTAAAACGCGATATCGCATCTCACTCCAATGTTTCATGATAAGATATAATATTCATTGCGAAGTGTCATGTATATCTCGTATTCACTTCAAAAGAATGTAAGTGCGACACTTCCTTGCTAGGAAATAACATTTGCAGATGTCTACGTATCATAGCAATAGAGTTCTAATGCTTCTTAAAATGAGATGTCGCATTTCATTTCTATGTTTCGTGGTAAGGTATAATATTCATTGTGGAGTGTTATGTATACCTCGTATTCACTTCAAAAGAATGTAAATGCGACACTTCCATGCTAGGAAATAGCGTTTGCAGATGCCTACGTATCGTAGCAATAGAGTTCTAATGCTACTAATGAAGGGAGTTGTCGCATTTCATTTCTATGTTTCGTGATAAGATATAATATTCATTGTGGAGTGTCATGTATACCGCGTGTTCACTTCAAAGAATGTAAATGCGACACTTCCTTGCTAGGAAATAACATTTGCGGATGTCTACGCATCGTAGCAATAGAGTTCTAATGCTTCCTAAAACGCGATATCGCATCTCACTTCTATGTTTCATGATAAGATATAATATTCACTGCGAAGTGCCATGTAAACCTCGTATTCACTTCGAATGAATGTAAATGCGACACTTCCATGCTAGGAAATAGCGTTTGCAGATGTCTACGTATCGTAGCAACAGAGTACTAATGCTTCTTAAAACGAGATGTCGTATTTCATTTCTATGTTTCGTAATAAGATACAATATTCAACGTGTAATGTTATGTATACCTCGTATTCGCTTTAATGGAATGTAAGTGCGACATTTCCATGCTAGGAAATAGCGTTTGCAGATGTATACGTATCGTTGCAATAGAGTTCTAATGCTACTTAAAACGAGATGTCGCATTTCATTTCTATGTTTCGTGATAAGATGTAATATTCATTGTGGAGTGTTATGTATACCTCGTATTCACTTCAAAATAATGTAAATGCTACACTTCCTTGCTAGGAAATAACATTTGCAGATGTCTACGCATCGTAGCAATAGAGTTCTAATGCTTCCTAAAACGCGATATCGCATCTCACTTCTATGTTTCATGATAAGATATAATATTCATTGCGATGTGCCATGTAAACCTCGTATTCACTACAAATGAATGTAAATGCGACACTTCCATGCTAGGAAATAGCGTTTGCAGATGTCTACGTATCGTAGCAACAGAGTACTAATGCTTCTTAAAACGAGATGTCGTATTTCATTTCTATGTTTCGTAATAAGATACAATATTCAATGTGTAATGTTATGTATACCTCGTATTCGCTTTAATGGAATGTAAGTGCGACATTTCCATGCTAGGAAATAGCGTTTGCAGATGTATATGTATCGTTGCAATAGAGTTCTAATGCCACTTAAAACGAGATGTCGCATTTCATTTCTATGTTTCATGATAAGATATAATATTCATTGCGAAGTGTCATGTATATCTCGTTTTCACATCAAAAGAATGTAAATGCGACACTTCCATGCTAGGAAGTAGCGTTTGCAGATGTCTACATATCGTAGCAATAGAGTTCTAATGCTTCCTAAAACGCGATATCGCATCTCACTTCTATGTTT